>NC_053392.1:590025200-590709843 GCF_905171765.1 Bufo bufo | reverse complement strand
AAAGGGAATAGAGGGTCCCTATTGCACAGTGGATTGCTGACATCATTATGGAGAAAGAATGGGACTTGACAATAGTCCACATGGCATACCAGTAGATGGCATGGAAGGGATGAGAAGCAGCCACCATGGGCTGCTCTGAGACTAAGCATTTGACAGACACAATGCCTTGTAGGTCTAGCTCAGCTGAATGTAATGATACCTTTCACTTAGTGACCCGTTGCTTCATTCTGGAGAAAAAGTACTTTTAATCCATATGCAAATGAGCAGTTAAGTGCACCAGGGGCAGATTCAAGCCACTCTGTGCACCCTTGCTCCTATTGCCTCCCCTGCCAAGCACCTTCCTCTCCTTCTTCATTGATAGGACCGGGTTCCTGCATAGTCATCTCACCTGGCCCTCTCCATCAAGAAGGACAGGGAGGGTTTGGCAGAGGAAGCAGGAAGAACAAGGGTGCACAGAGTGGTTTGGACCCACCCTGGGGATAAAACTTTGGACAAAAACCCAAACTTTTTGTCATATCTGTATATAGACCAGGAATGTTTAATGTCAGCATTTTTCACCCTAGCGTCAGCTCCAGGAACGTGCCTATTGCTCGCCTTATGATATACATGTGCTGATATTGCCTTAAAATAGAGCTTGTATGGTAAGTTTTATTTCAAGAACAATCTCTGGGAGGAAATGAGCTCAAGACTAAATTTAAATATAACTTCACAGCTCAACCCAACTGAGGAATGTCCTGGCTGATAGTGATGTGCCGGCCTCGCTCAATTCAACTATTTTCAAAGACGCATCATTTGCAAAGTTCATTTAAGCCTCCGATTCACCCTTTCGTTTATTTTCTCGCCTTTCATCTCAATATTTGAAGGATGGGTCAGAATAATAAACTCATATGTCACTGATTAGTCAAAGAGCGTGGTGCTAGTGGATTTTTGTCTCGAGAACCACATTGAGCTTTGCTGTAGTAGCTTTTCCTCGACAGAGTGACACGTGAGAACTGTCTTTTTGTACTGCAGTCATTAAAGTGGATGACGGTGATTATCGTTACAATCATCGTCCTCATTGTGTTTCTCTTGGTTACTCAGACGTATCATTCCAAGAATATTGGAATAGACATCAAATTCATTAGAGGGGTTATCCTATGAATTTAAGACTCTTTTTTTTTATACACTTATGTCGAGGACTTTCTTCCCTTTCTGTGGGTGGACAGCAGCTTATCCAGCACCTGCATCTTCCTAGATGCACTGTAATTTGTTCTTGTTAACTCCTTCCTCCCTTGCATAGAAAATATTTCCTCATATATAGCTCAAGAGATACAAGTGAAATGTAGTGCCTCCACAATTTCCTTCTCCATTGTCTAGAGAGAGAGAGAGAGAGAGGTAGCTATCTACTGCTAGTAGTTTAAGAGCAGGGATGAATGAATGACAGGTGCCTGGACCACTTCACCTCCTTCTCTATGAGATCACTGCACCAGCACTGAGAGGAAGGGAATTGAGTAGAAAAGCTACCGATTCTGAACATGTTGGTCCACCAATAAATGCAGAAGAAGGTGGACCAGAAAAATAAACACAGGAGGCACCACAAGAGAGGAAAATGTAATGGACATAAACAACCTTACAATGTTTTTATTGCATGCATATTGCTATACTACTTCAGCTGAAATCCTTATTCTTTGCATAGAATAGGGGGCTGCCAGAATAACACCCCTAAAAGTAGCCCAAAGTCAAATCTGTATCCCCTTTCATGGGATAACCCTTTTATAAAATTTTGTAGCAGATACTTGAGTGTTGTACGAAAGTGAGTGTGGAACCACTGTGTCAACCAACAGATTTGACTTTGGGCTACTTTTAGGGGCGTTATTCTGGTTTTTATCCTTTAACCTCTGTATAGGGATCTGGACTTTGCTGCAGGGGAACCACCAGGTAGCTACCTCTTTGAGTAATCTCTTTGTGATTGACAGCTGATTCATGAGGGTCAGAAACACTGATGAAGAGCACCAAGGGGTTAGGCAAAATCATAGTCAGGACAAGGCTAGATCAGGACAGGTGTAGTATGTGCTATATGGTAAATGACCATCCAAAGACAGGGCAGGCAGTGAAAGGTCAATACCGAGGGCAGACACAGGTCAGATAGCGGAGTGTAAGCATGCAGTAAACAGGAAGAGAGTTGGTATACAGGCAGACAACAGAGACAGCACATGTTTAAAGGAACTTAGCAAACTATGGAATCTATTTCCCAGTCACCTTCCCACAGGAGAGATGAGCAGAGCAGTGGCTGCTGTGGGCCAACACTGTAACAGAGTGGGAAATTATCTTATTGCATAAGAATTTTGGTCAATAGTTGGGTTAAATCAAAGGCTGAAATTAAAATTAGGTCATGGACCAGCAGCATCAGACTAGGGTTCCTAAGGCTCACCAGAGGAGATTATTCTAGGTCCACCCACCATCTATACAGTACAGGTATCTGTCCAATCTTAGTATCATTGTAATATTGGTTGTCTACATTATACACACAGGACATCTCATCAGTAAGACATCACAAGTTATTTGTGCCTCATGCCAGTTAAACCAATGACCTGTGCCCACTCCTGCTCTGCTCTCCCAGGTGGTAGGCGGACATGAACACCTCTCTAGTCATCCTCCTGCTCTTCCTCTGATGGGTCTGGACTTTTTCAGCTGCCTCACAGTGGGCCCGGCCGCCAGAATTGTTTGTCTCATCTTCGCTGGCAAGTTGCAGCCTGCTCTTAGCAGATAGACCTTTTTTTCTATGGCCATAGAGTGGGCAAGCGTGTACCCTCTGGCTCTTAAAGGGCCAGTGTGCTTGCACCATAATTCATACCACCCACTCACTGCCCGCCTTTAGTTACTTAAGACACATTCCCCTATAGGAGGGTGCTTGAGCAATAGGTTGTCTAGCTTGCTAGTTCCCTGCAAAGGTGTGCTGCCCATAGAATGGAAGAGTGTGTTCCCTCTGGCTCTGAAAGGGCCAGCGCGCTTGTACTCTAATTCATACCACCCACTGGCTCACCACTTTTTAAGGCACCTTCCTAGTTCGCGTTTGTCTGACCATGTACAAATTTCTGCTCATTTACTGTACTCTCACTCTCTGCTGCCTAATCTGACCTGTGCCCGTAAAAACTGTGTAAAATGAACATTAAAAAAAATGTCAATCAAACTTACCGCCTCCATTTGCTTGCGACGGGCCGGCCGCACCTATCTTGCTTGAAGATCTGGCGCGAGATTATGTTGGGATTTCGGCCGATATCTTCAATCAAGATGGCGGCTGGAGGCCCGTCGCGAGCAAATGAAGGAGGTAAGTTTGAATTTTTTGGTTTTAAAAAATTTCTGGTTAAATCGAGTTGCTTACATGAAGCACTCTGAAATTCAGCTTTGATGCAAATTTATCCTGAAATTTGGATCGAATTCCACTTTATGGGATTCGATTCGCTCATCTCTAGTAATAATCTCATAAATATAGACCCTAGGGACAAGAGATTTGCTCTAAAGTCACCTCCAAATGGGGTTGCCTTCAGTTGGACTTCTTTGGAGCATGTTAGTAGGGCAGAACTTGAAACTTCTGGAGGATATTCTGATGGGTCAGTGTGACCCTAAAGATCCAAACATGTGTAATACCCCAGAGTGACATTACCACCTCTTTTTGGACTCCCCACTATCTGTAAAGGTTGCAAATAATACCATATCCTGCACAGTGTGTAAATATATTTCTGATTTCACTTATGTTGACATGTAATGTGCCTGGTTGGCCTCCTTGCATTCTATTACCCTCTCTAGAGAGGGAGGAGTTAGTTAGTTAGTTAGCTAGTTAGTTAGGAGTGAGTTGAGAGCAGCCTCTGTAAGGGGAAGGCTGTGTGTCGGCCAGCAGAGCACTGTCTGCTCTGCTGGGCCTAGAGGCCCAGCTACAAGCCTCTGAAGCCAGGAAGAAAGTTTCCCTGGATAAAGAACAAGATAAAGTAAGAGACAGACTACAGACAGCTAAGTTACAGTTACAGCAGAAGAGAAAAAGTTTCCTAATTAATCCAGCTAACATAGCAGAGCTGAGAAACCTATAGTATAGCAAAGCTGAGATGGTTGCAGAAGTGTTTGCCTGCCAGAAGTTAAACAAATACCTGCTGATGACCAAGATAAAGTCTGGAAACTGTCTGGATCACAGTTAATGCCAAAAAGCTGTGTTTAACATTACTACACAGTCTGGACTCACTTATTACTTTAACATCCAAGTTATTCACCCCTTTTTGCACTGCTTCGGACTACAATGCCTGGGGATCCAAGAATATCCATGTAGGAGCACCGTAACACGTGCATACTACACCTTCAGAGAGATTGTAGGACACTCTATACCACTCTGGCAATCCTACACCTGGGTACCACCTATCACCAACACTACCATCTACAAAGGGGACTTTGTTCCCTGTTGCTTCAATGTAACTGGCATCACGGCAGATTGCTCTATAAGAGGGACATATATAAAAGGTAACGTAAAAATCTCTTAAGGGGCAAGGGATACCCCCAGGTTGCTAGTAGGCCCGTTGCACATGCATTAAGAGAAATTGAAATTGAACCCAAGAAACATGCCAGAGTTTGAGTCCAGAAATCATAATGAGCATCACATACCAAATCTAAGGGACCAAAGATAAAGAAAAAAACTGGAGACAAGTCATAACCAGTAATCAGGGCCATGGCAGAATGACTTGAGACAAGTACTGGTGAAGAACCAGGAATATGCCGCCATTTAAAAATGTTGCCTTAATTGGGAGGTTCTAATCTAAGACAGCTCCTACATAAAGAGAGGATGGAGAACCGTTATTTGACCTGGATCAAGGTGCAATTTTTAAATTGGTTTCAGAAATTTGAAATTTAAAGCAAACTATACAGAAGCAGATACATACAAACGTTCTCTTCCAAAAAAGCAATATAGATTGTCTTTCCTTTATCTCTCGAGTAAAACAGATGATCACAGGCTCGACTAATCTGATCATGTTGAGATGACTATTAATTAAATCACTAAAATTCATGTTAAATGTTCCTTGTAATCTAATTTTACTTGAGAAAGTGCAGAATGGCTCAGTGCGAGTTACAAATGAATCTGTTAACTGCAAAATGTCAGTGTTGACCCCTGGGAACCTACAGAGAGATGATGTGCCGAAGGGAAGTCTTGGGGTCATGTGTTCTACAATAAGTTTAATTGTTCTGGCTCAGAGGCAAGCGTGACTCATTTACTTGCAGTGGGTCCCTATCTCCCAGCACAGCTTTTGAATGAGGGAGGATAGTGAAGGGATTGATATCTTATGCAAAGAAACAACTGTCCTGTAGTTTAACTAGTAACTACTTCTGTCAGCGTTCATTTGTTTTGGACGCATGTTTTGCTGGAGGGTCCAAAGATAACAAAAACATTATTGCCTATCTTGAAATCTCTAGAACCTAAAGATGCAGAAATGTATTCATCTAATTCTGATGTCTACTGCCAGGATGTCTTAAAGATCTCATCTTGAGTATCAAAAACAAGATGCCTGGAATATAAGACGTGTAGAATAAATTAGAAGTGAGTTAATTGGACGTGATCTTTGCCTATTAGAAATTAGAGAAATTCTCCACTTCAAGAAAAAAAATTATATTAACTTGGGAACAAACAGAAAACCTACCTGGTGACCTCCTTTTCATGTTTTAAGCTGCAACCTTTCAGCTGCTCCAAGATGACCGCACTGTTTCTCAGATTACCTGATGCACACTGTGCATTTTGTAGTCTAAGACCCTTCCCTCTGCCCTCTAATTGGCCAGCACTCTTCATGTGAGCAGTGCTTGCCAATCCGAGAGTCTGAGAAGCGGTGCTTCCATCTTGGATGACAGAAGAGGAGCCCAGGAATCGTTGGATCTATAGCTAAAAAGATCACCAGAGGTGTACTGCTTGTCCTCCACTTAATGCAATTTTCTACAACCAGAGGGTCAAATGAACCACAAATGGTTAGAAATAGAAAATAATAATAAACCATATACGCTCAGTGATCTCCCACTATTGCTGTACTGACTCTAGTCCAACTTCCTGGCTTTACATAACAAGAAGGCCCACTCAGCGAATCATAGGCCTTAGCAGCGACCCACTTACGCCTGTGATTGGAAGAGTGGGCCTTCCCTGGTGTTTACGGCATGCACAGCCAGGACCAGGAAGTCTTTAATTCACAGCATGATCTGGAAACTATTTATAAAGCTACGCTATGCTTATTTATTTATTTATTTTACCTTTTCAGTCTGTTTACCACAAATTCAGTAACACTATTAGGAACATAGCTCCAGGTGCTGGGCCGATTGACACATGAACTTTATCAGTGTACCCAAGACGTGTTACATACTGCACCCCAATAACACTACCTATCATTGCAAATACCCCCCTTCCTGAGCAACCAGTGTCCAAAGGTGCTCCATGCATTTCCAGCAATTCCCCTGCCCAAACTACTCTGTTATAAGTGAAAACAACTTAAACAATGGCAGAGGGTGGCAGACAGAAATTTTTCTTATCTGCTTTCCTAGAGCTGTCAACACAATTTAGGGATCATATAATGTAAATGGAGAAAGCATCTAGAACCACCACTGATTTATAGAATGAAAGGACTTCTTGGAACCATCGCATAATTTTGTAGTGATTTCTGAGTTAGTGAACTGTGTATCAATATTCCATCTTTATATGTGATATCTCCAATGTTTGTGCTATATGACACTGTACCTTTAATATTGACGATGATGGCTTTTTAATATGCAATCCTATGCATAAGAACTGTTATATTTGCGGTTGTCATGAGATGTAGAAAACAATGGGAAAAGAATATTTAAGAGCCTGGTAGCAGAAATTATGATCAGTGTGTGGCTGAAGCCACATGGTGTGCTAAGGGAGACTTTTGGCGCTAGTAGAGTAGTTGGTGTTAGTACATGCTACCGGGACACTAGGCTGCTGGCACATAGCCTGACTGAGAGAATTAGAACATTATGCAGAAAGATACTTAGAGAGTGTTAGCCACAGCAGCAGCTGTGGGATCTGCATTTGAGAGAGTCTGAGGGATGCCCACTAAGACTATAGAAAGTGCAAACACAACTAGAGGAAGACAGGTCCAAGCCATGCCTGTGTTGCTGAAGAGAGGGAAAGCCATGATGGAGGCTGCACTGAATTAGTAGCTGGTTTAAAGGAGGTGAGGATTGTAGAGCTGATCAGATCACAAGCTAGTACCCAGGCAGGGAGAGAGCTGTCCATTTGAGAGGGGCTTGAAGAGAGACATCTGTGCTGCTGCTGGAAGATCTCATGGAGGAGTCCACTGAGTGAGTGCAGTTTGGTCCATGCCAGACATTTTGAATACTGGCGCAGACTGAGTAAATTGAGATTCAGTAGCAAGTCTCTAGCTTAGTAAGCAGAGACTGACTCATCGTGGGTGGAAAAACTATCCTCTGCTCAGCATCCAAGGCCTAATATATAGCTACCATTCCAAGTGCCCCACACGTATCCAACAATTTGCCTAGGATTATTATGCCTCTTTAAAAGAACCACTATATTTAGAGCCTCCTAGTAAGAGAAACCATTATACATTCATTGCCGTTGACTGTAGCACCAAGTTTGTCCTAGACTGTAACCATCAAGCTTTAGTACTTGGACTGCAACTGCCAAACTTCTGTGCCTCATAATGGTAACTGCCAAACATCTATACAAGAATAATAACCATTTAGCTTGTGCCTTACTGTCGAATATAGTCTGGTTCTTGTCAAACTGTCTGTTCTGAACCATTCCTCTGCTAGGTTAACCAAACAATGCTTCATTGACCTGCCACCCAGCCCATGGGAGCTCCAAGCAATGGAAAATAAGAAACAAAATTAGCAGACTGCTGACTATATGTATTCAAAATCCAAAGGTTCTGTATAGCATCTACCAAAATATCTGATATATCAAATTCTAAACTGATATCTCATTTTCAACTAAACCAGCTTTCCACTTTGCCATCAGAAAGTTATTTCAGGGCTATATGATAACAATATATTATAGGGTCATTTATATGTGAAAATATGTATAAGCCAGCTCAATTGTTTCAAATAAAAAAATCAATGACATATTGAAGGAAATGCCTCACACTTAAAAGAAATAAAAGCCATACACAAGACGTTTAAGTGATATCACAATGTGTGTTTACTTCTGTGGCATATGGCCAATATCCTGCATAAGACACAACAGTCCCATTAATCTCTTTCTAACGGTGGCTTGGTAGATTTGTTTGCTTAAGACTTGTTAAATATCCAAGGATGATATCCCTATGTAAATTCAGTCCTACCAAAATACTGCTTCAGCTTGATTTACATGAAGCAAGGCTTCCAAATTGACTGAAGCACACACTTTGAGTGTGGTTTTAGTTGTAGAGAACTTTGGAATCCCGAAGCTACTTCCTATCCTATTGAAATATGGCAAACAGAAGACCAAAGACGGAACATTCCAAGTAAAAAGTTGGCCTTTTTTTGCAAGCCATGACTTCTCTCTAGAGGGAAAATGATGGATGAAGGGATGGGAAGATTGTAAACATTTATTTTATTTTCTAGCTTAGGACTTCATATGGAGAGCGAGAACACAACACAGCTTCTCATAGGTTGATTATTTTTCATATTCGCTCATTTGTTGCTCTGAGATATGAGTTAATCCTGCAAATGTTTCACTCTGGACTGAAGGGAATAGCAGAACATCAAGCAATGTTTTGTAATCTTGTCTACCAGAACTCCCCAAGAGTTTTCACTATGTCAAGAGGTCTTCAAAAAATCATACATTTTGTCAACAGCTATTGCTTCTGATAAGGTACTGTATGGTCTCATGTTGCATGCCTCATGTAGCTACCTGTTCTGTGGGACTGTACTCTTATAAGCCAAAGAATCAAAGGGTCATCCTAACTGGTCAATCCATACTTTGTTGGCAATCAGCCGTTCATCGTGGGTCTAGCAGCTGTAACCCTTAGCTGTTAAAGCTGTAGGAGGATGCACATTTATCCTGCAGTGGTCACTACAGGTTACATGTTACTTGGCCAGTGTTGGCCAAGAGGAAATTATTCTTGGGGCCCAATCTCTATGTCATCAATAAAGTCTAATAGGTTTTGAATTTTAAAAAATAGACCCATGTGGCAAGTGATTAGCTCCAGCGGTAGCTCCGTATGGGATGTTTCCCCTGACCTCTGGACTGAAGGGAATAGCAGAACATCAAGCAATGTTTTGTAATCTTGTTTACCAGAACTCTCCAAGAGTTTTCACTATGTCAAGAGGTCTTCAAAAAATCATACATTTTGTCAACAGCTATTGCTTCTGATAAGGTACTGTATGGTCTCATGTTGCATGCCTCATGTAGCTACCTGTTCTGTGGGACTGTACTCTTATAAGCCAAAGAATCAAAGGGTCCAAGCTACCTGTTCTGTGGGACTGTACTCTTATAAGCCATATAATCAAAGGGTCATCCTAACTGGTCAATCCATACTTTGTTGGCAATCAGCCGTTCATCGTGGGTCCAGCAGCTGTAACCCTTAGCTGTTAAAGCTGTAGGAGGATGCACATTTATCCTGCAGTGGTCACTGCAGTGGTCACTGATTAGCTCCAGAGGTAGCTCCAAATGGGATGTTTCCCCTGACCTTTGGGGCCCACTGTGGCTTCAGAGACTGGGCCCACTGGAGAGTCCTCTGCTTCTCTTGTGATCCAGTCCAACCCCTTACATGGCATCCAAAAAATAAATAGATAACCAGTTAGTAAGGTCTCATACCATTAGATTGTTAGTAAATATGTCCATTCAAACACAGATTGGTAAGTGTATAAAGAGTAGTTCTCTTCAGTCGATACCAATCTTTGTTTGAATGGACATATGTTCTAACAATTAACTGGTATGAGATCTTACTAATGGAGATGTGTGTCAGTTACTTACTAACAACAGTCTAACAGGATTCGCCTGCAGTATTGACCATACTTACAATCTATATCAGTGCACTTATGTATGGACTTCATGCAACAATATATAGGAAGGAACTGCTATCAACTAAAGAGATAGTCCTATATAATGATAAAAGAGTGAAAACAGAGCAGCAATCTAGCGGTCTGTAAGAACTCTTTTTTGTTATCCCAACCAAATATATTGAGGATTATCCTTTCTGTTATCCCAACCGAATATATTGAGGATTATCCTGAGGAGCACTTACATCCCTGAAGAGCGTCTAAACCCCAGGAAATATAGTATCACATCTCTATTGTATGTACAACGTAGAAAGCTACCATTAGCCAAAGACTGGAAGGCCACACTGTACACCAGCATCTGCTCGTATGTGAGCCTCACCGTTGACATCTAAGAGGGGGCTACCTATATAAGAGATTAGTCTAGGACTGCACAGGATTACATATACCCCTGGACTGGTTCGTCTACTATATGTACTATTTTATGTGCAATATTTTACATACATTACAATTTTATGTGCAGTTTACAGATTTTTTTACGTGTTTTTTGGATTGTGAATATTTTTTCATTAAACCTAAGTTTTTTAAAGTCAAATCTCACAACTTTACTGAATGGTGCTAAAGGTTAAGTGCCTGTCGCTACATTTTACCTGATTATATCTATTTACTCTTTTGACTGGGTGGCTCAAACGCGACAAGAGCACCATATCCACACCTACAGGGGGTGAGCCTCTATAACACTTTCTATATATTTAGTTTATTTATAAATTGATAGTTATATCAGTAGGTCACCCATAGTCTGTGGAAGTACCCTTTAAATGCAGACAATAGCTCTTCTGTACTGAAAAGTTTAGATGACTCCAGTGATATCATAGCAGATACAATGATATATTTTGCACGTGAGTCAACACGTGTGTTCACGCAGAGGAAAATCTTTCACTTGGCAGCGGAAAGTAAAAGACACGAGTCTTATCTTGCTTGGAGTCAAAACTCCAGAAAGTCAACCCACTTCCAATAACAACTCACAATTACAGTCTTCCTGGACATTCTATACTGATCATGCTGGGAATTATGATATAAGGACGAACTGTGCTACTGAGACCTCGGAGGAGATATTTTTCCAGCACTTGTTGATTTTCTATTACTACAATGTTTGAATAGTCTCTAAAAATGAGCCCAGGGAAATCTGTACGTTGTGAACCAACAGTCAACATGTTAAACTGAATCACAGTTGGAGCATAGATTTATGGTGAATCTCTTAAGGTAAGGCCACACAGTTGGGTTTCTGCATGCAGTTTTGGAAGCCAAAATCAGGAGTTGATCATAAATGGACAGAAAGTATGAAGGATAGATACAACGTCTCTTTAATTTACTCTTGGTATTGGCTTCCAAAACTGCATGCAGAAAACCTCACCATGTGGTCCTGCCCTTACTGGAAATGTAGAATTTTGATTTTTTGAGAAGTTCTAAGAGTTTGCTTTTTAGTAGAGAACCCAAGCATCACATGAGAAGATACGTATGGTCATATTACCCACCCCCGACCTCCCCTTGCAGTTTCAGCTCATGCTGGACTCCCATGCAGTTCAGGACCCCCGAGCCAACGTAGATAGGCCTCATCCCTCGAGCCTGTATATGGAATTTTTGGCTTGTGGGTGAAATTTCAGGATGAACCTAAAATTCACTCTAACCTTTACAGGTGAACTTAATGTGACCTTCTCTACTTTTGAGTGCAAATGTCCAACTCTTCAGTGTTTTAGTACTTTTTGCACAACTTGCTGTCCTCTAACAAGGAGCCTAACGGCAAAATTCACAACAGGTGCTTGATCCATGAATTGCTCAATAAATTTCCTGGTTCACTTAGAATTGGTATTTTTAAATTGACAGTCCTCCTCATCATTAGTGATGAGCGGGAGGTGCCATATTCGATTTCGCGATATTTCGCGAATATTCGAATAAATATTCTTATTATTTTCATCGAAATCGAATATTCGTAATTATTTAATTTTTCGCGAATAATATGCGATTAAAATAATCGTACGATTTTTTTTTTTTTTTCTGTATAAGGCAATGTTCCTATGACTATGGCTAGGCTAATATGTGTATTTTACGAAATTTCTTATTATTGCTCTAACTTCGTATTTTAGAATATTCGTAATATTGCTCTAACTCCGTCTTTTAGAATATTACGAATATTCTAAAAGACGAAGTTAGAGCAATATTAAGAAATTTCGTAAAATACACATATTAGCCTAGCCATAGTCATAGGAAAAAAAAAAAATCATAAGATTAAAATAATCGTACGATTATTTTAATCTTATGATTTTTTTTTTTTTTTCTATGGCTAGGCTAATATGTGTATTTTACGAAATTTCTTAATATTGCTCTAACTTCGTCTTTTAGAATATTCGGAATATTGCTCTAACTCCGTCTTTTAGAATATTACGAATATTCTAAAAGACGAAGTTAGAGCAATATTAAGAAATTTCGTAAAATACACATATTAGCCTAGCCATAGTCATAGGAAAAAAAAAATCATAAGATTAAAATAATCGTACGAAATTTTTTTTTCAAATAAAAATACGAATATTCGATTTCGCGAATATTTGGAACTA
Organism: Bufo bufo; assembly: GCF_905171765.1. Lineage (NCBI taxonomy): Eukaryota > Metazoa > Chordata > Amphibia > Anura > Bufonidae > Bufo > Bufo bufo. The sequence goes on along the minus strand of NC_053392.1, from coordinate 590,697,277 downwards.
TATTCTAAATATTTGCGAAATCTCGAAATTGCGATATTCGAGAAAAAAATTCGAAATTCGAATATTCGCGCTCAACACTACTCATCATGCTGTTCATATTTTGACATTATGAGACCAAGACGACACCTAACAATTGATCAAAAGCACCTCGTCATTGCGAGGCTTCAAGCAGGACGTTCTCAGAGGAAAGTGGTCACTGAGCTTAGAGTGTCACAGAGTGTCATCAGCAGGTTGCAACAGAGATACAGAGAGACTGAAAGAGTCACAGAAAGACATAGAAGTGGACATCCTTTGGCCACATCCCACAATGATGGTTGCTTCATTGTGAACAATGCCTTGTGGAACTAAATGATGAATGCCATACAACTCCAGGCACATTTAAGAGATGTGAGAGGCACCCATTCAAAACCGTTTACATCAGCATGGTCTGCATGCTAGATGACCTGCAAGGGTACCTAACCACACCACCAGGCAGAGGCAGTGGCTTACATAGAGAAGTAAGGGCCCCATAGCAAGGATCAAACCAACCCCCTACACAGGACAGAAGGGTTTCTGCCTAAACCCTTTTCAATGACCTTTGGGCCATTTTTCCACTGTTTCACTTGCTAAAAGTTGTTCATTTAGAGGGTAGAGTTCTGACCAAGTTTTCACCCCCAGTAGAAGAGGGGATAATCCCAAATAAGACTGGGCCCTCTCTTGTCCTGGGCACCATAGCAGTTGCATGGTCTAACACTATGGTAGTCACACCCCTGGGCACAGGCGTCGTCATATTGCATTGGCCAGGAAACATCTAAGGGACCAGTGGGCCTCAGTGTTTTTCATTGATGAAAGTCGATTCACGTTGAGCAGAAAAGATGACTGCCACCGATGTTGGAGATGTCAAGGAGGTGGTAGTGGTGGTGGTGTTACAGTGTGGGCAGGTGTGTCTATTTAATAAGGAAACTGGCCTACACTTTGGGAATGGTACAGTGACAAGCCCATACTACTTGAATCACATCATTAATCCAGTCATTGTGCCTCTGCATGATCAACACAGGCACAATTTCATCTTCATGGACAGCAATTCGCCAGCTCATCGAGGTTGTATCATTAAGGAACGGCTGCTGGAGACTGGTGTGCCTCAAATGGATCGGCCTGCACATTCTCCAGACCTGAATCCCATTGAAAACGTATGGGATCCGCTGAGACGCCTTGTAGAGGCTCGTAACTCTGTACCCCAGAACCACAATGACCTGAGAGCCGCCCTTCAAGAAGAGTGGATGCCATGCCTCAGCAGACAATAAGTCAGTTTGTGAACAGCATGAGACGTCGTTGTCAAGCTGTAATTGATGCTCAAGGCCACATGACAAGCTATTAAGACATTGACATTTTAAGGGGGGGGGTATATCTACAGTCAGGTCCATAAATATTGGGACATCGACACAATGCTAACATTTTTGGCTCTATACACCACCACAATGGATTTGAAATGAAACGGACAAGATGTGCTTTACCTGCAGACTGTCAGCTTTAATTTGAGGGTATTTACATCCAAATCAGGTGAGCGGGGCAGGAATTACAACAGTTTGCATATGTGCCTCCCACTTGTTAAGGGACCAAAAGTAATGGGACAATTGACTTCTCAGCTGTTCCATGGCCAGGTGTGTGTTATTCCCTCATTATTTCAATTCCAATGAGCAGATAAAAGGTCCAGAGTTCATTTCAAGTGTGCTATTTGCATTTGGAATCTGTTGCTGTCAACTCTCAAGATGATATCCAAAGAGCTGTCACTATCAGTGAAGCAAGCCATCATTAGGCTGAAAAAACTCAACAAACCCATCAGAGAGATAGCAAAAACATTAGGCGTGGCCAAAACAACTGTTTGGCATTCTTAGCTTTCTTAAAAAGAAGGAACGCACCGGTGTGCTCAGCAACACCAAAAGACCAGGAAGACCACGGAAAACAACTGTGGTGGATGAAAGAAAAATTCTTTCCCTGGTGAAGAAAACACCCTTCACAACAGTTGGCCAGATCAAGAACACTCTCCAGGAGGTAGGTGTATGTGTGTCAAAGTCAACAATCAAGAGAAGACTTCACCAGAGTAAATACAGAGGGTTCACCACAAGATGTAAACCATTGGTGAGCCTCAAAAACAGGAAGGCCAGATTAGAGTTTGCCAAATGACATCTAAAAAAGCCTTCACAGTTCTGGAGCAACATCCTATGGACAGATGAGACCAAGATCAACTTGTACCAGAGTGATGGGAAGGGAAGAGTATGGAGAAGGAAAGGAACTGCTCATGATCCTAAGCATACCACCTCATCAGTGAAGCATGGTGGTAGTAGTGTCATTGCGTGGGCATGTATGGCTGCCAATGGAACTGGTTCTCTTGTATTTATTGATGATGTGACTGCTGACAAAAGCAGCAGGATGAATTCTGAAGTGTTTCGGACAATATTATCTTCTCATATTCAGCCAAATGCTTCAGAACTTATTGGACGGCGCTTCACAGTGCAGATGGGCAATGACCCAAAGCATACTGCAAAAGCAACCAAAGAGTTTTTTAGGGGAAAAAAAGTGGAATGTTATTCTATGGCCAAGTCAATCATCTGACCTGAATCCGATTGAGCATGGATTTCACTTGCTGAAGACAAAACTGAAGGGAAAATGCCCCAAGAACAAGCAGGAACTGAAGACAGTTGCAGTAAAGGCCTGGCAGAGCATCACCAGGGATGAAACCCAGCGTCTGGTGATGTCTATGCATCCAGACTTCAGGCTGTAATTGACTGCAAAGGATTTGCAACCAAGTATTAAAAAGTGAAAGTTTGATTTATGATTATTATTCGGTCCCATTACTTTTGGTCCCTTAACAAGTGGGAGGCGCATATGCAAACTGTGTCTGCAGTTAAAGCAAGAAATCCCACTTATTAAACCTGACAGGGCACACCTGTGAAGTGAAAACCATTTCAGGGGACTACCTCTTGAAGCTCATCAAGAGAATGCCAAGAGCAGTAATCAAAGCAAAAGGTGGCTACTTTGAAGAACCTAGAATATGACATATTTTCAGTTGTTTCACACTTGTTTGTTATGTATATAATTCCACATGTGTTAATTCATAGTTTTGATGCCTTCAGTGTGAATCTACAATTTTTATAGTCATGAAAATAAAGAAGACTCTTTGAATGAGAAGGTGTGTCCAAACTTACATATGTATGTCTCCTTACATATGTCTCCTTACATATGTATGGATGATGTAAGGAGACTATGACCTATTTATTATACAGCACTGTATATGGGATCCATATACAGGGCACTATAATATATAGGTCATCGTCGTGGCCCAAATCACTGTGTAGCTTTTGATGTTTGTGTGTTTGTAAGGTTTGTGTGCCAGGGCTGCTTTTAAGTCCCACTCAGGCCCATGTTAAAACCTCAGTGTTCATGTTAAATTGCCACGTTGGCACTTTGCGATAAATAAGTGGGTTTTGGATTACAATTTGGGCACTCTGTCTCTTAAAGGTGCGCCATCACTGGTACAGAGGAACACGTGGCTGATCTAAGGCACAGGAGAGGCTACAGGCTGTGTCTGTGCAGCAGCATGCATGTCACAGGCAATGTTTAATCTTCAGTCCATTGCACGGAGGGGGATAGAGGATTGATTGATAATATCCTTATATCATCCAAAGGAATCCAGAAGCAGCATGGAGGAGAATGAATTACAATAACAGAACACGCATTTGTAGTACATCCTGCCTGATATTTTCTTATTCATACACATTACACAGCATTGACATCCAGGGGCGTACATAGAAATCATTGGGCCCCATAGCAAGAATCTGAATTGGGCCCCTTAACCCTGCCCACTACCTTGGCCCATCCCACCTCCTGCCCTGGCTCCTCCCCTGCCACACCCCCATTTGCCAATAAAGAAATGTATACATGACCTACTGAGGACTCCAGCATAACGCAAACCGGACGGATCCGTTATGCAGGCCCTAGACTTCTATTATGACAGAATGAATAATGGAATGCCTATAAAGCTGCCTATAAAGGCATTCAGTTATGCATTCCGTCATGGAATTGCATTATGGTCCATGGTAACGGAATCCATAATGCAATTCACTATTTACCACCAAACGAAGCGTGAACGAATTTTAAAATATGAAATTTGCTCATCTCTAATTATGAACAGACTGGGGACGACTAATGCTGGCGGTTTTATTTGTGTTTTTGAGGTGACAGGTTCCCTTTAACAGCAAGCAGAGTTCATGGGGGGGCGAGGGGGAGGGCACATTCCTGAGTCCTCTATGAGCCTACAGTATCGCCCACCCCCACAGGAACTCTGCTTGCTGCTGCCCTCAGAAAGTCCTATACATGAAGTTCTGGAACTGGAACGTTTTATACAGTCTCTATTAGCACTAGAGTAATTAGAAATGACTGGGCCCCACAGGAAATTTTTGAACGGGCCCCACAGGAAATTTTTGAATTGCCCCCCTCCCAGCTGTCCGGCACCTCTGACCAGCAGAGACACTTGACTTCCCTAATACAGTCCAATTATCGTCCAATAGACAAGTCATGGAAATATAGAAAGTATACTGTACTAACCAGAAGACCTTTATTCTTACCTTTACTGTCAAAATATCATACTACACAGTATACATATATTTCCATGACTTGTCTTTTGGATGATAATTAGAATTTGGACTGTATTAGGGAAGAAGTCAAGTGTCTCTGCCGGTCAGAGGTGCCAAACAGCTGGGGGGGGGGGGCGTTCAAAAATTTCCTGTGGGGCCCACTGCCCAGTCATTTCTAGTTACGCCAGTGCTAAGAGAGACTGTTATTAGTACACTACAGACATTTTTTTCATTAATGATCCCGGTTGTAAAGATAGTCCTACTGTGTGGACGACGGCTGGCAGTGGCACAGGTCCGGACTGGCTGTGAGATGATGGTTTTGGGTGGCACTGGCGTCTGTCGCGGCCGGGCAGCACAACTCACTCTAAAGTTCTTCCATGCTGGGTGCGCGCCTGCTGCCTGCACTGGCTGGGCCAATCAGCAGCAGGATCTTAACACACTGCTAATGCTGATTGGCCCAGTATGTGAAGCAGTGCAGGCGCACGAGCCGAGGGAGCGCGGCTGGGTCCTAGGGAGCGCACAGTGAGTCAATGAGAAGTCAGACGGGGGGGGGGGGGGGGGGGGGCGTGTATTATCGGCGGCGCTGGGAGCCAATTATAAGTGTGCAGACCGCCTCTGAGCCTGCAGTGAGCGCAGTTGCAGGGGGCGGGGCCTTCCGAGCGCTCCGGGCCCCATAGCAGTGGCGTACCCTGCCTCTATTGGCGGTACGCCACTGTTGACATCACACATCATGAATACAAGTAAGAATTCCTATTGTTTTCATATGATTTTTATTGGAGTTTTTATTTCATGGAAGTGCTCTCACTTCAAGTAGGTCTGGAATATACAGTAGAATGGTTGTAATATCCTACTTAGCCAAATGTGAACAACTCTCTAATGCTATGTAATGAATAGGGTATTGCAAGTGAAGCATAATTATAATATACATGCAATAAAAATGTTGTTTGGTTTTCTATGTAGATTGCATTATTCTTTCTGGTAGCGCCCTCTGCTATTTATCCTTCTGGTTCCCCCTCCTCTGCATTCAGTGTTGGACTGACATGCTCACTAGCTTCCCTTCTCCCTTCCTGTACTCTCAGTTTTAGCGCAGTGATCTCATAGAAGAGCAGGTGAAACGGCCCGACACCTTTCATACATTTATATAAATTCATTGAAATATATAGTTACAATATATCCCTCTGGACAGCAGAGAAGGAGATTGTGGGGCATTACATAACATGTATGGCTGGGACTATATGTCAGGGAGTATTTACAATGCAGGAAAGGAAGGGTATAACAAGAGCTAAGAAAGTGAAGGTGAAGATAGTTTTTAAATTGTGTGATAGCCCCTTTAAGTAGAACTATTAATACAGCTCTGGAGTATAATACAGGCTGTAAGTCAGCATCAGAAAATAATAAGTAATGTAATATAATGTATGTACACAGTGACTCCACCAGCAGAATAGTGAGTGCAGCTCTGGAGTATAATACAGGATGTAACTCAGGATCAGTACAGGATAAGTAATGTATGTACACAGTGACACCACCAGCAGAATAGTGAGTGCAGCTCTGGAGTATAATACAGGATGTAACTCAGGATCAGTACAGGATAAGTAATGTATGTACACAGTGACTGCACCAGCAGAATAGTGAGTGCAGCTCTGGAGTATAATACAGGATGTAACTTAGGATCAGTACAGGATAAGTAATGTATGTACACAGTGACTGCACCAGCAGAATAGTGAGTGCAGCTCTGGAATATAATACAGGATGTAACTCAGAATCAGTACAGGAAAAGTAATGTAATGCAAGTACACAGTGACTGCACCAGCAGAATAGTGAGTGCAGCTCTGGAGTATAATACAGAATGTAACTCAGGATCAGTACAGGATCAGTAATGTAATGTATGTACACAGTGACTCCACCAGCAGAATAGTGAGTGCAGCTCTGGAGTATCATACAGGATGTAACTCAGGATCAGTACAGGATATGTAATGTATGTACACAGTGACTGCACCAGCAGAATAGCGAGTGCAGCTCTGGAGTATAATACAGGATGTAACTCAGGATCAGTACAGGATAAGTAATGTAATGTATGTACAGAGTGACTGCACCAGCTGAATAGCGAGTGCAGCTCTGGAGTATAATACAGGATGTAACTCAGGATCAGTACAGGATAAGTAATGTAATGTATGTACAGAGTGACTGCACCAGCTGAATAGCGAGTGCAGCTCTGGAGTATAATACAGGATGTAACTCAGGATCAGTACAGGATAAGTAATGTAATGTATGTACACAGTGACTGCACCAGCTGAATAGTGAGTGCAGCTCTGGAGTATAATACAGAATGTAACTCAGGATCAGTACAGGATAAGTAATGTAATGTATGTACACAGTGACTGCACAAGCAGAATAGTGAGTGTAGCTCTGGAGTATAATACAGGATGTAACTTAGGAACAGTACAGAATAAGTAATGACGTTTAACTACACAGTGACTGGACCTTACTTCTGGTCCTTCAAAAGTTTGGAATTACTTTCGTGGGTGATGGACTAAAACGTTGGAGTGAATTATGACTGCTAGATTTTAAAGTCATGCAGATTCACCATACACAGAAAATTTAATAAGCGGATATTTCTGATTTTAAAGATGCATCTGATTATTTCTGATCATTTCTAAATTTTAATTGTTTTCCTAGCTAAATGATCTTGCACAATGAACTCGGTTTCTGTTGCTCTTGACCTAGAAAGCTCATAAACACTTGGCTGTTTTTTTTCAACCAGTTACATCATTGGACAATTAATAGCCCTCTGAGAATGATGTCATGAATCATATGAACCAAAACTACACTCTGAAATTTTCTTAGAGACTATAACACGCTCAGAGCAATTTTTAATTTCTCCTGTAGGCTCTAGTTCAGTTTTAAAAGAGATGTTAAACCTTTGTATCAGTCATTTATAAAAAATGACCCCTTTATATGAGTATAAATCTTCAGGAAGGTGAATGCTAACAAGATATTTCCTACTATCTGCAATGTATTTAACGGAGAAATACATGTCGGACAATTTTGGCAGGATAGGCCGACCATCCAAAGTGTATGTGGGTTGTACAATAAAGGAGATTTAACACAAGGGGAAGTTTTAAAGCCAGTTTTGCAGAAGTCCATGTTGTCGTAATTTACACCAAATTTATCAAATGTTTCACATTTGCTAAATTTGTTGTGTCAAGCACGTCTTGAGATGTTACTCCACTTTCTCCATCACCAAATTACTGGAGTAAAATTGTGACAAGGGGTATGGAGTCCCTAGAAAGAGCGCACCCACAACAGGTTGCCTACATCCTTTGAGTTGTGAAAATATATGCAGGAATTACCCTCTCAACAGGCCCACAAACAACAAGATAAATGTGGAAAATTACATCGGTTTTCTGAGAGTACAATTATTAAAGAGAATGCGGATCTCTGAGTCACTTGATCAGATTTGGCTTGGAGCTATTCCTAAAGGCATTGTCTAGGTGGCCTTTTTGGTCTTCACTCTTTCACCCCTATATTAGGATCTGGTCTTTGCTGCAGGGGAACTATCAGCCTGCTACCTCCTGAAGTAGTTTCTGGTCAAGAGAGCTACGTATGAAACACAGAGGGGTCAGGCAAAACTGTAGAGAGGGGACAGGCTGAGGTCAGGACAAGCAGAATTCTTGCAATCCAAAGTCAGTCTGAGTGTCAGGACAGTTAGCTCAGGGTCAATATGGAGACCAGGCAGAGAACAGATCAGACAGCAAAGTGAAACTTTGCAAGAAACTAGACAACTAGAACCTATTGCTCAGGCACCTCCCCACAGGGGAATGTGCCTTAAATATCCTAGGACTGATTAGGCTGTCTGCGCACCAGCCTTTTGAGAGTCAGGTAGAACATGCACACACCCTAAGGACAGGGGAAGGCACAACAGGAAGAAGTAGGCTGCAGTTTTCATTGAGTGGACAACCAGCGCTACGGAAATGCCCACTGGGAATGTGTAGGAGGAAGCCAGCAGGCCTGAACCACTTGGACCACGGAGTGGAGAAATAAGTAAGTATTCTGTTGGCTGTGCTTGCTGGGAGGAGTGATGTAGTGGTGGTCATGAACCTCAGGTATTACAAATATTGATGACCTATCCTCACAATACAATAGGTCATCAATATCAGATCGGTGGGGGTCCCTGCACTCCCGCCAATCAGTATACAAAGCATATGCCATACATTTTATAGTGGCTGGGCTTGGTATTGCAGCCCAGGCCCATTCTTTTAGGCTATATAAACATGATTTCAATTGCCTAGGTAGAGGCTGCAGCACTTAATGGAGCCTCACCGCCTCTTCAAACAGATGATTGGTGATGGTTTCGGGAATTGGAGCCCCAACAATCAGATATTGATGACCTATGTTGAGGATAGGTCTCCAATATGTTACTCCTGAAAAAAAACTTTAACCCAATGGAAAGGGGATAGGGCATTAGAAGACCAAGTCCTACTTTCCCAGGTATTTGGGGAGCACCAGAAGGAGACCATATTTAATTTTTTTTATCATGGGTCCCCTTCACATTTATGCATGCCTCTAGATTGCAGAAAAGAAATATGGCTATGGATGAAGCAAATCTCTTCAATAAGTGCATAATTATCAAGATAGTGAAAGAATTTTATAGTCTGTTGAGATCGGGGCTATTGTACGGCATTAGGCAGATAGTTAATCTTATGTTACAAATATCACATTCTTATTGGAATGCATATTACAAGATTTAAAAGCTTTCAACTCAAAGTACAGTACACATCCGGCAGTCATACAGCAGATATCATGCAAAACATACTCTTCTCAGTTGCTTATTTCATAAAGTTACAAATTCATAGAAAACAGATGTGTCTTTTAAGAGCTGCATAGAGGACATGATTGATAGTATTCAGGTCAATAGTTGAAAGAATAAAGGGAGCATCTTGCATGCAGCCAGTAAAATTGGAAACTTCCACACCAAACATGTGCTAACTTTATTCTCACTGTATCTGCTTTTTTTCTTCATGTTGCTATATTTGCTTTTGCCTATTTCCACTAATGCAGTGATTTAACAACCATCAAAAAACTATTTCTATATACTGTATTAGGATATTCTGAGGAGGGGTCCCTTATTCAGAATGATCTGGACCTAGAAGGTTGTGATTCCTTCAGGAGGACCTTACATTACATGAAAATGCAATACTTCAGTTATCCTGTGGAGGTGCTGTAGAGGAATTAAACAGTTTCTACTAGGTTCTGCAACAGATTCCAGCTGATCTTTGGGGGGTGTTGTTATTAACGTATCATTGAGTGACAAATATGGCTTGGTCAACGCTGAAAACTCTTTAAAGTGGTGTTCCCATCTTATAAAGTGATGGCATATTGCTGGGATATGGGCAATGCATAAGGGGGCACACTATGATACAAATGGAGTGCACTGGCAGTTCAACACATGTATACCCAAAACACATGGCCCATGAAAACCCCAATAAAGTGCACATCCACTAAATATAAAACCAATGCATACATTTTATTAGACTTCAAAAACACACAGACATAATAAAAAATTGTATACAATATACCATGTGCTGATACAAGATAGGACCACACACATACAGAGCTTCCCCTGAGGAAGCCAGACTTTACTGGCGATACTTGTGGGGCGTCATCTCCTTACCCAGGCCCGCCTGGATAGTCCTGAGCTTATACCTTATATTTTATTCATAGAAAACATCTAAGGAGATTGCAGAAACTACTAAAATTGTGTTAAGAACTGTCCAACGCATTTTTAAAAACTGGAAGGATAGTGGGGACCCACCGTATTCAAGGAAGAAATGTGGCAGGAAAAAAATCCTGAATGATCGTGATCAGCGATCACTTAAACGTTTGGTGAAATCAAATCGAAGAAAAACAACAGTAGAACTCAGGGCTATGTTTAATAGTGAAAGTAAGACCATTTCCACATGCACAATGCGAAGGGACCTCAAGAGATTGGGACTGAACCACTAATCAGTGAGGCAAAGCAGAAAAAAAGGCTTCAATTTGCTAGACAGCATAAAGATTGGACTCTGGAGCAATGGAAGAAGGTCATGTGGTCTGATGAGTCCAGATTTACCCTGTTCCAGAGTGATGGGCACATCAGGGTAAGAAGAGAGGCAGATGAAGTGATGCACCCATCATGCCTAGTGCCTCCTGTACAAGCCTGTGGGGGCATAGAAACATAGAAACATAGAATGTGTCGGCAGATAAGAACCATTTGGCCCATCTAGTCTGCCCAATATACTGAATACTATGGATAGCCCCCGGCCCTATCTTATATGAAGGATGGCCTTATGCCTATCCCATGCATGCTTAAACCCCTTCACTGTATTTGCAGCTACCACTTCTGCAGGAAGGCTATTCCATGCATCCACTACTCTCTCAGTAAAGTAATACTTCCTTATATTACTTTTAAACCTTTGCCCCTCTTATTTAAAACTGTGTCCTCTTGTGGTAGTTTTTCTTCTTTTAAATATGCTCTCTTCCTTTACCGAGTTGATTCCCTTTATGTATTTAAAAGTTTCTATCATATCCCCTCTGTCTCTTCTTTCTTCCAAGCTATACATATTAAGGTCCTTTAACCTTTCCTGGTAAGTTTTATCCTGCAATCAGGGCCGGTACAAGGCAGGGGCCGAAGGAGCGGGTGCCCTGGGCGCTACCATTTGCGGACAGGAGGGGGGCGCAGGTGAAGTGCCAGCAGCAGTGGCGTCGCCAGGGGGGGGCCAGAGGGGGCCACGGCCCCCCCTACATCATGCTGTGCCCCCCCATGTGCCCCCCCAACTAAAATGACCCCCCCCCCCCAAGTGAGCAGCCGCCGCCGGGCACAGGGAGATGAGCGCTTCCATTGCGCTCATCTCCATTGTAAACTGTCTGTGCCAGCGGAGGTGCAGGGGAGGGAGAGGCGTGTCCCTTCCCTTTCCTCTGATAGGCTGCAGGCAGGCACCGAAGTGGAGGAGAGGCCCCGCCCCCTAATTACTCCTGTTTACCTTTCTAAAGCTAAAGGACCTTTGATGATGTCATCACAGGTCCTGTAAGGGAACTGCACAGTGTAAAGTGTAGTTCCCAGGTTAGAACAGTGCATCTGCCAGGACCTGTGATGACAACATCTTCAACATCACAGGTCCTGCAGAATCTAGCAAAGGAACTGCACCAAAAATGGTGTAGTTCCTAGGTTTCAAAGGTACATCTGCCAGGACCTGTGATGACATCATCACAGGTTCTTCAACCCCTAACAGCAAGTATTAAAAGTTCACAAGCAGCTCTGTATTGATCCATACAGACTGGAATGGAGAGGTAAGAGGAGGTCCTCCACTTTTCATCATTTACCCCCCCCCCCCTCCATGCCCTGTTTTTACTCATTGCTCACTCATGTATACTACTTCAGACAGTTACCACTACCTCATGTACCTCACAGTGACTATAATGCATAACTGACCACATATTTCTATAAACACTGCATCTACAGTATTATACCTTCTATGTGTCACATCAATACACTGCTCTGTATATATATATATATATATATATATATATACACACACATACATGCACACACACTGCATATATTACACAGTATTATACATGCAATATGTACAGATATATAGTATATACCGCAGTGCACTGATATGTGAGGTATGAGGTATAATAGATGCTGTGTGTACAGATATCAGTACACTTCTGTATATACTATATATGTGAGGTACGAGGTATAATAGATGCAGTGTGTACAGATATATAGTATATACAGCAGTGTACTGATATGTGAGGTACGAGGTGTCAATACACTGCTGTATTTACTATATACCTGTACACACTGCATCTATTATACCTCGTACCTCACATATTACACTACTGTATATACTGTATACACTGCATATATTATACCCCGTACCTCACATATCAGTACACTGCTGTATATACTATATACCTGTACACACTGCATCTATTATACCCTGTACCTCACATATCAGAACACTAGGGAATATACTATATACCTGTACACACTGCATCTATTATACCGCGTACCTCACATAACTGTACACTGCTGTATATAATATACATCTGCATCTATTATACCTCTTTTGTGTGCCAGGGCTGTTTTGTAATCCCATTCCGGCCCTGATGGCATAAATTATAAAACGCAGCAGCAAGAATAGTTCATGGAACAAAGGGAGGGGCTATAAAAGGGGAATGGGGGCCCAATTTAGATTCCTGCTATGGGGCCCAGTGATTTTTATGTACGCCCCTGGCTGCAGGCACTAGGCCGGCAGCCTATCAGAGGCCGGCGCAATGACGTCATCGTGCCGCCTGAGCCTTACATTACAGCGTGGGACACAGGAAGAGGCTGCATCGCATCGCTGACACTTAGGTAAGTATAAGTGGTTTTTTTTTTGTTTTTTTTTACAATAGTGTTACTGGCACATTGGGGGGGCTTATTACAAAACTGGCACATGATGATGGGGGGGACTTTATACTGGCACATGATGATGGGGGGGAACTTTATAGTGTCTGTGACTTTCAAAGTCCCACAGTCCTTTGTTCTATTGCTTTAAGTATATTCTTGTTTTGAAACAACATTGATTCTTTCTTAAAAACGGGGGGGGGGGGGGGCGCAGTTTGCCATCTTCGCCCTGGGCACCAAATGGCCTTGTCCCAGCCCTGCCTGCAATCCATGTACTAGTTTAGTAGCTCTTCTCTGAACTCTCTCTAGAGTATCTATATCCTTCTGGAGATATGGGCCCAGATTCAGGTAGATTTGCCCATTACTTACACCTGAGCCGCTCAGCTGAATTTCTCTGCGCTGGAGCAATTTTGCCAAATTGCCACCTGATTCAGGAATCGTTTGTTCATTTAATTTGCTCCTGTTTAAGGCAAAGCTGAGGGCGCAAGGCCGTGCAAGTCAAAGTGGGTGTGCCCCTATGTAAATGAGGAATTTTCGGCTCAGCAGAGGTTTGCTAGCATAATTTCAGGGCAAATCCTGCTCAGCTGCTTGCACTGAGCAAATAAATAGGAGCAGACTTGCGCAGGTTCTTTGCTGAATTTCATCCTGCTTTTTCCTACCCCCCCTGAGCAAGGAAATTCAGCCCTTTTGCAAGACATGGCACCTCCCAAAGGGACCAAAAAAAGGAAGCCCAACTTTGTGGCTGCAGAGATGGACATCCTGATTGCTGCACTCCAGCAGCATAAGGAAGTCCTATATGGTGCCCAGCGGGCAAACACCACCATTGCCCAAAGGAGGGCTATATATGAAGCCATTGCCCTGGACATCAATGCCCTGGGTAATGAAGTGCGTACCTGGGATGACATCCAGAAGAAATTAAATGATATGAGGCGCAGGGTCCGTGAAAAACTGGCTCTTATCAGGAAGCATACCGGTGGCACGGGAGGTGGTCCGCGATGTATGATCCGGCTCAATCAGGAGGAGCAGCTTATTGCACAAACGTTCGTGCAGGAGCAGGTGGAGGGACTTGAAGGGTACGACTCCACTGTTGGGAACTTGGGGACTGGTAAGTTATTTTTCTTTCATATCTGCTGTGCATCATGGGAGGGGGTACAAGTGAACATATGAGAAGTGTGTTGCACCAGCAAAATATGTCGTTTTGGTGTCATCCACAGGTGGTGATGAGGAAGAAGAAGCTGGGCCGTCTTCGGCTGCGGCTCGACCCAGCCCATCCAGACCAGAGCCAGGGGTCCAGTCAGGCCCCATGGACATTCTGGCTATGCTGGTCCAGGAGGAGATCATACCGGGGCCAAGTATGGAGGAGCAAGTGGTATTGGAGGAGGATTCCTTTTTCCTCATCCAGGAGGACTCTGGCTCCCTCCAGGAGGATACCACCATCCCTGTGCAACCCACCACCCCCCCGCCCAGCACGTCATCCCCCTCCAGGGCAAGCCCCTCCAGGGCAAGCCCCTCCCTTGTGGACCCCTCCCCTTCTCCCTCTGTCCGTGGCCGAGCCTCTCCTCCCAGGAAGGCTCTGTCCAAAACGAGGCATATATCCTCCAGCCTCCGTGACGGTCTGCTGGAGGAGCAGGCCCTGCAGACCCGCCATATAGGGGCCATGGTGGGAGAGGTGCGTCGTCTGGCGGACAGCATGGCATCCACCTCCACCTCTATGCAGCATGCCCTCACCCTGCATGAGGACCGGGACAAACATGTGGCACAGAGCCTGGGGGAAATTAGTGGCAACTCTAAGGCCATAGTCACCTGCTTGGTGGCTCTGGAGACCACACCAGCTTTGTTAAGCAGGATGACAGCTGCGGTGCAGGCCAACACCGCTGCAGTGCAGGAGGAGGCGAGAGTTACCCGCCGGCATCAGCGGGATACCACCACCCGCCAAATGCGGATGTTGGCCCAGACCAACACCATCCTTGCCCGCCTGGCCAACGCCATGGAGGGCATGCAGCCACCACCTGCAAGGAGTGTGGAAGTAGGGGTTGATGCTCCTCCCCCCCCCCCCCCCCCCCCCCCCCCTCCATCCCCACCCCATGCCTCCTCCGCACCACGGAGATTGAGGAGCCAGAGCCGGGGCACCCTTGGCCCAAAGAAAAAAACAAAAAAATAATTTTATGTCTACATTTTTTTGCTCAACACAATATGATTTTTTTTATTATTTTTCTATATGCTCAGGGTATGAGATTATTTTTTTTTTATATGCTCAGGATATGAGTTTTTATATTTATTTGTAGTCCCTACACACGGTGAGGAGTGTATACTACAGTGTGACTGGTGTGTGAATGGGGGGGGGGGGGTGGCACTCCTGCTGGAAAAGGGGTGTCACCCTCTGCCATGTGAAAGGTGTATGAATGGACAGCAACATAATTGGAGCGTTGACGCGGCGTTGCTGCTCCCTAATACCATGGGGTATTGTTGGGTCTAATCCAATTGGGGGTGCATGTGTCGGGTGTGTGCTAGGGACTACAGTGGTGTACATACATGCATTATACTTGTGACAAGATCAGGGTGTGTTTAATGTGCAAAGAGACGTTCCACAAGACCATTCCGGATTGCTCTTCCCTCAGAAGATCCGGTAGTGTTTCTTGCGGGGGGGGGGGGGTTGCGTGGTTCGGGGGTAAGGTCATTGCGTAGCTCAATGTGCATGCCCCTTCTTTGAGCTAAATTGTGGAGAATACTACATGCCCCTACGATTTGGCATACAAAGTTGGGTGAATACAATAGGGTCCCCCCTGATTTATCCAGACATCTGAATCGAGATTTAAGGATGCCAAATGTGCGCTCCACCACCGCACGGGTACGTGCATGGGCTTCGTTATATCTTTGCTCTCCTGGTGTTTGAGGGTTACGAAATGGGGTCATCATGTGAGGTCTCAGGGCATAGGCAGAGTCACCTGGAAGGGAAAAGACAGGAGGATGTTAGTCGTGCATGTGCCCCTTGTGATGTGTGCATCATGGGGGGGGGGCAGTCATACCTGACACCCATGTCACTCACCAATCAGCCAGCTGTCTTCATACATGTTCTGGTCAAACTCGGTTGGGATGGGGCTGTGTCGGTAAATAAAACTGTCATGGCTTGACCCTGGGTGTTTGGCACGGACATGCCATATGAGGCCATGTGCATCCACAATCATCTGCACATTTATCGAATGCCAATGTTTCCTGTTGCAGTAGATATGCTCGAGGTGCCGGGGGGGGGGCGTAGTGCCACATGGGTACAATCTATTGCACCCACAGTGCGTGGAAATCTGGCTAATAAATAAAAATCACTGATTGCCTTCTGCCGCACGTCAGCCGTGGTTGGTTTGATAAATTGTGTGCCCATTCGTCTGAGTATTGCAGGGATCACTTGGTGCACACACCTGCTCATGCTGGATTGGGACATCCCCGCCACCACTCCACCTGTGCGCTGAAATGAGCCAGTTGCCAAAAAATGAAGGGTTGCCACTACCTTCACCAGTGGCTGCACTGCCTGTCCCCGATGGGTCGGGCTGCTGATGTCATCCTGCAGGATTGTTACCAACTCAAGGATGACTTCAGGGCTAAAGCGAAACATGCGATACACCTCAGTATCAGTCATCTGAAAAAGGTTGTAGCGCCCTCTGTAAATCCTCTCCCGTGCCCTCCTACGAGTCGGCTCAGTCAATAGAATATCAAGAACCATAGCTGCCCCTGGCATGTTGGTGCACAGATGTGAGGTCCCGAAAATGTGGGTGCTCTGCTTGTTCAGATCGTCTGTCTAGGTGCTGCTGAAGTTGCGCGCTCCTTCAGATGACATTTGGCCATCTTTTGCTAACTTGCCCCTGCTTTTAACAGGAGCAAGTTTGCCCAGGGAAAAAAGCTTGCACGCTTCCAGCGCAAGATGCGCATCACACGCGCATGTTTCTGAATCATCGGCAGTACCTAATTTGCATATTCGCTGAGGGAATTCCATGAAGGCGCAACTTACACCCCGCGCAAAATTGCACGAAAATTGCGCAGGAACAGCTAGGCTGCGTGCGCGGGAAAATGGCCGCATTTCAGGCTTAACTGGTTTACAGAATCAGCCGCAAATTTGCATAGGAGCAAATCAGTACTTGCGCGGCGCAAATCACACTTGTTCCCGCGCAAGTGCTTCTTGAATCTGGGCCATGGCCTCCAGTACTGCGCACAATACTCCAAGTGAGGTCTCACCAGTGTTCTGTACAGCGGCATAAGCACTTCACTCTTTCTACTGCTTATACCTCTCCCTATACATCCAAGCATTCTGCTGGCATTTCGTGCTGCTCTATTACATTGTCTTCCCACCTTTAAGTCTTCTGAAATAATTACTCCTAAATCCCTTTCCTCAGATACTGAGGTCAGGACTGTGTCAAATATTCTATATTCTGCCCTTGGGTTTTTACGCCCCAGGTGCATTATCTTGCACTTATCCACATTAAATTTCAGTTGCCAGAGTTCTGACCATTCTTCTAGTTTTCCTAAATCCTTTTCCATTTGGCGTTTCCCTCCAGGAACATCAACCCTGTTACCTATCTTTGTGTCATCAGCAAAAAGACAAACCTTACCAGCGAGGCCTTTTGCAATATCACTTATGAAGATATTAAACAAAATCGGTCCCAGTACAGATCCCTGTGGAACCCCACTGGTAACATGACCTTGTTTTGAATGTTCTCCATTGACTACAACCCTCTGTTGTCTGTCACTCAGCCACTGCCTAATCCACTCAACAATATGGGAGTCCATGCTCAATGACTGCAGTTTATTGATAAGTCTTCTATGAGGGACAGTGTCAAAAGCCTTACTAAAATCTAGATATGCGATGTCTACTGCACCTCCACCGTCTATTATTTTATTCAACCATTAAAAAAAATCTATAAGATTTGTTTGACATGATCTCCCTGAAGTAAACCCATGTTGTTTTTCATCTTGCAATCCATGGGATTTTAGATGTTCCACAATCCTATCCTTTAATAGGGTTTCCATTAATTTGCCTACTATTGATGTCAGACTCACTGGTCTATAGTTGCTCGATTCCTCCCTACTACCTTTCTTGTGAATGGGCACGACATTAGCCAATTTCCAATCTTCCGGGACGACTCCTGTTACTAATGATTGGTTAAATAAATCTGTTAACGGTTTTGCCAGCTCACCACTAAGCTCTTTTAATAATTTTGGGTGTATCTCATCAGGCCCCTGTGACTTATTTGTCTTCACCTTAGACAGCAAACTTAGAACATCTTCCTCTGTAAAGATACATGCATCAAACGATTTATTAGTCATTCTTTCTAGTGGAGGTCCTTCTCCTTTTTCTTTTGTAAAAACTGAACAGAAGTATTCATTAAGGCAGTCGGCTAGCCCTTTATTCTCTTCTACATACCTTCCGTCCTTTGTTTTTAATTTAGTTATTCCTTGTTTTAATTTCCTTTTTTCATTTATATATCTGAAGAATGTCTTATCCCCTTTTTTCATAGACTGAGCTAGTTTTTCTTCTGCCTGCGCTTTAGAAGTTCTTATAACTTGCTTGGCCTCTCTCTGCCTAATCTTGTAGATTTCCTTATCTTCATTGCTCTGGGTTTTTTTATAATTACAAAATGCTAGCTTTTTATTTTTAATGATTTGGGCCACTTCTGCTGAGTACCACAGTGGTCTCCTCCTTTTTTTGTTTTTACTGACAAGTCTAATGCAATTTTCTGTTGCCTTCAATAATGCACCTTTTAAGTAGTCCCATTTCTCCTGGACTCCATGTAATCCGTTCCAGTCTGATAAGGACTCATTTATGACTAATTTCATTTTTGAAAAGTCTGTTTTTCTAAAATCTAAAACTTTTGTTTTTGTGTGGTGGGACTCTTTCACAGTTCTTATATTAAACCACACTGACTGGTGATCACTAGATCCCAAGGTTTCGCCTACAATGACATCATATACCGAATCCCCGTTTGTGAATACCAAATCCAAAATGGCCTCCCTCCGGGTTGGCTCCTCAACCATTTGTTGTAGAGATAACCCCAGTAGGGAATTTAGAATATCTGTACTCCTGGTAGAACTTGCTATTTTGGTTTTCCAGTTTATATCTGGAAGATTGAAATCTCCCATAATGATAACTTCTCCTTTCATTGTCATTTTAGCTATTTCTTCAACTAGTAGATCATCTAGTTCTTTAACTTGACCAGGTGGTCTATATATCACACCTACACGAGTTACTGCATGGTTAGCAAACTGCAACGTAACCCAAACTGACTCTATGTTGGCCTCACCAACTTGTATTAGGTTAGATTTAATGCTATCTTTCACATACAGGGCCACTCCTCCTCCTTTCTTGCCTTCTCTGTCTCTTCTGTATAAAGAGTACCCTGGTATGGTTATGTCCCAGTAATTTCTTTCATTAAACCATGTCTCCGTAACAGCCACTAAATCTACATTCTCAGATGCCATTATTGACCCAAGTTCATTGATTTTTTTACCTAAACTGCGAGCATTTGTAGACAGGACTCTGAGCTTATCATTTCTTAACCTCTGTGCTTCTGACCTGTTCTGGCATTGTTTCGGGGGGCAATTGGACTCTTTTATTTTCACTCTTTTGCCCCCCCTTCCTAGTTTAAATACTCTTCCGCAAATTCTTGGAGTTGTTCACTAAGTACATTTGTTTCTTTGAGAGAAAGATGCAAACCATCTTTTTTGTACAGTTCCTTTCTATTCCAAGTAGAGCTATCATGAGAAACAAAGCCAAATCCTTGCTCTTGACACCATTTACCAAGCCATATGTTGAACTCCTTTATGCGCCTCTGCCTATCATTCTGAACATTATGCACAGGCAGAACTTCAGAAAATGAAATGCTGGATGCAAAATCCTGTACGTCATTACCAAGTGTGATAAAAGTTTTTTTCACCTCTGACACTTCATTGCAAGCCAGGTCATTTGTCCCTAGATGGACAAGAACATCCACGTCCCTTTCCTGCTTTGCTTGCTTAACAATATTAATAATACGTCTTCTATCTCTTCTAGCAGTAGCCCCAGGGAGACATCTCACAAAACCATTTTCTTTAAGCTCCACACTTCTTATGATTGAATCACCCAGCAACAGCTGCTTCCTTTGAGACTTCACTTTATCTTTTTTGTTGCATACATTAGACATAGGAGTCGATGGTTTCACACCCTCTGTGCTTGAGTCCATATCCATGTTGTCCTTACATTCTGAGAGTGCTGCAAATGAATTATGGAGAACCACCGACTGTGGGACATGTCTTCTATCCACCACTCTAAGACTTCCAGAACCTACAGTAACCCATCTGCCATTTCTGGGGGTCCTCTGTGGCAGCTGCATTGCAGCAGTCCTAGCTGGAGTTTGTTTAACAGATAATTTAAATATTTCAGCTTTCAAAAATGCAATTTCCTGCTGCAGTAAGGAGAACTGTCTACAGATCTGACAGCATCCGAATCTCCAAAGAGTGGAACATGAAATAAATGCACAACAATTCCTGCACTGAACCAAGTCTGCCATTTTAAAGAGGAGAAAAAAAAATATAAAAAAAAAAATTTATAACTTTAAATCAAACAAATCTTACCTTTTTTTTTTTGTATTGTTTCCACCTTCCAGCCTACCTCCTGACTATCTCCTGCAATATCTCTTTACTAGTACTTAATGTAGTACTTGAAGCTAGTACTTGCAGCTAATGAATTAGGCCAGCTAATGAGTCTGTCTCTATATATACACACACTGCTTCCAAAACTCCTCCCCCAGCAACAAATGTAACACCTTAGTGAGCTAGGCTCATTAGCAAACGCACAATAGCAAATAGCTGACCGAATTCCTTACCTCTTCTCAAGCAATGATCAGCAAAAACAACACAGATGAGCCAGTTGGAGACTCTAAGCCAATCTCTTGCAGTATCTCTTGAATCTCTTCAGCCTCCTGCAATATCTCTTTACTAGTACTTAATGTAGTACTTGAAGCTAGTACTTGCAGCTAATGAATTAGGCCAGCTAATGAGTCTGTCTCTATATATACACACACTGCTTCCAAAACTCCTCCCCCAGCAACAAATGTAACACCTTAGTGAGCTAGGCTCATTAGCAAACGCACAATAGCAAATAGCTGACCGAATTCCTTACCTCTTCTCAAGCAATGATCAGCAAAAACAACACAGATGAGCCAGTTGGAGACTCTAAGCCAATCTCTTGCAGTATCTCTTGAATCTCTTCAGCCTCCTGCAATATCTCTTTACTAGTACTTAATGTAGTACTTGAAGCTAGTACTTGCAGCTAATGAATTAGGCCAGCTAATGAGTCTGTCTCTATATATACACACACTGCTTCCAAAACTCCTCCCCCAGCAACAAATGTAACACCTTAGTGAGCTAGGCTCATTAGCAAACGCACAAAAGCAAACAGCTGACCGAATTCCTTACCTCTTCTCAAGCAATGATCAGCAAAAACAACACAGATGAGCCAGTTGGAGACTCTAAGCCAATCTCTTGCAGTATCTCTTGAATCTCTTCAGCCTCCTGCAATATCTCTTTACTAGTACTTAATGTAGTACTTGAAGCTAGTACTTGCAGCTAATGAATTAGGCCAGCTAATGAGTCTGTCTCTATATATACACACACTGCTTCCAAAACTCCTCCCCCAGCAACAAATGTAACACCTTAGTGAGCTAGGCTCATTAGCAAACGCACAATAGCAAACAGCTGACCGAATTCCTTACCTCTTCTCAAGCAATGATCAGCAAAAACAACACAGATGAGCCAGTTGGAGACTCTAAGCCAATCTCTTGCAGTATCTCTTGAATCTCTTCAGCCTCCTGCAATATCTCTTTACTAGTACTTAATGTAGTACTTGAAGCTAGTATTTGCAGCTAATGAATTAGGCCAGCTAATGAGTCTGTCTCTATATATACACACACTGCTTCCAAAACTCCTCCCCCAGCAACAAATGTAACACCTTAGTGAGCTAGGCTCATTAGCAAACGCACAATAGCAAACAGCTGACCGAATTCCTTACCTCTTCTCAAGCAATGATCAGCAAAAACAACACAGATGAGCCAGTTGGAGACTCTAAGCCAATCTCTTGCAGTATCTCTTGAATCTCTTCAGCCTCCTGCAATATCTCTTTACTAGTACTTAATGTAGTACTTGAAGCTAGTACTTGCAGCTAATAAATTAGGCCAGCTAATGAGTCTGTCTCTATATATACACACACTGCTTCCAAAACTCCTCCCCCAGCAACAAATGTAACACCTTAGTGAGCTAGGCTCATTAGCAAACGCACAATAGCAAACAGCTGACCGAATTCCTTACCTCTTCTCAAGCAATGATCAGCAAAAACAACACAGATGAGCCAGTTGGAGACTCTAAGCCAATCTCTTGCAGTATCTCTTGAATCTCTTCAGCCTCCTGCAATATCTCTTTACTAGTACTTAATGTAGTACTTGAAGCTAGTACTTGCAGCTAATGAATTAGGCCAGCTAATGAGTCTGTCTCTATATATACACACACTGCTTCCAAAACTCCTCCCCCAGCAACAAATGTAACACCTTAGTGAGCTAGGCTCATTAGCAAACGCACAATAGCAAACAGCTGACCGAATTCCTTACCTCTTCTCAAGCAATGATCAGCAAAAACAACACAGATGAGCCAGTTGGAGACTCTAAGCCAATCTCTTGCAGTATCTCTTGAATCTCTTCAGCCTCCTGCAATATCTCTTTACTAGTACTTAATGTAGTACTTGAAGCTAGTACTTGCAGCTAATGAATTAGGCCAGCTAATGAGTCTGTCTCTATATATACACACACTGCTTCCAAAACTCCTCCCCCAGCAACAAATGTAACACCTTAGTGAGCTAGGCTCATTAGCAAACGCACAATAGCAAACAGCTGACCGAATTCCTTACCTCTTCTCAAGCAATGATCAGCAAAAACAACACAGATGAGCCAGTTGGAGACTCTAAGCCAATCTCTTGCAGTATCTCTTGAATCTCTTCAGCCTCCTGCAATATCTCTTTACTAGTACTTAATGTAGTACTTGAAGCTAGTACTTGCAGCTAATGAATTAGGCCAGCTAATGAGTCTGTCTCTATATATACACACACTGCTTCCAAAACTCCTCCCCCAGCAACAAATGTAACACCTTAGTGAGCTAGGCTCATTAGCAAACGCACAATAGCAAACAGCTGACCGAATTCCTTACCTCTTCTCAAGCAATGATCAGCAAAAACAACACAGATGAGCCAGTTGGAGACTCTAAGCCAATCTCTTGCAGTATCTCTTGAATCTCTTCAGCCTCCTGCAATATCTCTTTACTAGTACTTAATGTAGTACTTGAAGCTAGTACTTGCAGCTAATGAATTAGGCCAGCTAATGAGTCTGTCTCTATATATACACACACTGCTTCCAAAACTCCTCCCCCAGCAACAAATGTAACACCTTAGTGAGCTAGGCTCATTAGCAAACGCACAATAGCAAACAGCTGACCGAATTCCTTACCTCTGTCACGGCCACGGTTTTGGCCGTGACTCCTTGGGAGCCGCATACTGTTGCCCGCGGTTTTGGGTTGTTGTGTCAACCGCAGCTTGAGGCATAATGTAGTTGGCCTCAGGTGCGGTTGCCGTGGATAACAGCTATGTGTGCGGTTCCCTTGGAGTTATGTGCACGTTTTGTATGCACTTTCGTATGTCTGTGTGCACTCTGTTTTGTGTGTGGTGTGCACTGACATCTTCCCTTCACTGTGGTTGCCCGTGGCAACGTTTGGTTGTATGTGTACATGTGGTGGCAGTGTCCCGGCCTTCGGGCTGACTCCCAGGACACGCTTGCCACCCATGTCGTTGCCTGCGGCAACAGCCACAGTGTGTTTGTAGTTTTGACACTTCCCCTTTAAGTTATGTTTTCCCTTCTGTGGTATTGGAAGGGTTAACTCCCTTTCTGTGTGTCTGAGTCACGGGGTGTGTCTGATTGTTGGGTGTGGCCTCTTGGCCCTATAAAGCCTCAGTTGTAGGCAGTAGCCAGAGAGGGTGTTTCAGCCATGCTGGCTGTAGACATCCTCCTGGTTACTTACCAACTGCCAGTGGGGGCCAACCTTCTGGTCATAAGCTTATATATGTCCTTTGGTGTCTGAAGATGTGTTTGCTTTATGTTGTTTTATTGCACCTGTGGTCCTGGGTTCCCGTGTGTTGTATGTTTGTGTGCTGAGTCCTGCTGTTTGTGGGCAGTACACCCACATGGGTTCCAGGCTTGGTTGTCTGTGGCAGGTCAGTGTGATGTTTGTGGCAAGTACCTGCCACTGCCACAGGTTGCACTTGTTCTCCCTTCCTTACAGCTTGGCCAGTTAGACTCCTGTTCCTCCGTATCCAGAAGGAACAGGATGTCTTACTCTGACTCCTAGCCTAGGGACCGGCGGAGGGCGAGTAGGGATCCGAGGTTCCTGCGCATGGGTCCTCCTACCTTCAAGGTCGGCCCATGCAGGTAGGAGTTAGGGTCAGGTTAGGGACGCTGTTAGGAGGTGACCTGCTCCCTAATCCTGTTCGTCCTGGTCAAGCAGCGACCATCTTCCTTCCGGCACACGGCTGAGGGTTTCCCCCATCCTCAGCCGTGACAACCTCTTCTCAAGCAATGATCAGCAAAAACAACACAGATGAGCCAGTTGGAGACTCTAAGCCAATCTCTTGCAGTATCTCTTGAATCTCTTCATCCTCCTGCAATATCTCTTTACTAGTACTTAATGTAGTACTTGAAGCTAGTACTTGCAGCTAATGAATTAGGCCAGCTAATGAGTCTGTCTCTATATATACACACACTGCTTCCAAAACTCCTCCCCCAGCAACAAATGTAACACCTTAGTGAGCTAGGCTCATTAGCAAACGCACAATAGCAAATAGCTGACCGAATTCCTTACCTCTTCTCAAGCAATGATCAGCAAAAACAACACAGATGAGCCAGTTGGAGACTCTAAGCCAATCTCTTGCAGTATCTCTTGAATCTCTTCAGCCTCCTGCAATATCTCTTTACTAGTACTTAATGTAGTACTTGAAGCTAGTACTTGCAGCTAATGAATTAGGCCAGCTAATGAGTCTGTCTCTATATATACACACACTGCTTCCAAAACTCCTCCCCCAGCAACAAATGTAACACCTTAGTGAGCTAGGCTCATTAGCAAACGCACAATAGCAAACAGCTGACCGAATTCCTTACCTCTTCTCAAGCAATGATCAGCAAAAACAACACAGATGAGCCAGTTGGAGACTCTAAGCCAATCTCTTGCAGTATCTCTTGAATCTCTTCAGCCTCCTGCAATATCTCTTTACTAGTACTTAATGTAGTACTTGAAGCTAGTACTTGCAGCTAATGAATTAGGCCAGCTAATGAGTCTGTCTCTATATATACACACACTGCTTCTAAAACTCCTCCCCCAGCAACAAATGTAACACCTTAGTGAGCTAGGCTCATTAGCAAACGCACAATAGCAAACAGCTGACCGAATTCCTTACCTCTTCTCAAGCAATGATCAGCAAAAACAACACAGATGAGCCAGTTGGAGACTCTAAGCCAATCTCTTGCAGTATCTCTTGAATCTCTTCAGCCTCCTGCAATATCTCTTTACTAGTACTTAATGTAGTACTTGAAGCTAGTACTTGCAGCTAATGAATTAGGCTAGCTAATGAGTCTGTCTCTATATATACACACACTGCTTCCAAAACTCCTCCCCCAGCAACAAATGTAACACCTTAGTGAGCTAGGCTCATTAGCAAACGCACAATAGCAAACAGCTGACCGAATTCCTTACCTCTTCTCAAGCAATGATCAGCAAAAACAACACAGATGAGCCAGTTGGAGACTCTAACCCAATCTCTTGCAGTATCTCTTGAATCTCTTCAGCCTCCTGCAATATCTCTTTACTAGTACTTAATGTAGTACTTGAAGCTAGTACTTGCAGCTAATGAATTAGGCCAGCTAATGAGTCTGTCTCTATATATACACACACTGCTTCCAAAACTCCTCCCCCAGCAACAAATGTAACACCTTAGTGAGCTAGGCTCATTAGCAAACGCACAATAGCAAACAGCTGACCGAATTCCTTACCTCTTCTCAAGCAATGATCAGCAAAAACAACACAGATGAGCCAGTTGGAGACTCTAAGCCAATCTCTTGCAGTATCTCTTGAATCTCTTCAGCCTCCTGCAATATCTCTTTACTAGTACTTAATGTAGTACTTGAAGCTAGTACTTGCAGCTAATGAATTAGGCCAGCTAATGAGTCTGTCTCTATATATACACACACTGCTTCCAAAACTCCTCCCCCAGCAACAAATGTAACACCTTAGTGAGCTAGGCTCATTAGCAAACGCACAATAGCAAACAGCTGACTGAATTCCTTACCTCTTCTCAAGCAATGATCAGCAAAAACAACACAGATGAGCCAGTTGGAGACTCTAAGCCAATCTCTTGCAGTATCTCTTGAATCTCTTCAGCCTCCTGCAATATCTCTTTACTAGTACTTAATGTAGTACTTGAAGCTAGTACTTGCAGCTAATGAATTAGGCCAGCTAATGAGTCTGTCTCTATATATACACACACTGCTTCCAAAACTCCTCCCCCAGCAACAAATGTAACACCTTAGTGAGCTAGGCTCATTAGCAAACGCACAATAGCAAACAGCTGACCGAATTCCTTACCTCTTCTCAAGCAATGATCAGCAAAAACAACACAGATGAACCAGTTGGAGACTCTAAGCCAATCTCTTGCAGTATCTCTTGAATCTCTTCAGCCTCCTGCAATATCTCTTTACTAGTACTTAATGTAGTACTTGAAGCTAGTACTTGCAGCTAATGAATTAGGCCAGCTAATGAGTCTGTCTCTATATATACACACACTGCTTCCAAAACTCCTCCCCCAGCAACAAATGTAACACCTTAGTGAGCTAGGCTCATTAGCAAACGCACAATAGCAAACAGCTGACCGAATTCCTTACCTCTTCTCAAGCAATGATCAGCAAAAACAACACAGATGAGCCAGTTGGAGACTCTAAGCCAATCTCTTGCAGTATCTCTTGAATCTCTTCAGCCTCCTGCAATATCTCTTTACTAGTACTTAATGTAGTACTTGAAGCTAGTACTTGCAGCTAATGAATTAGGCCAGCTAATGAGTCTGTCTCTATATATACACACACTGCTTCCAAAACTCCTCCCCCAGCAACAAATGTAACACCTTAGTGAGCTAGGCTCATTAGCAAACGCACAATAGCAAACAGCTGACCGAATTCCTTACCTCTTCTCAAGCAATGATCAGCAAAAACAACACAGATGAGCCAGTTGGAGACTCTAAGCCAATCTCTTGCAGTATCTCTTGAATCTCTTCAGCCTCCTGCAATATCTCTTTACTAGTACTTAATGTAGTACTTGAAGCTAGTACTTGCAGCTAATGAATTAGGCCAGCTATGATCTGGGGTTGCTGCAGTTGGTCAGGTCTAGGTTCAGCAACAGTATGTGGTCCAAGAATGAGGTCAGCTGACTACCTGAACATACTGAATGACCAGGTTATTCCATCAATGGATTTTTTCTTCCCTGGTGGCACGGGCATATTCCAAGATGACAATGCCAGGATACATCGTACTCAAATTGTGAAAGAGTGGTTCAGGGAGCATGAGAAATCATTTTCACACATGGATTGACCACCACAGAGTCCAGACCTTAGCCCCATTGAGAATCTTTGGGATGTGCTGGAGAAGGCTTTGCGCAGCAGTCAGACTCTACCGTCATCAATGCAAGATCTTGCAAATGAATGCAACACTGGATGGAAATAAATCTTGTGACATTGCAGAAGCTTATTGAAACAATGCCACAGCGAATGCGTGCCGTAATCAAAGCTAAAGGCAGTCCAACTAAATATTTTTCGACGGGCAGTGTATTTAGTGGATGTGCACTTTATTGGGGAATCTTTGGCCATGCAGCCATTTTTTTGGGTATATATGGCATCATTTTATGATCAGAGGAGATCTGACCTCTAAATTAGCACTGCAACCTCTTCACTCTCAATATTGTGGTAACCCACAGTGAGGTCAGAACCTTACCGATCATAAGTGATGACATATCCTGGAGATATGACTTCACTTTACAAGATGGGAATACCCCTTTAAATGCCACTTTTCCGCTAGATTAGTCCTATTAAACCAGGCATACTTTCTGGTAGGGTTGATCCTGCAAATTAAAATGATACCTGTCTTGTGAAAATCAGTGTTGACATTTCCAAGAAAAAAAGACTTTTATTGTTCCTGTACATGAGGGCTTAAATTCACCAAGGGGTGGGGTCTAGCTTCTCAGTTCCTCAGGTTCCCAGTGCTGGCCCCACACCTCGGTGCACTGGGGCATAAAGAATAAAAGTATTTTTTCTTGGAAACACCGCCGCTGAATTTTGCAAGACAGGTAACATTTTCATCAGTAAGATCAACCCTACCAGGAAGTATGCCTGTTTTAATAGGGCACATAATAGCTAATCCAGCCAACAAGTGCTCTTTAAGTTTGAAGAGTCTAAAGGAAAAAAAAAAACATGTTGTTACCAAGCCCCAAAATGCATTACTTTACTGTGTCGTACCCATCAATGTTTTCACTGTACAAGTTCATTTTAATTTTAACCACATGCCCAAGTATACATAGCTAGATGCTATGTGTAAAGTTTTTCAAGTGGTTATAATAAACAAATAAGAAGACACAAGCACACTCCAAAGTTATAAAAAAAAGGATCACATTTACAATGCATTTGGAAAGTCTTCAGACCCTTTCACTTTTTTTTACTTTTTGTTATGTTGTGGCCTTGTGCTAAATTTTCCCCATCATTTTGCACTCAGTAGCCCATAATGAGAAAGTGAAAAGACAATGTTAGTAATGTTTCCTAATTTATTGAAAAGGAAAAAACTAACATATTTAGTATTCAGGACTAGGGATGAGCGAACCCGAACTGTATAGTTCGGGTTCGTACCGAATTTTGGGGTGTCCGTGACACGGACCCGAACCCAAACATTTTCGTAAAAGTCTGTGTTCGGGTTCGGTGTTCGGCGCTTTCTTGGCGCTTTTTGAAAGGCTGCAAAGCAGCCAATCAACAAGCGTCATACTACTTGGCCCAAGAGGCCATCACAGCCATGCCTACTATT
Organism: Bufo bufo; assembly: GCF_905171765.1. Lineage (NCBI taxonomy): Eukaryota > Metazoa > Chordata > Amphibia > Anura > Bufonidae > Bufo > Bufo bufo. Next base: position 590,668,067 of record NC_053392.1, on the reverse strand, counting down.
GGCATGGCTGTGATTGGCCAGTGCACCATGTGACCCAGCCTCTATTTAAGCTGGAGTCACGTAGCGCCGCACGTCACTCTGCTATGATCAGTATAGGGAGAGGTTGCAGCTGCGATGTTAGGGCGAGATTAGGCAGATTAACTCCTCCAAAAGACTTGATTCTGTGATCGATCTGCAGCTGTGGATCATTGAAGTGCTATTATTGACTTGCTCACTTTTTTGAGGCTGCCCAGAGCGTTTTTAGATCACTTTTTTTCTGGGGTGATCGGCGGCCATTTTGTGACTTGTGGTGCGCCAGCACGAGCTATCACCAAGTGTATTTAACCATCGATAGTGTGGTTATTTTGTGCTATATCCTACATCAGCGTCAGGATGAGCATGTGTCACCCAAGTGCATTTAACCATCAACAGTCTGATTATTTTTTGGCCATATACTACATCAGCTGCAGGCTGAGCCTGTGTCACCCAAGTGTATTTAACCATCGATAGTGTGGTTATTTTGTGCTATATCCTACATCAGCTGCAGGCTGAGCCTGTGTCACCCAAGTGCATTTAACCATCAACAGTCTGATTATTTTTTGGCCATATACTACATCTGGTGCAGGCTGAGCCTGTGTCACCCAAGTGCATTTAACCATCAAGAGTCTGATTATTTTTTGGCCATATACTACATCTGGTGCAGGCTGAGCCTGTGTCACCCAAGTGCATTTAACCATCAACAGTGTGGTTATTTTTTGGCCATATATTACATCAGGGGCAAGTTGAGCCTGTCACCCAGCGCCTAAAAATTAGACCTGACATTTCTATTCAACCAAATCTGTACTGTTTTAGCTGGTCAAGTTATTTGTATTGACCGTAAAAGCACACTTTTTTTTCTGGGTTGAAAAACCATTCCCAAATTTGCCATTCTCAAAATAACTAGTTTCTGGTATTTGAGGCCTACTTGAAATCTATCCCAAAAAGAATATCTTACATTGAAGGTACGGATAGTGTCATTCAGAAAAACCTAAGACACACGCTAGCGTGCTGATAGAAGTGTGATTCTGTGATTAAACCTATACCTGTCACACAGCGCAAAAAAAAACAGGTCTCACATCTCTATTCAACCAAATCTGCACTGTTTTAGCTGGTCAAGTTATTTGTAGTGACCGTAAAAGCACACTTTTTGTTCTGGGTTGAAAAACCATTCCCAAATTTGCCATTCTCAAAATAACTAGTTTCTGGTATTTGAGGCCTACTTGAAATCTATTCCAAAAAGAAAATCTTACATTGAAGGTATTGATAGTGTGATTCAGAAAAACCTAAGACACACGCTAGCGTGCTGATAGAAGTGTGATTCTGTGATTAAACCTATACCTGTCACACAGCGCAAAAAAAAAGAGGTCTCACATCTCTATTCAACCAAATCTGCACTGTTTTAGCTGGTCAAGTTATTTGTAGTGACCGTAAAAGCACACTTTTTTTTCTGGGTTGAAAAACCATTCCCAAATTTGCCATTCTCAAAATAACTAGTTTCTGGTATTTGAGGCCTACTTGAAATCTATCCCAAAAAGAATATCTTACATTGAAGGTACTGATAGTGTCATTCAGAAAAACCTAAGACACACGCTAGCGTGCTGATAGAAGTGTGATTCTGTGATTAAACCTATACCTGTCACACAGCACAAAAAAAAACAGGTCTCACATCTCTATTCAACCAAATCTGCACTGTTTTAGCTGGTCAAGTTATTTGTAGTGACCGTAAAAGCACACTTTTTGTTCTGGGTTGAAAAACCATTCCCAAATTTGCCATTCTCAAAATAACTAGTTTCTGGTATTTGAGGCCTACTTGAAATCTATTCCAAAAAGAAAATCTTACATTGAAGGTATTGATAGTGTGATTCAGAAAAACCTAAGACACACGCTAGCGTGCTGATAGAAGTGTGATTCTGTGATTAAACCTATACCTGTCACACAGCGCAAAAAAAAAGAGGTCTCACATCTCTATTCAACCAAATCTGCACTGTTTTAGCTGGTCAAGTTATTTGTAGTGACCGTAAAAGCACACTTTTTTTTCTGGGTTGAAAAACCATTCCCAAATTTGCCATTCTCAAAATAACTAGTTTCTGGTATTTGAGGCCTACTTGAAATCTATCCCAAAAAGAAAATCTTACATTGAAGGTATTGATAGTGTCATTCAGAAAAACCTAAGACACACGCTAGCGTGCTGATAGAAGTGTGATTCTGTGATTAAACCTATACCTGTCACACAGCGCAAAAAAAAACAGGTCTCACATCTCTATTCAACCAAATCTGCACAGTTTTAGCTGGTCAAGTTATTTGTAGTGACCGTAAAAGCAGACTTTTTGTTCTGGGTTGAAAAAGCATTCCCAAATTTGCCATTCTCAAAATTGTTGGGAACGGGAACAATGAGGAAAACATCTAATAAGGGACGCGGACGTGGACATGGTCGTGGTGGTGTTAGTGGATCCTCTGGTGCTGGGAGAGGACGTGGCCGTTCTGCCACAGCCACATGTCCTAGTGAACCAACTACCTCAGGTCCCAGTAGCCAGCAGAATTTACAGCGATATTTGGTGGGGCCCAATGCAGTTCTAAGGATGGTAAGGCCTGAGCAGGTGCAGGCATTAGTCAATTGGGTGGCCGACAGTGGATCCAGCACGTTCACATTATCTCCCACCCAGTCTTCTGCAGAAAGCGCACAGATGGCGCATGAAAACCAAGACTATCGGTCTGTCACATCACCCCCATGCATATCAGGGAAACTGTCTGAGCCTCAAGTTATGCAGCAGTCTCTTATGCTGTTTGAAGACTCTACTGCCAGGGTTTCCCAAGGGCATCCACCTAGCCCTTCCCCAGGGGTGGAAGAGATAGAATGCACTAACGCACAACCACTTATTTTTCCTGATGAGGAGGACATGGGAATACCACCTCAGCTGGTCTCTGATGATGACGAAACACAGGTGCCAACTGCTGCGTCTTTCTGCAGTGTGCAGACTGAACAGGAGGTCAGGGGTCAAGACTGGGTGGAAGACGATGCAGGGGACGATGAGGTCCTAGACCCCACATGGAATGAAGGTCGTGCCACTGACTTTCACAGTTAGGAGGAAGAGGCAGTGGTGAGACCGAGCCAACAGCGTAGCAAAAGAGGGAGCAGTGGGCAAAATCAGAACACCCTCCGCCAAGAGACTTCGCCTGCTACTGACCGCCGCCATCTGGGACCGAGCACCCCAAAGGCAGCTTCAAGGAGTTCCCTGGCATGGCACTTCTTCAAACAATGTGCTGACGACAAGACCCGAGTGGTTTGCACGCTGTGCCATCAGAGCCTGAAGCGAGGCATTAACGTTCTGAACCTTAGCACAACCTGCATGACCAGGCACCTGCATGCAAAGCATGAACTGCAGTGGAGTAAACACCTTAAAAACAAGGAAGTCATTTAGGCTCCCCCTGCTGCCTCTTCTGCTGCTGCCGCCTCGGCTTCTTCTGCTGCTGCCTCGGCCTCTTCTGCTGCTGCTGCCGCCGCCTCGGCCTCTTCCTCTGCCTCTGGAGGAACGTTGGCACCTGCCGCCCAGCAAACATGGGATGTACCACCAACACCACCAGCTGCGTCACCAAGCATCTCAACCATGTCACACGGCAGCGTTCAGCTCTCCATCTCACAAACATTTGAGAGAAAGTGTAAATTCTCACCTAGCCACCCTCGATCCCTGGCCCTGAATGCCAGCATTTCTAAACTACTGGCCTATGAAATGCTGTCATTTAGGCTGGTGGACACACACAGCTTCAAACAGCTCATGTCACTTGCTGTCCCACAGTATGTTGTTCCCAGCCGCCACTACTTCTCCAAGAGAGCCGTGCCTTCCCTGCACAAACAAGTGTCCGATAAAATCAAGTGTGCACTGCGCAACGCCTTCTGTGGCAAGGTCCACCTAACCACAGATACGTGGACCAGTAAGCACGGCCAGGGACGCTATATCTCCCTAACTGCACACTGGCTAAATGTAGTGGCGGCTGGGCCCCAGGCGGAGAGCTGTTTGGCGCACGTCCTTCCGCCGCCAAGGATCGCAGGGCAACATTCTTTGCCTCCTGTCTCCTCCTCCTCCTACTCAGCTTCCTCCTCCTCTTCTTCCACCTGCTCATCCAGTCAGCCACACACCTTCACCACCAACTTCAGCACAGCCCGGGGTAAACGTCAGCAGGCCATTCGAAAACTCATATGTTTGGGGGACAGGCCCCACACCGCACAGGAGTTGTGGCGGGGTATAGAACAACAGACCGACGAGTGGTTGCTGCCGGTGAGCCTCAAGCCCGGCCTGGTGGTGTGCAATAATGGGCGAAATCTCGTTGCAGCTCTGGGACTAGCCGGTTTGACGCACATCCCTTGCCTGGCGCATGTGCTGAATTTGGTGGTGCAGAAGTTCATTCGCAACTACCCCGACATGTCAGAGCTGCTGCATAAAGTGCGGGCCGTCTGTTCGCGCTTCCGGCGTTCACACCCTGCCGCTGCTCGCCTGTCTGCGCTACAGCGTAACTTCGGCCTTCCCGCTCACCGCCTCATATGCAACGTACCCACCAGGTGGAACTCCACCTTGCATATGCTGGACAGACTGTGCGAGCAGCAGCAGGCCATAGTGGAGTTTCAGCTGCAGCACGCACGGGTCAGTCGCACTGCGGATCAGACACACTTCACCACCAATGACTGGGCCTCCATGCGAGACCTGTGTGCCCTGTTGCGCTGTTTCGAGTACTCCACCAACATGGCCAGTGGCGATGACGCCGTTATCAGCGTTACAATACCACTTCTATGTCTCCTTGAGAAAACACTTAGGGCGATGATGGAAGAGGAGGTGGCCCAGGAGGAAGAGGAGGAAGAGGGGTCATTTTTAGCACTTTCAGGCCAGTCTCTTCAAAGTGACTCAGAGGGAGGTTTTTTGCAACACCAGAGGCCAGGTACAAATGTGGCCAGACAGGGCCCACTACTGGACGACGAGGAGGACGAGGAGGAGGTGGAGGAGGATGAGGATGAAGCATGTTCACAGCGGGGTGGCACCCAAAGCAGCTCGGGCCCATCACTGGTGCGTGGCTGGGGGGAAACACAGGACGATGACGATACGCCTCCCACAGAGGACAGCTTGTCCTTACCTCTGGGCAGCCTGGCACACATGAGCGACTACATGCTGCAGTGCCTGCGCAACGACAGCAGAGTTGCCCACATTTTAACGTGTGCGGACTACTGGGTTGCCACCTTGCTGGATCCCCGGTACAAAGACAATGTGCCCACCTTACTTCCTACACTGGAGCGTGATAGGAAGATGCGCGAGTACAAACGCACGTTGGTAGACGCGCTACTGAGAGCATTCCCAAATGTCACAGGGGAACAAGTGGAAGCCCAAGGCGAAGGCAGAGGAGGAGCAAGAGGTCGCCAACGCAGCTGTGTCACGGCCAGCTCCTCTGAGGGCAGGGTTAGCATGGCAGAGATGTGGAAAAGTTTTGTCAACACGCCACAGCTAAGTGCACCACCACCTGATACGGAACGTGTTAGCAGGAGGCAACATTTCACTAACATGGTGGAACAGTACCTGTGCACACCCCTCCATGTACTGACTGATGGTTCGGCCCCATTCAACTTCTGGGTCTCCAAATTGTCCACGTGGCCAGAGCTAGCCTTTTATGCCTTGGAGGTGCTGGCCTGCCCGGCGGCCAGCGTTTTGTCTGAACGTGTATTCAGCACGGCAGGGGGCGTCATTACAGACAAACGCAGCCGCCTGTCTACAGCCAATGTGGACAAGCTGACGTTCATAAAAATGAACCAGGCATGGATCCCACAGGACCTGTCCATCCCTTGTGCAGATTAGATATTAACTACCTCCCCTTAACAATATATTATTCTACTCCAGGGCACTTCCTCATTCAATACTATTTTTAATTTCATTTTACTATTATATTGCGGGGCAACCCAAAGTTGAATGAACCTCTCCTCTGTCTGGGTGCCGGGGCCTAAATGTGTGACAGTGGCCTGTTCCAGTGGTGGGTGACGTGAAGCCTGATTCTCTGCTATGACATGAAGACAGATTCTGCGCTGACATAAGGCCAGATTCTCTGTTACGGGACCTCTCTCCTCTGCCTGGGTACCTGGGCCTAAATGTGTGACAGTGGCCTGTTCCAGTGGTGGGTGACGTGAAGCCTGATTCTCTGCTATGACATGAATACAGATTCTGCGCTGACATAAGGCCAGATTCTCTGTTACGGGACCGCTCTCCTCTGTCTGGGTGCCGGGGCCTAAATGTGTGACAGTGGCCTGTTCCAGTGGTGGGTGACGTGAAGCCTGATTCTCTGCTATGACATGAAGACAGATTCTGTGCTGACATAAGGCCAGATTCTCTGTTACGCGACCTCTCTCCTCTGCCTGGGTGCCTGGGCCTAAATGTGTGACAGTGGCCTGTTCTAGTGGTGGGTGACGTGAAGCCTGATTCTCTGCTATGACATGAAGACAGATTCTGCGCTGACATAAGGCCAGATTCTCTGTTACGGGACCGCTCTCCTCTGTCTGGGTGCCGGGGCCTAAATGTGTGACAGTGGCCTGTTCCAGTGGTGGGTGACGTGAAGCCTGATTCTCTGCTATGACATGAAGACAGATTCTGTGCTGACATCAGGCCAGATTCTCTGTTACGGGACCTCTCTCCTCTGTCTGGGTGCCGGGGCCTAAATGTGTGACAGTGGCCTGTTCCAGTGGTGGGTGACGTGAAGCCTGATTCTCTGCTATGACATGAAGACTGATTCTGCGCTGACATAAGGCCAGATTCTCTGTTACAGGACCTCTCTCCTCTGTCTGGGTGCCGGGGCCTAAATGTGTGACAGTGGCCTGTTCCAGTGGTGGGTGACGTGAAGCCTGATTCTTTGCTATGACATGAAGACAGATTCTGCGCTGACATAAGGCCAGATTCTCTGTTACGGGACCTCTCTCCTCTGCCTGGGTGCCTGGGCCTAAATATGTGACAGTGGCCTGTTCCAGTGGTGGGTGACGTGAAGCCTGATTCTCTGCTATGACATGAAGACAGATTCTGCGCTGACATAAGGCCAGATTCTCTGTTACGGGACCGCTCTCCTCTGTCTGGGTGCCGGGGCCTAAATGTGTGACAGTGGCCTGTTCCAGTGGTGGGTGACGTGAAGCCTGATTCTCTGCTATGACATGAAGACTGATTCTGCGCTGACATAAGGCCAGATTCTCTGTTACAGGACCTCTCTCCTCTGTCTGGGTGCCGGGGCCTAAATGTGTGACAGTGGCCTGTTCCAGTGGTGGGTGACGTGAAGCCTGATTCTCTGCTATGACATGAAGACAGATTCTGCGCTGACATAAGGCCAGATTCTCTGTTATGGGACCGCTCTCCTCTGTCTGGGTGCCGGGGCCTAAATGTGTGACAGTGGCCTGTTCCAGTGGTGGGTGACGTGAAGCCTGATTCTCTGCTATGACATGAAGACTGATTCTGCGCTGACATAAGGCCAGATTCTCTGTTACAGGACCTCTCTCCTCTGTCTGGGTGCCGGGGCCTAAATGTGTGACAGTGGCCTGTTCCAGTGGTGGGTGACGTGAAGCCTGATTCTCTGCTATGACATGAAGACAGATTCTGCGCTGACATAAGGCCAGATTCTCTGTTACGGGACCTCTCTCCTCTGCCTGGGCCTAAATGTGTGACAGTGGCCTGTTCCAGTGGTGGGTGACGTGAAGCCTGATTCTCTGCTATGACATGAATACAGATTCTGCGCTGACATAAGGCCAGATTCTCTGTTACGGGACCGCTCTCCTCTGTCTGGGTGCCGGGGCCTAAATGTGTGACAGTGGCCTGTTCCAGTGGTGGGTGACATGAAGCCTGATTCTCTGCTATGACATGAAGACTGATTCTGCGCTGACATAAGGCCAGATTCTCTGTTACGGGACCTCTCTCCTCTGCCTGGGTGCCTGGGCCTAAATGTGTGACAGTGGCCTGTTCCAGTGGTGGGTGACATGAAGCCTGATTCTCTGCTATGACATGAAGACAGATTCTGTGCTGACATCAAGCCAGATTCTCTGTTACGGGACCTCTCTCCTCTGACTGGGTGCCTGGGCCTAAATGTGTGACAGTGGCCTGTTCCAGTGGTGGGTGACGTGAAGCCTGATTCTCTGCTATGACATGAAGACTGATTCTGCGCTGACATAAGGCCAGATTTGCTGTTACGGGACCTCTCTCCTCTGCCTGGGTGCCTGGGCCTAAATGTGTGACAGTGGCCTGTTCCAGTGGTGGGTGACGTAATGCCTGATTCTCTGCTATGACATGAAGACAGATTCTGTGCTGACATAAGGCCAGATTCTCTGTTACAGGACCTCTCTCCTCTGTCTGGGTTCCGGGGCCTAAATGTGTGACAGTGGCCTGTTCCAGTGGTGGGTGACGTGAAGCCTGATTCTCTGCTATGACATGAAGACAGATTCTGTGCTGACATCAAGCCAGATTCTCTGTTACGGGACCTCTCTCCTCTGACTGGGTGCCTGGGCCTAAATGTGTGACAGTGGCCTGTTCCAGTGGTGGGTGACGTGAAGCTTGATTCTCTGCTATGACATGAAGACAGATTCTGCGCTGACATAAGGCCAGATTCTCTGTTACGGGACCGCTCTCCTCTGTCTGGGTGCCGGGGCCTAAATGTGTGACAGTGGCCTGTTCCAGTGGTGGGTGACGTGAAGCCTGATTCTCTGCTATGACATGAAGACAGATTCTGTGCTGACATGAAGCCAGATTCTCTGCTATGGCATGAAGAGACTGATTCTGTGCTGACATGAAGCCAGATTCTTTGCTATGGCATGAAGAGACTGATTCTCTGCTGACGTGAAACCAGATTCTCTGCTATGGGACCTCTGTCCAATTGATATTGGGTAATTTTTTTTTTTTTTTTTTTTTTTTAAATTCATTTCCCTATCCACATTTGTTTGCAGGGGATTTACCTACATGTTGCTGCCTTTTGCAGCCCTCTAGCTCTTTCCTGGGCTGTTTTACAGCCTTTTTAGTGCCGAAAAGTTCGGGTCCCTATTGACTTCAATGGGGTTCGGGTTCGGGACAAAGTTCGGATCGGGTTCGGATCCCGAACCCGAACATTTCCGGGAAGTTCGGCCGAACTTCTTGAACCCAAACATCCAGGTGTTCGCTCAACTCTATTCAGGACTAGTGTTGAGCGAACTTCTGTTTTAAGTTCGGCGTCTAAAGTTCGGCTTCCGGTTAGCGGAGAATCCCGATATGGATTCTGAATTCCGTTGTGGTCCGTGGTAGCAGAATCAATAATTGGCCATTATTGATTCCGCTACCACGAACCACAACCGAATTCAGAATCCATGTCGGGATTCTCCTCTAACCGGAAGCCGAAATTTAGACGCCGAACTTAAAACAGAAGTTCGCTCAACACTATTCAGGACTTAGTTGAAGCCCCTTTGGCAGCGATTAGAGCCTCCAGTCTTCTTGAGTTGATGCCTCAAGCTTTACACACTTGAATTTGGAGATTTTCTGCCATTCTTCACTGTATAACCCCTCAAGCTTTGTGAGGTTGGATGGGGACCATCGGCGGACAGCCATTTTCAGGTTTCTCCAGAGATGTTTAATTGGGTTCAAGTCAGGGCTCTGGCTGGGCCACTCAAAGACATTCACAGAGTTGTCTCTAAGTCTCTCCTGTGTAGCATTGGCTGTGTGCTTAGTGTCATGTCTTGTTGGAAGGTAAACTTTCAGCCCAGTCTGAGGTCCAGACTTTCATGTGTCTTTTACTGAGATTTCTTTCTGGCCGCTCTGCCATAAAGCCCAGATTAGAGGAGTCCTGCAGTGATGGTTGATAGAGTTGACTGGACACCTGGATGTTCGGGTTCGACGGGTTCGGACGTACTTCACAAAAAAGTTCGAGTTCGGGACCCGAACTTGACCCGAACTTGACCCCGAACCCCATTGAAGTCAATGGGGACCCGAACTTTGGAGCACTAAAATGGCTCTAAAAAAGTCATGGAAAGGGCTAGAGGGCTGCAAAAGGCATCCAAATGTGGTTAAGAGCGTGGCAAGTGCTCTGCAAACAAATGTGGATAGGGAAATTACTTCAAATAACAAAATACGTAAAAATAAAAAATAATAATCTTGATCTAGGAGGAGGAGGTCCATATGGAGTAGGAGGTTGAGGAGGCGGTGGATGTGGCGGTGTAGGTGGAAGCGGCGGAGGAGGAGGTAGCCAATACTGTTTTTTGTTTTAGTTTTTTATTTTATTATTTTATTTTATTTTTTCAAATTTGGGTAGACCCCAAAACATTGGGAAATATCAAAAATAAAACAAAGAGAAAGTGCGCTGGAGTACAACAATGGTTGGGTGAGGCCAGTATACATGTCTATTCTGCACAAGGTATGGACAAGTCCTGTGGGATCCCTGCCTGGTTCATTTTAATGAACGTGAGCTTGTCCACATTGGCTGTGGACAGGCAGCTGCACTTCTCTTTGATAACCCCCTCCTGCTGTGCTAAACAAACGTTCAGACAATACATTGGCTGCAGGGCAGGCTAGCACCTCCAAGGCGTAAAGGGCAAGCTCAGGCCATGTGCCCAATTTGGAAACACAGAAGTTGAAGGGGGCAGACCCATCAGTCAGTAGGTGTAGGCGTGTGCACACATACTGCTCAACCATGTCGCACGTCCCCGTGATGGCCTTGATCCAATTGGATATCTGCTCTATCAACTTTCAATGTTCTTTTATGCGCCTACCATGGTGATCACGGGTAACGGGAAATCAGGGTTCCACGCCGGAGAGGGAGCGTGAGAAAGAGAGACCACATCCAAGGGAGGCCAGTGGATGAAATTAAATGTGATCGAGCGGAAATGTGAGACAAATTATTGAAGCAGTAGCATCAAAGTAAAGGAGGGGGCGCGCGACAATTACCCACTCCCGACTCGGGGAGGTAGTGATGATAAATAACAATACAGGACTCTTAAGAGGCCCTGTTATTGTAATGATTAATAAAAAATTACAGGGAATGTCACTGGGGTATTTTGGATTTGGAAACGTTAGACAGGAGAGGCCCTGCTGCCGCTTTGTTGACTCTAGATAACTTCTGCCTGATCGCACGTCCCTGTGATGTCCACGATCCAATTGGATATCTTCTCTATCAACTTTCGATGTTCTTTTATGCGCCTACCATGGTGATCACGGGTAACGGGGAATCAGGGTTCCATGTCGGGAGAGGGAGCATGAGAAAGGGATACCACATCCAAGGGAGGTCAATGGCTGAAATGTGATCGAGCAGAAATGTGGGACAAGTTGTTAAAGTGGAAGGATTGAATGAAAGGAGGGGGCGTGAGTCAATTAAAGACGAATTTTATAAATTTAAGTCCCTGTCACCTATGCAGAGCAGGGGTTTATTCACGGCAAAACTGGGTTCATGTCACCCACCAATTGAACAGACGATTTTACAAAAATTAGGTCCCTGTCACATATGCAGAGCAAGGGTTTATTCACGGCAAAAATGGTAAAAGGTCACCCAAGAATGTAACAGACACTTTTGCACCCTGCTCCCTCTTTTGCTGTGCTGGTGCCTCTGTGTGACCACCGCCTCTTCCTCCAAACTGTACACGTCACTCGCATGACCTTGATTCCATGTGAGGTCTAGTACCTCATCATCCTCCACATCATCTTCCACCCACTCTTTACCCCTGCCCTCCTTGTCGGTCTGCACACTGCAGAAAGCCGAAGCAGTTGGCACCTGTGTTTCGTCATCATCAGAGACGTACTGTGGTGGTCTTCCCATGTCCTCATCCTGAAACAGTGGCGTAGGGATTGCCATAGCAACCATAGCAGTGGCTATGAGGCCCTACGCCACTGGGGGCCCGTCCGGGCCACCTTCTGTTGATTTTTTATTTATTTTTTATTTACACACACACTACACACAGGCAGCCAGGCCCGAGCCGCGGACGGCCCGCCCACTACACTAGACTAGTGTAGTGGGCGGGGTGCGGGCGGTTTGCGGGTCGGGCCTGGCTAGGGAGAAGGAGTCAGGGCTGGAGCAGGGCGCACGCGGGGCCGGGCCAACACAGAGGCTGGGGACGGGGAGGCTCCAGCCAGGCCACTGAGTAACTCAGAAGATCCGATGGTATATTCTAACCCCCAGGCGTTCCCATGGTGACGGGGACGCTTGCCTGGGGGTTAGTATATACCATCGTATCTGAGTTTTCACGCTCTCAGTGAGATCGTGAAAACTCAAATCCGATGGTATATTCTAACCCCCCAGGCGTTCCCATGGTGACAGGGACGCTTGCCTGGGGGTTAGAATATACAGGGCCACGCCGCTCACAGGAGTACATTTATAAACTAATCAGTAACTTTAACTTTATAGTGAATAGCAAACTCCGTACAAGAAGACCAAGGCAAACACCCGGCGAGCCGGCCGTCATCATTGGCGAGGCAGACGCTCCGAGGAAAACGCGCGGTCACAGGTACGGGACAAAACTTAGTATTAAATTTATCATCTAAGAGCCTCAGTCCTGCCCAGATGAATTTATTGAAAAAGGGCTTATCTTTTAGCCCGACCGGGAACTTTGATACGTTCACCTTGGACACGGACTTACATCGTTTTCTTCGTAATTTACTTTGAAAGCCCAATTTGGTGGCAATGAAGCCCTCTCCCAGTGTAATGTGGAGCAGGTGGATGATTCTTCTCCTAGCAGTATGTTAACGGTTAAGCAGTTTAACCTGAGAATAAGGAGTAACTATACACCACTGAGAACCCATCATCCAATTGAGACTTTTGTTAATTTAGTTAAACGTGATGTTGATACATTGTTGCAACAGTGTAAACAGGGAAAGTTACATATACATCATAATTTACCAGTGAAACATAAGAAACATGCCCTCGATCATTTGTTAAAAGAAAAGTCTTTGGTAGTTAAACCTGCTGACAATGGGGGGGGGGGGGGCATTGTTATCTTAGATAAAGAATATTATGTAAATGAAATTTTGCAACAACTACAGGATGGTAGTACTTATAAAATATTGCAAAGTGATCCAGTCTATCGCATTAAAGAGATTTTACAGAGAGTGATAAATAATGCTAAAGAAGGTGGAGTGGTGGACGCCAAATTGGGGGACTTTCTAAGGCTACTTTCACACTTGCGTTCGGAGCGGATCCGTCTGATGTTTCATCAGACGGATCCGCTCCGATAATGCAGACGTTCGCATCCGTTCAGAACGGATGCGTCTGCATTAAAACTTAGAAAATTTTCTAAGTGTGAAAGTTGTCTGAGCGGATCCGTTCAGACTTTACATTGAAAGTCAATGGGGAACGGATCCGCTTGAAGATTGAGCCATATGGTGTCATCTTCAACCGGATCCGCCCCCATTGACTTACATTGTAAGTGTGGACGGATCCGCTCGCCTCCGCACGGCAAGCAGCGTTCAGGTGTCCGCTCACTGAGCGGAGGCTAAATGCTGGCAGGCGGATGCATTCTCAGTGGATCCGCCTCGTTCGGGGCCGCTCGTGAGCCCCTTCAAACGGTGCGCACGAGCGGACACCCGAACGCTAATGTGAAAGTAGCCTTATTAATCAACACCCGATTACTCCGGTGTTTTATACTTTGCCTAAAGTGCATAAGTCACTTGTTCATCCTCCAGGTCGCCCCATTGTGGCGTCCACCGACTCCATTCTTTCATATCCTGCTATTCTTCTTGAGAAGGTATTAACTCCTTTAACCCAACAAGCACCATCTTATATTCGTGATACTGGCCACTTTCTGTCTGAAATCAGTTCTCTCCAGGTGGATGCAAGCTGCATATTCGTCACTCTTGACGTGTGCAGTCTCTATACATCTATTATACACGAAAAAGGAATCAATGCTGTCGCAGGTCTCTTAGGTACAAGTATATACAAAGAGGCAGAGAAAGAATTTTTTCTGGAACTCCTCAGGATAGTACTTGAGCAAAATTATTTTTTGTTTCAAGACTCCTTTTATCAGCAATGCCGTGGGACCGCGATGGGATCGAACGTCGCACCGCCATATGCAAATACGTATATGGCGTATTTTGAGAGCCAGTTCGTTTACTCTAATCCACTGTACAAACAACATTGTATGATTTGGCGTCGCTTTATCGACGATATTTTTTGCATATGGCGAGGCGACGTTCGATCCCTCGCGGAATTCACTACGTACTTAAACTCCATCTGGGATGAACTGAAATTCACTGTACATCAGGACCCTGATAGGATTTCCTTTTTGGATACTTGGGTGATAAAGGACAAAGAGGGCAAAATACAGACAGATTTATTTGTCAAACCTACTGATAGAAACATTCTATTGTCCTTTACAAGTAGTCATCCAGCATCCATCAAGGAATCAATTCCGTATTCGCAATATCAGAGAGTTAGACGGATTGTCAGCGATAAAGACATGTGTCAAAAAAGATTAGACGATATGACTAATAAATTTAGAGAGCGAGGCTACCCCCTTGAATTATTGAAAGCATAGCGAGACAAGATCGAAAATATACAGCCAGATAGAATTAAGAAGGAGAGACGGATCCCTTTAGTGATTAAGTATCATCCCTGGTCCCAACGCCTTAGGGCTATTGTCAATCAACATTGGCATATATTATCCAAGTCTTACCCACAGATAAGTGAGTTTCAGAGACCACCAATGATATGTTACAAACGGGCAGACAATATTAGGAATAAAATAGTTCGGGCTGATGTGGGAAGTAATAAAATAGAAAGAGGACAGAGTATCTTGTCTGCACCTAGACGGGGCACGTTTCCCTGTCTGAACTGTGTGAACTGTTCTAGTGTCATTAAGGGTTAATGTTTCTCCCATCCCCACTCAGGTGAGAATATTCCAATAAGGGGCACGTTCACCTGTGATAGTAGATTTGTGATTTACATTCTTAAGTGTCCATGTGGACTATTATATGTGGGGGAGACCTCCATGAGAATGAAAGACAGATTAAGTAAGCACAAATCTACTATCCGGAAGGGGAACTTATTGCTTCCATTACCCTTTCATTTTCATGAACAAAAACATAATATTTCGCAGTTACGGTATCAGATTATTGAGGGAGTGTCGCTACCCCGACGTGGGGGCGACAGAAATAAATTGTTACTGAAGAGAGAGGCTTACTGGATCTATCATTTACAAACGATGGAGCCCAGGGGCCTCAATCGTGAATATAATGTGTCTTGCTTCCTATGAGGCATACTGCCCTTATGAATTGTCATAAAAATATATTTTTTCTTTTTCTCCCCAGCGTGATTAATTACCGAATATTGGATTATATTTATATAAAATTTTGATGATAAAGTGTGGGATTGATTATCGAATATTTGAGTGCTTTCGATTATAAAATTTTGATGATAGAGTGATTTTTGTTAATGAGGGGGAGGAGCTTCTCTGATGACGTCAGTTCCCCTGTACAGGGAGTGCAGAATTATTAGGCAAGTTGTATTTTTGAGGATTAATTTTATTATTGAACAACAACCATGTTCTCAATGAACCCAAAAAACTCATTAATATCAAAGCTGAATATTTTTGGAAGTAGTTTTTAGTTTGTTTTTAGTTTTAGCTATTTTAGGGGGATATCTGTGTGTGCAGGTGACTATTACTGTGCATAATTATTAGGCAACTTAACAAAAAACAAATATATACCCATTTCAATTATTTATTTTTACCAGTGAAACCAATATAACATCTCAACATTCACAAATATACATTTCTGACATTCAAAAACAAAACAAAAACAAATCAGTGACCAATATAACCACCTTTCTTTGCAAGGACACTCAAAAGCCTGCCATCCATGGATTCTGTCAGTGTTTTGATCTGTTCACCATCAACATTGCGTGCAGCAGCAACCACAGCCTCCCAGACACTGTTCAGAGAGGTGTACTGTTTTCCCTCCTTGTAAATCTCACATTTGATGATGGACCACAGGTTCTCAATGGGGTTCAGATCAGGTGAACAAGGAGGCCATGTCATTAGATTTTCTTCTTTTATACCCTTTCTTGCCAGCCACGCTGTGGAGTACTTGGACGCGTGTGATGGAGCATTGTCCTGCATGAAAATCATGTTTTTCTTGAAGGATGCAGACTTCTTCCTGTACCACTGCTTGAAGAAGGTGTCTTCCAGAAACTCGCAGTAGGACTGGGAGTTGAGCTTGACTCCATCCTCAATCCGAAAAGGCCCCACAAGCTCATCTTTGATGATACCAGCCCAAACCAGTACTCCACCTCCACCTTGCTGGCGTCTGAGTCGGACTGGAGCTCTCTGCCCTTTACCAATCCAGCCACGGGCCCATCCATCTGGCCCATCAAGACTCACTCTCATTTCATCAGTCCATAAAACCTTAGAAAAATCAGTCTTGAGATATTTCTTGGCCCAGTCTTGACTTTTCAGCTTGTGTGTCTTGTTCAGTGGTGGTCGTCTTTCAGCCTTTCTTACCTTGGCCATGTCTCTGAGTATTGCACACCTTGTGCTTTTGGGCACTACAGTGATGTTGCAGCTCTGAAATATGGCCAAACTCGTGGCAAGTGGCATCTTGGCAGCTGCACGCTTGACTTTTCTCAGTTCATGGACAGTTATTTTGCGCCTTGGTTTTTCCACACGCTTCTTGCGACCCTGTTGACTATTTTGAATGAAACGCTTGATTGTTCGATGATCACGCTTCAGAAGCTTTGCAATTTTAAGAGTGCTGCATCCCTCTGCAAGATATCTCACTATTTTTGACTTTTCTGAGCCTGTCAAGTCCTTCTTTTGACCCATTTTGCCAAAGGAAAGGAAGTTGCTTAATAATTATGCACACCTGATATTGGGTGTTGATGTCATTAGACCACACCCCTTCTCATTAAAGAGATGCACATCACCTAATATGCTTAATTGGTGGTAGGCTTTCGTGCCTATACAGCTTGGAGTAAGACAACATGCATAAAGAGGATGATGTGGTCAAAATACTCATTTGCCTAATAATTCTGTACAGGGTGTATTTCATTCTGTGTATATAAAGCTTGTAAATGAGATGTTTGTCTGCTGTCTGATGAAAGCACATAGTGCTGAAACGCGTCACTATGCAACTATAATATGTGACCAATAAACTAATCCTTGGTTGAAATTCCTGCGAAGTGCCGGTCTTCTCACTACATAACTTTAATCATTGACATTGCTGATCTCTTTACTTGGATACCTTACTCTGTCTTAGCTCCGGTAACGGTAACAGCAGGCAGTGCGGGCGTGTGGCGCTCACTGACTGACGTCACGCGCCTGCTCCTCCCACTAGGCGGCGCAGGCGCGTGACGTCAGTGAGTGAGAGCGCCGCCCGCCCGCACTGCCTGCTGTTACCGTTACCGGAGCTAAGACAGAGTAAGGTATCCAATCTAAGTAAAGAGATCAGCAATGATTAAAGTTAAAGTTACTGATTAGTTTATAAATGTACTCTGTGAGCGTCGGGGAGGGGGATCTGTGGATGTTACTGTTTAGGGGAGGGAGATCTGTGGATGGCACTGTTTAGGGGGGATCTGTGGATGGCACTGTTTAGGGGAGGGGGATCTGTGGATGGCACTGTTTAGGGGAGGGGGATCTGTGGATGGCACTGTTTAGGGGAGGGGATCTGTGGATGGCACTGTTTAGGGGAAGGGGATCTGTGGATGGCACATAGGAAGGGGTGGGGTTTAGAGAGAAAGGGGTTTGGCCTTGACAGGAAGGGTTGGGTCAAATTTATATTAGGGGGGTGCCCGATAGATATGTGGGGGTGGCCCATATTTTTTTTTTTGCTATGGGGCCCATGCATTTCTAGCTACGCCCCTGTCCTGAAACATAAGATGTTGGGCATCAGTGCACTCAATCTCTTCCACTTCTAGTGCAGGGCTATGTGGATGGCCCACGGAAACCCTGCCAGCAGAGTCATCAAAAAGCAGAAGAGACTGCTGCATGACTTGGGGCTCAGACTGCTTGCCTGATTTGCAAGGGGGTGAGTTGAAAGACAGATGGGCATGGGCTGTAGGTGCCAACTCTCATCTTTCAGCAGGGGACTGGGTGGGAGACAATGTGAAGGAACTGGAAGCACTGTCGCCACCCAATCTACTATCATCTGTACTTGTTCTGGCCTCACCATTCGTACTGTCCTAAATGCAGTGTAGGCTGCAAATGTACTTTCTAGCTCAAAAGATGAGCATTTGTCACCCAACAATGTAACAGATGAATTAGTGAAATGTATTTCCATGTCCATTAGGTATAGCAGGGGTATATCACAGCCAAAAATTGGTAAATGTCACCCAACAATGTAACAGACTAATTAGTGAAATGTATTTCCTTGTCCATTAGGTATAGCAGGGGTATATCACAGCCAAAAATTGGTAAATGTCACCCAACAATGTAACAGACTAATTAGTGAAATGTATTTCCCTGTCCACAATGTAGAGCAGGGGTATATCACAGCCAAAAATTGGTGAATTTCACCCGACAATGCAACAGACAAATTAGTGAAATGTATTTCCCTGTCCAATAGGTAGAGAGGGGTATATCACAGCCACAAATTGGTGAATTTCACCCGACAATGTAACAGACAAATTAGTGAAATGTATTTCCCTGTCCAATAGGTAGAGCAAAAATTGGTGAATGTCACCCAACAATATTGAAGAGAAAACTTTGTGGCACTCTATTGTGGATACGCTACTGGAAGTTGGGTTCCCACCCCGTTGTATCAAGAAGAATATAAACTCCAGTTTGTGCGATGTGATAAGTTTAATTGAAATGAAACTTATCACATCGCACAAACTGGAGTTTATATTCTTCTGTCACCCAACAATGTAACAGACAAATTAGTGAAATGTATTTCCCTGTCCACTAGGTAGAGCAAGGGTATATCACAGCTAAAAATTGGTGAATTTCACCCGATAATGTAACAGACAAATTAGTGAAATATATTTCCCTGTCCACTAGGTAGAGCAGGGGTATATCACAGCCAAAAATTTGGTAATGTCACCCAACAATGTAACAGACGAATTAGTGAAATGTATTTCCCTGTCTACTAGTTAGAGCAGGGGTATATCACAGCCAAAAATTTGGGATATGTCACCCAACAATGTATCAGACAAATTAGTGAAATTACTTAAAATAACATAAAATACTTTAAAAAAAATTATAATAATCCTGATCTGGACGTAGCGGTGTAGGTAGAAGCGGCGGTGGAGGAGGAGGAGGTAGCCAACACTGGTTTTTGGTTTTAATTTTTTGTTGGGAAATATAAAAAATACAACAATGAAAAAGTGCGCTGGAGTATAACAATGGCTGGGTAAGGCCGTATACATATCTATTCTGCACAAGGTACGGACAAGTCCTGTGGGATCCCTGCCTGGTTCATTTTAATGAACGTGAGCTTGTCCACATTGGCTGTGGACAGGCGGCTGCGCTTGTCTGTGATGACGCCCCCTGCCGTGCTAAACACGCGTTCAGACAATACACTGGCTGCAGGGCAGGTCAGCACCTCCAAGGCGTAAAGGGCAAGCTCAGGCTATGTGACCAATTTGGAGACCCAGAAGTTGAAGGGAGCAGACCCATCAGTCAGTACGTGTAGGCGTGTGCACACGTACTGTTTCACTAGACGCACACGTACTGCCTCCTGCTAAGACAATACACTGGCTGCAGGGCAGGTCAGCACCTCCAAGGCGTAAAGGGCAAGCTCAGGCCATGTGACCAATTTGGAGACCCAGAAGTTGAAGGGAGCAGACCCATCAGTCAGTACGTGTAGGCGTGTGCACACGTACTGTTTCACTAGACGCACACGTACTGCCTCCTGCTAAGACGTTCCATATCAGCTGGTATTGCTGGTTGTTGTGGCGTGCTGACAAAGCTTTTCCACATTTTGGCCATGCTAACCCTGCCTTCTGAGGTGCTGGCGGTGCCCCAGCTGCACTGGCGACCTCATCCTCCTCCTCAGCCTTTTCCTTGTGCTTCAACTGTGCCCCCGCTGTCAGGTGGGAATGCCATCACAGCGCGTCTACCAGCCTGCGCTTGCACTCGCGCATCTTACAATCACGCTCCAGTGACGGAATTAAGGACGGTACAATGTCATTGTAACGGAGATATAGCAGCGTGGCCACCCAGTAATCAGCACAAGTTAGAATGTGGCCAACTCGGTGGTCATTGCGGAGACACTGCAGCATATAATCGCTCAGTTGTGCCAGGCTACCCAGAGCCAACGGCAAGCTGTCCTCTGTGGGAGATGTATCGTCTGTGTCCTCTGTATCCCCCAAGCCACGCACCAGTGATGCCCATGAGCTGGTTTGGGTGCCACCCTTTTGTGAACACGGTTCCTCCATCTCCTCCTCCTCCTCCATCTCCTCCTCCTCATCCTCCACCCCGTCATCCTCCAGAACTGTGCCCTGGCTGGGCAATTGTGTACTTTGCATATGTTGGTGCAGGAACCCACCCTCGGAGCCACTTGTGAATGACTGGCCTAAGTAGGAGGAGAAAGCAACAGGAGGCAAAGAGAAACGCCCTGCAATCCTCAGTGGTGGAAGGACAAGTGCCAAACTGCTGTCCGCCTATAACGTCCCTGACCGTGCTTACTGGTCAACGTATCCGTAGTTAGGTGGACCTTGCCACAGATGGCGTTGCGCAGTGCACGCCTGATTTTGTCTTCCACTTGGTTGTGCCGGGAAGGGATTGCTCACCTGGAAAAGTTGTGGCGGCTGGGAACGACGTACTGTGGGACAGCCACCGCCATAAAGCTTTTAAAACTATCCGTCTCCACCAGAAGGAATGACAGCATTTCAAAGGCCAGGAATTTTGAAATGCTGGCATTCAGGGCCAGGGATCGCGGGTGGGTAGGGGGTACTTCCTCTTCCTCCAGTGTTTGGGAGATAGACAGCTGAACGCTTCCATGGGACATTGTGGAGATGCTTGGTGACCCAGGTGATGGTGTTGCTGACACATCCTCTATTTGCGGGGTGGCAGGTGCCACTGTCACTCCAGAGGGGGATAAAGAGGCCGAGACTGCAGCAGAAGAGGAAGCAGGAGGAGCCAGAGACCTTTCTTGGTTTTTGAGGTGTCTACTCCACTGCAGCTCGTGCTTTGCACTTAGATGCCTGGTCATGCAGGTTGTGCTCAGGTTTAGAACGTTTATGCCTCGCTTCAGGCTCTGATTTCACAGCGTGCAAACCACTCGTGTCTTGTTGTCAGCACATTGTCTGAAGAACTGCCACGCCAGGGAACTCTTTGGAGCTGGCTTTGGTGTGCTCACTCCCTTGGTGCAGTGGGCAGTAGCAGGTGTACTGTCTAGGGGACAGCCGCTCCGCTTTTGCACCCTGCTCCCTCTTCTGCTGTGCTGGTGGCTCTGTGCGACCACCGCCTCTTCCTCCGAACTAGACAGGTCATTCGCATGACCTTGATTCCATGTGGGGTCAAGGACCTCATCTTCCTCCACATCATCTTCCACCCAGTCTTCACCCCTCCTTGTCGGTCTGCACACTGTAGAAAGCCACAGCAGTTGGCACCTGTTTCGTCATCATCCGAGATGTGCTGAGGTGGTCCTCCCATGTACTCATCCCGAAACATAAGTGGTTGGGCATTGGTGTACTCAATCTCTTCCACTTCTGGGGCAGGGCTATGTGGATGGCCCTAGGAAACCCTGCTAGCAGAGTCATCAAAAAGCAGAAGAGACTGCTGCAAGACTTGGGGCTCAGACTGCTTGGCTGATTTGCAAGGGGGTGAGGTAAAAGACTGATGGCCATGGGCTTCAGGTGCCAACTCTGATCTTTCAGCAGGAAACTGGGTGGGAGACAATGTGAAGGAACTGGAGTAACTGTCTGCCACCCAATCTACTATCTCCTGTACGGCATACATATTAGGACATCCTCAGACATCATCCACAAATCCCTCCTCCGTGAGGCAAAACTCCATCCTCCGTCAGCCCAAACTCCATCAGTCCTCCTCCCTCAGACTAAACTCCCTCCTCTGTCAGACTAAACTCCCTCCTCCGTCAGCCCAAACTTCCTCCTACCTCCGGCGTCAGCCAAAACTCCCTCCTCCTTCATCCAAAACTCCCTCCTACCTCAGACGTCAGTAAAAAAAAATACCTCCTCCATCAGCTCTCAGCCCAAACTCCATCAGCTGTCAGTTGTCAGCTCTCAACCGTCAGGGGTCAGACAACAGTTGTCATCCCTCAGCCTAAAATCTATCAGCCGTCAGGGGTCAGATATCAGGTGTCAGCCCTCAGCTTAAACTCCATCAGCCGTCAGGGGTCAGACATCAGGTGTCAGCCCTCAGCCTAAACTCCATCAGCCGTCAGGGGTCAGACATCAGGTGTCAGCCCACAGCCTAAACTCCATCAGCCGTCAGGGGTCAGACATCAGGTGTCAGCCCTCAGCCCAAACTCCATCAGCTGTCAGGGGTCAGACATCAGGTGTCAGCCCTCAGTCTAAACTTTATCAGCCGTCAGGGGTCAGACATCAGGTGTCAGTTCAGCCCTCAGCCTAAACTCCATCAGCCGTCAGGGGTCAGACATCAGGTGTCAGCCCTCAGTCTATACTCCATCAGCCATCAGGGGTCAGGTGTCAGCCCTCAGCCTAAACTTCTTTAGCCGTCAGGGGTCAGACATCAGGTTTCAGCCCTCAGCCTAAACTCCATCAGCCGTCAGGGGTCAGGTGTCAGCCCTCAGCCTAAACTCCATCAGCCGTCAAGGGTCAGGTGTTTGACATCGGGTGTCAGACACTGGTTGTCTGGGAAGGGCACAATTTACACTGGCGTACATACAGGGGTCGCAGTTGCGACCAGGCCCGGCGCTCCAGGGGGCCTGGCCGCCTGTGGACCCCCCTGGCCCCTGTAGTCAGTGTTTCCTCTAAGGTGCGCGGGTGGGCGGCTGCGCAGCAATTATTGTGGCCCCGCTCACAACTTTATAATCCCCGCTCAGCCACATCGCGCCGCCCAGTATACAATCAGTGCAGTGACAGTGTCATAAACATCTGCGTCACGGCGCTGACGTCCTTCTCATAATCTTGTCTGGCTTAGCGCAGTGGGCCGCCGCCTACCAAATATTTCCGCGCTACTACTGCCTCCACCTTCTTTTTGCAGGAAGAGGAGGAGGAGAGAACGAGCAGCAGAACGCAGCAGGGCACTGTAGTTTCGGCGGCGCCGCCATCTTAGAGGCGGTCAGCCCTTGTTATGGTGCCAGGTAAATAATCCCCAGTCCAGGGCGGGCGCGTCGCTGTACACAGCAGCTATCACTTGGCAGGGTGAACTGTTTTTAGGGAAGGGCCTTTGTGCACCTGGGAAGTTGTGACAGACATCATGCTCATGTCGCCCAGTTACCCTGGCATTTAGTAAGAAGCCCCTTCATATTAGACAGCTGCCAGTATTATAACTCCCAGCGAGTTATGTGCACTACTTTCCACATTGGGTCACCTGATTTATTGCCCTTCTGTGTGTGGCAGGCGTGCCACCTACTTACGGTGTCCTAGTGTGCAAAACTTTTTTATTCTGTACTTTGGGGCACTGGTGCTGGGTGAAGGCTGCGCCATATTATTTCCCTGTTTTTCATATGTATTTGTAGGTGTCAGGCAATGTGAGCTGCAGATATCGCTTTTATTATGGTGCACATGTCTGTCAGCGCCATCGTGTCTTACGTTACAAGAAGGCACTTATGGGGGATCTGCGGATGGAACTGGTATTGGGATCTGTGGATGACACTTATGGGGGGTTTGTGGATGACACCTATGGGGGATCTGTGGAGGACACTGTTATGGGGGATCTGTGGATGACACTTATGGGGGATCTGTGGATGACACTTATGGGGGATCTGTGGATGACACTTATAGGGATCTGTGGATGACACTGTTATGGGGATATCTGTGGATGACACTGTTATGGGGATATTTGTGGATGACACTGTTATGGGGGGATCTGTGGATGACACATAAATAGCGTAATATGCTATATATGTGTCATCCACAGATATCTGTGGATGACACTGTTATGGGGATATCTGTGGATGACACATATATAGCATATTATACTATATATGTGTCATCTACAGATCTCCACATAACAGTGTCATCCACAGATATCCCCATAACAGTGTAATCCACAGATACCCCCATAACAGTGTCATCCACAGATATCCCCATAACAGTGTCCTCCACAGATCTCCCATAAGTGTCCTCCACAGATCCCCCATAAGTGTCCTCCACAGATCCCCCATAACCGTGTCCTCCACAGATCCCCCATAACAGTGTACTCCACAGATCCCACATAACAGTGTCCTTCACAGATCCCCCATAAGTGTCCTCCACAGATCCCTCATAAGTGTCCTCCACAGATCCCCCATAAGTGACCTCCACAGATCCCCCATAACAGTGTCCTCCACAAATCCCCCATAACAGTGTCTTCCACAGATCCCCAAAAACAGTGTCCTCCACAGATCCCCCATAAGTGTCCTCCACAGATCCCCTATAAGTATCCTCCACAGATCCCCATAAGTGTCCTCCACAGATCCCCCATAAGTGTCCTCCACAGATCCCCCATAACAGTGTCCTCCACAGATCCCCATAACAGTGTCCTCCACAGATCCCCCATAACAGTTCCATCCACAGATCCCCCATAAGTGCCTTCTAGTAACGTACTGTAAGACACAATGGCGCTGACAGACATGTGCACCATAATAAAAGCGATATCTGCCACGTGGCAGCTCGCATTGCCTGACACCTACAAATACATATGAAAAACAGGGAAATAATATGGCGCAGCCTTCACCCAGCAACAGTGCCCCAAAGTACAGAATAAAAAAGTTTTGCACACTAGGACACTGTAAGTAGGTGGCACGCCTGCCACACACAGAAGGGCAATGAATCAGGTGACCCAATGTGGAAAGTAGTGCACATAACTCGCTGGGAGTTGTAGTACTGGCAGCTGTCTAATATGAAGGGGCTTCTTACTAAATGGCAGGGTAACTGGGCGACATGAGCATGATGCCTGTCACAACTCCCCAGGTGCACAAAGGCCCATGCCCCAAATACGGTTCACCCTGCTAGGCCGGCGCCATGTACCCCCAAACTGCAGCATGTCAGTGCCCACTTTGCCCAACCTGGGTGCGGCCTGACCCCGTTGACATATTCACAGACAGCACGCTCATCTGAAGCGGAGGCTCCAGCACAGCACACACGCCATCTTGGTCATCCCGCCCACAGTCTTACGTGAAGTGACAGCTGCTGTGTACAGCGACGCGCCCGCCCCGGACTGGGGATTATTTACCTGGCACCATAACAAGGGCTGACAGCCTCTAAGATGGTGGCGCCGCCAACACTACCGTGCCCTGCTGCGTGCTGCTGCTCGCTCTCTCCTCCTCTTCCTGCAAAAAGGAGGAGGAGGCAGTAGTAGCGTGGACATATTTGGTTGGCGGCGCCCCGCTGCGCTAAGCCACACAAAATTACGAGGAGGACGTCAGCACCGTGACACAGATGTTTCTAAAACTGTCACTGCACTGACTGTATACTTGGCGGCACGATGTGGCTGAGCGGGGATTATAAAGTTGTGAGCGGGGCCACAATAATTGATGCGCAGCCGCCCACCTGCGCAGCTTAGAGGGAACACTGACTACAGGGGCCAGGGGGGTCCACAGGTGGCCGGGCCCCCTGGAGTGCTGGGCCGATCGCAACTGCGACCCCTGTATGTACGCCACTGTAAATTGTGCCGCCCCCTCCACAGACAACCAATGTCTGACACACGATGTCTAACACCTGACCCCTGACGGCTGATGGAGTTTAGGCTGAGGGCTGAAACCTGATGTCTGACCCCTGACGGCTGATGGAGTTTAGGCTGAGGGCTGACACCTGATGTCTGACCCCTGACGGCTGATGGAGTTTAGGCTGAGGGCTGAAACTTGATGTCTGACCCCTGACGGCTGATGGAGTTTAGGCTGAGGTCTGACACCTGATGTCTGACCCCTGACGGCTGATGGAGTTTAGGCTGAGGGCTGACACCTGATGTCTGACCCCTGACGGCTGATGGAGTTTAGGCTGAGGGATGACAACTGATGTCTGACCCCTGACGGCTGAGAGCTGACACCTGACAGCTGATGGAGTTTGGGCTGAGGGCTGATGGAGGAGGTATTTTTTTTACTGACGTCTGAGGTAGGGAGGAGTTTTGCATGAGGGAGGAGGGAGTTTTGGCTGACGTATGAGGTAGGAGGGAGTTTGGGCTGACGTATGAGGTAGGAGGGAGTTTGGGCTGACGAGGGGGGGGTTTAGTCTGACGGAGGAGGGAGTTTGGTCTGAGGGAAGAGGACTTATGCAGTTTTATCTGATGGAGGATGGAGTTTTGCCTCATGGAGGAGGGAGTTGTGGATGATGTCTGAGAATGTCCTAATATGTATGCCATACGCCTGTTCTTGTTCTGGCCTCACCATTCGTAGAGCCGCATTAGGCCCGACCAAATAATGCTGAAGATTCTGTCGCCTACTTGCACCTGAGGAATGTGTTTCACTTGTGCGTGTAGCTGGCACAGATCTACCACGTCCTCTCCCTGCAACAGGAGCTCCATCAACACCAGCAGCACCCCGACCGGGGCCACTTCCCTTATTTAACGCTCTCCTCATTCGTTGCGTTCACCAACCAAACTAACAGATGGTTTATGTCAGGCGACTATGTAACTGCCAATAGTCAACAATTAAGTTCACTGACAGTAAGGCAGTGCCAGTGTCATAAAGAGGAAAAATTTCTTGAGGTCACACAACAGTGTGTATTTTATACAATTACTTCACGGTCACAAAAAAATGTTAATTTGTCAACCAACAATATAACTGCAGTATTTTAAGCTTGCATTTGACTCTCAGAAATGCAGCAAAGGCCGCAAATGTAGTGTCTTGCACAAAATAGGTGCTTTTTTAAACCCAGAATATAACTGCAGTATTTAAAGCTTGTATTTGACTGTGACAAATGCAGCAAAGGCCCCAGATGTAGGGTCTTGCACAAAATGGGTGTTTTTTTAAACCTATAATATAACAGCGGTATTTAACGCTTGTATTGGACTGTCACAAATGCAGTGCAGGACGCAAATGTACTTTTTAGCAAAAAAATAATAATGTAACCTCCTGGGTGCCTGAACTCACAGAACGATTCCCTATATTTTTTTGCCTTCCCCTGGCACATATGCAGTGCAGGTGCACTTAAAAAATGGGTATATGTTGCCCACTGAACTAAAAGAACAGGGTTAAATTATTGTTCCTGGCACATATGCTGTGCTGGTGCACTGAACTTGCACAAAATGGCCGCCGACACCCAACTAACTAACAGACGGATAAAAGTTATTTTTATGTGTCACTGGGCTCAGGGCAGGGTAAAAAAATTTGCACTGCACCCACAAAACAAAATCGCTGTAGATCGCTGAGTTAACAAGTTCTGATAACAGATAGATTATTTCCTATTCTCTCCCTCACAGCAGCGGCATCCTATCCCTGCACTAGTAAGAGCAGAGAGACGTGCAGCGCTACGTGACTCCAGCTTATATAGAGGCTGGGTCACATGCTGCACTGGGCATTCACAGCCATGCCATTAGTAGGCATGGCTGTGATAGCTTCTAAGGGCACAAGAGTTAAACGCTTGTTGATTGGCTGCTCTGAAGCCTTTCACCGAACACCGAACTCAAACCCGAACTTTTACTGAAAAGTTCAGGGTCCAAAAATCCTAAAGTTCGGTACGAACCTGAACTTTACAGTTTGGGTTCGCTCAACCCTAATGGTTGACCTTCTAAAAGTCTCTCCCATCTGTAAACAGGATCTTTGGAGGTGAGAGTGACCATTGGGTTCTTGGTGGCCTCTATACCGAGACATTTGATTAGTTAGTTTTTACTTTTAGCAAAAAGCCGCAATGTAACAAAATGTGAAAAAGTGAATGTGAAAAAGTGAAAGGGTCTGAAGACTTTTTGAATGCATTATATGAGAAGACCACTCCATACCTAGACCAGATTTTTCTCAAGCGAACTGTCTATTCCCTATATTTGTATATGTTGCCCCTCTTCTTTGAGAAGACCAATCCTCTTGAGTTAGGTATCCCAATTTTGTCTCAAAGATATATCAGAGAATTGGCAGATTTAATTCACAATTTCCTATGAATGTTAAAATAAATTAATAAATAATGGAAATCTGTAAGTTTGTTCTCAAAATTGTCCAAGGATGGCTCTAGTGAATGAAGCTAACAAGAGAATGGAGACAACGAAGAAGGAGTTGCAAACTTTCATGGCTGAATTGAAGTGACTGTACACACACTACGAATTCTGGATTTGCCGGAGTTATGAAGAGGCACCGGCCTCGACATAACTTCTGTTCATCCAGTGCCAGTTCTAAATGTAAGACCGCTTACTTGCTGTGTTACATTTAGACCATTTTCTACACCTAAAACACGCTTAGGAAATTATGAATGAGACGGGCCTGCTGGCCTGTCCCCTTTCCCGCCCACGTCCTTTTTTTAGACCTGGCCTGAGCGTGGAAAAGTCACAGATTGCGGTGCAATTAACGTTTGCACTGCAACCTGCACCAGAAAGACGCCTAATATAGGTGTATTTCTGGATAGTAAATGACCCCCTCTGTTTTTTGGCAATGGCAATTACAACTCACCATTAAAACACCTCGCCCCACAGTAAGGCCTCAATTACATGACAGTGAAAAAAAAAGCCATTAAAAACGGATACACTGTCAGTTTTCCATCGTCATTTTGCATCCGTTTTTAAAGGCCATTAAAAATGGCCAATAAAAACAGATGCATTTTATTTTTTTTAACATCCCAACCTGTGCCCCGCCAGTATGATTAATGGCCCCCTTAGTGCCCTCAGTATGATTAATGCCCCTATTAGTTCCCTCAGTTTGATTAATCCCCCCATTAGTGCCCCCATTATGATAAATTCCCACATTAGTGCCCCCATCATGATTAATTCCCACGTTAGTGCCGTCCAGAATGATTAATGGCCTCCTTTTTGCTCTGCAGTATGGATAATGCCCCCTTACTGGCCCACATTTTGCTTGTGCCGAAAAATAGTGCTCACCTCATCCACTTGCATGTGTGGGTACCTGACACTCCCAACCTGATCATGTGACTTCACCACGTCAGGTCCTGCTGCATCCAGTGAGACGCGAGTGTACCCGTGCATGCAAGAGGTTGAGGTATTATTTCTTTCGATTTTTGTCTTCTACCTGCATTCTACCAGCAGGTGCACTCCTGTCTAAACGACAAATTGATTTCAATGGGGTCCATCTGGCCTTGAAAATGGACAAAAATATGACATGTCCTGTTTTTTGATGGCCGCTATTCACTGGCTGTTAAAAAAACGTGAATAGACCCATAGATTAATCGGTTATGAAAACGACCGTGTGACGACCGTTACAAAAATGGCATTCATGTGAATGAGTCCTAAGGCTACATGCACATGAAATTCACAGTAGTATTAATACATATTTGTGTAGGTATATTGTAAACTGTATTTCACTGAAAAAATTTACCTACTTAAAACTTAACTTTTATATTAGATATTTACTAAAATAGGTCCCACAATTAGATAAATATTGGAAATGACTGCAATTAGTTATCTGGCAAATAAACATGCATTAAAGGTACATAGCACCACAGTCACAATATACTAGTGTATCTCAAGCACTGCATTTGTTAGAACCACTCATGGTTTAATGTACAAATACTTCAGGCTGATATGGTGGGTCTGGGTCTTGGTGAGGATTCCTTTTCAAATCCGAGGACCTTAGTTGTAGAATCGTCCGCTGTAGAAAGGATCCAAAAGGTTTTAGCAGTATTTTCTTTTTCCCTTTTTCCCAATGTAGATAAGGGAAGGGGGTTGGGAGATATGTCCCTAGTGGTTCTATCAGGCCCTGCCTGAAAGCGGAGAGGTCTCCCGCCTAGATGCGGAAGAATCACCCCCTAGAGAGCGACCCCACTTATCGGTGGCTGACCCTAGATCAACTTGCCCTATAACTCCCAGTTCATGTATTACAGATATTTCAAAGGTCCCGACGCGTTTCCTCTGTCAGTGTGTTATTGGCAGATTCATCAGGGGATAAAAAGATGAAGATACAGCTCAATAGCTGTTAGCTGGATAGCTCTTGCTGATGCTCAAACTGGTAATGTGCAGTCAAGGATAAGTGGGGTCGCTCTCTAGGGGGTGGTTCTTCCGCATCTAGGCGGGAGACCTCTCCGCTTTCAGGCAGGGCCTGATAGAACCACTAGGGACATATCTCTCACCCCCTTCCCTTATCTACATTGGGAAAAAGGGAAAAAGAAAATACTGCTAATACGCATTTTTCTCAATCCCATTAATAGAAATTGCTATTCTTTTCCGCAAAATGGACAAGAATAGGACATGTTCTATAATTTGCTGGACAGACATACGGATGTTGACAGCACATGGGTGACATCCGATGAATGGGACCGTGTGCAATCCGCAAAAGATGCCAAAATACGGTCGTGTGCATGAGACCTATTAGTATTATGACGTGGAGACGCTTTCCTTGACTCTAAATGACTTTTCAAAGCAGAAGGTAAATGAATGCAGAAAAGTACATCTATATACTTGAGGAAAGAAAAACACCTGCGGCAGCCTACAAGAGAACTTCAAGATTAGAGTGCAGAATGTAGAGACATGCACACAGTACCCTTAGTGTCAGCCGACTAACATTACTAATAGAGATGAGTGAGTCGAGGGAGAGAGAAAGATAGAGGGATGAAGGGAGAGACATATTGGCAGGATTGATCCTGGCGAGTAAAAGCATACCGGAAGATCCACTGCTCTATTAATAAGAAATTAATCTTTTAATGCAAATGAGGTCTTAAGTGCACCAAAGGACAGTTTTAAGCCCTTCAGTGCACTTTAGATTTTCCGCTGTGTAGCAGTGGTCACTTCACCTCCCTTTGATTGACTGGGCCAGGCATCATCAGCGTCCTCTCGTTTGTCCATGTAACTCCATGCCTGCAATGTATGTTATACTATTGGTGCATGAGCAGTACACCTGCCTCTGCTAGCTCAGTAGCACAGATGATTACAGAGCATGCACCAGTAGTGCAATGTATGGTGCAGAAGCGGTATTGTAGGGCAAGGCAAGAGGACGTTGATGATGCTTGGCCCTGCATGCGGCCTCCTTGCTTCAAGTCACGGTAACCACGCCCCCTTCCCTGCCCCTTTGCTGTGACTGACAGCCGGCTGTTCAGCAAAGGCAGCCGAACTATTGTGCATAAGCGCTGTCAGTCACAGCGAAGGGGCAGGGAAGGGGGCGTGGTTACTGTGACTTGAAGCAAGGAGGCCGCTGTATCTGCCTTCAGGAAGAAAGTCATTATCAGAAACACACTGCTGAAGACTTGGGATGGTTTTGGGAGGTGACAGGTTCCCTTTAAGGGGTTTGATATACCTGTTTCCACCAAATATTGATTGAGGCCTGCGATATACCTGCTTCCACAATATACCGATTAAGGGGTTCGATATACCTGTTTCCACCAAATATTGATTGAGGCCTGCGATATACCTGCTTCCACAAATACTGCTCTTCTCTAAGGACTTAGGCACAGGGTCATTTTGAAAATGACAGGCAGAGGAAGAGGCAGGCCATTCCGCAGGAGTGGTAGGGGTCGGGCAGGTGCACCAGGCCGGAGCCTAAGTGGGAAGTTGGAGAAGGCACGTACGATTACTTCAAAGGACGCACCAGAGTTGGTTGAGTGGCTCATTCAGCCTTCTGCACCCTCCTCATCCTCTGTATCTGCACCCTCCTCACCCTCTGTATCTGCACCCTCCTCACTCTCTGCTGTGTCCACCCCCAAAGACACCACCACCACCATAGCCCCTCTACTCGAGTCAGAGGAATTATTTTCCCATCCATTCCCAGACCTTGCCGATGCGCAGCCATTCTTGACATCGGTGGAGGAAGAGGAGGTAGCAATGGCCGCCACCCAGCGGTCTGACGACAGTACCCAGATCAGCCCAAGGAGGGAGGTCCCTGCTGTTGCTGCCTACTCCGAGATCTCAAATGTTAGTGGTGTTGAAGGTGATGATGATTACGTGTTGATGGACGTCAAGTGGGTGCCCACAAGAGAGGAAGAGGAAGAGGAGGAGAGTTCAGAGGGAGAGATGGAGCAGCAGAGAGGGAGGAGAAGGAGGAGAAGCAGGCAGAGCTCGCAGGGCACAGGAGGCAAAAATCAGACTGCAAATGTATCTGGAGCGAGCCATCCACCATGCACTGTCACTTCTGGTGCTCCCAGGACGCCTGCACATGGCTCCGCAGCTTTTTTTTCAACGTGTCAGCTGCTGACAATAGTGTTGCCATCTGCAGCTTGTGCTGTCAACGCATAAGTCGCGGTAAGCCCAACTAGGGACGACCGCCTTAAGAAGGCACCTGGCCTCCCATCACCGAGCCCAGTGGGAGCAACGCCATCAGAACCCACAAAACCTCACTCGCAGCGCTCCACGTCCTGCCTCTTCTCCTTCTCCTCCCATTTGTCCTCCACTCCACCTTCCACCGTGCCGTCGTCACGTTAATCTGGCAGAAGGAAGGCTTCCGTGGCCCAAATGTTTGAGCGTAAAAAGTTGATGACGCCTGATAACCCTCTTGCCCAACGGCTGACCGCTGGCTTGTCGGAACTGCTAGCCCGCCAACTACTACCATATAAACCGGTGGACTCGGAGGCCTTTATAAAATTTGTGGCCTTTTGTACACCACAATGGAAGGTCCCCGGAAGGAAATATTTCTCCCAGAAGGGCATCCTAGAGCTATATTGCCACGTTCAGTCGGTGCCAAGATACATCTGACCACAGACACGTGGTCTAGCAAACACGGGCAGGGAAGGTTCATAACTTTTACTGCCCACTGGGTGAACCTTCTGGTGAACCTTCTGACGGCCATCAAGCATGTAACCCGTGGCACCCGTGTGGATTTGGTGTTACTGCCACGGATTGCATGCAGGCCTGCCTCTTCTTCTCCTCCTCCTACTCCATCCTCCGTCTCCTCTTCGGCTGATTCCTCCTTTTCCACTGCTACCACCTCTTCCGCTGCCCCCCCCAAGCTCCCCAGAACCTATTTAACGTGCCAGGTGAGACGTTGCCATGCTGTGCTGCGGCTGTTGTGCCTGGAAGCCAAGAGCCACACCGGTCCTGCACTGCTTTCAGCTCTGCGGTCACAGGCCGATCAGTGGCTAACCCTGCTCAATTTGACAGTTGGTAAAGTGGTGAGTGACAACGGTGCCAATCTGCTAAGTGCGCTGAAATAGGGCAAAATGACACACGTGCCGTGCATGGCACACATAGTGAACTTAGTCATGCAACGATTCGTTGCCAAATACCCCAGGGTCCAGGACATCTTGTGGCAGGCCAGGAAAATCTCTGGCCATTTTAGAAGTTCTTACACGGCCATGGCTTGCCTTGCTAACGCTCAGCGGCGACACCACCTGCCATCAGAAGTCTGATTTGTGACAGCCCAATGTGCTGGAACTCCACCATGTATATGCTTGACAGGCTGCTCCAGCAGCAACGTGCCGTTAACGACTACCTGTACAAACTCTGCGGCAGGACAGGTTCTGGGAGCTTGTTTTTTTTCCACCGCGCCAGTGGCTGCTCATGACTTCTGCGGCCATTTGATGAGATCAGCAAAGTGGTCAGTTACAGCCAGGGCGCCATCAGTGACATTGTACCTTACGCCTTCTTTCTGGAGCGTGCATTGCGTCGTGTCATTGATCAAGCCGTAGAGGAGCAGGAGCTGGAAGAAGAGGAAGTCGCAATGCTAAATGAATTCCCAGTGGGGGCTACTCCATCTGAGACAAGTCAGCAGGAGTCTGGAGAGGAGTCAAGAGGAGAATGGTGGCTTTGGGGAGGAGAAGGAGAAGCAAGAAGAGCAGGCTTTGAGGGGGACATTAAACCTTTCGGGGATCCCTGGTATTGTCCGTTGCTGGAGGGAGGAGAACGAGGACGACATTCTCCTGGGTGATGAGCAGGAGCCAGGGCGCTCCACCGCTTCCCCTTAGTGCAAATTGGAGCCTTCATGCTCCAGTGTTTGAAGAGGGACCCCCGTATAAAAAGCATAAAGGGCAAGGACCAGTACTGGGTGGCAACGTACAAACACAAAATGGCGGACATGTTACCAGTATCACAGAGGGCTGGCAGAATGCAGCATTTTCAGGCTTTGCTATGATAGATGCTGCACTCTGCTGTTGTGGGCGCTGACAGAGGAATTTCCACCCACAGCGAAACAGGTGTGGATACCAATCCTACCACGCCTGCAAGAAAAGGGCGGTTTGAAGATGTGTTGGTCACTTCGGATATGAGATCATTTTTGCAGCCAACCCATTGACAGCCGCCCTCCGGATCCAGCCTCAGGGAATGCCTAGACCGACAGGTGTCCTACTACATCGGGTTAATGATGTGGACGCTCTGATTAGCGAGGAACCTCTGGACTCCTGGGTGTGCAGGCTTGACTTGTGGCCAGAGATGGCCCAATTTGCCATGGAACTCTTGGCTTGCCCCTCATCGAGTGTCCTGTCCGAAAGGACGTTCATTCCAGCAGGAGGGATCATGACCGATAAGCGTACTCGCCTAGCTCACGACAGTGTGGACTACCTCCCATTTCTAAAAATGAATGAGGCATGGATCTCTGAGGAATTCAACACCTGTGACGACCACGTGTAATTGAATTTCCTCATGCCAGCCCACACATATCCGCCACCACTTAGAACAAAGAATTGTCCTTGTATTATGTATATACAGCGGCATAAAAGGCCTTTTCTGTCAGATGAATGTCTCTTACTCTTTGTCCAATCCCAGAGCGAGGCGGGGGATTTAAGACTTCTGATTCCTGATTGACTTGCCTGTGAATTTGTTTGTATCAGGTTCCACATTGTGCAACTTCCTATTGACTTCTCTGGTGAACTGACTTCTTGCCTGTTTTGGATTTTCCCTGTAGTTCCTGTTCCTGCTTAGATCCATTCTCCTGGTAACTGACCTTTGCTTGCCTCTGGATTAACCCCTCGTGTTCTGTATTACCAGTGTCTGTCTTTACTGGTTTTTGACCCTGCCTGCGAACTCCCCTTTGTACCTTCCTGGTCATTCTGGAAGGTCTGCTACTAATGTGCCCCGCACCAGTTTTCTGTTATCTACTCTGCAGACGTAACCTGGGTCTCTAGAAGCTAAGTCAGTCCGGCCGTGCAGCAAGCTCTGGTGAAGGACCTAATGGTAGCTGTGAGTGTGACACGCGTATGTGCTGAATACGTGATGTACATGAATTAGTGTTGAGCGAATCAAAGTATCCGATGTGGACTTTGATCTGAATTTCAGGAAAAATTTGATTCGCCACAAAGATGAATTTCCTTGTGCTTTGTGGTAACAAATCAATTTTTCCTACTCATAATCACCTCATTCACTAGATCATGGAGAGGCCGTCCACTCCTGTCTTGATTGAAGAAAACCCGCCAAAGGACCTATGGCGAGCGTGATGACCACCACGTGATCACGTGGAGTGCTCACATTGATATCATCAATGGTGATGTCATCAAACTCGCCGCAGGTCCTTTGGCAGGTTTTCTTCAATCAAGATGAAAGCAGATGGCCTCTCTGTGATCAAGTGGATTAAGTGAGTATAATTTGTTTTTTAAACCCTGAGCAGCTGAATGTGAGTCTCAGATGCCAAAATCAGTGTTGAACGCGGCATCTGAGGGGTTAAATGACGGGGGCAGTGCAATCGCCATTCCCCATTATTGTGCCCGGAAAACGATTTGTGACAAAGTAATTTGTAACAAATCAAATTTCTTGACAAAATTCGGTGAAGCTGCAGAATCGAATCTCTTATGTGAATACTGAGCCCTGTGAACTGGAAATTTTTTATAAGTGCGGCCCATATATCCGGCTGTTTGAGACTCCTGCTTTAGGGATTATATGTAATACAGTATTTTGTAGTACACCATTTATCTTTCACCTTTTTGTTAGCTTTGAGCAAAATGCTTTACTACCTGAAAATATTTCACTGAAGTAGACCAAACTGTGGGATTAAGAAGGCTATAGTAATATGGCCTGAAACACGTTAATAGTCTATTTTAAAGCAACTCCAAAGACAACAAGGCCGTGTTTAATCTGGATTATAAAGCAAACAAATTAACAGCTTTCATGTAGCAAATGACTGAAGAAAGGCTCTGCTTTTCTGCTAACAAAAATACCTTTTCTGACATCTCTACTTTAAAGGAGGAAGTTTCAGATTCCTTCAGAAGTCCGTGAAGACAGATCAAAAACATTTTATTTTTTTTCAAGACGGCATAAAAAAAAGCTTTTACTTTAAACCACATTCACCGGTGAACTCCTATTTTTTTTTCTCAGCAGCTTAGGTGATCAAACAGTCTCAGGATAGTCTTTAGGTGCTGTTGTTTTTTTTGGGGGCGTAAAATAAAAAAATATGTCTGAGAGGTTTGTTGGCCATTGTTTTTATGTTCTCTTGCTTTAGATTTGCATTAAGGGTGTTGGCAATTAATTAGTTAAAACATATCAGATTCTTATAGCTGTTATCAAAGTCCATCTAGAGGACACTTCAGGAGACATCACTAAAGGAGTTAACCATTTTGAAAAAGTCAACATATTTAAGCAGGGGCGGGGCTAGTTCAACAAAATAGTTGTTGTATGGTCAATTAGTTCCTTTCCCACTCCTTGTGTTTAAATTCATAATAACGATATAATACTCCACATTTCTCTCTACCCCCATCCCCCACACATCTCAATGAAGGCCCAGCTGACCACGATACAACATAGATGTCATAGGGTTCACTGGCCATTGGTCCTACCCTGGCGCCATTTGTAATACCCCAGTGTGGTATTACCATTTTTTACACCCTGCTACTGTCTTTAATTGCTACCAATCATGTAATCTATGTGCTTGTTCAAGGTCCTCCTAGACTGTGCATTCCTAATATTGTTATGAAACAGTTTTGTACGGGTAATGTGCTTGGTTCACTAGCAGGTGGCAGTGGATATATGGCAGAGAGATCTTTAGATAGAATGGAACTTACCATTCTATTCTCCCCCTTTTGAAGGGTCAGCAGGAAGTGTCAGTCAAAGCTAGGGCAGCGTCAGATGCAGACGTGCCAGGATGTAGCAGTGAGGGGAGGCCCCCCTCCTGCAGCAGGAGTACCTCCAGAGGGAAATAGCTCATAGAGCACCATGACTCTTTGAAGATTGACCTACAGAGTGTTAACAGCCAAGGGCACCCAACTCCAGAGATACCAGAACAGACCGCTGCCAGAATAGAGCTGAGTTTAGCACAGCAGAAAGAGAAAGCAGAGTACTCAAGTTTGCCTGCCAGTTTATGCCAAACCTGCTGGAACCAAGAGAAAGCCTGAATATTGTCTGGATACAAGTTGATGCAAGTAAAGCCACGTATGCGGCTTCATCAGGGGAGTTTGGGTAATAGCCAAACTCCCTATTACCCAAACTCCCCCCGATGAAGCCGCATATGCGGCGAAACATGTCGGGATGGGTAGTGTTTGCTGCTAATTTTTAGGCAGGGATTAGCTGTAGGGCACCAATTACAATTGAGAGGTTGAGCTTGTAGGGATAGTGCGATACATATGCAGCCAAGTGTGTGGGTGATAAACTGTGTGGACCAATACACTAATCGCTCCAGTGTATTCAGATGTATAGAGTGTTGTGTGTATGTGTGAGCATATAAAGCAGTGACAACTGCAGTCAATTCAGACTATCTGGCCTCGCCTCAAGAATCCTGCGCTGCTGTCAACAGCAAAAAGACATATAATGCACACTGTAAGACCAATTAGTGTGTAATAAAGAATAAGTATAATAAGGGATTGATATATGGAGACGATGACATAAGATAATAACAACACACAACTTAACCCATAAAACAGTGTTTATCAACAACACAGTGCTGCAATATAAAGCACTGACCCGATTGCTGCCATTATCAGTGAAATAATAAATGTCCCCAACTAGTTCCTGATAGTTTTAATCTTACACATTTTTATTTTCTATGTTATACGTTTGAATAGAATATAATAAAAGATGTAGTTTTAATCATATACATTAGCTAGGACCCCTAAAGGGAGTATTTGGTCATTTGACCACTAGGTCTTTTGTGAGTATTCATCCCGAGGGTCCCAGAAGGGGCTCAATTGTGTGTTTATATGGATCTAGAAGCAGTGGCGGATTATAATTGGGGAGTTTGGGTCTGTATCCCCTGGCCCGGCATCGCTGGGGGACCCAATGCCAACCCAAATGCCCACAAACTACAGCGGGGCACGTGAGTGCATAGTTCCCTGCCCCCCGATCACCGCTATAGACTTTAGGCCTAGTAGGCCTGAAGCCTATGCGGTAGTAAAATCCCGGTGCAGGCGGGCGTGTTGACATCATCGCGCGCCTGTGTCTGGACGCAGCACACTGACGTGTCCGCGCAGCGCGCCTGCCTACCATCTACGAGTGAGCACCGACTGGGACACAGGTAAGTATTAGCTTTTATTTAATTTTTTTGGGGTGCCAACTTTGGGGGACATTACTGGGGAGCACAGGAGAATATTACTGAAGGGACAGTGGGGGGTAAACTACTACATGGGGGCAAATTACTAGTGTGGGGGAAATTAATACTGTAGGGGCAGTGTGGAGAAATTAATACTGTGGGGGAAAACTACTATATGGGGGTAGTGTGGGGGATGTTGCTATTGGGTAGGAACTATAGGGGCATTTCTATTACAAGGACATATTAGGGGACATTATTTTTCAGGGACACTATACAGGCATTATTACCTGGAGCACAATATAGGGTGTTATTATGACTGGGGGCACTCTAGGGGACATGATAATTGCTGCAGACACTATAGGGACACTTGGGGGTCATTTATCAAACTGGTGTAACGTAGAACTGGCTTAGTTGCCCATAGCAACCAGATTCCACTTTTAATTTTAGACAGCTTCTTTTGAAAATGAAAGGTGGAATCTGATTAGTTGCTATGGGCAACTAAGCCAGTTCTACTTTACACCAGTTCGATAAATGACCCAATTATGAGAAATCTAACATGTCTGTGTAACAAACTCTGTAGAGACGAGATGAGGGTGAAAGAATTAGTCATGGCGGCCTGGGGCAAATGGAGGAGAAGAGGAAAGAGAAGATCTACATGACAGGAGATGTCACTGGTAATAAGAGGTATGTGGTGCTGTATCCTATTATATGTAGAGCTGCCTCACTACTGTGAGCTGTGTCTCATCTTCTCCTCCAAGTCTTTTTTTAAATTATAATTTACCGTATTTTTCGCTTTATATAAGACGCATTTTTCCCCCCAAAGTGGGGGGGAAGAAGTCAATGCGTCTTATAAAGCGAACGTGCCCATAAATATGGCCCTCACATTGCAGGCTGTTATCTAGAGACGCACCTCCAGTGTCAATAATGTGAGGCGGCGCCCTCTAGTAGGAAGTGTGGGGCGCACGGCGGTCATTGAAGCTAAATGCCGCCAGCACGCATGTTTAATAGGACGTGTGAGCGCTCAGTCTCCTGTTGCTTAGCAGCACTGACTCTGTGCTGTCCTCCGAACCACACCTCCCTCCCCTACTGTGACGCGCTCCGGCACTGCTGCCCTGTATGTTGAGCTGATTGGTGGTGAGCACGGCGGGAACTGCTGTTCTGCCGCCTCCACCAATCAGTTTAGTCAGTTGCCCCGACCGCTCGCCACTACCAACTGCTCGTCACTACTGAACCTCCGGCACCCCGAGTCAGCACTGCTTTCCCCTAGGACTACTGGGCGGTCTCTACCTGAGACTTGGTGAGTGACAGCCTGGATATAAAGAAGGGGAGCTCAGGGGCCGACCTGGACAAATACGTATTACATATGGCTATAACCTCTCCTCAGCTATAGGAATACACCCATGTACTGCAGTACATTGGTGCACTCTTTAGGATGAGGGGGGATATAGTCACATTTAATATAAACACTGTCCAGGAGCTGTACTATTATTGGCCTAAGTGTTTGCATTAAATGTGACTATAACCCCCCTCATTCATAGGAATACACCCATGTGCAGCCGTGCATGGGTGAATTTCTATGGATGAGGGGGGTTATAGTCACATTTAATATTAACACTGTTCAGGGATTGTACCATAATTGACCTGTGTATATTAAATGTGACCATAAGCCCCCTCATCTATAGGAACACACCCATGTACTGCAGTACATGGGTGTGTAGTGTCCCACTAGGTAAAGGTGGGCGCTACACAAGGTTAACTTTGTCTTTTGCATTACTGTAATGTTTAATTATGCATTTCCCTGTGTTATCTGGGTGTCAGGCCTGTTAGGGTGTAGTTTAGACTCCTAGACGTTAGAGGGAGCTAGAGAGCCCTAAGTATATATAGGTAGGCCCAGACAGGGGAGTGTTAGTGTATTCCAGGGGACTAGAGGAGTCACCTAGTCAACCTGAAGCTCCTGAGGCTAAGGATAGCTCAGTTGAGATACCCCAGTTGTAGGACAGCACCTCCTGAGAGAAACCTGCAGCCACCTTTCAAATCCAGCAGTAAAGACAGCTAGGAAAAGAAGGTATTGTAACCTTAAGCAAGTGCCAATACTGGAGGAAGGATTTTATACCAAGGATTTAAGCCAGCAATTAGGCATCCGGGCCTTGGGATCCAGCCAGCTAGAATAGCTGTGGGGATAGAGCAGCATTGCACTGCAAAGCATTAACTGTTTGCCCTCCAAGTATCTTGCAAGATTGAAACCTGCTGTGAAGTAAACCTGCTGTGCATTTTGTATTGTAAAGGACTGCATTATATACCGCTGCAACTGATTGTAAAAAGTTGGACTGTTTCACCAAGTAAAGCAACGTTTGGTTTACCAACTGCGTACTCTATTAATCCTCCTACAAATCGGTGTGCCACCGTTACAGGCACTGGTGTCACGAATCTTAAAGGGACCGTACCTAAGGCACTCAAAACACCTACAACATCCAGGGCACCTCACATACCATCAGGCCTGGTCCCTATCTACAGAGTGTGCCCCAGAGGAACTAGTGTCTGCCTCTCCTTTCACTGTTGCATGCCTGCCCAGGGTTCTCCTCAGAAAAGTGAGTAACCCTCGATTGCCCATACCGTGACCTCACTGTCGCTATACCCTGCAGGTCTGGCGTGCTGCATAAATTGGCGTCACAAACAGGATACGATCATTCCTGCACCATTGCGGATACAAAAACTGTGTGCCGTTATTTGCCTAAAAGTGACCAAGCCCTTATTGCTTTATTGAAAAATTGCTGGGCCAAAGAACTGTAATAATTTGCGGTGTGAAACTGTGCTTTTTATGGACTGTTTTGCTGTTATAAAGCCACCGCTTGCTGTCAGTGAATCGACAGAGATTTTGCTCAAAGATGGCCGCTTAACCTGAATTGGATTACAAGTGCGCCTTGTGGGACCCGTTTGGCGTGAAAAAGGACAAGGTGAAGTCGCCGCCCAGCCAACGAGGAAGAACGCCGCCCTGTCTGGAAGAAAAGGTGCCGCCTACCTGAGTCCCGGAGCTGCGAGAGGCTGCGCCCACCTGCTGACGCTGTACGCAGGACGCTCAACGCAGTAAGTACAGACTTTAAACTTTTGCCGGCCCTTCCGAATACCTTACCGGAACATTCCCGACCCCTGCCAGGGCACCGGAGAGGATCCCTTTAGTGCTCAAAGACTTTACTTAAAAAAAAAAAAAAGTTATTACATTGCCGCTCCGGTCCGCTCCGCTACATTTAAAGGGCCATACCCGCCTATTAACGCCATGTCCGCACCTGAGGAAATCGGGCAGGCGGCCCCAGTCGTGCCTTCTGAAGTACCTACAGCCGACTCTAGGGCCCCTGCCGCTGCGGCACCGCCAAGCCTGATGCCGTTAACCATGCCGTATTATTTTGGGGCCCCCTGGTTCCCATGTTATTCAGGGGAAGCCCACAAGTTAAAGGACTTTAGGGAGCAGATACTGGCCTTGTTCCGGCTTTATCCCATAACTGCCGAACAACAAATGGAGATCCTCCTAGCTCAGTTGGAAGGGGCCGCCCGCAGGGAAGTCATGTCATGGCCCCGCTCTGAGAAGAGTAGCCTGGAACAGATTTTTGATCGCTTGGGCACCACATTTGAGGCCAGAACGGTGTCAGAAGTTAAAATGCGTTTCTTCAGCAGAAAGCAGCAGCCTGGAGAGTCGCTCCGCGATTTTGCCCTGTCCTTACAAGAGACACTGAGAGCTGTAGTCCAAGTGGATCCCAAAGAAGCTGATGATCAGGACAAGACTCTTAGAGAGCAGTTCATTGCGGGCATAAGTACTGAGCATTTAAAGGGCCAGCTACGGATGTTGTCAGCTCAACACCCCCACTGTACATTTTTGGATTTTAAGGAATTGGCCATCAGTATACTAGGCCAGAACCCTGCTCCAGGGCCGGCAGCCTTCCCTGAACCTCAGGCTTGTCAGCCAAAGATTGTTAATGTGGGGCTTGCAGGAGTCAGTCAGGCCACCCAGGCTCCAGTCACAGATGTAGTGGCAGCACTAATGGAGCAAGTGAACCATCTTACTCTAAGCTTAGAAAAGGTGTGTAAGAAAATCGAGGAGTGGGAGAGACCATTGTTGCTGGAAGATGAAGGCCCTTTTCCTCCAAGGCTCCCACCTGCCTATAGGGATGTATATCCAAAAGAACCTGATGGGCGACCGAGTTACCGACCCAGAAGTAGAAAACAGCCTGTCTGCCACCATTGTAAGAAATATGGACATACCGAATCAATGTGCTGGCAGTTAAACGGGCAACCCCTGAGGCAGAGGACCGCCCCTCGGGAGGTAGAACAGTAGGTCCAAAGGATCCAAGCTGGATGCCTAAGTATCCC
Source organism: Bufo bufo (assembly GCF_905171765.1). Taxonomy (NCBI): domain Eukaryota; kingdom Metazoa; phylum Chordata; class Amphibia; order Anura; family Bufonidae; genus Bufo; species Bufo bufo. Next base: position 590,625,219 of record NC_053392.1, on the reverse strand, counting down.
GTCCAAAAATTAATATATGTATCAACGGAATCCCCTTTGAAGCCCTGTTGGACACTGGGTCACAGGTCACCACCATTCAACGGCCTGCCTTTGACAAGTTCTGGGATCCAAGTCTCCTCACCCAGCCACCAGAGTCCTGGCTAGATATCATTGCCAGCAACGGTAAGCCAGTGAAAGTGCATGGGTATTGGGAACCTACCCTTCAGGTGGGAGAAGCCACCCTGCCACAGCAAGTAAAAAATTGTTACTCCGAAGTGCTTGACGCATTAAATCAAACTATATCTTCAGCCTCACCTGCTTCCAGAAGAGTTATTCAAAAGACTATTAGTGTGCTGTGTGCTCAACAAAGGTTCGCCAACAAAAAAGGAGAAATTTGTACTGTCCGGATCCGGTATAACGGCCGGCAATTCTGCCTCCAAATTCCCAGATCATCCTTTGGTGCCGTGCTGTGTTAGGGATCCAGGGCCAGGACTATCAAGCCCTAGTGGAACCTATTCCCATTGAAAATCATCCCTTCATACGGACAGCCAAGAGCCTGGTAACCGTGTCTCAAGGTAAAGTGCCTGTCCGTTTAATTAACTTTGGTGATCATCCCGTTACTCTCCTTAAACACTGCCCCGTTGCTGAGCTTTTTCAGGTGTCTTTCCAGGATGTGATCCGTCTGCCTGCCACGGAAGCGTTCCAGACCACACAGAGCAGCAGCCTCCCTACGACATCCTGGTGGGAAGAACTACATGTGGGGAACGAATCCACCCCAACGGAGCAAATAGAGGGAGTCCTGAAGCTGGTGAAGGAGCACCACCAGGCTTTCAGCAAACACTCCACGGACTACGGAGAGGTCAGTGTAATCAAACACACCATACCCACTGGCTCTCATCCTCCTATTAAGGAGAGATACAGACCCATACCACCTACTACTTATCAGTCTGTGAAAGAGATGATACAAGAGATGAAAGACTCTAATATAATCCGGGACAGTCATAGTCCCTGGGCTGCGCCCCTAGTTCTTGTCCGAAAAAAAGATGGCAGCATAAGGTTCTGTGTGGATTACAGAAAAATTAATCAAATCACCCACAAATATGCATATCCATTGCCACGCATTGAGGAGTCCTTGACTGCCTTAGGGTCATCAACCTATTTCTCCACCTTGGACTTAACCAGTGGGTACTGGCAAGTGCCCATGGCTCCAGAGGATCGAGAAAAGACTGCTTTCACTACACCTATGGGCCTGTTCGAATTCAATTATATGCTGTTTGGACTATGTAACGCTCCGGGAACGTTCCAGAGGCTGATGGAACGTTGTTTAGGCCATAGGAATTTTGAGACTGTGCTATTATACCTGGATGACGTCATCATATACTCCAAGATGTATGAGGACCATTTAAAGCACCTGAGTGAGGTGTTTCAAGTTCTTACTAAATATGGCCTCAAAATCAAGCCATCCAAGTGCCACCTGCTGAAACCAGCGGTCAAATACCTCGGGCACGTTGTCAGTGCCGAAGGAGTACAGCCTGATCCTGATAAACTTGCTGCTGTCCACAACTGGCCTACTCCTACGACCGTGAAAGAGGTGAGAAGCTTTCTCAGTTTTGCAGGGTATTACAGGCGTTTCATTCCACATTTCGCACAAATTGCGGATCCCATCCAGGAACTCCTGAGGGGGCATCCAAAGAAGAGCCCAAAAACTCCTATTCCTGTGGAGTGGAACGAAGAACGGGAAATTGCCTTTCAACTCCTAAAGAAGAAGTTGACCGAACCCCCTGTTCTGGTTTACCCAGTTTATCAGAAGCCATTCCACCTCTATACAGATGCCAGTAAAAGAGGCCTGGGGGCCGTGTTGGCTCAAGTGCAAGATAACAAAGAGAGGGTAATTGCCTATGCCAGCAGATCCCTGAAGGGGGCTGAGAAGAACGACCAGAACTACAGTTCTTTCAAGCTGGAATTTCTTGCCTTAGTGTGGGCTGTGACCGAAAAGTTTAAAGACTATCTCGCTGCCACGCCATTCGTTGCCTTCACGGACAATAATCCCCTGGCGCATCTGAATACAGCCAAATTAGGGGCACTGGAGCAAAGATGGGCCTCCCGCCTTGCCAACTATGACTTAACTGTGAAATACCGGGCAGGCCGCTCCAACGATAACGCTGATGCTCTGTCGCGGCTTCCCACTACAGAGGCCCCCGATGAACCAAAAGATGCCTGGGAAGAAGTGGAAATGCCAGCGTTCTACAATAAATTTGCCCAGCAGGATAATATCCGTACTGAAGATCTCCCTGCTGTTGATCTTCCCTCATCGGATAATCTTGAGTCCAGAGGCGATCAAGAAAGGTGGATTAAGCTCCAGTCCGAAAGTAGAGTCCTCGGTGAACTGCTCGACTTCCTTACCAGTGGGAAAATCCCTGAGAGAATCCGCAGGAAGAGTGCAGACCCAGAACTAGCGAGACTGTGGAGACATCGCCACCAACTATTCCTTCAAAGAGGCCTGTTGCTCAGTCTGGATCCAGTGTCCTGTGATAGAGTGTACCAAATTCTCCTACCACGACGGGATGCCAGCCTGGTGCTGGATATGTATCACAACCAGTCCGGACACTTCGGTGTGCAGAAGACTGAGGCCACCATTCGCAGAAGATTCTATTGGATTGGGATGCGAGGAGATATTGAGAAATGGTGCAGAGAATGCACTGCCTGTGCTGTGGGGCGAACTGAACGACATGACTAGAGGGCGCCTCTCCATCCTATCGTAAGTAAAACTCCTTTAGAACTTGTTGCTATTGACCATGTGAAGTTGGAGCCGAGTCGCTCAGGGTATACTTATGCCATGACTATTATTGATCACTTCACCAAGTTTGTCGTAGCAGTGCCTGTGAAAGACCTGACAGCCAAGACTACAGCAGAGGCGTCCTGGAAGCATTTCCTGCTGCCCTACGGCTGTCCAGAAAGGATCTTCACCGACCTGGGTGTTTTTGCAGTCCTATATAACACTACAGATAGCATAAGGTAAAAGGGTTCTCTGGGATTTATATATTGATGGCCTATCCTCATGATAGGTCATCAATATGAGATTGGTGGGGGTCCGAATCCTGGCACCCTAGCCAATAAGCTGTTTGAGGAGACCGCGATGTTCCAGTAAGCTCCGCAGCCTCTTTGCTCAGCGCTGTCATTTGATAGAACTGTGCTTGGTATTGCAGCTCAGCCCCAATCACTCGAATGGAACTGAGCTGCACCTAGGCCATGTAATTATGAATGTGCTGTCATATGGCCTAGGAAGAGACTGTGGTGCTCACGAAGCACCACAGCCTCTTCATATAGAAAAAAAACTTAAATGGAGGGAGGGGCCCGAGTTGGGTAGACAGCCCCGGGCCCATCATGCACTTAATCCGCCCCTGTCTAGAAGCTAGATTCTCTTCAAACTGGCAGTTCAGGGGATGTGTCCTTCCTGCTGCAGCTCTCTCCCTATCACAGTTTCAGATGGCATGTCCTTTCTGCTGCAGCTCTCTCCCTATCACAGTTTCAGATGGCATGTCCTTTCTGCTGCAGCTCTCTCCCTATCACAGTTTCAGATGGCATGTCCTTTCTGCTGCAGCTCTCTCCTTATCACAGCTCAGCTGGTGTGTACTTTCTCTTGCATCTCTCTCACTTTTACAGCTTATGGTGTGTGTCCTTTCTGCTGCAGCTCTCTCTGCAGCTGTCACAGCCTTTAACAGTAGAAATGCCTGGTGGCCATTGAAGAATGTAACTGAGCATGTGCGACCACCTCAGTAGGTGGACTTGCGCATTACTATACAGATAAAACACCAGGGGGCACCATTACAATGAAGTAAAGAGATTATCTCAAAACTGGAGTATTTTTGCAACAGAAAGTCAATTACAAACTCTGTTTTTCAGTAAAAAAAAAAAAAAAAATGTTTTGCCATCTCCAGCATTGTGAAAAGTAGCTAACTGGAAGGGGGAGGGCTTCTTTAGATGCTGCTATCTCCTGAATGGTAGCAGCTAGAAACAAGCAACTGGTCTTATTTGAAAGCTGGCATTTCAATGACAGCAATATGTACAGGACAGAGGAAGATATCACTGATAGAAATGGGATGCTGTGAATGCAGCTGAAAGTGAAAGTAAAAGCAGGTTTTACCCGCGATTATTCCCGACTCGATTTGCTTGAACTTTAGCTGTTATTTTGGTCTTGTATGAAAGCCTGGAATGTCAGCTTTCAAACAAGACCTGTTGCATTCAGGAGATAGCAGAATCTAAAGCAGCCCTCCCCCCTCCAGTTAGCTACTTTTCCCACTGCCGGAGCTGGACTCCGGCAAAACATTTAGGTGGTTAATTACTTTACACTGTTTAATATGATCTGCAAAATGCATGCCTCCCAAGTGTCCCTCTTTTGGAGGGACAGTCCCTCTTTTTTTGTCCCAAGTCCGTCTGTCCCTCCTTGATTCTTAAATGTCCCTCTTTTTGACCTGGGAAATTAATGCATAAATATGCATTAATAAATTTACAAAATTGCTCCTTACTAAACTATCTGTATGGTTTCTACCTGTATATTAGACAAAAACTTCATTTTTTTTTGTGCAATTTGGACCTTAAAATATCTATAATCCAATTATTGCCAATATTTCAATGGATATTGAAGTCTTAAGGAAAAAAATTCTCCCAGGGGACCCTTATGCTGTAAAAAAATAAAAGAATATCTGTAAGGAATAAATCAAGGCAACTGGACTTACTGTAGAGTTCTTGAAAGCGTTTCACTCGTTCTTCCAACGAGATTTCTCAATTCTGAGTGACTGTACAAGAATTCTCTGGGAATAAATATATTTATTCCCAGAGAATTCTTGTACAGTCACTCAGAATTAAGAAAGCTCGTTGGAAGAACGAGTGAAACGTTTTCAAGAGCTCTACAGAAGGTCCAGTTGCCTTGATTTATTCCTTACAGATATACCATGACCTGGATAAATGAGAACCTTCACAGACAAAAATAAAAGAACTTTCACTCACCTAACCGATCCCCAACTGCTGCAGTCAGTAATTATGCTTTTGGCGGAGTTAGAGGCCTAGTATGAAAACAATTGCCACGAAGCACGCCGCACATATTGTCCCTCCTTGTGATTTTGAAAAAGTTGGGGGTATGCAAAATGTGTTATTTTAATCTCTACCCCACTAGTACACATGTGCCATTAATAGGCGCCCTTCTTTTTGGCTTTTGACTAGTAGCAGATAATAAGGAATACGGGGACTGGTAGTTATTATTGATGCTGATATTCTTTATGTGTAAAGTGAGCGGTAAGTCAGAGCAGCTCCGACACAACCCACAGGTCTTACAGTCTGTATATAAAGTAGTGATAATAATTAATAGTAACCCCAACATTTTTTTCCTCCCCTTGAACTCAACTGAAGAAAATATAATGAAAATCATACCGTCTATAAGGGAAGTAACACAACTGAATAGCGTACATGACACAGATAGTAAATAATAGAAATGCTCCATGTTTGACCTTACGACCTCAGTTAAATAAACCACATCTGCTTTTTCATTGAAAACTCTTGGCAAAGAGCATTCATCACTGACCCGACAGCTGCAGACACAATTTCCACAAAAATACACAGTATGAAATATCCATCTCGTACTAATAGTATTATGAGCAAATGGTAAGTTTATCTACAGGTGTCGGATGATTTTAGCAGCCATTCGTGATTCAATGTCTTGTGTCACTTCTTAAACTATCCAGTACATACTGTTTACCGCAGTTGGCGAATCTAAGTTCCTTTTAAAGGGGTTGCATACAAACCACATTGTAAGGCCGCATCTTCCATGAGGCGAGATGAGCATCTAGCTTAAGGCGGCGGTCAACCTACCTCTATGAGAGGGGGGGTGAAGGTTCATAGCCTATGTCTCCTACCCTCACTATTCAGCCCCACAGAATGCAGGCCATAGAATAGTGCAGGAAGGCGTGATGACATCATTGCAACATCCTGCGCCAGGTCAGGTGGAGCAATGACGTTATCACGAACGCCTGCATCAGCACGCAGGCATTTGTGATTGTCAATGACTCCACCTGAGACCCAGAGCTGGAGATCGCAGTGATGTAATCACAACAGTCTATGCTGGGACGCAGTAACTCAGGCTGGAAGAGGCCTGTTGCCTGCAGCACAGGTGGTAGTAGTGAACGGGAGTCAGGAGAGTATTTTTTTTTTTACATGTGGGGATACTACAGACTGGAGCAATACTGTGGGGGGGGGGCATTACAGGCTGGAGCATTACTGGAGGGGGGCATTATAGACTGGAGCATTACTGGGGAGGGTCATTACAGGCTGGAGCATTACTAGAGGGATAGCATTACAGGCTCGAACACTGCAGGTGGGAACTATGGGGAGATTGCATTACAGGCTGTACCACAACAGGGGGTCACTACGGGCAGTGGGATTACAGGATGGAGCACTACAGGGGGTGGCATTACAGGCTGGAGCACTACAGTGGGGTGTCATTAAAGTCTGGAGCACTACAGGGGGTGGCATTAACGCCTGGAATACTACGGGGGGCATTACAGTCTGGAGCACTACAGTGGGGGACATTATAGGCCAGAGCATGGAATTATAAATACTGGGGCCACTATGGGGGGCATTATAACTACTGGAGCACTGTAGAGTGCCTTTTTACTACTGTGGGCTGTTTAGGCTTGCCTAATATATGCGACTTGTTATTGCTGGGGGCACTGTAGGGGGACTTTATTTCTACTGGGAGACTATGATCACATTATGAGTACTGGAGGTACAGTGCGAGCAATATGGCATTGCTGCTAATGGGGGCACTCTTGGGGAGCATTATCACTATTGGTGGTACTGTAGAAAAAATGAATACTATTGGTGGGACTTTGGGGAGCACTATTGCTATTGGGGAGGGGGCAATCTGCAGGAACCCATTATTTCTGCAGTATAGTGATTGGGGAAAAGGAGCATGCCTTGATCAGTATTACATAAACAACAAAGCCACTGAGTTATTCAATAACATTTATCTGAATAGCACCACCTGATGATTGTTCTTGTCCTTATTTCTCTGTCCACCTCATTTACATCACTGGGTGGTCGCACATGCACAGTTCCATCTTTTAATACCACCAATTGTGTCTACTGATAGAAGCTGTGATGCTTACAGGGAGGGACCTGCAGCAGAAAAAACACATCCCCTGAGAAAAGATATGCCTCCTGAGCTGCAGCAGAAGGGACACACTCCCTAAGCTTCAGCCAAAGGACACAGCCTCAGCTGCTAGCTTGAAATAAATCTAGCAAGCAATTGGAGCAATGATTGAGAAGATATCTGGATCCATGTGAGGTACAGTGTTGGTTTTAGCTTCTTTAGAAATAGTTTGTCATGTACTAGATTATGTCTGATTTTCATTTTTTTGAACATTAATCATTCATGGGATAACCCGTTTAAGAATTGAAATAATTGAGTTCATTAAAACCAGTTCTATCCATGCTTTTACCTCCCAGATCTGCTGTCTATGCTAAGAAATCTCCTCAGGGTGCTGGCATTTTCGAGATACCACAGAATGTCTGTTAGAAATTATCCAATTGCTTAAACATTTATGGCTCCAGTTGAAATCATAGTTCTAATAAGTACATGGTGGTGTATTTAACATTTCCGCCTCCAGTGACCTACTGTCAGAATACAGTCCACTTCATAAGCACCACATTGTTGTATTGCACAAAGCATTTGTTTTAGAAGTGGGATGTCACACCTACCAAGAACAACTTGGAGAGTGGAGGAGAATATTCATTAGTTTACATGCATGTTCACAATTCTTCTAAATGAATCAGATTTGTTAGGAATTTCATAAAAATTAGTCTGTCAAACAGATCCCAAGCATTTAATCACAATGAAACAGCGCCCAGCGCCATTTTACTTTGAATACTGGTGAGGAAACCATGAGGGAGGATCACATAACACTAGGAGAAAGTATGGGGAGGGGTCTCGCCCAGATTGGCTCAGGAAGATCCTTATGCTGAACGAGAAGAATCCCCATACTGTGCTCAGCGTCTGACCTGGAAGGATGTGTCTGGCAGTGTTGGACAAAAAGCAATTACACACACAAGCCACTAATATAGTGTGACAGGGACACTTTAAGGAGTGAGTGGAGGAATACTGTATAATGGTAATTGTGTAGATTTTGGGAATTTAATCAGGGAAAGCTTTGAGGGAATGAGGGGCTGGTCACACTGTCTTAAACAGCTGCTGCCAGAAGCTCAGCTTGGCAGCTATTTCCACATTGCAAGACTCCCTACAAGATTATAAACTCTCTTTTTCTGTATATGAACAGAAAGAGATAGTGTTTTTTTTCAAAACCTTAAGTTTCTACAGTTCATTTACTTATTGCCTGCATGGCATCCCAATAGCATTCTGCTGCACATGCTGAGCAATTGCACATTTGTTTCCTTTTAAAAACTATTTCAGTGCATTATATTCATGTTATTAAATGTGTTGCATAATAAAAGCTTTTTATGGCAGTTGTTGTACTTGTGATATTGAATGCATAGTTCATTTACTGTTAACATTGCATTCTTATTTCCCTGTTAGCGATTGCATTATTACATCACACCGTGTAGTTCAAAGACATGCTAGAAAAATAACAATGTTATACCTGTAATATTGAACGAAAAGTTCCAAGACATTTCCCAGCAAAAATTGCATAATTTCCAAAGTAAATTTGTCAATATCAGTGTGCAGTGTGTTTGTAGAATGGTAGGGACATTTAATTGTGACTCTGTCTTTAAAGTACAGAAAAAACACTTGCAATCTTTCTAGTACCATTTATTAATCTGTGTATCAAATCATTGACTTCTCATTTATAGGAAACTCGTGACCTTTCATTTATCAATGTTTGCAAAATAGAAGAGTGCAAAATTAAAGACCCAGTCCTCCTCATCCCAGAGTCTGAATGTGGGTAGTAGCAGCACCAGCCACCCAGACAGTAGAAGGAGGCCACAGTTCTCCCTGGCCAATTTGTGCATTATTATTGAGGACAAAGAGGATAAGATTGTGGCCTGGATGGCTCATTGCTCCTCTCAGTCACAGCATGGTGATATAGATGTCACTTCTGAATCTGCCACCGTATCTTGGAGCCAGGGGTCACAATATTACTCTTGCTCTTCTTCCTTGCAACCCCAGAGAAGCCTTTCAGTTGCATCCTGTCTTCACTGCCCTTTCTAATGAGGTGCCTTCCTTTTTCCTAAAAAGAGGCAACAAAACCCCATGGGCTATGGAAGAAACTCAAAATAGTCTCCCTGTTGTGTGAGAACAGTCAGCCTTTGTACTGTCATAAGGAATAAGTTCAGGGGGAGGCAAGGAACATAGCTGTATTGGTGGTGGTGTTAGTAGTGACACCTATAGCCATGGTGGTGGCAGTAGAGGCAGTGGTAGAAACAGTCACACTCAGGGAAAATATGAAGCAGGAAAGCCAGAGGGGGGGGGACCCAGGAGCTCGCAACAACATATCACAGTTTGATAAAAATGGCAAGAAGGGTTAGGATGATGATAATGATGATTGTGTGTGGGACAGGACCTGGGACCCGAATTAGAATTCAAAGGATGACAGTGGTGTTCTGTACTGTATGGCTGCTGCTGTCACCATCATGCCGCTACGTCTGCCTTCCTACCACCATATTTGTTAACATCGTCAACTACGTGTTTACCCACACCTATATATGTCATTGTGTTCAAGGACTTAAATGGTAGCAGGGAGGATAGAAAGAGCAAACATAAAAAAAGAGTTTTCATGCAAATTGTTGTTTAGCAAAATGCACAGGAAGCCTTAGACCTTAACAAGGCAGTAACAGTTTTGGATTGATTACTACTTAAAGTTGCATAGACCTCATAACAGTGCCCCCTATAACAGTTCCAGCCACACAGTGCTCTGTAACTGATATCACTGACCTAATGATGGTACTGCCCTTACATACAACAGAATATTCAGCTGACAGACCCCATTTAATACACCCCATTTAATACACCTTCCATGTTTTGCATTTGGATAATGTAAAGAACATGGTGACCATCTGAAGAGTAAGTGGGTCATGAATGATGTATAAAAAACATCTTCCTAACGATACAAAAGGATTTGTTCTGATTGCAAATTACCCCTTCCCCCGGGGCTCTTACTTCCAATAAGCCAATAATACATTCAGGGTTTCAATTTCAGATAAATGGACTTTGACATGAAAAATAGTCCGGCCTGTGAAATTACCACAAACATTCGCCCGCTGACAATAGCGATAGCATTGATCCGCGGGGTTAATGGAGGAAATTTCTTTCCATTACTTTCCTTTGTTGTCGACCAATAGATTTTATAAGGAGAACTAATGAGTAACATATGAGGAGCCGCATGCACAAAGGTGCAATTCAGCGCAAGGAGGACTGTTCACATTGCTTTACAATGTGGCGTCCGGCGGGTAGATCAAAAATGAATCACAACTTGCCAGCCTAGCACAGCACATTCGGGAAATCTCAGGAAACATTTCATGAAGAAATAAAGAGAATGTTTCTTCGCTTCCAACTGTCGAGGTCCGACCCTCCCATGGTTGAGCAGTAAAAACCTATGGTGTTATAGGTATTAAAAATCACCAAAAATGATCCAATACCCAAAAAGGTGTATTTTGTGAATGAATTAAATTATATTTGACCCCTTTCTGCTTTGTTCACGTATGTGAGACTCGAGTTTGGCTTTCCCTCCAGATACACACTCCATACAAATGCACACTTGGCTCACTTCAGAATAGGCACTGGGGAACAAGCCAATGCCAGCCACTTAAGCAGCCACTTATCTCCCCTCCTTTCTCCTGATATCTGGTGTTGGAGGAAAGCCTGGACATTCACTTGTTAGATGGTTGGATAGTCCCACCAAAAATTGTCCAATTGGCGTTAATTTATCATCTATCTCTATCTCCCATGTTATATTTATGTAGGCATCTACCATTCATTTAGATGGTGCACATGTGTAGCTTCCCCTTCCCATAGGTTGTACTGCAGCGGTCAGCAACCTTTGGTGCTTCATAGTTTGACCAGCGGAAGCACCGAAGGGGCCAGCATGCACGCCTGCTTGTTTGTTCTTGGAACTCCCATAGGAGCAAATGGAGCATGCTGGGAGTTGTAGTTTAACAACTGCTGGAGTGGTGTGGGGTTACTGACCCCTGGTGTACTGTCATACAGTGTACGACTAACCATACCATGCAGCACTTCATTAAAAGGCCTTAGGAGTGTGGGACCTTTAAGGTCACATGGGGCACATTAATGGACGCCACAGATATCTTGGCAACAAAGGCTTATGACAACCAAGAATCCTAAAGGGACACTTCCTGAAATGTTTTTTTTTTAACTAAATATTTATAGAAAATATGAAAGATGTTATCTGAAGGGAAAATATATATATTATGAGACTGGCACTCACTCGCATGGAAATAGAGCAATAGTAGTGGTATTAATACACAATATTTAATTGGCAAAATATATTAAAAAGCAATGTTGCAATACAATGTTAAAATACTAAACAGTCGCTGCCGCGGACATACAATGACAAAAATAACGATATCAATACCCTAAAAATCCCTAAAATCTAAAACTTCAATAAAAACTCAAAAAAGTCCAAAAGGAGGGGGACCATGTGTCCTGGATGTGCACACTATCGCAAGCCAAAGGTGTCAGTCTATTCCTTATAATAGTGTTGGCATTTCTTTCTTATCTGCAATATAACATGAATATCCATGCAAGGCACTTCTTCAAATATTCAGGATTGTCCGATATAAATATTCAATAGAGTATCCAATCGGACACAAAGTTTTTACTCACAGGTGAATGTCGATTATCCTGCAGTCAAAATATTCGATCCTTTTGATTTTTTCTCACGGTTTCTGTTCATATTCCCGTGGTTCTCAGTGTTTAGTGTCCCACCTGGTTCGTTCGTCACTGGTCTCTCTCGATCGTTATCCACAAATCTCGGATCTGGTCATACGATCAGGGTGTAATATCGCGAGAGATAAACTTATGCTTGTACTGACCAGTTTAAATGGCTGAAATTTCGGATCTTTGTCTTTGGAGCGCTCCAATTTTTTTATATGTATCCAGATATTAATATACGAACTTCCAGTGGGGGTCTCTTGTTGGGGATGTCTTTGAAAAGCACCAAACGCGTTTCGGGGATCTCCTTTCCCCTTCCTCCACTGAGCGGTTTGTCTATATTACGTTATCTGAAGGGTAATCCTCATATTATTAATTGGTGTAGAATTGGGATAATAGTATAACAGCTTTCTTGCTGTCTTCATAGGCCTTGATAGGCCTATAAGTGTAATGTGTGGCCAGTACTGGAACTCAGAGGAGCTGAGGTGCACCAAGGGTTAGGGCTCACCCCTCGGTGCACTAAAGCCCATTTGGAAATAGGACTGAAGTCTTTATTGTAGGGAACCAACCAATTTTCACAAGACCAGTATCATTTTGATCAGTGTGATAAACCCTACCTGGTTTAATAGAGTTGATCCTGCTGACAGGTGCCCTTTAAGCAGATATTTATGGTTTGACTTTAATATTAAGCAACATGGATAAAACCAGAGGATTTGATTTTTACTAGGCCATGATAACACAATAACAACAAGTAGTCGGGGAGGGGGTTAGAATATTTATGAAAACTGTCTTTGTTGCCCAAATCGACCAATCACAATGCAGCTTTCATTTTTCAACAGCGCTAAATGAAATGAAAGCTGCAATTTGATTGGTTACTGTGTATTTTAGACAATTTCTCCTCCATTCACTCCAGTCCAGGATATGCCGACATTTCCTAGCCCTAGAACAACCTGCAGGAACCTGACACTAACGCCTGTTTGTCTTTTTGTTCATTTCTGAACCGCGCAGTGAAATTTAGAACAAACTAATTAACCGTAAAGATGTGTTCCTAAGATATGTCTGGCGATCGTCCATTACATTCCCCGAATATCAAATAACCTAATCTAATTATTATTTTTTTGGAATACATAGGTCATAAATGTGCAGGGTAACCTGAAACACTGACGGGGCTGCCAGCTGGCCCGATCCACATCATTCCAAAGTGCTGCCCTGCAGTTCCCCCTTCATCTACATGGGGCTCGGAGCTTGCCGATAATTGCATGGCAGGTAATAAAAGAACAAAAGTGAATGACGGAATGTTTGGCATTTTTATCTGAGCTCTCACACAGTTTTATTACCTTACATGATGGGTGTAGTGTGGGCATTGTTTCATTTAAAGGCAAAGATATGCCTAGAAATGTGTTTCTTCACACTTGCATCACAGGTTCCGTCAAAGGCCTCTTTCACATGTCAGAGGATCACGGACATGTGCTGTCCATGGTCTCCTCGGACCGCTCACATACTCCCCAGCTTTAATGTGTATATTCGAAACATGACTTGGATGATAAATAAGCCAGCAACTCATCTGCAGACAGCTGTTTCAGGATGATTGCCCCTCATTAGTGCAGAGAGTACTGGCTTAACTGGGTAAGAGGCCTAAGTCAGGATTTAGGGGGGGACTATCTCTCCTTGGGGAGAGCGCCTTAATCAGCGTGAGGAGGCTTATAGGCCATACATGCTCCTCTGGAATTCTGGTAAAAAAGTGATGCAAATGAGCTCTTAACAACCTCTGCCTCTAATACCACCAGATGTAAGGCAGCTATCCTATAAGTCAATGACTTGGATAATAAATAAGCCCGCATCTCATCTGCAGACAGCTGTTTCGTTTGGTTGCCACACATTAGTGTAGAACAGATGCTACTGGCTCAAGGCCTAGTTAAAGGGTCAAACATTGACTTATAGGATAGCTCCCTTAACTGGGTTAGAGGCCTAAGTCAGGATTTAGGGGGGGACTATCTCTCCTTGGGGAGAGTGCCTTAATCGGCGTGAGGAGGCTTATAGGCCATACATGTTCCTCTGGAATTCTGGTAAAAAAGTGATGCAAACGAGCTCCTAACAAGATCTGCCTCTAATACCACCAGATGTAAGGCGGCTATCCTATAAGTCAATGTTCAACCTTGAGACATGACTTGGAAAATAAATAAGCTAGCATCTCATCTGCAGACAGCTGTTTCGTTTGGTTGCCACACATTAGTGTAGAACAGATGCTACTGGCTCAAGGCCTAGTTAAAGGGTCAAACATTGACTTATAGGATAGCTCCCTTAACTGGGTTAGAGGCCTAAGTCAGGATTTAGGGGGGGACTATCTCTCCTTGGGGAGAGTGCCTTAATCGGCGTGAGGAGGCTTATAGGCCATACATGTTCCTCTGGAATTCTGGTAAAAAAGTGATGCAAACGAGCTCTTAACAAGATCTGCCTCTAATACCACCAGATGTAAGGCGGCTATCCTATAAGTCAATGTTCAACCTTGAGACATGACTTGGAAAATAAATAAGCTAGCATCTCATCTGCAGACAGCTGTTTTGGTTTGGTTGCCCCCTTATCAGTGCAGAACAGAGGCTACTGGCTCAAGGCCTAGTTAAAGAGTCAAACATTGACTTATAGGATAGCTGCCTTACATCTAGTGGCATTAGAGGTATAGCTTGTTAAGAGCTCATTTGCATACCTTTCTTCCCAGAATTCCAGAGGAGCATGTATGGGCTATAAACCTCCACATGCATGCTCTCCCCAAAGAGAGAGAGTCCCCCCAAAATGTGTGTATTCGCACAATGGTGGTTTTCCATGGGCTGTGGGTCCATGGTGACACCATGGAAGCATATCCTATTTTGTCCTTCCCTCAAGCACATTATAATTTTTGGGTTAACTGTGTTTCATCCATGGTTTTCACAGATCGTTGTTGGAGATGCTCTGGAAATTTACTTTCAGCCTAGCAGTGTCAGTAGAATACGGATGACCAGAGATGGGCAAAAAACAGAATCATGGACCAAACATGGATTCTTCACGGACATCTTCATGGATGAACCACTGACCATCTTGTAATGGTTGTCATCACAGACACAGATGTGTGAAAGAAGCATAATAATGATGCTGTCTCAGAGTGGTACTATCTCTCACTGCTCACTGTAGACAATGTAAAAGAAAAAGAGTGGAACCCACTGGTAGGCGCTGCCAGCAATATGGATGGAGAAGCAGTGTTCTTTAAATGTTCTTTATTTATTTTTTTATATAATAAATGGTCAACGCATTTCTGTGACCGAGCGTCCCCTTCCTGATGAATTTGTGGCGAATCCCTTCTAAAGTGTTTGAAATGGTTAAAGTATTCTTTCCTTAGGCACTATGTATTCCTAATAGTTGTACTCCTGGGCTGCATAACAGATCTGTCCCGTTTCCGTTAAGCAGGAGAGGACTGCCCACCATAACGGAAACGTGACAGATTCGTTATGCAGCCCTTTGACTTCTATTATGACGGAATGAATAGCAGAATGCCTCTGAAGGCATTCCGTTATGCATTCCGTCATAGAATTGCGTGATGGTCCGTGGTAACGGAATCCATGACGCAATTCACCTTTTACCAGTAAACGAATCGCAAACGAATTTCAAAATATGAAATTCGCTCATCTCTAATTACTACTATGATTGCTGCTGCTTATACATAGCTATTGGGAAAAGCTACTCTGTAATAATCTTCAGAACTGTGCGTACTGCAGATGTACTACAACTCACGTCATCTACTCAGTAAAGAGAGACTCTGTTTATTATAACCAACGGGCCTGGTCATCAACTCCATTCATCATCTGCTGGTCCTCCATCTTTGTACCTGTTCTTCTGCCTTGCACCCTGCTAATCACCCACCAAGCAGGAGACCCAAAAGGTCCAAGGTGTGTTCTGAGGGAAGAAAGGTTTCACCCTCAATTTCCTGCACAGCCCAAGGAGCGATAGAGGGAGAGGGATTAGCCCCCATGAGGACTACAAGCACCCTCATCTGCCACTGTTTCTCCTCCTATCCTCTCCAGCCCGAGCAAGTTGCCTCCCCACCCCCTTTTGGCCCACTGCATATCCATCGATCTGTTTTTCTATTATCTATCTGTCTATCTATTTCATCCACATTTTAGTTCTCTAGTATTTGCCTTCTGTCAGTAGATCATTGCCTTTATTATAGCAGATACCAGAATTATATCATATTGCATTTTTTTTATTCTAAACCTGTGAAATTGCCTCATTTTCCATGAGGTTTTATAGGTGTCATTCACATGATGAGTCAACCTCTGCCTCTCCAGTAGACCCAGCTGATCTGTTTTTTTTGTGTGTTTTTCACCCTCTTATAACACGTTACATTGGTATAAAGCCTCTCATGTTTCGTAGGCTGACCTGCGATGTGTGCCACAGCATTCCTTGTACTTTACTCATGCACAGCTGTAATCAACACTGTATAACGGTCATATACTCTTCTATATAAAGTTACTGGCGTCTTGGTTTTTTCCCAGATTCCTTTGCTCTTTTCCTTGGTTCCCAGAAGTAGGCATCCTTGTTATGCAGGTCTTGGTCCAAATAACTTCTACAAAAATGCACAGTATGTCTTGGACTAATTTTAATGCTCCACAGGGTTCCAAAAATCTGTCTGTGTTTTCTTTTTCCTACTCAAAATTCTCTGAAGCTTTCATTTTACATAGTGTGTCTTAAAGGGGCTGTACAGGGTTAGGCCCCTTTCACACATCCGTATCCGTTTTGTGGTCTGCCAATAGAGGATCCACAAAACATGGATACCGGCCGTGTGCATCCCACATTCTGCCCTATGTTAGAAATGCAGATTTTTGTCTGCATATGTACTGTCCACAGTACATATACACAGTTCTATACAATGCAGTAAAAATAAAATTATGTTTTTAAAAGTTAGTAATTTTTTTTTTTTCAGTGAGATGGAAAAATATAGAAATGTGCAGGTGGGCAGATCCTTTAAGCAATACTTGTTTACTCTCCCAAAATATCAGACTTCCAAACCCTGCAAAGAGCAGGGCAAACCTCCAGGGCACTATACCTCACTGCAAATACTCACCTCACATTGTTCCTGCAGTCCTCTTCACCTACGCAAATACAACATCCTGAGACTGTATTTATTTGTCATCTGGTTTCTTTAGAGGGTCTGATCTGGGGTCTGTGTTTCTTCAGGGGTCTGCTCTGAATTCTGTGTTGCTTCAGGCGGCCTTATCTGGGGTCTATATTTCTTTAGAGAGTCTGATCTGGGGGCCTGTATTTCTTCAGGGGTCTCCTCTGGGGTCTGTATTTCTTTAGAATGTCTGTCTTGGGTAGTGTTGAGCGCGAATATTCCAATAGCGAATATTCATCGCGAATATCGCAACTTTGCTAATTCGCGAATATTTTGAATATACTGCTATATATTTTCGCTATATCGAATACTTGTCATTTTTTTACATCTGAAAACATGATTCCTCCCTGCTTCTTTCTTGTGGGTCAATGAGTCATTGGCCCACAAGCAACTTAAGCAGGAAGGAATCATGTTTTCATATGGAAAAAAAATGAGAAATATTCTAAAAAAACAAACATATAGCAATATAGTGAATATATTCGTTATTTAGAATATTCGCCTTTTTTTTTCCAATCTGTACAGTTGTTCGCATACTCCTCCCCCGACAAGCGTCCCCGTCACCATGGTAACTCCTGTAGGTTAGAAAATACCATCGGATCTGAGTTTTCCCTGAGATCGTGAAAACTCAGATCCGATGGTATATTCTAACCCACAGGCGTTCCCATGGTGACGGGGACGCTTGTCAGGGAGGAGTATGCCAAAGTGGAATAACAGTACAGATTGAAAAAAAAAAAAGACGAATATTCTAAATAGCGAATATATTCGCTATATTGCTATAACTTCGTTTTTTATAATATTCATCATATTCAAAAAACAAAGTTATAGCAATATAGCGAATATTCGTGAAATACACATATAGACTGCAATTTAGCTAATATAGTGCTATAGTATTTTTTTTTAATAGTGCACGTTTTTTCCAAATCTGAACTTCAGAAGAGACAAAAAAAATTAGACTATGAAAAAAAAGATTATAGCACTATATTAGCAAAATTACAGTCTATATGTGTATTTTACGAATATTCGCTATATTGCTATAACTTTGTTTTTTAGAATATTCGTCATATTCTAAAACAAGTATATATAGCAATATAGCGAATATTCGTAAAATACACATATTAGCCAATAGCCATAGCCAACCATTAGGAAAGTTGCCTTATACAGTTAAAAAAAAAATCGCAATACGCAAATAATTAAATGGCATATTATTCGTGATAAATCGAATAATGACGAATATTCGATTTCGACGAATATTCAATCGAATGTTTGCGAAATATCGCAAAATCGAATATGGCACCTCCCGCTCATCACTAGTCTTGGGGTCTGTATTTCTTCAGGGAGTCTGATGTGGGATCTGTATTTCTTCAGGCAGGCTGATCTGGGGTCTATATTTCTTCAGGGGGTCTCCTCTGGTGTCTGTATTTCTTTAGAATGTCTGACTTGTGGTCTGTATTTCTTCAGGCAGGCTGATCTGGGGTCAATATTTCTTTAGAGAGTTTGATCTGGGGCCTGTATTTCTTCTCTGGGGTCTGAATTTCTTTATATTGTCTGTATTATTTCAGGGAGTCTAATATGGGGTCTGTATTTCTTCAGGTGGCCTGATCTGGGGACTATATTTTTTTAGTGGGTCTGATCTAGGGTCTGTATTATTTATGGGTCTAGTCTGCAGTCTGTCTTTATTTAGGAGGTCTATTGTTTAAGTCGTCAGGTCTTGGGTATGTATTTATTGAGGGGTCTCCGGACTATACAGTATTTGCTTAGTAGACCTGAGGTCATCATTTTGGATCCTATCTGGGGTCTTGATTTTGGGATGTGATAAAGTAGTTGCTATGCACTACAGCTAATTCAAATGAATTAGGTTTGGTGCATTTGAGAGCCTGAACTTTAGGCACAGCAAAACTCCTGACTAGAATTTTTTACGTCAAGTTGGTAATCTCACCTAAATGATTTTGACCGCTTTTCCCAACGGTTGGCTATTACCTCTGCTGTCTCTCAGTGAATGTAAACACCCCTACTTGCACAGCAAAATATATCTTAAAATTCAAGTTATAGTCAATTACTGTCTAAAAAAATGGACAAAATCCAAAGCATGGGCAAGAGGCCTAAGGGTGAATTCATTTACGGCAGACCTGCTGAAAAGTTTCGGTAAAGATTCTGCTCTGAAAATCGACGGAATTTCAGTACAAAACACGTGGATAGGGTTTTAGCTTTGTAATGTCATAGCTTTTCCAATCCCCAGCATGTCACGTCATCACAGATTTGCTGCAAGCTGTGCAGCCTGCGGGTCCTTTAATTCCTGCCTCACACTGCTGTCTTCTCTTCATACACTACAGCTTTATCCTGTGCTGGCGGTGTGTATGCTGCTTCCGAAGCTGGGACTGCTGTATCTGCATGCTTCTGCCACCACACTGCGGGATTTTTCTGCCGTCACTGGAATTTGGATTTGAAATCTAAAGAGACTCTCATAGCAGAAGAGAGAGGTCAGTCCATACCGTAGTTCTATTGGCATTTTACGTTTATCTTCACGTGTTTGTACTTTATTTAATTCCTGAATATTTAAAACATAATTTCTGTCTATCTATCTGATATAAATCTTCTATCTCTCTATCTATCTCTCTCTCTCTCTATCTATCTATCTATCATTGCAGGTTTGTGTACTTGCAGTGGGGTCGGCGATGACAGACTCTCAGACTTTGGGTCCAAATGGTGCTTTATTTGTCATCCAACACAACACAATACAGGGCATTCAAGTTAACCCACAGCACATAAACTATGACACAAAACATCAAATAAACACAAGCCCGTCTGGCCACTGACTATATAGAGAACTTCTCTCTCACCTATGCCTTCAGCATGTCAGAAGGATCTGGCTCTGCACAGCCTCACAGTCAAACCATGCTCTTAAAGTGCTCTCCGGCTTTTTCATATTGATGATATTGATGACCTGCCATCCCCGCCGATCAGCTGTACGAGGAGACGGCGCACACGCTGTACGCAAAAAGCTGTTTCCCTTCTCTCTTCTTGTCTGCTGCTGCTGTCCCATAGACATGGTGAGCTGACCCTCTACAACATTAGGAGCGAGGGCATACTAATAAACATGTTGATATGATGGAAGAGGAGGAGGATGAGAAAAGGAAGATTGAACCATGTACTCTTTTTTGTGGTGGAAGGGGTGCATGGGAATACAGTGTATTCAGTACATTATAAAAGAACACATTTAAAGTGCCTTTATATTCAGCCGCTTTCCTCTGGTGGAGTCGAGAAGTCAGTGGCAATCCAGGCCTTGCTAATTTTTACAAGAGTCAGTTGACAGGTGGATGCGCTTATCAGTTATTATGCCCCCAGCAGCACTAAATACCCGCTCTGTTAAAACGCTGGCGGCAGGGCAGGCCAGCACCTCCAAGGCGCAGTGCGCCAGTTTGTGCCACGTGTCCAGCTTGGACACCCAATAGTTGTAAGGCACAGAGGGATCATTGAGGACGCTGACACGGTCTGCTACGTACTCCTTCACCATCTTCCAAAACTTTTCCCTCCTTGTGACACTAGGCCGTGCATCAGGGTGAGGGTGCTGGCGGGGTGTCATGAAACTGTCCCAGGCTTTGGAGAGTGTTGCCCTGCCTCTGTTGGAACTGCTGTGTGTTCCCCTCGTCTCCCCTCCTTGGTTGCCCAAGGAACTACGTACTGTGCCACCAGCGTTGTCAGCTGGAAATTTTTGGAGCAATTTTTCCACAACGATCCTCTGGTATTGCACCATTTTGCTCGTCCTCTCCACCACAGGAATGAGAGATGAGAAGTTCTCTTTGTAGCGGGGGTCGAGAAGGGTGAACAACCAGTAATCGGTGTTGTCCAAAATGTGTAAAACACGTGGGTCGCAGGAAAGGCAGCCTAATATAAAGTCAGCCATGTGTGCCAGAGTCCCAACAGGCAAGACTTCGCTGTCATCATCAGGAGGATGACTCTCAATCTCCTCATTCTCTTCCTCCTCTTCTGCCCATCCACGCTGAACAGTGTTCACTTCAGATGGAAAAAAATGACGAATATTCTAAAATACGAATATATAGCACTATATTGAATATAGTGCTATATAATAGTTTTTTAGAATATTCGTCATTTTTTTTCATCTGAAGTCATGATTCCTCTCTGCTTAAGTTGCTTGTGGGCCAATGACTCATTGGCCCACAAGCAAGAAGCAGGGAGGAATCATGTGTTCAGATGGAAAAAATGACAAAAATTCTAAAAACAAATACATAGCACTATATTCTATAGTGCTATACACTGCGTGCAGAATTATTAGGCAAATGAGTATTTTGACCACATCATCCTCTTTATGCATGTTGTCTTACTCCAAGCTGTATAGGCTCGAAAGCCTACTACCAATTAAGCATATTAGGTGATGTGCATCTCTGTAATGAGAAGGGGTGTGGTCTAATGACATCAACACCCTATATTAGGTGTGCATAATTATTAGGCAACTTCCTTTCCTTTGGCAAAATGGGTCAAAAGAAGGACTTGACAGGCTCAGAAAAGTCAAAAATAGTGAGATATCTTGCAGAGGGATGCAGCACTCTTAAAATTGCAAAGCTTCTGAAGCGTGATCATCGAACAATCAAGCGTTTCATTCAAAATAGTCAACAGGGTCGCAAGAAACGTGTGGAAAAACCAAGGCGCAAAATAACTGCCCATGAACTGAGAAAAGTCAAGCGTGCAGCTGCCAAGATGCCACTTGCCACCAGTTTGGCCATATTTCAGAGCTGCAACATCACTAGAGTGCCCAAAAGCACAAGGTGTGCAATACTCAGACATGGCCAAGGTAAGAAAGGCTGAAAGACGACCACCACTGAACAAGACACACAAGCTGAAACGTCAAGACTGGGCCAAGAAATATCTCAAGACTGATTTTTCTAAGGTTTTATGGACTGATGAAATGAGAGTGAGTCTTGATGGGCCAGATGGATGGGCCCGTGGCTGGATTGGTAAAGGGCAGAGAGCTCCAGTCCGACTCAGACGCCAGCAAGGTGGAGGTGGAGTACTGGTTTGGGCTGGTATCATCAAAGATGAGCTTGTGGGGCCTTTTCGGGTTGAGGATGGAGTCAAGCTCAACTCCCAGTCCTACTGCCAGTTTCTGGAAGACACCTTCTTCAAGCAGTGGTACAGGAAGAAGTCTGCATCCTTCAAGAAAAACATGATTTTCATGCAGGACAATGCTCCATCACACGAATCCAAGTACTCCACAGCGTGGCTGGCAAGAAAGGGTATAAAAGAAGAAAATCTAATGACATGGCCTCCTTGTTCACCTGATCTGAACCCCATTGAGAACCTGTGGTCCATCATCAAATGTGAGATTTACAAGGAGGGAAAACAGTACACCTCTCTGAACAGTGTCTGGGAGGCTGTGGTTGCTGCTGCACGCAATGTTGATGGTGAACAGATCAAAACACTGACAGAATCCATGGATGGCAGGCTTTTGAGTGTCCTTGCAAAGAAAGGTGGCTATATTGGTCACTGATTTGTTTTTGTTTTGTTTTTGAATGTCAGAAATGTATATTTGTGAATGTTGAGATGTTATATTGGTTGCACTGGTAAAAATAAATAATTGAAATGGGTATATATTTGTTTTTTGCTAAGTTGCCTAATAATTATGCACAGTAATAGTCACCTGCACACACAGATATCCCCCTAAAATAGCTAAAACTAAAAACAAACTAAAAACTACTTCCAAAAATATTCAGCTTTGAGTTTTTTGGGTTCATTGAGAACATGGTTGTTGTTTAATAATAAAATTAATCCTCAAAAATACAACTTGCCTAATAATTCTGCACTCCCTGTATATTAGTTTTTGACCCACGCCTGTATTAATTGCGTAATATTCGCATATTACACAATCATTCCTTGCCGATTTTCGAGTAAAAAAAAGAATGTAGAATATAACGAATATTCGAATTCGCGAATATTCGACGAATATTCTACAAAATATTCGCTAAATATTGCGAATTCGAATATGACCCCTGCCGCTCATCACTAGTGAAGAGTGGAAGCTGACTGGAAAGGCGACGACCATGTTGCAGCTGGTATTCCACTACTGCCCTCTGCTGCTCACAAAGCCTGGCCAACATGTGGAACGTCGAGTTCCAGCGCGTGCTCACATCGCACAACAGTCGGTGAGCTAGCAATTGTAAGCGCTGCTGCAGCGTTGACAGACTGGCTGAAGCTGTTGATGACTTGCGGAAATGGGCACACACGCGGCGCACCTTCACCAGTCGCTTCCCCATTGCAGTGCTACACTGCTTCCAGGTACCGACTGATGGCTGACTGGTGCTGCAAGAGGATATTTCTGAGGTGGAAGTGGAGGAGGAAGCGGAGGAGGAGAAGTGGGGGTTGGATCCACTAAGGTAGGTTGTGACGGAAACCCTGATGGAATTAGGGCCCGCAATCCTTGGCGTTGGTAGCACCTGTGCCATCCCAGGGTATGACTCGTTCCCAGCCTTCACAACGTTCACCTAGTCAAGGAAATGTAGCGTCCCTGGCTGAAAGCACTTATCCATGTGTCAGTGGTTAAGTGGACCTTCCCAGTAACTACGTTGGTCAGGGCACAGGTGATGTTACGGGACACATGCTGGTGTAAGGCGGGCTGGCACACAGTGAAAAATAGTGGTGTATGGGGACTGCGTAACGAGGGAGGGCCGCCGACATCAGGCTGCGGAAGGCCTCAGTGTCCACAAGCCTAAATGGCAACATTTCCAGGGCCAGTAATTTGGAAAGTTGCCCATTTAATGCTATGGCCTGTGGGTGGGTGGCTGGGTATTTGCGCTTGCGTTCAAATACCTGGGGTAAAGACATTTGTATGCTGCGCTGGGAAACATAAGTGGATGTGGTCGCTGATGGTGTTTGCGAAGGTCCAGGTGCAGGGCGGGAGGCATCCGGGCCTGCGCCTTCAACAGGGGATTGGCCAGCACGTAACACAGGGGAAGAGGAGGCAGTGGTGTGACCCGCAGACACAAATTGTGGACCCAGGCGTTCGGCCCACCTATTACGGTGCTTTGATGCCATGTGGCGGATTATGCTAGTGGTGGTGAGGTTGCAAGTGTTAACGCCCCTGCTCATTTTTGTATGCCACAGGTTGCAAATTACAATTCTTTTGTCATCCGCACTTTCCTCAAAAAAGCGCCAGACTGCGGAACACCTACACCTTGGCAAGGGAGATTTACGCAAGGCTGTGCTCCAGGGAACAGTTGCGGGCCTGTTTGGTATGGCCTGTCTTCTCCCTTTTGCCACCCCACTGCCTCTTCCAGCCTGTTGCGGTGCTGCAGATCCCTCCCCCTCTGTACTGCTGTCCTCGCTCGGCTTGCCACATTTCCAGGTTGAGTCATTGACTTCATCGTCCACCACCTCCTCTTCCACTTCCTCACTCTGCGCATCCTACCGACTTGTTGACCTAACAACAACCTCAGTTATTGACAACTGTGTCTCATCCTCCACCTCTTGAAACACTAATTGCTGTTTCCGACCGTCATCTTCTTGTGACTGTGTATGCTCAAGAGTTTAGGAATCAGGGCACAAGATCTGATGTCCCTCTTCAAGCGGGCTTGTCGAGAGGCCCAAATGAAGGAATGGTGCTGAAAATAGCTCCTCGGAATATCCGAGTGAGGGATCAATTGTTTGGCAAGACTCTCCATGGTGGTAGGAAGGAGGATCAGGGTGAGGATTGTGTTGACCAGACTCTTGGCTACTGAGACAGGACTTTGTGGAAGACAGAGTGCTGCTTAACCGACTGGAAGCATTATCTGCTGCAATCCAACCGACCACCTGGTCGCACTGGTCTGACTTCGAGAGCGTTGTCCTGCTACGTTCTGCAAACTGGGACATGAAGCTATGTATTGTGGATGATTGTCTTTCTTGTACTCTGGCAGCAGACACAGTTTCAAGGCGTCCAAGGCCACGGCCTCTGCGTGCACCATCAGCATCACGGCCACTTCCCTGTCTCTTACTGCTCGCCTTCTTCATATTAAATGTTATATATGCTTGAAAGTATGTCACACGTACAGTAGCGTAGGATTTGTAAGTGTATGCGCAAAAAAAATAAAAAAAGGCATTTGGGATGTGGAAATGCCACACTGGAGATATATCGCAGATAATGTCGCTGATGTCAGCAGCGGCTAATATAAAATTACAGGGAATGTCACAGGTATTTGGGATGTGGAAAGGTTACACAGGAGAAATACCACAGATAATGTCGCTGATGTCACCAGCGGCTAATAAATAAATACAGGGAATGTCCCAGGTATTTGAGATGTGGAAAGGTTACACAGGAAAAATACCGCAGATAATGTCGCTGATGTCACCAGCGGCTAATAAATAATTACAGGGAATGTCACTGGTATTTGGGATGTGGAAATGTTACACAGGAGAAATACTGCAGATAATGTCACTAATGTAAGCAGCGGCTAATATAAAATTACAGGGAATGTCACAGGTATTTGGGATGTGGAAACGTTGCACAGGAGAAATACTGCAGATAATGTCGCTGATGTCACCAGCGGCTAATATACAGTTACAGGGAATGACACAGATATTTGGGATGTGGAAACGTTACACAGGAGATGTACCCAGGTAATGTCACTGTCCGCAGCGGACACCATCTACAGAAAAAGTACACTGGATGTCACAGATATTTTTGGGATGCGCACACGTTACACAGGAGATGTAGTGCAGATAAAGTTGCTGTCTGCAGCGGCCTAACTATTGCACGCTATTTAGCGCAGGATGTGCTAAAAATATACTGTATGATGCTGCTGCCAAACACAACAATAGTCCTTAAAAGGACTTTTGGGTCTATAAAGTTTTAGCAATTTAGCGCAGGTTGTGCTAAAAATATATATTGCTGCTGACACACACAATAGTCCTTAAAAGGACTTTTGGTTCTCTGACAAGTTTTTCAACCTAAAAAAAAAAAAATTCACTCCCTACACTATCTTTCCCTTCTTCAGCACAGCTCTCCCTGACTAAGACTGAGCCGAACACGTGTCATCGGGTGCTATATAGCACCCGATGACGCGTCCCGGCCAGCCAATCACTGTAATTCCAGTAACAAACATGGCTACGGCATTACAGTGAAGGGCAGTACTTACCTGCAAGTTTATTGGCTGCGTAGCAGCCAACAAACGTGCAGGGAGGAAACTCGAGCATTGCGCTCGAGCAGATGCGATATTCGGCCGAATACCGCCATGTGCCGAGCATCGAGCTGCTCGAGCCAAACTGGTGTTCGGCCGAGCATGCTCGATCAACACTAGTTGGGGCCCATTTGCAGAAAACGTTGACGCGCTAACGTTGGTGCACTTACAATTGTCCCACCCGGGAACCAGCAGGGGATGCAGCATTAAGAAACTTGGATGGCAGTGGAGTTGGAGGCAAGATCCTCCTGGGGTGCAGAACAACACTCCTCCGGTAAAGCAGGCTGGGCTGTAGGGTTAATGCAGCAGCTGAGCTCTTTCCTCTGCCACAGGAATCACTGGAGCTCTCTGGACTGTGCTGCACAGAGCAGGGTTCACTTCTGCCTCTGGAGATCTCTCAGTCTCTCTATCTCCTGGCCATGCTTCTGTCTCCAAGATGGAGGCTGTGCCTCCTCTCCCTCGGGTCCCTCTGCTATTGGCTGTAGGGAGGAGCAAGTACTCATGGGATTGGCAGTCCACTTCATCTCAGAAGAATCAGCACTAATGCCTGCTGCTGTGAGTCCCTGCTTGTAATTGGCAGCAGCATACACTAGACCCACTGCTATCTCTGTAGGGGTTACATTCATATTCTCTCTACACCTGATCATAGAAGCCCCACAAAATGTATGTTTAAACTGCTCTCCCTACTTAGTGCTTTCAGCAGTTTAGTATTGTCAAAACTGCTGACAGATTCCTTTTAAAGGAGTTTTCCGGAACATAAAAGCAATAATGTTCTTATTCATGTTGCTTATTTAAAATGGTTTTCTGAGATTTTTTTACCTGAAAACCTATCTTCTGGATAGGTCATCAGTATCTGATTGGTGGGGGTCCAACAACCTGGAACCGGCTGTTTGAGAAGACACCAGCGTTTGCAGTAGCGCCGTGTCCTTCTCTCAGTTCACCAAGCACAGCTTGATATCACATCTCCGCCCCCATTAACTTTAATGGGGCTGAGCTGCGCCTAAGCCATGAGACCGATGAACGTAAGATCACATGGCATAGTCAAAGCTACGAGAAAGCCATAGTGCTACTGCTACAGCTGATCAGCGGGGGTCGTGGGTGTCGGACCCCCACGATCAGATACTAATCACCTATCCAGAGGATATCTCAGAAAACCCCTTTAAAGTCAACATATTCTGCAGCGCTGTATAGGTGTCCCTAATGGGTCTTAATAACCTAATTTCTCTATCTACACATTGTGGGGATTTGATCTGGTAGACAGGCTTGCGGACGCAGTATAGAGGCAACCACAAAGTCTTTAACTTAAACAGTTCAGTGTTTTATTCACACATAAGGAAAAACAAAAAGTAACGGTTTGCAGTCTTGGTGTTTGTTCACACCATAAAAAGTCCACAGAACAAAAGCCTTCATCTGGTCAGCAGTTTTTCCACCCGCAGTCCACAGCAGGCTTTAGGGCCTTTACGGCCTGTTTCCCAGCAAGTGTCTCTCAGCCCTTTAGTTCGGCACAAGTTCTCAGTTCCCAAACACACAGAGACTGATAGCGCTCCACTGTCAGAGAGGAGTAATCCACACCCAGCTGAGACTGCTGGCCGGGTTTAATATAGGCCAGTAAAGACCCGGCCTGGAACGTGGGGAGTAGCCACCCACCCAGCACTTTGGCTACTCCCAGTAAGAGCCGGCCCTGATCGGCTTTACAGCCATACTAACAGCAAACAGTGTCAATCAGCACTAGCTGCAACTGACCCTTGAAATTACTAGCTCCTACCTCACCGAGGCCAGTAACCTCGGTGACACATACCTTCCATCAATGACAGCCCCTTGCACCTTCCTACATTTCTCCTCCATTTGTTCAACCCTGAGGGGGTGAACACCCACCAGACAGTGTACCCGGGACAGGGCATCTGCGTTTCCCTGTAACCTTCCTGTCCTATATTACACTTAAAATTAAAAGTTTTGTAGCGACAAGAACCACCTGGTGACCCGAGCATTCCTCTCTTTGGCCTGGCTCATCCACTTGAGAGGGGAGTGGTCGGTCACCAGACGGAACTTTCTCCCCAACAAATAATAGCGGAGAGACGAGTGCCCATTTGATGGCCAGGCACTCTCTTTCCACTATACTGTACCGGGTCTCGGCTGGGGTAAGCTTACGGCTGAGGAAGACAACGGGATGCTCCTCCCCGTTGACTTCCTGAGACAGTACAGCACCGAGACCTACCTCGGAGGCATCGGTCTGCACTATAAACTCCCTTTTGAAGTCGGGCGTCACCAAAACCGGGGACCCACACAGAGCCGACTTCAAAGCGGAGAAAGCCTTTTCTGCCTAATCATTCCAGTGGAGCGTCACTGACTTGCATCCCTTCAAAAGGCCTGTCAATGGTGCGGCGACTGTAGCAAAATGGGGGACAAACCTCATATAGTATCCCACCCAGGAACGACTTTACTTGCAGAGTAGTGACAGGTCGGGGCCAATTCCAAATTGCCTCAGTTTTGTTCAGCTGAGGTTTGATAATTCTGCGCCAAATTACATACCCCAGGTACTTGGTATCTTTTAACCCTATCGCGCACTTTTTTGGGTTAGCGGTCAGTCCAGCCTTCCTAAGGGAGTTCACTACAGCCTGAACTTTTGGTAGCTAACTTTCCCAGTCGGTACTATGAATGACAATATCGTCCAGGTAAGCCAAAGCGTACCAACGATGTGGACGAAGTACAACGTCCATGAGCCGTTGAAAAGTGGCAGGGGCGCCATGCAGAGCAAAGGGTAACACCTTATATTGGTATAGCCCTTCTGGTGTAATGAAGGCAGTTTTCTCTTTGGCAACCTCTGTCAAGGGTACCTGCCAGTACCCTTTGGTGAGGTCCAAAACAGAAATACCGAGCTTGGCCTAACCTCTTAATAAGCTCATCCACCCAAGGCATGGGATATGCATCGAACCGTAATGTCCCATCCGGCTTGGGTATTAGGACTATCGGACTGGTCCATTCACTTTTGGACGTGTACAACGTCTAGTTGTAGCATTAGCTGCACTTCCTCTGCGATGACTTGTTGCCGAGCCTCGGGTACCCGATATGGTTTTAGCTGGACTTTTGCCTGAGGCTCAGTGATAATGTCATGCCGGAATATAGACGTGCGTTCAGGGAGGTCCGAGAACACATCAGTGTTCCGACTGATGAACTCCCTGGCTTCCTGAGCCTGTTTAGAGGAAAGGCTGTCAGCAATTTTCACTGTGGCAGCCGCTTCCCTTGCTTCAGACAGAGGGGATGAAACCGCTTCCCCTAGGAACCCTGGTCGTGGGCTGTCTTCCGTACAGGTTTCCCTATCTTTCCATGGTTTTAGCAGATTCACATGGTACACCTGCTCTGGCGATTCGCCTCCCTGGCTGGTGTACCTTGTAACCTACCTCTCCAATTTTTTCAAGTACCTTGTAGGGCCCCTGCCACCTAGCTAGAAACTTACTGTCTATGGTTGGTACCAGAACCAACACCTGATCACCCGAGTTAAAGTTCCGGACCCGTGCCTGCCGATTATATACCCTACTCTGGGCTCGTTGAGCTGCCTCCATATGCTCCCTAACCAGAAGTAAAACTGTTTCTATCCGTCCTTGCATCTGGGTGACGTACTCAACCACACTTTTGTGCGGTGTGGGTTGTTGCTCCCACAACTCTTTGGCCACGTCCAACAGACCGCAAGGGTGTCTACCGTATAGCAATTCGAAGGGCGAGAACCCAGTAGAGGCCTTGGGCACCTCTCGCACTGCGAACATGAGATAGGGCAGAAGAAGGTCCCAGTCCCTCCCATCCTTAGACACAACTCTTTTTAACATATTTTTTAATGTTTGATTAAACCTCTCTACCAGGCCATCAGTTTGGATGATACACGGATGTCCGTAGCTGTTTTATGTGGAGCAACTTACAGAGTTCCCTCATGACCTTGGACATAAACGGGGTCCCTTGGTCAGTCAGAACCTCCTTAGGCAGACCCACTCGAGAAAACACCTCCATTAACTCCTTAGCTATGAGTTTGGCTGATGTATGACGCAGTGGCACTGCCTCCGGGTACCAAGTGGAGTATTCGAGGACGACCAAGATGTGATGGTGCCCTCTAGCAGACTTCGTTACCGGGCCTACGAGATCAATAGCGATTCGCTCGAACAAGACGTCGATAATCGGGAGGGGTACCAGGGGACTACGGAAATGTGGCTGGGGGCTCGTTATCTGGCCGGTTGGGCAAGACTTACAATATTCTTCTACCTCTCTGAACACACTGGGCCAGTAAAACCGTTGTAGTATCCGGTCCTGTGTTTTCTGCATTCTCAGATGACCCCCGAGAACATGCTGGTGGGCTAACTCTAACATTAGTTTGCGATAAGCCTGGGGCACCACCAACTGTTCAATAGATTCACCTTGCAGCTGGTTTACCCGATACAACGTATCCTGATGAACCACAAAACGGGGAAACACTAACTCTGCCCCCGGTTGTTGTGGTTCCCCATCTATTATTAATACATTTTCCCAGGCTCGGTATAGGGTTCAGTCCCGGTGTTGTGCAGTACTAAAATTATCCCCGGAGACATTGAGGTCTGCCAGCTCAGGACCCGGCGGCAAGTCCTCCATGTCTCCCACCATCACACTTAGCGGGGTTGTCTCCCCCTCTTCCACTGAAGTGGCGGTCACCCCTACCGCTGGCCTGTTCGGACTCAGGTTACCAGGGTTCTGGTCTCCCTCCTGAGCCAGGCCACTCTGATATGGTTACATCTGTCTCACGGGTATCGGTAACTTTCGTATCCGGCCATAGTGCCGGGAAACCGGGGAAGTCTCTCCCAATTATTAGTTCATACTGTAATTTTATGGTGATGGCCACCTCATGAGTCACCTGCCAGCCACCATTGATAGAGAGACCAGGGCGGTGGGATAGTCGTTTAAGTCTCCATGAATGCACGCAACACCGACCTTTCGGCCAGTATACTCGGCGGGCCGCACCAGGGCAGATCTTACCAGGGACAACAGGCTCCCTGAATCCAGCAGTGCCACCGCCAGAGTGTCCCCCACTTCCATCTGGCACAGGTGGCTATTGTCTATAGTCTCAGAGGTTCCTGTGGCACATAGCTTCCTGGCATACAATGAATGGCGGTAGCCATAGTTGGTATCCATGGGTCTTTATGTGTCCAGGCTCATGACACCGCCAGCAGACCACCGGGTCTGGGTCTGCAGGGGTTACGTCCCGGGCGGGTTTGGCTGGCACCAGCCACCGGGTCTGGGGTGGAGATTTCCGGGGTTTGACTGGCATCCTCCCAAAAGAACCCCCCTGCAGATTTCTAGTGGCCTCGTAGCACTCCACCAGGTCGACCATCTCTAAAGCATTACCAGGAGACACCTGGCCGAACCAGTGCTGAAGAGGGTACAGCAAAGCCCTCCAGAACACATCCGCCAACAGACAGTCCAGCATAGCAGTGACACATCCGCCAACAGACAGTCCAGCATAGCAGTGGGAGTCAGTATGTCTGGCTGCAGCCATTTTTGCAACCGGTGTAGCAGGTCATAATATTATGGTCTGGCGGGTTCAGCCGGGTTAAATTCCCACTGATAACTACCTAGATTTTCCCTATGATGTCAGGATGCGGTGTTTTACTTATATAACCTAATATACTAATGTCCCTTAGACTAACTTACACCTATTAATCCTGCACCTCCTTATCCTAAAACTTAACCTTTATCCATATTAATTCTAATAGGTAACTAAGGATTCTTATAAAAAATTGGCCAGTTGGTCTCTAGATTGTAGTTAATAATTTTCCTTTGGTATCTCCTGGTTCGGAATATACACTGTTGCCTTACTGGCTGCGCGCTGCCAGCATTACTAGGTTCAATGTATCTAATGTCTCCTACTTAACATTACTAGAGACTGTACACTGATGCACCTGCTGGGCCCGGACCAATACATTCACCCCCAGTCTCGCCAGGATCTCACCTTTTACGGTCAAGTAGTCGGCCGCTTGATCATCGGGGAGATCTAAAAAAACACTTGCTGGGGTCCAGATGCCAGGAACGGAGCGACGACCTCAGCCCACTGGTCTCGGGGTAACTTCTCCCTCATGGCCACCTTTTCGAACACCGCCAGATAGGTCTCGACGTCATCCGAGGGGGTCATCTTAGGGATCGCCTCACGGACAGCGTTCTGGGACTCTCCTGCCGCTTGCAATGCCATCACATGTTGTAATAGCAGCTGGTTAGTTTTCTGCTGCTTGTTAGCCTCCCGCTGCTGCAAGTTAGCCTCCACGAGGGCTTTTACGACCGCCTCCATTTTGTCAGGGGACACGGGTTGTAACCTTGCCGGCTTAATATAGGACATGCACTTGTGCCTGGGAAAACAAAAAATTTTTTCGACCTTCAGGCCTGCCTCACTGCATTTGCCACATCCGACACCAATTGTGGGGATTTGCTCTGGAAGACTTGCTAGCGAACGCAGTTCAGAGGCAACCACAAAGTCTTTAACTTAAACAGTTCAATGTTTTATTCACACATAAGGAAAAACAAAAAGTAACGGTTTGCAGTCTTGGTGTTTGTTCACACCATAAAAAGTCCACAGAACAAAAGCATTCACCTGGTCAGCAGTTTTTCCACCACAGTCCATAGCAGGCTCTAGGGCATATTTCCCAGCACAATTTCTCAGTTCCCAAACACACAGAGACTAACAGCGCTTCACTGTCAGAGAAAAGTAATCCACACCCAGCTGAGACTGCTGGCCGGGTTTAATATAGGCCAGTAAAGACCCGGCCTGGAACGTGGGGAGCAGCCACCCACCCAGCACTTTGGCTACTCCCAGTAAGAGCCAGCCAGGATCAGCTTTACAGCCATACTAACAGCAAACAGTGTCAATCAGCACTATCTGCCGCTGACCCTTGAGAAGACCGGCTCTTACCTCACAGAGGCCGGGAACCTCGGTGACACATACCTTCCGTCAATAACGGCCCCTTGCGCCTTACTATAACATATACACTAGGGCAAATTTCATATGGAACCCATTAAATTGCCATTATGTTTTTGGATGGCTGCTTTCTTCCACAAACAGTGCCACACCAATCTACAGATTGTGAGTGATATTACCTTCTCTTCCATGAAGCTGACCCGCAATAACAGATACAACCAATGGACAGTTGTGGCTCTGTTTCTTGAAGAAAAAATTACAATTTTTCTAAAATATCAAAATCTGGAGCTTTTTACTATAATATAATAAAAATGTATGATGTCAGTATGGATAAAAAAAATGTCAAAACGCATCAAGGTGCAGCAGAGAAGTCTAATAAAAATAAAATCATGATATGAAACCCCCAATGATATTGGTATATTTACTGCATTCTGAATCCCCCTCCTTGCTTAGCTCTCAGTGCTGCAATCTCCTTCTACAAGTCATTTACAGTATGGCTTTGGAAAGCAGGCAAGGAATGTCTTTGCATGTTTGGGGAAAATGTTGCACATTAACAAAAAGTTTATCACTCAACTTGACAGAGTTGTGTAGCTCATGTACCGTGGCCAAGGCAAACGTTCTGCAAACGTTCTTGGAAAGCCGAAGAGTTTCTTGCAAAGTTCACATCAATACACATGAATTTTTATATGGCTCCGCTAATTCTATGTCTCCCATACTTTGGAAATAGAAAGATTTTACAAATGTGCAACTTTTTGAGTAAATACGCAACAGTCAAAAAGGATCAATAGCATTCAACTTTCTAGTACTTTGGATGAAAAGGAGCAAGATCTGAAAATATTTATGACTTACTGATTTCTTCTCTGAAGGAGACATACATTTTTATACAGCAATTTTTTAAACATAGCAGTTAGTTACTTTTACATTCCGTGAAGCCAAAAGTAGTCATAAGTTTGAGGTTTCTCAAGTTTTGCCATGGTGTAGTGTTTGTACATATAATTGTTTGAGAGAACATATATCTTGACAAAGACTTGGTTGGTTGGTCACCAAACATCACCATGTAGTTTTACACTTTCCAGAGGTTTGATGGGTTCCTCTACATTGTTATTTCCCAACTCAATTCTTCTTGATCTATTCTCCATGCTGGGAGTAGATAACACTGTCAGGCTATACGGGTGGAATTGGATGGTGCAAGGTACATCCTTCTGCAAAATGTATACATAAATATATTTTGATGGACCTAAAACAGGAGCCAATGAAATAAAACCAAACTTGCACTAGATAGATCTAAGTTTACATACGGTACCTATCAAACTGTTTAATCTGGGAATTATAAGTAGATGAACTAGCAAAAATGTCCACTGAAAATGTATCTTCAATGATTGCCTTGTTTTTAAGATCCATGTCTAAGAAATTCATTTTGAAGCTATACAGGACAATGAATGATCACGAGTAGAAGATCTATCCTAGCATCAGGGCCATATTTACTATTAGTCACCTGAGGGAACATGCCTAGGGTGGAGCTTAGCAGGGGAGCAGGGACTGCACCAGCAAAGTGATTTTTATTTTATTTTTTCCCCACTCCCCCTGTTAACAGGATAACCTAGAAAAAAATGCATATAGCAGCACAACAAAAAATCAAAGCCTTATCTTGTGGTGGTGCCAGCCGTGTTGGGAGCCAATCTGGAGTTCCCCCTTGGATGCGTCATATAGAAGAAACCGCAGCACTCACTTGTCTTCAATTCTGTGGAATTTATTTCACCAGCAAAAAATGCGACGTTTCGACCTTAATGGTCTTTCTCAAGCTTGAGAAAGACCATTATGGTCGAAACGTCGCATTTTTTGCTGGTGAAATAAATTCCACAGAATTGAAGACAAGTGAGTGCTGCGGTTTCTTCTATATGACGCAACAGGATAACCTACTCACCAGGGGGTCAGGGGGCAGCTTTGGCTCTCAGAACAGGACTTACTCTGTATCTACTGCTCACTGTGTCTGAACTCCATAGCTGAAGGACCTGTAATGATATCACTGTTATGTAATCAGCTAAGTAGTGGAAGTGGTGGTGAAGGACCTGTGATGATGTCACCATCATGAGATCACTGCAGGTGTCCCTTCTACCCAGAGGCCCTGACCGCCAGAATAGCACTGCTCTATCTATCCCATGCTGGCTGAGGCCTGCCTCCTGGCTTGTCCTTGAGTGTATGCACACACCCTGATCTTACCCAGCTGATGGTTGGCTACCATGGGGTACTTAAGGCACCTTCCCCTATGGAAAGATGCTAGAGCAATAGGTTTTAGTACTCTAGTCTCCTGCTAAGGTGTGCTGTTTCTTCATTTGTCTGCCTTGTACCAAATTCTGTTTGATCTCCGGATTTGAGCCTTCACTGACTGACCTAATCTGTCTGATCTCTGCTGCCTTGACTCCCAGTCTGTCTTTGGATTGCACAAACTGTGCCTGCTCTGACATCAGTCTGTCCATGACTATGGTTTTGCCTGATCCCTTAGTGTTCCGCATTGGTGTCTCTTTGGCACCATGGGTCAATAGTTACTTGAACAGCCGTTGCTCGTAGAGGTAGCTGCCCAGCAGTTTCCCTACAGGGAGTCCAGATCCTGCTATAGGCATTAAAGGGTGACGACTAGGAGAGTAGCCCGAAGCTAAATCTGGTAAAGTGACACAGCGGTTCCATATCCGCTTCGTTACACCTAAAGCCTAAAGTCCCCACTGCCAACCTAACAGAACCCTAGTGCATGCTTGTGTCTACTCAATAGCCCAAGACTGGGAGCCATCTTCCATAATGTCTGGCATCATGGGTGAAGCCTTCTTCCCTGTTATAACCTTTTTGTGGATAATTACCTGTGGCAACAATAGTGATGGTGTTCAAGAGTCTTTTCCACAAATGTGGAAAGGGGACAAAAGTTCCAGATCCTGGGGATCGCACTAATGACTAGAAAAGGTTCCCCGCTCCTCTTACTGCATAACGACAATGTCACAATGGGGAGTGGGGGAAACTCCCCACCGTACAATGTCTGAAATTAAGTTATGTTACTATTATATAAGATGTTTTATCTGTAACTGCAATGTGGAATGCACATGCGTTCCAAATACCAGAAATGTGGTCATACCACTTCTGGTCTTTCGAAAAACGCGCCCTTTTCAGGGTTATTAAGGTATAAATTCCTTTGTCTCATTGTCATTTGGTTATGTAATGCTCCTGAAGAAGGGGAATTGGTATCCCCGAAACGCGTTGAGCCACATATGTGTATTAAATCTGATTGATCAGAAGCACTGGATTCTTGCTGCCTTCCATCACTACGACTCTACATGCGATCCTGGCCGGTGGGTTCAAGTCACAGGTGTCATGTGCTTATCCTGATGACTACCCCCCAGTGAAGTGAGTGCTACTTGTGTGAAATTGTCCTGAGGGGCACTTCACGTTATTTTTATCATTACTAACTATACCATTTATATTATTATTTTTATATGGTTTTAGTCGTGTTTTTTCTCTATAGCTGTGTCTGTTCATGGTTCTCTATCCTGAGTACTTACCATCTGTACTTCGCGCTATTGTCTTATGATACATTTAGTGTCATATAGTCGCCATCACTGCGAGTGGTACTTCCTATTTCCTTTATAATTGTGCTCTAGAACGGGGTTTGGTTCTCTCTTTCCTTATTTCATCCTTGGCAGTGGCGTAACTACCGGGAAAGCAGGGGAAGCAGCTGCTTCGGGGCCCGGGCTGCCAAGGGGGCCCGGCGTCCCGGCAGCGTGTGTGACTGTTTATTTTCAAGTTCATTATATATCGATGTCTTACTGTTCAGGGCCCCTTCACAGCAGCTGACCAGGCCCCCTCGCTAATGTGATCTAATCTTACTGTCTCCTAAAGTCTTCTGATGTGTCCAAAGTCTGAGTGTATCAGAGGCAAAGCATTTACCCTCACAACCATAAAGGCTGCATTACAACTGATTGAAAAAAAATGAGACTTCTACTGTTATAGCTGGCTAAGTGTACATCTATACACATGACAGCTGCCCCAACACACCCAGCACTGCTATATCTCTATATGACAGCTGTCCCAGCACACTCAGCTCTGCTATATCTCTATATATG
The DNA here is from genome assembly GCF_905171765.1 of Bufo bufo. Taxonomy (NCBI): domain Eukaryota; kingdom Metazoa; phylum Chordata; class Amphibia; order Anura; family Bufonidae; genus Bufo; species Bufo bufo. The sequence goes on along the minus strand of NC_053392.1, from coordinate 590,588,009 downwards.
AGAAGCTGTCATGTGTATAGATGTACACTTAGCCAGCTATAACAGTTGAAGTCTCATTTTTTTTCAATCAGCAGCAAGGCATCTCTTACGGTCTAGAGGTTAGGTGCTTTGCCTCTGATACAGAAGGTCGTGGGTTCAAATCCCAGCAGAAACCTTTTCTGAAATACAAGCACTGACTCCATATATGGACATACAGGAAGAGGCTGCATCGCATCGCTGACATGGAGGTAAGTAGAAGTGTTTATTTTATTTTTTCTAATACCCGACTGTTACTGCCATGGGGGGAGCGGGGGGCACTTGATACTGGCACATGAGGGGTTGGCACCTGATACTGGCACCTGGGGGGGAGGGGGGGTTGGCACCTGATACTGCCACATGGGGGGGGGGAGAGGGGTTGGCACCTGATACTGGTACCTTGGGGGGGGGGGGAGAGGGGTTGGCACCTGATACTGGCACCTGGGGGGGGAGGGGGGTTGGCACCTGATACTGGCACATGGGGGGGGGAGAGGCACCTGATACTGGCACATGGGGGAGGCACCTGATACTGGCACCTGGGGGGGGGGGGGGCACCTGATACTGGCACATGGGGGGGAGAGGGGTTGGCACCTGATACTGGCACCTGGGGGGGGAGGGGGGGTTGGCACCTGATACTGGCACATGGGGGGGGGAGAGGCACCTGATACTGGCACATGGGGGAAGCACCTGATACTGGCACCTGGGGGGGGAGAGGCACCTGATACTGGCACATGGGGGGGAGAGGGGTTGGCACCTGATACTGGCACCTGGGGGGGAGGGAGGGGGTTGGCACCTGATACTGGCACATGGGGGGAGGCACCTGATACTGGCACCTGGGGGGGAGGGGGGGTTGGCACCTGATACTGGCACATGGGGGGGGAGAGGCACCTGATACTGGCACCTGGGGGGGGAGGGGGGGTTGGCACCTGATACTGGCACATGAGGGGGGGGGAGAGAGGCACTTGATACTGGCACTTTTTTTGTGGGGGGGGGGGGGAGATGGCACTATGATACTGGGACATGTGGGGGGGGGGGAGAGAGAGGCACTTGATACTGGCACATGATGGGGGGGCATTATGGGGGACACTAGGCCGGCAGCCTATCAGAGGCCGGACACTGAGGGACATCTACTGGGGCACTATATATGGGGCATTTTATACTGGTACATTATGGGGGGCACTAGCAGGAAGGGGGGAGAGGAGCACTATGGAGGCATTTACTGGGGGCACTATATAGGGGTATTTTATACTGGGACATTATGGGGGCACTATGGGGACATTAGCTCAACTGGGGGCATTACAAGGGGGTATTTTTGCACTGTCACATTATAAGGAGAATTATTACTACGGGGGGGGGGGCATTATGGTGGGCTTTATTACTCCCCCATGGTATGAGCCCCCTAGTAGCAGCACCAGCCTCTCCCTGCTCTGCGACCCCACTGCCCCTTCTCCAAATCCTTATTATGAAATCTTTCTCATTAGGATAAAGCACAACATCAGCTCCGCCGAGCCCCCGGCCAAAGTGTTGAAGTGGCGTCCGAGATCCCCAAGGGTCAAGTAACTGTAAGTTTTCATGTGAAATATGTTTATGTTATACACATATAGCATCCACTGTGCCCCACAATATACAGTATACCGCTACACTGTGCCCCACAATATACAGTATACCGCTACACTGTGCCAAAGGAGTGGGGTTTACACAGGAGGAGGCAGGTGTGAAGCGCGCTGGGGGGGCCCTTACAAATATTTGCTGTGGGGCCCAGTCACTTCTAGTTACACCCCTGATCCTTGGGGTCTATATTGCAAGTGATTGACTCTGCTCAACACTGTAGATATATCACCCTGCACACTTATATACTATTAAGGAAAGCCACTAGGCCTGGAAGCCAGGATAAAGGAGAAGGACACCTCCTATCGCCACCCTCATCCTGTCCCTGACCTCCTAATTGCATGAGCGAACCTAGATGCACCCTAACCTGGGCCCTACTAACCCTATCGATCTCTGCTATATGGAAGTAAGGAATAGGAGATGGCCGATTCATCCACGACACTGATAAATCGGAGTCTCCCACAGGCCTAGTAACAAGGAGGAGACAGCAAGCAACAGCAGAACGACAGATGACCACAGACAACAGAACGACAATATCACTTTGCGGAAGCCACAGCTTGCTTGGGAACCCAAGGGACCCTCTTCCGGAGGTACAAAAAACAGGACATGTCTAGCAACCATGCGGGACACCATAGACAAACCACACATAGAACAAACAACTAGACAAACATCAACCCATAAGTGCAGCACCACACATAACAATGGGGAAGGGTAGACAAAGGCAAGGACCTAGATGTCCCACAAGGTGGCCCTCAAGAACAGGGCAGCTGGAAATGCCCAAAAAGGAGCATAGCATCCAACCCCAATAAAGGCTGAAGAGAATCTGACCTCAGACTCTCAACACCAAGACTATAAGAGCCAAGAGGCCACACCCAGCTCCACCTAGCACACACCTTAACCCCGTGCTCACCAGAATGGTAAGGAAGACAGCCTTAAAGGGGAAATGCACATGCATGCAATACAACAACACGTTGCCGCTGGCAACCAGCATGCACGTCGAAAGTGTCACGGCAAACTACCACCAAGCCGTGACACTACCTCCCCTCAAAGCCCTCCCCAAAACATAATGGGAAAAAAAAGTGCAGATTCGGTGTCAGCACGTCCCTCAAAACTGCCGCTAGCACGCCAGGACTACCAACACAAGCAACGGTTCAACAATAGGGTTGAGCGAACCCGAACTGTAAAGTTCAGGTTCGTACCGAACTTAAGGATTTTTGGACCCCCGGACCCGAACCCGAAAATTTCAGTAAAAGTTTGGGTTCGGTCTTCGGCTATTTTATGGCGCTTTTTGAAAGGCTGAAGAGCAGCCAATCAACAAGCGTTTAACTCTGTGCCCTTAGAAGCCATCACAGCCATGCCTACTAATGGCATGGCTGTGATTGGCAAGTGCAGCATGTGACCCAGCCTCTATATAAGCTGGAGTCACGTAACGCTGCACGTCTCTCTGCTCTGATTTGTGTAGGGATAGGATGATGCTGCTGTGAGGGAGAGAATAGGACAGAATCTTTAATCAGAAGTGCTTGTTAACTCAGCGATCTACCTAGATTTAGTTTTGTGGGTGCAGTGCACAATCTTTTTACCCTGCCCTGAGCCCAGTGACCCAGAAAAATAACTTTTATCCGTCTGTTAGATAGGTGGGTGGCGGCGGCAGCCATTTTATGCAAGCTCTGTGCAACAGCACAGCATATGTGCATTTGTGACAGTTAAATAGAAGCTTGAACTACTGCAATTATATTCTGGGTTTAAAAAAATCACCCATTTTTGGCAAGACCCTACATATGTGGCCTTTGCAGCATTAGTCAGTGTGCAATACAGCAATAATTTTCAGGGTTTTAAAAAACACCCTTTTTGGGCAAAATCCGAAATTTTACAGCCCTTGCTGAATCTGTCAGTGTGAAATTCAAGCGTTATATACTGCTGTCATATTCTGTTAGTAAAAATTGGGCAAAGTACTTAATATTGCAGCCTTTGCTGCATCTGTGATTGTTAAAAACAAGCTTGAAATACTTCTATAATTTTCTGGGTTTTAAAAAACACCCATTTTGGGCAAAAAACTAAATTTGCAGCCTTGTCTGCATCTGTCAGTGTGAGATACAATCTTGAAATACAGCAATAATATTCTGGGTATAAAAAAACACTAATTTTGGGCAAAGTACTTAAATTTGCGGCCTTGTCTGCATCTGTCAGTGTGAGATACACCGTTTAGATACTGTTGTTCTATTCTGCTATTAAAAAAACACATATTTTGGGCAAAAAACTTAATTTTGCAGCCTTTGCTGCATCTGTGATTGTTAAAAACAAGCTTGAAATACTTCTATAATTTTCTGGGTTTTAAAAAACACCCATTTTTGGCAATACCCTCCACCTCTGCCGCATTAGTCAGTGTCCAATTTAAGCTAGAAATACAGCAATAATTTTCTGGGTTTTAAAAAACACCCTTTTTGGGCAAAATACTCAATTTTACAGCCCTTGCTGCATCTGTCAGTGTGAAGTTCAAGCGTTATATACTGCTGTCATATTCTGTTATTAAAATAAACACCCTTTTTGGGCAAAATAATACATTTTACAGCCCTTGCAGCATCTGTCATTGTGAGATACACGCTTTAGATACTGCTGTGCTATTCTGTTATTAAAAATACACCCATTTTGGGCAAAATACTTAATTTGCGGCCTTGTCTGCATCTGTCAGTGTGAGATACACGCTTTAGATACTGCTGTGCTATTCTGGTATAAAAAAAAACACAAATTTTCATCAAAATACTTAATTTGCGGCCTTGTCTGCATCTGTCAGTGTGAAATTCAAGCGTTATATACTGCTGTCATATTCTGTTATTAAAAAAACACCCTTTTTGGGCAAAGTACTCAATATTGCAGCCTTTGCTGCATCTGTGATTGTTAAAAACAAGCTTGAAATACTTCAATAATTTTCTGGTTTTTAAAAAACACCCATTTTTGGCAATACCCTCCATCTGGGGCCTCTGCCGCATTAGTTAGTGTGCAATTTAAGCTAGAAATACAGCTATAATTTTCAGGGTTTTAAAAAACACCCTTTTTGGGCAAAAAACGTAATTTTGCAGCCTTTGCTGCATCTGTCATTGTGAGATAAACCCTTTAGATTCTGTTGTTCTATTCTGTTATAAAAAAAACACCCATTTTGGGCAAGATCCTAAATTTGAGAAATATGAGGAGAGCGTCAAATAAGAGACGTGGCCCAGGTCGTGGTGCTGCTGGTGGAGCTCCTGTTGCAGGGAGAGGACGTGGTCGATCTGTGCCAGCTACACGCACAAGTGAAACACCTTCCTCAGGTGCAAGTAGGTGACAGAACCTTCAGCGGTATTTGGTCGGGCCTAATGCGGCTCTACGAATGGTGAGGCCAGAACAAGTACAGGCGGTAGTAGATTGGGTTGCTGACAGTGCCTCCAGTTCCTTTACATTGTCTCCCACCCAGTCTCTTGCTGAAAGATCAGAGTTGGCACCTGCAGCTGATGTCCATCAGTCTTTCACCTCACCCCCTTGCAAATCAGCCAAGCAGTCTGAGCCCCAACTCATGCAGCAGTCTCTTCTGCTTTTTGATGACTCTCCTAGCAGGGTTTCCTGAGGCCATTCACCTAGCCCTGCCCCAGAAGTAGAAGATATTGAGTGCACCGATGCCCAACCACTTATGTTTCAAGATGAGTACATGGGAGGACGACCGCAGCACGCCTAGGATGATGACGAAACACAGGTGCCAACTGCTGTGGCTTTCGAAAGTGTGCAGACCAACAAGGAGGGCAGGGGTGAAGACTGAGTGGAAGATGATGTGGAGGACGATGAGGTCCTCGACCCCACATGAAATCAAGGTCATGCGAGTGACCTGTGTAGTTCAGAGGAAGAGGCGGTGGTCGCACAGAACCACCAGCACAACAGAAGAGGGAGCAGGGTGCAAAAGCGGAGCGGCCGTCCCCAAGACAGTACGCCTGCTACTGCCCACCACAGCAAGGGACCGAGCACACCAAAGCCAGCTCCAAGGAGTTCCCTGGCGTGGCAGTTCTTCAGACAATGTGCTGACGACAAGACACAAGTGGTTTGCACGCTGAGCACAATCTGCATGACCAGGCATCTAAGTGCAAAGCACGAGCTGCAGTGGAGTAGACACCTCAAAAACCAAGAAAGGTCTCTGGCTCCTCCTGCTATCTCTTCTGCTGCAGTCTCGGCCTCTTCATCCACCTCTGGAGTGACAGTGCCACCTGCCACCCCGCAAACAGAGGATCTGCCAGCAACACCACCACCTGGGTCACCAAGCATCCCCACAATGTCCCACGGAAGCGTTCAGCTCTCCATCTCCCAAACACTAAAGCGGAAGAGGAAGTATCCCCCTACCCACCCACGATCCCTGGCCCTGAATGCCAGCATTTCAAAATTACTGTCCTTTGAAATGCTGTCATTCCGTCTGGTGGAGACGGAGAGTTTAAAAAGCCTTATGGCGGTGTCTGTCCCACAGTACGTCGTTCCCAGCTGCCACTACTTTTCCAGGCGTGCCATCCCTTCCCTGCACAACCAAATGGGGGACAAAATCAGGTGTGCACTGCGCAACGCCATCTGTGGCAAGGTCCACCTAACTACGGATACGTGGACCAGTAAGCACGGTCAGGGACATTATATCTCCATACCAGCACACTGGGTAAATGCAGTGGCGGCTGGGCCTGAGGCGGATAGCAGTTTGGCGCATGTCCTTCCAACACCGAGGATTGAAGGGTGCTTCAGTTTGCCTCCTGTTGCTTCCTCCTCCTACTCCGCTTCCTCATCCTCTACCGGCTCCTCATCCGATCAGTGTAACACCTTCACCACCAACTTCAGCACAGCCAGGGGTAAACGACAGCAGGCAATTTTAAAACATATCTGTTTGGGGGACAAACCCCACACCGCGCAAGAGCTGTGGACGGGCCTTGAACAACAGACCGATGAGTGGTTGGTGCCAGTGAGCCTCAAGCACGGCTTGGTGGTGTGCGATAATGGGCAAAATCTAATAGCAGCTCTGGGACTAGCCGGTTTGACCCACATCCCTTGCCTGGCGCATGTGCTGAATTTGGTGGTGCAGAGGTTCCTTAAAAATTACCCCGATATGTCAGAGCTGCTGCATAAAGTGCGGGCCGTCTGAGCGCTTTCGGTGTTCTCACCCTACTGCTGCTCGCCTGTCAGCGCTACAACGTAACTTCGGCCTTCCCGTTCACCGCCTCATATGCAACGTGCCCACAAGGTGGAACTTCACCTTGCACATGCTGGCCAGACTGTGTGAGCAGCAGCAGGCGATAGGGGAGTTTCAGCTGCAGCACGCACGGGTGAGTCACTCTGCGGAACAGCACCACTTCACCACCAATGACTGGGCCTCCATGCGAGACCTGTGTTCCCTGTTGCGCTGTTTCGAGTACTCCACCAACATGGCCAGTGCCAATAACGCCGTTCTCAGCGTTACTATCCCATTTCTATGCCTCCTTGACAAAACGCTGCTGGTGATGATGGAAGAGGATGTGGCACAGGAGGAGGAGGAGGAAGAGGGATCATTTCATAAGGTTTCTGGCCAGTCATTCACAAGTGGCTCCGAGGGTGGGTTCCGTCACCCACAAACGCCAGGTACACAATTGTCCAGCCAGGGCACAGTTCTGGAGGATGACGAGGTAGAGGATGAGGAGATGGAGGAGGAGGAACCGTGTTTACAGCAGGGTGGCACCCAAACCAGCTCATGGCTATCACTGGTGCGTGGCTGGGGGGATACAGAGGACACAGACGATACACCTCCCACAGAGGACAGCTTTTTGGATGCCTCTGGGCAGCCTGGCACACATGAGCGATTACATGCTGCAGTGTCTCCGCAACGACCGCCGAGTTGCCCACATTCTAACTTCTGCTGAATACTGGGTGGCTACGCTGCTGGATCCCCGATACAAGGACAACGTACCTTCCTTAATTCCGTCACTGGAGCGTGATCGTAAGATGCGCGAGTACAAGCGCACGCTGGTAGACGCGCTGCTGGTGGCATTCCCACCTGACAGCGGGGGCACAGTGGAAGCACAAGACGAAGGCAGAGGAGGAGGAAGAGGTCGCTAATGCAGCTGGGGCACCACCAGCACCTCAGAAGGCAGGGTTAGCATGGCTGAAATGTGGAAAAGCTTTGTCAGCATGCCACAACAACCAGCACCACCAGCTGATATGGAACGTTTTAACAGGAGGCAGCATTTCAGCAACATGGTGGAGCAGTATGTGTGCACACGCCTACACGTACTGAATGACGGGTCTGCCCCCTTAACTTTTGGGTCTCCAAATTGGGCGCATGGCCTGAGCTTGCCCTTTACGCCTTGGAGGTGCTGGCCTGCCCTGCAGCCAGTGTATTGTCTGAACGTGTGTTTAGCACGACTGGAGGGGGTTATCATAGGTTATATTTCCCAATGTTTTGGGGTGTACCCTAATTTAAAAAAATATAAATAAATTTAAAACCAAAAAGCAGTGTAGGCTACCTCCTCATCCTCCACTGCCGCTTCCACCTACACCGCCACATCCACTGCCTCCTCAACCTCCTACTCCATATGGACCTTGTCCTCCTAGATCAAGATTATTATTTTTTATTATTACGTATTTGATGTTATTTAAAGTCATTTCCCTATCCACATTTTTTTGAAGAGCACTTGCCATGCTCTCAACCACATTTTGCTGCCATTTGCAGCCCTCTAGCTCTTTCCATGACATTTTTAGAGCAATTTTAGTGCTCAAAAGTTCGGGTCCCCATTGACTTCAATGGGGTTCGTGTTCGTGGTCAAGTTCGGGTCAAGTTCGGCCGAACCCGTTGAACCCGAATATCCAGGTGTCCGCTCAACTCTATTCAACAACCAAGAACGGTAACTCCCCTTTCACTCTCCCTTCGGAGGATAAGCATGTGCGCCAGAAAACGTCAGACGACACATTCTGAGCCCTCTTCCGAAGGCAAAAAACGAAGTGGCCTTTATGGGACATACTGTCACGATGGGAAGTGGGGAAAACTCCCCACCGTCCAATGTCTGAAATTATGGAAAGCCACTAGGCCTTGAAGCCAGGACAAGGGAGAAGGACACCTCCTATCGCCACCCTCATCCTGTCCCTGACCTCCTAACTGCATGAGCGAACCCAGATGGTAGGAGGGCTCATGCACCATAACCTGGGCCCTACTGACCCTATTGGTCCCTGCTATATGGAAGTCTCTGTCTCAGGCCCAGATACAACAACAGGGAATATAACAAATACAAACAAACGCGACACTTAACTTCTGTAGAGATGGAAGAACAGGAGCACCAGAGAAGATCTCACACCAGCTCAGCCAAACCCAAATGAAGCTATCAACCGTATAGTCAGAAGGGTGGGATGAGACTATAAAGGGTAGAAGTGATGACCACTGAGCAACAGCTGAGAAAAGGGAAGTGGTCATTAACCCTATAAACACTGAATCAAGAGAAATCAACGAGGCTGTTAGATTTCACCACGCTCAGCCAATCTCCTTGATTTCCTACCTGAGGGACAGTGAAAGACAGCGAGTAGGAATTTGAATGAAAACACAGTCACACAAGTACATGGTTGTTCCATTCAAACTCTGAGATAGTTAAAGACAGTAAAGTAAAGAAATGAGCCATTGGTTATCTTATTGCACATTTTTTCACAAGCCTGCTGAAAACAGCACGTCTAGCCAAGTTTAATCCTTTTTGAATGAGTAGCTTTAGATCTAGACTTCTTGGAGATTGAGACAGGAAGCAAGGCAACTAGTGATGAATACATTTCTTGAAATTTGATTCGGATTCGATTCAGCTGAATCAGTCGGGTAACTATTTAATGCTAGGGCAGCATTAGTAATCTCAAACAGACAGCAACATATATGAGTATGGGTAAACACATGGCTCCTGGTGGTAACCACCTCTTTAAAAACAAACTGCACTGTAGAACTTTTCAAGTTTTTTTTTTAATGGTCTGAAAAAGTTTCGCTTTATGACGCCAAATATCTCCCAGTATGTATACACACACTGCCTGGGGTCATGTAATGACTCCCTTTTCTCCTTTCCTTCTGATTAGAAAAATGGCTGACACCAATTTCCCCCATCAACTTGCCAACAGTTTCAATTTGTCCTACTTTTTTGGAAAATTTGGGTCAAATTAGATTTGCTTCTAATCGATTTGCTCATCTCTCAAGACAACCCTTCCTCCAGCTCTATAGTGCCTTTAGCTTAAATCTGGTTGGGTCAATTAAACTTACAATGGTCAAAAACATCACCCACAAAATTGCGTATAATCAGTTCGGCTATCCTAGTTTAAAACTGCCTCAGAAATCATAGTCAGTCATTTAAATTCACTGTAACTGTATCCTTAAATAAGCTGAATATTTCCCGTTGCCCATTTGTTTCTTCGTCCTCGTAGACTTGACTTAGTAACGTGCCTTTGTGTTTGTTGACATGTATATTAGAAAGATCCCGTAAACAAAGGGTCACGGTTTGTTTGTTGGGCTGAGATTCTAATATGTATTCCACTGCACATTGTTTGTGTTTATGACAATGTGGATTATTGTTTTCGGCGGAATAAGGGCGTTGCCATGGAGACCGTGAACCTGCTACTATACGAGCGATAAACACAGCTGCTAAGAATCTTTCTGCCATGCAAGTGGAATTCCAATGGGAGAAAAATAAACTTCTAAAGCACTTGTTTCAAAAGCACACATGTTTAGTTTTATTTTCATGTATATAGTTATTGGCTGAAATAATTTTCATGTGTAGGTCATAAAAATGAACACGTTTTTACAACTGACGTATGTGTTGCCATATACTGTAGTCGTCGTTTTTAGAGCCGTCCATATGTTTCAAGGGTTGACAAATTAAAGTTAGAGCTACTTGTAATTTTTCCAGCTCATTCTTCAACCTGGCCAAAATTTTGATTGTCCAGGATTAGAACAACATGGTTACATTTTTCAAAATAGGGCCACACCTATCCATGGGTTGATTGTTTTTGGTATTGAAGCTCAGTTCCATTGAAGTGATTGAGGTTGAGCTGCATTACCATGCACCTAACCGGTGGACAGGCATGGCTCTGTATTTGGAAAGCAGCATCCATACTTTAATTCTGGATTACCTGTTTAATACCTTCTCGACCGCTGCCTTACATGTATGGCGGAAGTTGGACCTTAAAAGGTGGCACCCGCTCAGATGCTAAGGCCCCTTTCACACGGGCGAGTTTTCCACGCGGGTGCAATGCGTGAGGTGAACGCATTGTACCTGCACTGAATCCAGACCCATTCACTTTAATGGGGCTGTTCAGATGAGCGGTGATTTTCACGCATCACTTGTGCGTTGCGTGAAAATCGCAGCATGTTCTATATTCTGCGTTTTTCACGCAACGCAGGCCCCATAGAAATGAATGGGTCTGCGTGAAAATCGCAAGCATCCGCAAGCAAGTGCGGATGTGGTGCGATTTTCATGCATGGTTGCTAGGAGATGATAGGGATGAGCAACCCCATTAAAGTCTAATCACTGTATTATTTTCCCTTATAACATGGTTATAGGGGAAAATAATAGCATTCTTAATACAGAATGCTTACTAAAATGTGAAGAAGTCCGGGTTCGGGTCTGGGTACCACATTCATTTTTTTTTTATTAGTTGCGCACTCGCGCGGGTTTCCTGCAATGCACATGCGATGCATCCGGAGCAAATTAGGGACACCCGTGTGAAAGAGGCCTTATAGTGCCAAAACTGGCCGGATGCTACTGCTTAACACAGCAGACACCTGGAGGCAATATCCATGAGCAGCGATAACATGGATTATGGGCATTTTAAGGAACCGGACAATATCCTATATCAATGACCTATTTTCAGGATAGGTCATCAATATCAGATCGGCGGGGGTTCAACTTCGGGCACCCCCACCAATCAGCTGCATTCTCTTCACTGTTTACTTGCTCGCCGTCAACATCACAGTGACGAGTAGTTCCTCCATCCTATTCATTTCAATGGGCAGAAGCACAGGCAACGACGAGCAGGTAAACAGTGAAGAGTCAGACCTACCCATCTGATACTGATGACCTTTCCTGAGGATAGGTCATCAATATAGGAAACAGGCCAACCCCTTTAACCCCTCAGTTGCCATGATTAATTGCAACCACAACATCTGAGTAGTGAAATCCCAGGAGCGCCGCGCTCCCGGACACGAATGGCTCTCCCATGCCAAGACTGAGGGAGCTGTTTGGTTGCTATGGCAGCCTCAGGCCTTCTGAAGGTCCCCAGGCCTGCCACAGGGAAATACCTATTGCCCAGCAAAAAAAAATGAGCCCCTCACACAGCTTTGTAGATGTAACTATAAAAAAAAGTTATGGAAAGTTTTCAGGAAGGCAGAGAGTAAAAAATGAAAACACAAACATGGAAAATTGTAGGGTCACAATTTGGTTTGATCTACTGCCATCATGTTTGTGTGTTTTCAAACTGAATGGATGAAAGAAGTTGAGGCATAAGAGGGCCCACTGTGACTTTATCAATCTAGTGCCCTCGTAAACCTGGAGCAGCTCATGTGTGGTTTCTGGAGCCTTGGTGATATGCTGGTTATCAACCAGCTGCCATCTAAAAAATGTATTAAAAACTGCACACCATCAAAAGCACACAAAAGTGGATATAAGTACAGAAGTGAAGTATTTGTGAAACTGACATAGCTTTTAAAAACAAGACAATTTGTTCGGACACAAAGGTCAATGTAGAAGGGTTGAGGGTCAAGTTCAGAAAAGGTCTCCTTGTCCTCAACAATTCGTAAGGGTTTCATGTTCCCCGATCATGGGAAATGCCAGAGGCACATGTGTAAATGAAGGTCAACAGGGTTGATTTGAACGTTTACTACCATATTAAAGTTAATCTCTCCTGAACAATACCCCACCAAGGACCATGTATCACTTGGAAATTAGCTATTAACACAGGCATAGCCGTAAAATGCTCTCCTGTCTACTTGTATTCATTGACAAATGACACAGATTCTACTCTATACAGAGGTCATGTGGAGCGACCCATGGATGTCTTCCCTCATTTATAATTTTATTATCCAACTGCCTCCATATAATGCATGATGAATTAAAGGTCCGATGAATTATCTTAATATCTCCAGTTGCTGTCGAGGCCAAGTACAAGGATATGTGAGTTACCCAAGGCTGAACTTTCTGAATGATCGTTCTTGGACGTGTTCGCACATACAAATGCTATGGTATATGTGTATAAACTGAACACATCGAAGTGGAACCAATGATTACCAAATGAATAAACCAAAGCAAAGAGTTAGGAGGAGTTAAAGGGGTTGTCTGGGAAAACATCATTTGTAACAGGTGCCTGCAGCCTGCCTCCCCTTCTGAAAGGATCATACTTGCCTGTTCCCTGCTGCTTCAGTCATTTGTGCTGCACCAGCAGCTACGGGGGTTTATTGTCTTTCTCCCCGTCAATGGCAAAGTCACCTGATCCTCTTCAGCCGAATTCTAGCTTCTCTTGCTGAAGAGGACCAGGTGACATGCCCATGCCAGGTACAAAGAAAGAACACCCAGAACTGGAAGATGGAGACACGGGAGCCAGCATGGAGGACCGGAATGGCGGAGAGCAGGCAAGTATGATCCTTTTAAGTAGGGGAGGCAGGCTGCGGGCACCTGTTAGAAATTATGTATTCCCAGACAACCCCTTTAAGGCTTCTATACAGATAAACGTCAGCCAACTGAACCTGGAGCTAGTCAACTATCCTATGTGTATGGGGGTGTAAGAGAGTGATTTTTGTATTTGGCTTTTGACCCGTAACTCAGGACTCCACTTGAGAATGGCATAATAAAGACATACAGCAGAGACCTTGAATTAAACTTCAGTCCCACAGGGGGCACAGTGCTTGATGGTTACATACAAGGCATGTAGCTTATCAGATACCGTCACAAATTGGATCAAAGATAAGGGGGCACACAGTATCTTAAAGGCACAGAGCTTAGTGGTTACAATTCCTATGCGGGAACAAGGATTAATGGTTATAGTCTCTCTTAGAGGGCAAACAGCACAATGGTTAAAGCCTCTGTGGGGCACACAGTACAATGGTTAAAATCCTAACAAGCTCTCAGAGTAACTCCTGATAATGGAATGTGGTGGGCCACTGTGGGTGGGCCAACAGTCTCTAGTTACACAGAGCAGAATTCTCCAGGGCTTCCTTATGGGCAAGGTAAAGGTACTTACCAGGAAGGCAGTCTGTAGTGTACGGGAGCTGTAATGCCCGTCACTACAGAAGGGTCACTTGTTGTGCTGTCGTTTCCCCTTATTTATGGGGAGGTTGGTATGAGTCATCTTCATAATGTAATGCTATGTACTTCCCTGTTACTGTGAAATGTGCATGTGCAGGCCTGCTAGGGGTGTCATTCCAGCTCTAAGTCACTAGAGGGAGCTAGGGAGCCCTAGGTTATATAAGGCCCAGTCAGGGAAGGGAGAGTTAGTTTAGACCGTGTCTGAGAAAAGGCCAGGCCATGGGCCTGTGAGAGCAGAGCAGGCCTGGAGCCTGCAGACTAGGAGAGGGTATTGCAGTCCCTGTAACCGGGTTCCAGATCCAAGGAGAAGGTTCCCCTCCTGAGTCCATATTTGCAGAAGCAGGAACACCACGGTTAACCAGCCTGAGGACACTGAGAGCAGAGTCAAGTCTTGGAAAGCAAGAGGTACTAAAGACAGCAGAGGAGGTACTTGATATTTATAGACCCAAGGATATACGCCAGAGCTAGGGCATCGGGCCTTGGAGAATAGTTTCCATGTTCCAGGATCAGTCAGGAATAGAGTGCAAGCCGCCTGTACTACAAGTCCTGTGTTTAACCCTCTGAAATCACCTTGCTACATATGGCCTGCATTAAATGTACCAAAACTAACTGTCTTCAAAGGAACTGCGTTTCCAACTATGTCCGTGTATGACAACCACTGGAGAACAAGTAAAGCATAAGTTCTGTTTTATTATTACGTGGTTCCTCAGTTATTCCTGCTATCAGCAAACGGCGTGCCACCGTTCAATTGGCACTGGCGTCACGTACCTCAAAGGGACCTTGCCCCAGGCACATAAAACACCTGCAACATCCAGGGCACCTCATCCAACACCAGGCCTGGTCCCTAAACACAGAGTGTGCCCCAGAGGACTTTTGTGCCAGCCTCTCCTTCACTGCTGTATGCCTGCCCAGGGTTTCCATATATAACTGTGAGTGACCCTCGCTTGCCATTGACCGTGACCTCACAATCGCATTACCCTGCAGGTCTGGCGTACCGCAAGTCTGGAACCACATGCAATATATCTAGAGGCACATCCAGTAAAGGGGCTTCCTCCAATATAGCTTGCTGACCAGACCCAACCTCACTCACAGACCAGGCTGGTTCCTGCAAGAGCTTTCAACAGTCTTGTATAGCTTGTCACAACTTCACATGATCATCTGCATACATTATCTGGATCGTATGTATGTCAAAAGGGTGTTCTTTTGGCAGAGGTCCAGGGGTGCACTGCCAATGAGGACAGGTGAGGCGATTGCCTAAGGCAGCACCAGGTAGGGACAAGTGGGGGACAGCGGAAAGGTCTTGGGCAATGAGTGTTTTCATTGAGTAAGCGTTTTTCTCTCCATATTGAACTGTATCGCTATATTAACCAATGTTTTGTAG
The DNA here is from genome assembly GCF_905171765.1 of Bufo bufo. NCBI lineage: Eukaryota > Metazoa > Chordata > Amphibia > Anura > Bufonidae > Bufo > Bufo bufo. Next base: position 590,572,724 of record NC_053392.1, on the reverse strand, counting down.
CACTATATGTAATGTTTTCCAAGCATGCCTTTAATAGTAAGGCTGGAGGGAAGGGGTTAGGTTGGAAACTTGGCGTGGGGGGAGGGGGGGGGCGTCACTTCAGTTTTCGCCTCAGGTAGCAGAAAGGCTAGATGTACCCTTGCATAGGTCTGGCAGGTATACATCAGCAAACCTTTTTTTTTAACTAACTGAACTGAATTGACTATGCTTTCAATAGTCAGAAACAGACTCCCTGTTTAGCCGATTTATTCTAGCATGCTGTTGATGCAATGGTTCATATGAACTGTTCCACATGTGGAAGATGCGTTCCCTCCAAACCCTATATGTAGGCTTATGCTACTGTGGTGTGTTACTCTTCAATTTCTACCCTCTCCCAGATTAGCAAAAAGCAGTTTCAGAGGTAACATGAAACAATCTTTATCTTGATTCTGAAAAAAAAAATGAATTAAAAAATGGTGTTACATTTTTTATTGACTTTTTCAATGGTTTTTGTCATGCGATAATCACGCATTGACATTATATCACACTAAACATTTAGAACTGCTCCATCTGTAGTGGTTCAACATGTAACTGCAGGATCAGACTACACAAGGTTAGCTTGTAGTCTGTAACCATGGAGACACAGGATTGCACAGGAGTAAAGATGAGCGAAGTTAACAAAGTGGAATTCGATTTGAATTTCAGGAAAAATTCGATTCGCACCGAATTTGAAATTCCTCATGTTTCGTGATAACGAATCGCATTTTTTCCTAAAATGGCTGCTGCACGTGTTAGGACATGGAGCAAGGAACTCTGGGAACGAGGTATCACCCACAATGCCATGCATGCATCCAATCAGCAGCCAGCCAGCCCTGTGATGTCACAGCTCTATAAATAGCCTCAGCCATCTTGGATTCAGTCATTTTCCAGTGTACTTAGTGCAGGGAGAGATGTCAGCAGGCGCTAGGGACAGTGGTAGAAAAGACTTTAAAACATTTATTTTGCTGAATAGAAGTTCAAGAATAGGGAGGAATCATTCCACAGTATTGAAGCAGAACAGGGTTCAGTAGGGGAGTTTACAGCCTGGGTAATAGGAACAATCCTATTACACCTTGCTGCACTGACTGCAGATCTAAATTAGCATTATACCGCTCTGTAATTCCAGCAAACTGTTCTTTTTTTTTTTTTTTTTTTTTTTTTATAATTTTTTATTCGGATTCATATATATATAGATATATCAACATCATCGACATTACACAGTATTGTCAGAAATAGATACAGTTAGTCAGTATAGACCTTTTACAGATAGACCACAAATCAGCCTGTTAAGGTTGTGCCATCAACATCTATTTAACTGTATAATAGAAAGGCAAATCCATTTTCTATGTGAAAAACCAAAATAAACTTCCCCTTGAACCCCTATCCCACAACGTAGCCTGTGAACAGTAACGATTAGCTCAATCCCCTAGTTTACCTAGCCTATTAGCAATCCTTTCCTTCATGAACCAGGTAGTTTCGGTGAATGGCTTAACCACTAGTGTTGAGCGGGAGGTGCCATATTCGATTTCGACGAAATTCGCGAATATCCGCTACAATATTCGTCTCATATTTGTCGAAATCGAATATTCGTCATTATTCTAGTTATCGCGATTAATATGCGATTTAAATAATCGCGGATTGCGATTTTAACTTAATGCAACTGTCCTATTGGTTTGATATCTAGAATTAGCGAAGATGACGAATATGACTAATGTATTCGTCATATTCCTTAAAACGAAGATAACAAAATATTCTCCATCTTCGTTTTAGCTCCATATTCGTCAGCTTCGCTAATTCTAGCAATCAAATAGGAAAGTTGACTATAGAGACAGCTGTGTTTAAATCGCTATGCGATTATATTACTTTGCTTTTTTTTTTTTTATAAATAGAATAATTATAATAATTTTCAAGTATTATAATGATTCTATTTATAAAAAAAAAAAGCAAAGTAATATAATCGCATAGCGATTTAAACACAGCTGTCTCTATAGTCAACTTTCCTATTTGAATGCTAGCATTAGCGAAGTTGACGAATATGGAGCTAAAACGAAGATGGAGAATATTTCGTTATCTTCGTTTTGAGGAATATGACGAATACATTCGTCATATTCGTCATCTTCGCTAATTCTACCAAGCCAACCATAGTAAGGCTACTTTCACACTTGCGTTCGGTGCGGATCCGTCTGGTATCTACACAGACGGATCCGCACCTATAATGCAAACGCTTGCATCCGTTCAGAACAGATCCGTCTGCATAAACAGCTTTTTTAGATCTGAGTTTTCACATCGTGAAAACTCAGATCCGACAGTATATTCTAACACAGAGGCGTTCCCATGGTGATGGGGACGCTTCAAGTTAGAATATACTAAGAACTGTGTACATAACTGCCCCCTGCTGCCTGGCAGCACCCGATCTCTTACAGGGGGCTGTGATCCGCACAATTAACCCTTCAGGTGCCGCACCTGAGGGGTTAATTGTGCGTATCATAGCCCCCTGTAAGAGATCTGGTGCTGCCAGGCAGCAGGGGCCAGACCCCCCTCCCTCCCCAGTTTTAAATTCATTGGTGGCCAGTGCGGCCCCCCCTCCCTCCCCAGTATTATATTCATTGGTGGCCAGTGCAGCCCCCCTTCCTCCCCAGTATTATATTCATTGGTGGCCCGTGCAGCCCCCCCTCCTCCCTCCCCAGTATTATATTCATTGGTGGCCAGTGCGGCCCCCCTCTCCCCCCCTAATTAAAATCACCCCCCCTTCATCATTGGTGGCAGTGGAGAGTTCCGATCGGAGTCCCAGTTTAATCGCTAGGGCTCCGATCGGTTACCATGGCAGCCAAGACACTACTGCAGTCCTGGCTGCCATGGTTACTTTGCAATTTTAGAAGCATTATACTTACCTGCTCTGTCTGTGTCCAGCCGGGCGCTCCTCCTACAGGTAAGTGAAAGGTCTGTGCGGCGCATTGCTTATAGCACAGAACTTTCACTTACCAGTAGGAGGAGCGCCCGGCCGGACACAGACAGAGCAGGTAAGTATAATGCTTCTAAAATTGCTAAGTAACCATGGCAGCCAGGACTGCAGTAGCATCTTGGCTGCCATGGTAACCGATCGGAGCCCCAGCGATTAAACTGGGACTTGCCACCAATGAATATAATACTGGGGAGGGAGGGGGGGCCGCACTGGCCACCAATGAATATAATACTGGGGAGGGAGGGGGGCCGCACTGGCCACCAATGAATATAATACTGGGGAGGGAGGGGGGCCGCACTGGCCACCAATGAATATAATACTGTGGAGGGAGGGGGGCCGCCCTGGTCACCAATGAATTTAAAACTGGGGAGGGAGGGGGGTCTGGCCCCTGCTGCCTGGCAGCACCAGATCTCTTACAGGGGGCTATGATATGCACAATTAACCCCTCAGGTGCGACACCTGAGGGGTTAATTGTGCGGATCACAGCCCCCTGTAAGAGATCAGGTGTTGCCAGGCAGCAGGGGCAGTTATGTCCACAGTTCTTAGTATATTCTAACTTGAAGCGTCCCCATCACCATGGGAACGCCTCTGTGTTAGAATATACTGTCGGATCTGAGTTTCACGATCTAACTCAAATCCGATGGTATATTCTAACATAGAGGCGTTCCCATGGTGATGGGGACGCTTCAAGTTAAAATATACCATCGGATTGGAGAAAACTCAGATCCGATGGTATATTAATAGGAACTCCTGACTTTACATTGAAAGTCAATGAGGGACGGATCCGATTGCAATTGCACCATATTGTATCAACGTCAAACGGATCCGTCCCCATTGACTTGCATTGTAAGTCAGGACGGATCCGTTTGGCTCTGCACTGCCAGGTGGACACCAAAACGCTGCAAGCTGCGTTCGGGTGTCCACCTCCTGAGCGAAATGGAGGCGGAACGGAGCAAAACTGATTCATTCTGAGCGGATCCTTATCCACTCAGAATGCATTGGGGCTGTACGGATCCGTTTGGGGCCGCTTGTGAGAGCCTTCAAACGGAACTCACAAGCGGAACCCCGAACGCAAGTGTGAAAGTAGCCTAAACCAGGTCTAAGTTGAAATCGTAATGCGATTACTTCAAGTTATATTAATCGCATTGCGATTTCAACTTAGCACTGCTATATTCCATATTCGTTCGTTAACTTCGTTAAATCTAGGCTAGAATTAACGAATATGGAATATAGCAGTGCTAAGTTGAAATCGCAATGCGATTACTTCAAGTTATATTAATCGCATTGCGATTTCAATGTAATTCTCAAATCCGACAGTACATTCTAGTATGGAGGCGTTCCCATGGTGATGGGGACGCTCCATGAGCACGGAAGTCGGCAGAAGCGGCAACGGGCACTGACTGGAGCAGCCAGGAAGCCAGGAATCCTAAGGACAGGTAAGAACTACTTTTGGGAAGTGGGAAAGAAAAAATATATTACAATAAAAATAAAAAAATAATGAATATTCGAATTAGCGAATTTATAGCACTATATTCGAAATATTCACGAATTAGCAAAGTGCCGATAATCGCTAAAAAAATTCGCTATTCGAATATTCGCGCTCAACACTATTAACCACCTCTCGAATTTCATACTGTGTAAGAGACTTTTCAATAAAATCTTTCCATTTGTGGAAAAATATTTTCGTGGAATTTTCTTTATTCCTTTCCGTGTCCAATCTGTCCATATACATAAGCACCTTCATTGTACCTATCACCTCCTCTAGGGAGGGTAATTGTGGCTGCAGCCACTTTCTCAGTACACACTTCTTAGCTGCCAGTAGCATGACACGTGGCCCTTTAATGCCTACTACATTGGAGGACTCTGCCTCTTGATCTTAGGGGACAAAGTGAAACACACACTGTAATGGCGTATCCTGAACCTCCACCCCCCAAGTGTTTTTAATAAAGTCACATATGTCAGTCCAGTAGCGTCTCAAAAGACTACACTCCCAAAGTCCATGCAATAGATCAGCTTTCTGAAGGCCACACTTAGGGCAGCTCCTCAGATAGTGTGCTGGTGCATTAGTGTATGAGAGATCAAACGCATAAGTTGCTTTATGTATTATTTTAAATTGGATTTCTCTCCAAGATTCACTAGCTATAGCACTCCTGACTTTATCCATGCCTTCTCTGATTTTAAGTGTGGCGCCATCATCCCCCAATGTTATCTCCCAGCTTTTAAAAACAGTTTTTGCCTCTCCATCCAAAGAAACATCCCTGAGCTTTCCATATGCCCCTGAGAGTGTATTATTTCCGTCTGCTGAGCTCATCAAACTATTGAAGCGGACTATATCCTTCTCGTCTCCCAAGACTCTGGACTGGGATTCGCAGAAAGCCCTCACTTGTAGGTATTGAAGATACTGCTTGGAAGACATGTGGAATTTATCCTGCAACTGTCCCCAAGATAACAGCTTCAACCCCGTATCATCCAATATATCCCCAAGAATATGAATACCTTTCTGCTTCCACTCCCTAAAGAGCGCATTGCACTTGCCCTGTTGGAATGCCGGGAGGGTCCACAGAGGCATATAAGCCGAGATATATATGGGAAGTTTGTAGATTTTTCTAACATGTTTCCACGCCATTATGGTGTCCTTAAACAAAGCTGTACCTTTTGCGGTCTCGGGTAACATGGAATATTTTGTGTGCAGTAACGCCTTCAGATTATAAGGGGCCACCATCTCCTGTTCTAACTCCCTATTGGAATATACCGAGGTTTCCCATAACCGATCTTTAATGTGTCTGGTTATCGCCGCTAAGTTATACAACCTAAGATTGGGTAATTGGAGCCCTCCCTCCCACCCAAGGAGACATAGCTTTTTATAGGCTATTCGGGGCCGTTTATGTTTCCGCCACAAAAATTGAACGAAAGCTGCTTGCAACTTAGTTATATCAGCGTGTTTTAGCAGTAGCGGTACTGTTTTCAACGGGTATAACAGTCTGGCAAAACTTGTCATTTTCACCAACTGTGCTCTGCCCAGGAGTGACAACGGAAGGTCCTTCCATCTTTGCAATTCTTGTACTATTTTGCTTATGAAGGGGGTATAGTTAAGTTTATACATCCCGGCCGGGTTTCGTCCAATTTTAATCCCCAAATACGTTATATGGTCCCTAGCTATCTGCACCGAATCTATGTCACGAGCCTGCAAAGGTCCCTTCCCTATTTGTAATAGCTGACATTTATTGACATTTATTTTATACCCCATAAACTTGTGCATTTCGTTAAGAGTATCTAAAACCCTGGTTAAATCTCTCGTTGGGTCATTTACGAACAGTAACATATCATCGGCAAAACACGTCAATTTTATTTCTTTGTTGCCCACCTTTATGCCTTCATATAGGTCAGAGTCCCTTAAATAAAGGGCCAAGGGCTCCAAAGCAATGTTGAAGAGGAGTGGGGATAGTGGGCATCCCTGTCTGGTCCCTTTTTGTAATGTGATTGGTGTAGATAAAAATCCTGGGATATTGATTCTAGCTTGCGGATTGGCATAAATCGCCTGAATGAGAGCCCTAAAATTCCCAGTCAGCCCTATTCTATCTAGCACCAATCCCAGCCATTCCCAGTTTATGTTGTCAAAAGCCTTTTCGGCGTTGATCGCCAAAGGGGCTTGCTTCCCTCCCCTCCCGGAGCCTTGCTGTTTTGACAACCAGTCCTGCACCGCCAGCATCGTGCGAATATTCTTAGTTGCTGACCTACCTTTTACAAAACCCACTTGATGATATCCTATCAATTTGGGAAGGATATCTGCCAGTCTGTTTGCCATTATGTTAGCCAGTATCTTTAGGTCCTGATTAATCAGGGAGATTGGCCGGTATGAGCCCGGCTGTCTCAAATCTTTTTCCGGTTTTGGTAACAGTTTGATGTATGCCATCGTTCCAGACGGCATCACCTTCTGCTCCTGCAGAATTCTAGCAAACAATGACACCAGACTGGGGACTATTTCAACTCCCAGGGCCTTATAAAATTCCGCCAGGAAACCATCGCGTCCTGGCGCCTTCCCATTTTGAAGGGCCTTAATGGTAGAGAGGATTTCCCTTTCCGTAATTGGGGCGTTTAGGTGAGACAAGTCCTCCTCTCCCACTTTAGGTAATTCCAGGGCATCCAGAAAATTCACCCCCTCCCTGAGATCATAGGGACTCTGGGTGTATAACTGCTCGTAATAGTTTTTAAAACACTGCACTGTGTCTCTAGGGTCAGTTAGCAACTCTCCTTGGTCTGAGCTAAGTTTTGGCATTGGTTGCTGGGGCCTCCTCCCTCTTGCCATCCTGGCTAGCAGTTTCCCCGCTTTGTTACCATATAAAAAAAAAAAGGCTGATGTCTGGTCAGCATACAACCGCTCAAGCGTTTTTGAGTGGTGATCAAAAGTATGTTTTGCCGTTAACCAGTTTACTCTATTCTGATCTGTGGGGGGCTGCATATAAGCAGTATACATTTGCCTCAGTGACTCCGTGGCCTCTAAAAACTTTTTCTGTGCTACTTTTTTCTCATAGGCCATGATCTTCCCCCTTAGCACCGCTTCGCTGTGTCCCAAAACAGGCTTGGGTCACTTTTGTGCTTGTTTCCGAGAATTCCCACCACCACCCTAGGAGATTAGTTTTAAAATCCTCGTCCAGAGCTTGGTAGCCTGACATACGCCATATAAAATCTGTGACTTTGGGGCCCTCATCCTGTATGCGTATTGTAACCGGGGCATGATCCGAGATCACCAACTCCCCTATCTCCACCCCCCTCACCTTTGGGAGCAGATAAGATGTCCCCAGAAAATAGTCTATTATGGACCAGGCCCGTTGGGAATGCGAAAAATGGGTATACTCTCTCTCCATGGGGTTGTAATACCTCCATATGTCAGTGAGTCCCGTGGCCTCTAGTAGGGTAGGGAGCAGGGGAGCAGAATCTACCTTCACGCCAAGGTTTGTTCTCGTCCTTTTTCTGTCTTCCGAGGTCGAATGTACGGCATTCAGGTCCCCTCCCACCAAAACTAGGTGTTGAGTATCTTGAAGGACACGTTGTTCTAGGTCATGAAAGAAAGAATTAGCTTGTGAGTTAGGTGCATACACATTATATATCACTAGTGTACCTGCAGCAGTCTCCAGAGTCAACTTAGCCAGTCTCCCCTTCCCGTCAGTGTCTGTCTGTATCACTTTACATTGGAGTTTCCTATGTAATAGTATGAGTACTCCCGCCTTTTTCCTCTCTGATGGCGAACCCAGCACTTCTCCCACCCATAATCTGTGCATCCTCTTAAAATCTTTTTCTTCTAAAAGCGTCTCTTGTAACAACGCCACATCCGCCCTAAGGCGCTTGAGGTGTCGCAAAACCCTTAACCTTTTGTGCGGTGATCGTAACCCTTTCACATTCCATGTGATTATTTGAACCATCGCTTCCTGCCGCACGACACCGATCGGGTATCAGATCTCACCTACTTTACTTTCCCCACAGTGCTACAAGATCATTTCCCTCCCCGTTCGTAAGTCCAAATCTAGACTAGAATCTTATAACAATAAATGAACTGAAAACAACAACAGTATTCCCAACGAATATCTTTTCTTCTGACTTCACTTTTTTCTCGCATTCAATGAGACTTCGTAATCTCAAATACTACTTCTCCTACTTTAGACATTTTCCATCCGCCCCCCTCTAAGCCGTCTAACATCTGAGGAAAACCTCATGGGTATACATCAAGGAGACCCCTCCCCTGTAGCGGTAAGGTCTGAAAATCCCAGAGGGATCGACCCACTGTCCCGCTCCGGGTGAGGTGGCATTGCTGCCAACCTATGCTCTGTCCCTAGATATTAAACTTCCTATCTCCCGCCCTTTAGACATCCCGGTCCCTAAATAGCATTCACAGCATGAACAGTGGCAGAAGATAAGGACAGAAGAGAAACACATCCCCTTTAAAGCAAATTATCAACGGCAAAATAACTTTCAGGACCATAGCGGTCAAATAAACAAGTAGCCATGGAAGACTTTCAGTCCCCCTCCCCTCTCTGCTGCTCCTGGACTTTATAGTTTCGCCTCCCAGGTGATCCATATGTCGGAGATGGCACGGAGCTCTTGCTGGACAGGTTCCTATTCCAGCGTGGTGAGGGAGGGGTGCTCCCCTTGTATTTCGCGGGCCCTCGTTCTTGTATGTCCATTGCTTCCTCTGGAGTATCATAAATGTCTACCTCCCCTCCCTCTCTGAAGACTTTCAGTGTAGCCGGGTATTGTAGAGAAAATTTTTGTTTCCTCTTGACAAGCGCCGAACAGATTCCCGTGAAGGCCCTCCTCCGTCTAGATACTTCTGCTGAATAATCTCCAAACAGGAGCAGTTTATAGCCTTTAAGGTCAATGGGTTAATATGCACGCTTTATCCGCATAGTTGAGATACTTCACTATGGTTGGACGGGATCTTGCCCGTAGATTGCCGTTCTGCGCTTCTTTGCGCATATCTCTCGGAGGACCTATACGGTGGGCCCTCTCCACTAGGCATGTATGACTGATGCCCAAGGCTTTAGGGATATCTGTAGAACATATTGATGCCAGCTGTCGCAGCGGGATCGATTCCGGCAGACCAATGATGCAGAGGTTGCTCCTCCGTGACCTGTTTTCAAGATCTTCCGCTTTCTCCTGCAGGGCAGAGGTGGATTTTAGTACTGCAGCAATCTGTGCCTGGGACCTTGCTAGCTCATCCTCCAGCAAAGACACCTTCTGCTCCAGCTCTGTTATCTGGGATGTGTGGCTGTCTGTGATAGCTTGCAATTGCGTTAAGGTAGTCCCCACTGTGGCCTCCAGAGTCGTTTTAATATCAGGGGCTAATAGGGCTGCCACCTCCAGCGCCAGGGACTTACATGTGATTCCCAGTCTCCTCAGTACCTCCGGTTCAGTGGTGACAAGGTCCTCTGGCTCCCCAGTATGCTCTATATCAGGAGCCTTAATATTCACTCGAGGGGGAGGCTGAGACATTGATCTGGAGGAGCGCATGGTGCGCTCAGTTGCGGCCGCCATCTTGCCCACGCTGCTGAGCTGCCGCTCGTTTCTCCGGGGTTGCGCTGTTGGAGCGAGTCTCCACTGTGTGTGTGTCATGGTCTTACCTGCTTGCTGCTCTCCTTCGTTTGACATGTGCTGGCGGCCATCTTGGGGTCTGGGTTTCTTGTAGCCTTCCACCCTGCGGCTCCTCCTTCCCCTGGGAGGAGCTGGATGCCTAGCTCATATATATAGGAGGTCTGTGGCTTCAGTTCCTTGCTTGGTCCTCTTGTGTTCACATGCTTCTAAGACTGCTGCTGCTTCTGGTTCCTGATCCTGGCTTCGTCTGACTACCCTGCTGGTTCCTGATCCTGGCTTCGTCTGACTACCCTGCTGGTTCCTGATCCTGGCTTCGTCTGACTACCCTGCTGGTTCCTGATCCTGGCTTTGTCTGACTACCCTGCTGGTTCCTGATCCTGGCTTCGTCTGACTACCCTGCTGGTTCCTGATCCTGGCTTCGTCTGACTACCCTTCTGGTTCCTGACCTCTGGCTTCGCAAAGACTCTGCTCGGTTTCACCATCCGTTTTCAATAAAGCCTTCTTATTTTCATTTATCTCTTGTTGTACGTCTGGTTCATGGTTCCGTGACATTAGGACCAAGCCATGAATTCTGACGGTACAGGGCCATCCTCGCTACCCACGCTGGTTGCCAGACTTGATCAGCAGGATCACCTGTTGGGTCGGTTTGCTGAGGCGTTGCAAACCCTGCTTGAACGCACGGCTCATTTCGCTCCCGTTGCCGATGGGTCGGTTGTCGCTCCTGGGCTCGCTCCTACTGCCGCTCCGGTTGTTGCGCCAGAGTCTACCCCGACACCTGATGTTGCGCCTGCGGTGTGTCGGGGTATGACCGGTTCTGCCCCTCTTCCACAGCGCTTTGGGGGAGAGCCAACTCAGTGCCGAGGTTTCCTTAACCAGGTGGGCATTTATTTCGAGTTGCTGCCACATGCCTTTCCTACTGAGAGATCAAAGGTGGGCTTCTTGATCTCGCTGCTCTCGGACAAGGCCTTGGCCTGGGCCAGCCCTTTATGGGAGAACAACAATCCGGTGGTTGCCGAGTTTTCCGGTTTTGTTGCTTCTCTTCGGAAGGTATTCGATGTGCCGGCTCGTGCTGCCTCTGCTGCGAAGCTCCTTATGTCCATCAGACAGGGTTCACGATCCGTAGCTGAATACGCCATTGAGTTTCGTACCCTGGCAGCAGAGGTGGGCTGGAATAATGAGGCTCTGGTCGCTGCTTTCTCTCATGGTCTCTCGGATGCCTTGAAGGATGAGGTTGCAGCTAAGGACCTACCAGTTGAGCTCGAGTCTCTTATTTCTTTCCTGATTTTGATTGACACCAGACTCAGGGAGAGACCTTCCTTTAAGGAGAACCTGCGGAGGTCTTCTAACAGATTGGTGCCTACGTTTGCTGTCCCACCCGTGCCTCCCTCTCCTCCCACGCCTCCTGGGGATGACTTGTCTGGGGGTGAACCCATGCAGCTGGGGTTTGCTCGCCTGTCCGAGGGGGAGAGGGCACTCCGGAGACGCGAGGGCCGATGCATGTACTGTGGTCTCGGTGGGCATTTTCGGTTGGCATGTCCGAACCGTCCGGGAAACAATCGTACCCTGAGATCCTGTCGGGGGCAGATCTTGGGTGGAGTCTCCTCGTCCCCGGTTTCCCGTGTTGACAAACCACTGATCACTGTTGTCCTCTCCTGGGTCGGGGGCTCGGTGACGACCCAGGCGTTGGTGGACTCTGGTGCTGGTGGTTTGTTCATTGATAGTGTGTTCGCTGCCGCCAATTCCATTCCTCTGCAGGCTCGAGGTTCCCCACTGGCTCTTGAGGCGATAGACGGCAGACCCCTTCTGCCGCCACACGTGACTCATGAGACCCTTCCAGTGGGGATAGCCATTGGTGCCGTTCACAGAGAGTCGGTCTGCCTCCAGGTTATTTCGTCTCCACACTACTCGGTGGTCTTGGGGTACCCCTGGCTCCAGAAGCATAATCCGACTTTCGATTGGAGATCGGTCGAGATCCTCTCGTGGTCACCGCAGTGTGGGGCTAGTTGCATCCATGGGTCTGTCAAGTTGCTGTGTACTTCCTCGGACTCTCTGTTGCCTCCTGAATACGAGGAGTACCGGGATGTATTCGATAAGGTGCGCGCGGTTGCCCTACCTCCGCACCGCCCATACGATTGTGCCATAGAGTTACAATCTGGTGCCGTTCCTCCTCGTGGCAAAGTCTATCCACTGTCGGTAGCGGAGAATGAGGCCATGGAGGAGTACGTGAGGGAGGCGCTTTCACGCGGACACATTCGCAAATCTTCGTCCCCGGCAGGGGCTGGATTTTTCTTTGTGAAAAAGAAGGGCGGTGAGTTGAGGCCTTGCATCGATTACAGGGGTCTCAATCGCATCACGATCAAGAACGCTTACCCGATACCCTTGATTTCCGAGCTGTTCGATCGCCTTAAAGGGGCCACGGTCTTTACCAAACTCGACCTGAGGGCGGCGTATAACCTGGTAAGGATCAAGGCGGGCGATGAGTGGAAGACCGCGTTTAACACCAGGACCGGTCATTACGAATCCTTGGTTATGCCCTTTGGGTTGTGCAATGCGCCCGCAGTCTTTCAGGAATTCATCAACGATGTTTTCCGTGACCTGTTGCAGCAGTGTGTGGTAGTCTATTTGGATGACATCTTGGTATATTCTGAATCCATGGAGGCCCACATTCTGGATGTCAGACGAGTGTTGCAACGGTTACGAGAGAACAAGCTGTTCGGTAAGCTTGAGAAATGCGAATTTCACCGATCCCAGGTAACCTTCTTAGGTTACATCATTTCCGCTGAGGGGTTCTCCATGGATCCTGAGAAGGTTTCGGCTGTCTTACAGTGGCCCCAGCCCAGTGGTCTTCGTTCCCTGCAGCGCTTTTTGGGCTTCGCCAATTATTATCGGAAGTTCATCAGGGACTTTTCCATGCTGGCCAAGCCTCTCACGGATCTGACCAGGAAGGGCAGTAATTCCCAGGTCTGGCCGCTCGAGGCCATCCGAGCTTTTGAGGCCCTAAAGTCCGCCTTTGTGTCGGCTCCGATGCTGTCGCATCCCAACCCTGGGTTGCCCTTTGTCCTCGAGGTGGACGCGTCTGAGACGGGAGTAGGCGCCCTTCTGTCTCAGCGTAGAACACCAGAGGGTCCTCTGCTTCCTTGTGGGTTTTACTCCCGGAAACTGTCTTCCGCGGAGTGCAACTATCAGATTGGTGACAGGGAGTTATTGGCCATCGTGCAGGCCCTCAAAGAATGGAGGCACTTGCTCGAGGGTTCGGTGGTTCCGGTTCTCATCCTGACGGACCACAAGAATCTGACCTACCTTTCTGAGGCCAAGAGATTGACACCACGTCAGGCCAGATGGGCTCTGTTCTTGTCACGTTTTAATTACGTGGTCTCCTACCTACCCGGTTCCAAGAACATCAGGGCGGATGCCTTATCACGGCAGTACTCCGAGCTGTCCAGGGAGGAGTCGATTCCGACTTCGGTCATACCTCCGAATCAGATCCTGGCCGCCATTCGCACCAGCCTGACCTCTCCCCTGGGTGAGCAGATTTTGGCGGCTCAATCTGGTGCTCCCTCTGGGAGACCCAACGGCAGATGTTTTGTGCCTGAGGAGTTGCGCACTCGGTTGTTGCGAACCTACCATAACTCCAAGACCGCGGGGCATCCTGGAAAGAATCAGCTGTCCTGGGCTGTTTCACGTCTGTTCTGGTGGCCTTCCCTACGTTCCGACATCGCCGCATATGTAGCGGCATGCTCCGTTTGTGCCCAGAGTAAGTCCCCTCGGCACCTTCCGTTGGGCCTTCTGCAACCCATAGCCACCGGGGAGCGCCCATGGTCACACCTGGGGATGGATTTCATTGTGGACCTCCCTGCATCCCGAGGCCATACGGTCATTCTCATGATTGTGGATCGGTTTTCCAAAATGTGCCACTGTGTTCCTCTCAAGAAGTTACCCTCTGCACAAGAGTTGGCCACGATTTTTGCCAGGGAGGTCTTCCGGTTGCACGGTTTGCCTAAGGAGATTGTGTCGGATCGGGGGAGTCAGTTTGTGTCCAGGTTCTGGCGCGCCTTTTGCTCCCAGTTGGGGATTCATCTCTCCTTCTCCTCGGCCTACCACCCTCAGTCCAATGGGGCCGCAGAACGATCCAATCAGGCCTTGGAGCAATTCCTTCGTTGCTATGTCTCCGATCACCAAGACAATTGGGTTGACCTCCTGCCTTGGGCTGAGTTTGCCAGGAACACGGCGGTGAACTCTTCCTCTGGGACGTCTCCCTTCATGGCCAATTATGGGTTCCAACCTGCCGTGTTACCGGAGGTATTCTCTCCCCAGGATATTCCGGCTGTGGAGGATCACCTTTCCGTCCTACGTGCTTCTTGGGTACAGATCCAGAAGTCCCTTGAGGTCTCTGCGCAGCGCCAGAGACTCCAGGCTGATCGCAGACGAGCGCCTGCTCCTTCCTACCAGGTCGGAGACCGTGTATGGTTGTCCACCCGCAACCTCAACCTTCGAGTGCCCACTCCCAAGCTGGCGCCTCGCTTTGTTGGTCCCTTCCGAGTGCTTCGCAGGGTAAACCCGGTAGCCTATGCCCTTGCGCTTCCTCCTGGCATGCGGATCTCCAACGTGTTTCATGCCTCCCTGTTGAAGCCACTGGTGTGTAATCGTTTCACTTCCTCGGTTCCTCGGCCTCGTCCGGTCCAAGTGGGCAATCGTGAGGAATATGAGGTGAGCAATATCCTGGACTCACGCCTGGTCCGCGGTCGGTTGCAGTTTTTGGTCCATTGGCGTGGTTATGGTCCAGAGGAGCGTTCCTGGGTTCCCTCCGCAGATGTCCATGCTCCTGCCTTGCTCCGAGCCTTCCACGCACGCTTCCCTCAGAAACCGTTTTGTGCTCCGCGGAGGAGGGGCCCTTGAGGGGGAGGTACTGTCATGGTCTTACCTGCTTGCTGCTCTCCTTCGTTTGACATGTGCTGGCGGCCATCTTGGGGTCTGGGTTTCTTGTAGCCTTCCACCCTGCGGCTCCTCCTTCCCCTGGGAGGAGCTGGATGCCTAGCTCATATATATAGGAGGTCTGTGGCTTCAGTTCCTTGCTTGGTCCTCTTGTGTTCACATGCTTCTAAGACTGCTGCTGCTTCTGGTTCCTGATCCTGGCTTCGTCTGACTACCCTGCTGGTTCCTGATCCTGGCTTCGTCTGACTACCCTGCTGGTTCCTGATCCTGGCTTCGTCTGACTACCCTGCTGGTTCCTGATCCTGGCTTCGTCTGACTACCCTGCTGGTTCCTGATCCTGGCTTCGTCTGACTACCCTGCTGGTTCCTGATCCTGGCTTCGTCTGACTACCCTTCTGGTTCCTGACCTCTGGCTTCGCAAAGACTCTGCTCGGTTTCACCATCCGTTTTCAATAAAGCCTTCTTATTTTCATTTATCTCTTGTTGTACGTCTGGTTCATGGTTCCGTGACAGTGTGCCGCCTCTACTCAGGATCTTCTCCATGCGGACCTGGATACTACAGGTGATTTGCCGGGGTTACCACCCATTTGTGCAGGGCTGTGGCAGGTTTTGCCGGCTCGGTGGTGCGGAGCTCTCTCCTTCCGCTGCCTACATGTGAGCGCCGGAACCGGATGTCAAACTGTTCTTGTTATTGGGGTGCAAGTGCTGTTTGATACAGGCATTAACAGGGTTTATTACAAGGAAATATTTCTATGTCTTATTTGCCCTTGTGCGGTGCAGTTATATGTTCTAAAGCATTTTTGGGCGTGTATTAGTGGGAAAAAAAGGGCTTATTAGCCGTGGTGTGTGGTTAAGTGAGAAAATTACAGACCTTTTTGGTGTGTTTTAATTTCCTTTTTATTTATTTATTTGATCTAACAGTATGTCAGACAGAGAAGTGCCAGTTCAAACAAAATAGAATAAGTCCAGCTCACCCACCAATGTCCGTGCACGGAACGAGTCAAGGTTGGCTTTTCTCACATATGAAAGAATAAATGGGGTTCCAGCACCAGATAGTATCTTTTGTAGCTTGTCTTTATTTGACATTCATAATCATAGAAAACGAACAGTGGATATCACCTCCCACCACCTTCGGTCAGGTTTACATGTTTCAAACTTTCAAGTTCTTAGTCAACTCATAACCTCTAAGAATTTGAAAGTTCGAAACATGTAAGCCTGACCGGAGTTGGTGGGATATGATATCCACTGTTCGTTTTCTATGATTATGAACATCAAATAAAGACAAGCTATTAAAGCTATCCGCTGCTGCAACCCCATTTATTATTTCATATGAGAGAAGTGTCAGGCCCTGCACAGGGGAGTGGCAGAGGCCTAAATGTTTCTGGCGCAGGCACAGGTCACAGCAGAGTAAGGGGGTGTGGCAGCAGGAGTCGCAGCGAGAGGCCTGAGCTCCCGGTGTCATCTAGCAGTCGTGTCTTGACCAGCAACCCTGCGGTTCTTGAATGGTTGACTCGGTCATCCACTTCGTCCCAAGTGACATTAGACACCCCCAGCCAAGAGTCGGTGGGTTCGTCAGACACAACCCTTAGTTGGCATGGCCCGGGAGCAGGCCCTGTGCTCTCACCTGTCCTCAACCTGCCTCTGTCCTTTTCTTTTCCCTCAGCCAGACAAGTATTATATGATGTGGGCTCACCTCCACTATACAGCGAGGACTAGCTACTAGAGGACAGTCAGCAGCTATTGGCCAGCCAAGTTCTGGAGGAAACATCTGCCGCTTCCTCCGCTAGGCAGGCAAGTAGTGATAAGGAGAGTGGTGTGGGAGCTGGTGTTGGGAGCGGTGAGGCTCCTGACGCAGAGACCGTTGAGGAAAACAATAAATGACATGCAGACAGTACTCGATGATGATGATGTAGCTGATCGCACTTGGGAGCCGGGTGAATTAGGGGCTTCATCATCATCGGAAGAAGAGGGTGTCAGCTTGCCTGTGAGGCAGCAGCAGAGACAGCAAGTTGCTACCATTGCCGGGAGTCAGCAGGGTGGCAGCAGTGGGAGGTCAGGAGCCAAACGTGCCCGGGGTAGACCACCTGCTTCGCAGGTGCCTACCTGCCCAGAAAGGAGTGGTGCAGGGGTTCACGGAAGCAGCGGCGGTAGCAGTCAGTCTGTGTGGAGTGTTGTTGGTAAAATCACCTACTCGGCGGTGTGGCAGTTTTTTTTTTAAGCCGCCGGAGGAGGTGAACATGGCCATTTGTAGAATCTGTGGGCAGAAGGTGAAGCATGGCCAGGGTGCTAATGTTGGCACCACGGCCCTGCGTCAACATATGCAGAGTCACCATAAAGAGGCCTGGGAGAACCGTGGCTCCAATGTGGTGGTCCAGCCTGCCGCAGCAACCGCTGCATCACCCAGTGGCATGCACCCGATTTCAGGAAGTCAAGGCTTCACCACCTCAGCCGAAGGTAGCTGTCTGTCCTTCCCATCATCTGCTGGTCCTGATGCTCCTGCTCCTACTCCTTGTCAGTCATTCCATCAGCAATCGATCACCGAAGCGATTGCCAAGAGACAACAGAATGCATGCACTCATCCAACGGCGCAGAAGCTGAATGTGCTCCTGGCCGAGTTGCTGGTGCTGCAGTCACTCACTTTCCAAATGGTGGACTCTGCACCTTTCAGAGAACTGATGGCTTGTGCCGAGTCAAGGTGGAGAGTCCCAAGCTGTTATTTCTTTGTCAAAAAGGCAGTACCAGGAACAGATGCTGGTAAATCTGGATGGTCAGGGGACTGGAGATGTGGCGCCTAGATCTCAAGGCCACATGAACCCTGTGGGGGCTGAACTGGAGGAGGAGGAGGAGGACATTGGAGCACAAGCAATGTGTAGCAAAATGGGTGGTTTTTATACACAGGTGACAGGAGAGAAGGAGCAGGAGGAGCCAGAGGACCAGAGAAAGACGAGGCAGAGGACTCAGACACACCGTGGCAGTATGCAGTGGAGATGGAGGCAGGGAGTCCATCCAAGTCACTTGCACAAATGGCCTGATGCATGCTCACTTGCTTGCGTAGTGACAGATGAATTGTCACCATTCGGCAGAGGGATGACTTCTGGCTCTCCACCTTGTTGGACCCTCGCTACTGGTCCAAAATGGGGGCATTTTTTACACCCGCTGAGGGAGGACAAACTGAACTACTATAGAGACATCCTATGAAGTCAGTTGGCTGCTGCCTATCTGCGCCATCGTCCATCCTCTCGCAGGGCCCTTTGCGCTTATGTTCCTCTGCCATGGCTGCTGTGGCGGGAAGGGGGGGTAGGAGCAGTTCCAGCTCCATCAGCAGCAACTTGAGTCTAGAGTCGCTGATGAGCAGCTTTCTTCACCAACCTAGTGAAGAAACTACTCACCAGCAGCTAGACCTGGAGCAGGACCTGAACCAGCAGGAGGTAGCATACTTGGACAGCACCCTGTCATCCCACATTGAAGATCCGCTGGACTACTGGGCAGCCAAACTGGATTTTTGGCCGCAACTGGCAGAGTTTGCCCTGGAAAAGCTGTCCTGCCCGGCCAGTAGTGTGGCATCAGAGCGGGTGTTTAGTGTGGCGGGAGCTATAGTTACCCGAAGAAGAATTCGCCTGTCCAACCAAAATGTGGAGAGACCTACTTTTGTCAAGATGAATCAGGCATGGATCAGACAGGATTTCCACCAACCAATGCCTGATGCATCAGACTAGATCATCCATGGTGCCATACCAACACTTTGACAAAAGAGATCAGTTTCTTCTGGCTACGTGCCTCAGATACTATTCTGATGCTGCCACCCGCCTGATGCCACACATCTGATTCCAAGTACTCTTTCTTTCACCCACCATCTTCAGCTGGTGCTGGTATTGCCACCCACCTTTCCACTCTATCAACGTGTCAATCTGTGGTCTCCTGATGCTGCTGCCACCTCACCATTCAGGTCTCCTGATGCTGCTGCCACCTCCACACTGTCATTGTGCCACCCTGTGACCTCCTCCTGATGCTGCTGCTACCACCTCCACACTCTGTCATTGTGCCACTCTGTGGCCTCTTGATTCTGCTGCCACCTTCACACTGTCATTGTGCCACCCTGTGGCCTCCTCTTGATGCTGATGCTGCCACGACCTCCACACTCTGTCATTATGCCACTCTGTGGCCTCCTGATGCTGCTGCTACCACCACCACACTGTCATTGTGCCACCCTGTGGCCTCCTCCTGATGCTGTTGCTTCCGCCACCTCCACACTCTGTCATTGTGCCACTCTGTGGCCTCCTGATGCTGTTGCCACCTCCACACTGTCATTGTGCCACTCTGTGGCCTCCTGATGCTGCTGCTGTCACCTCCACACTGTCATTGTGCCACCCTGTGTCTTCATCCTGATGCTGCTGCTGCCGCCACCTCCGCACTCTGTCATTGTGCCACTCTGTGGCCTCCTGATGCTGTTGCCACCTCCACACTGTCATTGTGCTACTCTGTGTCCTCCTGATGCTGCTGCCACCTCCAGACTCTGTCATTGTGCCACCCTGTGGCCTCCTCATGCTGCTTCCACCTCACCACTATGTCATAGGGCCACTCTGTGGACTTCTCATGCTGTTCCCACCCTCCCCACTTCATGACTGGGCCACTATTTAGCCTTTCGGCCTGGCTGACATCATCATTTATTTGACCCTTCTTCTGATCTGTCAGAAGGAAGGAAAAATTAGACGCACAACGGATCCTGTCTATGTAACAGCTGTAAGGCCTGCATGACATGGTCCCTATTTTGCATCAGAATTGGCTTATGATTTGGTAGCCAAAAACAGGAGTGGGTGCAAAACACAGAAGACATGCAAATATTCCATTCATATGTGATCTCTGTTTTGGATCCACTCGTGTTTTTTTTGGCTTTAGCAATACTAATGGATTACTGACCAAATGCTGACCGAGTGAAGGCGGATGCTCCACAGACAGGATTCGTTTTTTGGGGTTAGTGTTCTGATGGATCAGAGGAAGGGCAAAATAATCAGTGACGTCAACACAAACTTACTGCTGACACCCTCTCCACTCTGTCGGGGGGGGGGGGGGGGGGGCTCTCTACCTGTATAAGCGTTTAATAGAACAGGTTCTGTAGAAATCTATCTGCAATCAGTAAATTGGTGTAAAAGGAGTGCGCTCTTTTACGCTATAGTAGGATCTTGGGCCTCTGCATTGTTCTTTATACCTGGCGCTAACATTGACCTGTAGGGGTGAGTTCACATTTGAGTTATTTGGTCAGTTTTGGCCCTGTAACTGCCCAAATAAGTGAAGTGTGCAGTGATTGTAAGAGCGACGCCTGTCATCTTCATGTCATACTGACTCACAGTATTGTTTTACTACCATAGCAGACTCTCTATGCATGCTACTACAAGGAACAGTGTTCTACACCACTTTAAAAGCTCTCTGCAGCCAGGAAATAACCGTTTTTTAACGTGATTCGACACAAATAAATTTCGGTTCGAACCAATTTTTTTTAGAAAGTTTGGCGAACCACCCGAATCTAGTTTTTGAGAAATTCGCTCATCGCTACTCAGGAGCTATAGAAAATCTAAACTATTTGTAACGTTTTTTTTATTTTTATATTTTAGATACATCTGAACAATGAAAATGGTTACAAAAGTATACATACCTGCTCATAAGGCATCTATAAGAACCCAATCAATGAGGCCTGGTGTAATTAAATGCATAAAGATAAAAAAACAAGTTTGCAAAGTTCCTGTCCCTAAATTGTACACTACTATACAGTAACTACGGCTGTATTTGTCCATTTTGATGACTTTTGGAATTGCCAGATTTCATGCAGTTCGGATCTGTTTTCTATTATTGCTGTTTTGTTTCGCTGGTTAGCTTAGTTCCGCTGCAACATTTTCAAATATTCATTTTGCTTGTGAGGTGATAATTGTTCTGGATCATATTATTTGTTGCACAGCAGAATAAAGTACACAATACTGTACAGTGGAGACTTATGAAATTCTACAAGCTATGATTCAAATATTAATGCATGCAAGGGCATCACCTATATTCCCTGGACTTATAAATGGTGCAATATTCCTACACTGTGCATAAGAAATAAGAATGTTACTAGAGTAGCATTAAGAGGTCACACTATCGCTTGCAGGGAATACAAAATTGCTCATTTTAGATTCTACATTGTAGTACTAGAGGAAATCCACCATCTTCTTCTTATGTTCTTGAACAGATGTGCTGTGTTATATACACTCATTGACAAAAAATACTGCACCAAGAAAAAGTTGTTGGAGTGGTATGAAACGTTCTGTGTGTGATTGCAATGATGATAAATGTAAGTGATTACAATATTAGAGCAAAAGGAGAAGTTTATTGGGGAAAACTATACAATTGAAAGCATTCTGGATACAAGATGGATACAAGATGAGGTACGGCCTCTAGCCCGCATACAAGAAGAGATAAGTCCTCTAGCCTAGATACAAGATGAGATACGGTGTCTAGCCTGGATAAAAGATGAGATATGGCCTCTAAACTGCTTACAAGATGAGATATGGCCTCTAGCCTGGATACAAGATGAGATACTGCCTTGAGCCTGGATACAAGATGAGATACAGTGTCTAGCCTAGATACAAGATGAGATACAGTGTCTAACCTGGATAAAAGATGAGATATGGCCTCTAAACTGGATACAAGATGAGATATGGTCTCTAGCCTGGATACAGAATGAGATACGGCCTCTAGCCTGGATACAAGATGAGATATGGCCTGGATACAAGATGAGATATGGCCCCTACCCTGGATAAAAGATGAGATATGGCCATTAGCCTGGATACAGGATGACATACGACCTTTATCATGGATACAAGATGATATATGGTCTCTAGCCTGGATACAAGATGAGATACGAACTCTAGCCTGGATACAAGATGAAATTCAGCCTCTAGCCTGGATACAAGATGAGATACGGCCTCCAGCCTGGATACAAGATGAGAAACAGCCTCTAGTCTGGATACAAGATGAGATATGGCCTCTAGCCTGGATACAAGATGAAATACAGCCTGTAGCCTTGATACAAGATGAGATAAGGCCTCCAGCCTGGATACAAGATGAGATACAGCCTCTAGCCTGGATACAAGATGAGATATGGCCTCTAGCCTGGATACAAGATGTAATATGGCCTCTAGCCTGGATACAAGATAAATGTTTAATTGGTGATAAATCTGGTAACTGGGTGGCCAAGGAAATATTACAATCTGCTAAACATTCCTTGGAAACCCTTGCTGTGTGCGGGCAAGCATTATCCTGCTAAAAATGCCAGTTTGAAGCCCTGCATGAGAGGAACACATGTGGTGGCAGGATGTCCTGCACATATTGCTGAGCTGTTAGTGTCCTTCGTATTACTACCAGGGGTGACTGATTGTCGTATGTGATGGCTTCCCAGATCATCACACAAGCAGTTGGGGCAATGTGCCACTCCACAGTAAAGGCAGGATTAAAGCACTTACCACAAGTCCCCCATACCCGAATCTGGATTTGTCACTAAAGCCAATACAGTGCATCTCCATAGCTGTCTGGGTTTCTCATTCATGACACCACTGCAAAAGAAGACGGCTGTGGCTGGCTATCAATGGCAGAAAATGTAATGAGTGCCGTGACACCAAATCTCCTTCTGCTAAGAGCCTGGAAATGGCCTGAGTAAGGACAGAGGGTGTAATAAAGGTGTCATTGTGGTGGACAATAAAACTGCAGGAGCTGCTCATGCTTGTCAGCAAATTAAACAATCCTCTTTACTGGTGGTCTGTCTAGGCCACCTGGAGCCTATTTAATGTATGTGCCTGCCCTCATGTAACCACTGCTCCCAACACCCTCTATCAGCTAGGTCAGAACAGCCTAGATGGTGGGCTAATTGTCCGTTTCTCTCAATACAATGATGTGCCCCCTCTCAAAGTCAACTGAGCAAAATGACTGTCACCTATTTTGACCATATAAAACCGTTAACATAGCAATGTGCAATAAAGTACCTTCATTCCAGCATGTGTCCTCTTCTTTTATTCAACTTTTCATTCAGATGATAAAGCGATTTTTCTGATATGCAAATGAAGTCTCAAGGTGCCCAGAGGGGCGTTATTACTCTGCTCTAGTGCCCAGTAACGCCCCCCTGCAGTACCCAGCCCGCCTTTCTTCCAAGCCCAGCACGCCTCCTCATAAATATACTCCCACATCCTTGACGAATGGCGCCGCCCCCTCCACTACGTCATTTAATTTATTCACTGCACCGTCCTTGCTTCCTCCTCTCTTGGCCTCCGAAATCCCGCGCAGGCGCAGTATCGCTGAGGGCCTGCGCCTGTACGATACTCCTGCTCCAGAGGGCAACAGCCTCAATAGTGTCACTGGGCATGCACCGAGCCCAGTGACGTAACCAGAGTGCTGTTGCCCTCAGGAGCAGGAGTATCGTACTGTACTCGGCACAGTGTAGAGGTATACTGTACATTGTGGCACAGTGTAGAGGTATACTGTACATTGTGTGGCACAGTGTAGAGGTATACTGTACATTGTGTGGCACAGTGTAGAGGTATACTGTATATTGTGTGGCACAATGTAGCAGTATACTGTATATTGTGTGGCACAGTGTAGGCTATATGTGTATAACATAAACATATTTCACATGAAAACTTACAGTTACTTGGCTTGGCCCTTGGGGATCTCGGACACCACTTCAACACTTGGCTGGGGGGCTCGGCAGAGCTGATGTTGTGTTTTATCCTAATGAGAAAGATTTCATAATAAGGATTTGGAGAAGGGGCAGAGGGATAGCAGAGCAGGGAGAGGCTGGTGCTGCTACTAGGGGGTCATACCATGGGGGAGTAATAAAGCCCACCATAATGCCTCCCCAGTAGAAATAATTCTCCTTATAATGTGACAATGCAAAAAATACCCCCTTTTAATGCCCCCAGTTAAGCTAATGTCCCCCATAATGTGCCAGTATAAAATACCCCTATATAGTGCCACCAGTAAATGCCCCCATAGTGCTCCTCTCCCCCCTTTCTCCTAGTGCCCCCCTATAATGTACCAGTATAAAATGCCCCATATATAGTGCCCCAGTAGATGCCCTCAGTGTCCCCCATAATTTGCAAGTATAAAATACCCCTTCTTAGTGCCCCCCGTAGATGACTCCATAGTACTCCTCTCCCCCCTTCCCCATAGTACCCACCATAATGTGTCCCAGTATAAAATGCTACTGTACAGAGCCCCCCATATAAAATACCCCTTCTTTGTGGCCTCAGTAGATGCCACTATAGTGCCCACCAATAACGTGCCAGTAATAAGTGCCCTCAATAACGTGCCAGTAATAAGTGCCCCCAATAACGTGCCAGTAATAAGTGCCCCCAATAACGTGCCAATAATAAGTGCCCCCCATCACGTGCCAGTAACAAGAGCCCCCATCACGTGCCAGTAACAAGAGACCCCCAATGTGCCAGTAATAAGAGGTCAGCCCCCATCACGTGCCAGTAATATGAGCCCCCCCCAATGTGCCAGTAATAAGCCCCCCCATCATGTGCCAGTAATAAGCCCCCCATCATGTGCCAGTAATAAGCCCCCATCACGTGCCAGTAATAATCCCTCCATCACGTGCCAGTAATAAGCCCTCCATCACGTGCCAGTAATAAGCCCCCCATCACGTGCCAGTAATAAGCCCCCCATCACGTGCCAGTAATAAGCCCCCCATCATGTGCCAGTAATAAGCCCCCCATCATGATCCAGTAATAAGCCCCCCATCATGTGCCAGTAATAAGCCCCCCCATCATGTGCGAGTAATAAGCCCCCCCCATCATGTGCCAGTAATAAGCCCCCCCATCATGCCAGTAACAAGAGCCCCCCTAATGTGCCTGTAAAACTATTATAAAAAAGTGCCTAGTGCCTGCAGCCTATCAGAGGAAGGGGAAGGGACACGCCTCTCCCTCCCCTGCCCCGCCGCAGCACAGGCAGATGACTATGGAGATGAGCGCAATGGAAGCGCTCATCTCCCTGTGGCCGACTGCGGCGGCTCACTTGGGGGGGCATTTTAGTGGGGGGGGGGGCACATGGGGGGGCACAGCGTGATGTTGGGGGGGCCGTGGCCCCCTCTGGCGACGCCACTGCTGGGCTTGGAAGAAAGGCGGGCTGGGTACTGCAGGGGGGCATTACTGGGCACTAGAGCAGAGTAATAACGCCCCTCTGGGCACCTTGAGACTTCATTTGCATATCAGAAAAATCGCTTTTTCATCTGAATGAAAAGTTGAATAAAAGAAAGAGGACACATGCTGGAATGAAGGTACTTTATTGCACATTGCTATGTTAACGGTTTTATATGGTCAAAATAGGTGACAGATTCCCTTTAAATGTGTCGTAGAAGCATGTCTAGCAGTCCTTTCACCAAGATGTACACTACCCAAAATAGCCACTGAAAGCATTTTTATAGGGCAGTGGGGGAAGTGCTTTTATGCCCTCTTTAGGCAACACCCAGAGTCTAATCCAATCACTTCTGTAATCATTTATATATCTGCATGTCGAGTTTTGCGGAAATTTGACTGTTTGTCAGTGAGTGTATTAATATGTGTCAGTATTCCACACTAATAAGGGGCACTTGTACCTAATTAGTTTTCTTTTACCATCTTGTCTACATCTCCTATTCTGCGGCTGACTTATGTGTCTGCACAGTTACAGAGTATTAACAACCAACTCTCTTTCATCTGTCTCCTGCTTCTCACTAACCTTCCAAATGACCAGTATAAAAAAATAGGAGAAACATGAAAGGAGTGTGACCTAAAACATCTGACTATACAGAGTTTGTAGTCTGTTACCATGGAGATGCATACACCTACATAGCTATAGACACAAAATAGCAGAGATTTTTTTTATCAAGGCTATTAGTAATTAGCTTTTTGATAATTGGGACAATAGAAAAAAATGTATTGGGTTTCATAGAGTAGGAGACTTTTAGCCAAAAGTGGAAAGGTGCTAGCATAGAGCAGCTTTCCCTTTGGTGGACAAGGCCCATCCATGTATTACAAGATCACAAGAAAAGAAGAAAGTCATAGCTCACCCACCGAGGATGTTCTAGGAAAAACAATGTTTTTTACGGGATGCACAGATTCGCTTGGGGACCCACAAGATGGTAACACTCGTAGAAGAAGATCCAGTATGCCAAATATTGTAGAAGTAGGGGTGAATAAATTAAAGGTGTCTGGGTCGATTCACCTGCTTCTCTATGAGATCCATAGGCCAGCAATGAGAGTAGGGGAAGGGAGCAGGGAATCTACTGAGCATGTGAGTCCAACACTGAATGCAAGGGAAGGTGGGCCAGGAAGATAATCAGCAGGGGGCACTACTAGAGACATTCTGCAAAGAAAAAGGGGGTCAGTCAGCACATCCCAAAGCGCAGGGGCACGTTGCTATGGCTGAGAACAAGACTGTTAAACAAAACAAGCAATGCAACAGCTCACTGCAAATCAAATAAGGTACAAAATTGCATCATAATAGCAAATGCTGAACTAACAGGTTAGAGATACTTGGCAAATCGTTTTGTACAAAATTATTTGAGCCCGTCTGCCGAACGTCAAGGCAATCTCTAGTTAGACGGGTTCCTAACACTAAATATACCTGTTATGTGCCATAGCGGCTATCATAAAATTCAGAAAGTGTAGGTTCCACTTGCATGCTGGATCCGCCTGAATTTCCGTCATTTTCGGTGCCAAAATGGCCTCCATTATATCCAGGGAAAGCAGTTACCAGCATGCACGCCGGGCCCACTCCACACCACCCCTGGCGCCACATGGTCACCAAGGACTGCAATGAGAGTCCACACACTATCTCTCTCCTGGTGCCAGATGGCTTCAGTGAGTGAGGGGGAGCGGGCCAAGCTATATACTAACACTAATTAAAATCAACCTGTGGGACAGACGAGCTGGTCAGGAGTGCACGACTGGGGAGGCAGCCACACCTCCAGCATGAACTGCAAAGAAAAAGGGGGTCAGTCAGCACATCCCAAAGCGCAGGGGCACGTTGCTATGGCTGAGAACAAGACTGTTAAACAAAACAAGCAATGCAACAGCTCACTGCAAATCAAATAAGGACTAGAGACATATATGTAATGTACAGTACATAAAAAACAATATTTTTATTCCATGTACTGAATGTTGCAGTACTACTTAATTTAAAATGCCTCATTCATTGTGCAGTAATAATTTTTATGATCTAAACTCTTGAGAAGAACTTGTAATGATAATTTGGTGGCCACAATTGACAGTTGATACATTTGTTTAAATCCATTAAAGTCTTTCAGATGTCATCAGAATATCTATGACTAGATATTGGTTTATGAAAATCTTTATCTTTAGACATAGGTGTGTGATGAAGGTTAAAATTTTGTATCATCGGACATCTTTATAAAAAGGACATCCAAATGCCTTAGACCTCACGCTCATGGCTTAGCCTGTATGGTTCGAAATCCAAAATTATGAAATTATAGGCAGTCCATGTACCATCATATGTTATCTCCCTGTGGCACCATATTCTCCTTCTAGGAAAGAATACTTCCATGATGCCCCCCCGCACACACACACACACAATGGAGAACCGTGTACTGTAATTTTTCTCAAGATTCCATGTGGATCTTCGAGAAAAATCCTGCATGTTCCGCCATATAAATACAAAGGCACACAGGGATACAGACGGGCTGAGGGGTTTATGAGGGCACCATGTTAAGTATTTGTAATATGGCCGTATGTGTCCTAATTTTTCCTACTCTACGGAATCTAGATTTATGTTTTAAACGTTATCACATATCAGATTATGCCGTAAGGAATGCTGATTGTGAGAATGAACCATACAAGGACATTCAGTTAATACCCCGTTACACCCAAGACATTTCTCGCTAGGGCTAAGTAAGGCATATACTACATTTTTGCTTATTATGGAAAGTAGACATGACAAAATCACACGGGCAAGTTTTCAAGTTAAGTCCAAAAGAAGGAGAAAAAGAAAAAACACCATGGGAAAGTTTCCTTCGTCTGTATGTACAACAGAATATATTACATTCTCTCTGTCCAGTCTATAATTAAGATGAAAGGCATATTTCCATACAATTTGCCACTCGGTTGCATGGTTTGCATTCCTTGTCCCCTGCATCATCTTGGCATTTTTTTCCCCTCCGTTTCTTTTAATATAATGCAATGAGGAAAACATTTCATTTTTATCAGCCACATGGTTGATGAGGATTGTGCTATTTATAAAAGCATTAGCGCTTCATTGGTGGAAGTCATAAATTATTCAGGAGAGCCAATTTAAGGACTTTCTTTTGTAAACAGAAGAATACATAGTAGGACAGGCATAGAGATCCCTCCTTGTCCTTAGAATAGAAAAACATTATACATCAAGCTCCGTTCTTCAACCTCCTCAAGTATGCCGCGCATAAACACACTTAAAACTGTATAAAAGGATGTAAATGTAACTCAAGATACTGTACAACCACATAAACAAAATATTCTTTAACATTCGCTATGGGAAATAAACCCCCAGATGCCATGAGCATGGCCCTGGTTCATATTTCATTCCTAATTTATTAGGTATATGGTTTGAAAATGATGCTTCTTTAAGACGGAGGATGCATGAATTATTACTACGAGTCAAGAGGCTGTTACTGGTAATGATTTTAGGGATAGTGTGATGGTGCTTTACACTATCACAACACACTACATTCAGCCCAGGCCTTGAGGGGATTGTCCAGCCTTTTGGACTTTTTTATAACTTTGAACCCTAGTCTGTTGTACGTATTGAAAAAAGCATGCTCATCCACTCCATTCTGGCTTCCTGTCTCCCTTGGTCCTCCGATCCCCATCCTGTAAACTTACGGACGGACAGGGTCATGTGCACCATTGTAGCCAATGATTTGCCTCATTGGTGACGTGCTTCTAGGGGCACATCATTGTGTACAGGTACAACAGGATGGATTTGAAAGTTAAAAATGTCCAAATTTTTCCCATTTTCCAAAATATTATGGTAAACGGATTAAACTGGGTGAAAAATGTTTTTTCATACTTACCTCCTAATCTCCTGTGGCTCCTGTTCTTATGCTTACAGGTTCCATGCTGATTTCTACTTCCTGATCCTGTCACGACACAAAGAAAAAGCCTTGAAATACCCAATCAACTGATCTTTGGCTTAGCCAATCATTGGCTGAATGGTCATTCCCTGTGTATCAAGATTGAACCAGGAAGGAGAGACCAGTCTGGACTTTTTAAGCTTTCAAATCGGGGAAGTGAACGAGGTAGATAGAGTATTTTTTTAATTTTTTTAAGGTCCAGTAGAAGACAACCCTATTTGGAGTCCACTTTAGAGCCAGGGTCTGTTTCTTGTGGGAGGAATCACAAATAACTTATTACAAATATTTGTTTTATAAATATAACAAATAACTTATTAGAACTTATTGATGATATGGCCAGTGTGCACAATAGACACAAAAATTATGATAGCATAAATAATAAGAGTGGACCTCAGAAAGATATCCTCTCTTGAGTCCAAGGAACCACAGAATGCTGCTGCTACCATAAGACAAACCTTCTACCTCTAGACCTTTACCTACCATTTATTCACCGTGTTTTGCTTATACGCAAAAACATTAGCCTCAAGTGAACTTTTAAAACATGGATCTGATGGTCTGTTTTATCTGACCCTTCCGATAAACCTTGGAGTTTTCATCTTTGGATTTTGCCCGACGATTTTTCCTCTATGTACTTTAGCAATGTATAAACTAATATTCAGCTTGGACTGGAGGATAACGGGAGGCTTAAAAATACAAAGGCTCTGTTCATGTTTGCATAGGAGAATTCAAGATTGATTGCATATTCTCATTTTCTTAGGAGGTGCTGACTAACTTTGACTTTTGCACTGTACATATGGGGGCGTTGACTGCCTCCATCTTGTTCATACTCTCTTTCCAGCCGTCCAACTCTGTTTTTATGAGTATAGAAAAAAGCTGATTCCTTTCTTTCCATAGAAAGGCCTATGTTCAAGAGACAAAAGAGGAAGGTAGGTCTCTTGTTATACAGGTACACTGTGTAGTGTAGTGACCCATCTAAAGTTGCTTCAGGTGGGTTTAGACAATTCCATCAAAATGTGCGTCAATAACCTCAAATGTATAAAAATGATAAAAAAAATAACATGTTTGCATATATCTCAGCTCCCACAGGGCACTGCAGCATCTTTGTGTTTGCTTGTATGATGTATACAGCTTGTACTTAGTCAGAAAGCTCCTGTGGAGCTGGACCAAGAGCAAGGATGTAGATGACCAAGCATAACCAAAGAAGATCGAGACAGAGCCAAGTTGACTCATAACCGGACCAGGATGAAGAGCAAACATAGTCATAACCATAAAATGGCAAGACAAAGAAGCATAGTCATTAATAATATAAACATAGTCATCAGAAATTGTATATAGGATCCCAACTTTTTCAAATATAGCAGTGGTACGTTTTATCATACTGTCTTTAGCATATTTTCTTATTGACAGTTTATTGACAGGAATTTTTTGATGATTTTCAGGATAGGCCATCAATATCAGATCGATGAACCAGCACCTCCTCTGATCTGCTGTTTGAAGGGTCTGCAGAACTTGAAAGAGAGCTTTTTCCTCTGCATTGTACAGCACGGTACACTCTCTAGTAGTTATGCTGAATATTGCAGTCCAGGCACTTTCACCTGAAGAGGACTGAGCTACATTAAGGCTGAGCTACATGTGACTGATGGACGTGATGTCACAGGTCACAGAACACCACGTGCCACATCTTTTCCAATAGCTGAAACAGCTGATTGGCAGGGCTGTCAATAGTCGGACCCTAAACAATCTGATAGTAATGAGCTATGACTGTCACTCAGAGCAAAGAGGAGGGGCTGTGAGGCAGAGAGCACTTCACTGTTAAGCTCCGCCTCCTAAGACCTTGAAAGAGCAAAATCTGGCAGAATAATAGTTTATATTCTCACTACTCCTGATGAGAAAAGCTTCATAAGGGTCCATTCACACGTCCGTTTTTTCTTTCCTGATCTGTTCCGTTTTATGCGGAACAGATCTGGACCAGTTCTGTACCCATTCATTTTCAATGGGTCCTGGAAAAAATCGGACAGCACAATGTGTGCTGTCCGTTTCCGTTGTTCCGTTACGCATGTCCGAAAAAATATAAAACTTGTCCTATTCTTTTCCGCAAAAATCGGATCCTGGTACAATACAAAGTCAATGGATCCGCAAAAAACAGAAGACATTCGTATGTCATTACGTATGTCATCCGTTTTATGCGGATTCCGTTCCTGGAAATTAAATGTTTATTTTATAAACTTTTATTCACTTCTTTTTTTTTCAATTTTTTTTCAAAGAAATCCAAACAACTTTATTTGCTTTTGAAATTTATATATGTTTCCGTTTTTTGCGGATCCGCAAAAAAAGGGTGACATACGGATGACATACAGAAACATTTTCAGGAACAAGGGATCCGCAAAAAACGGACCGAAAATCGGGATATAGAAAAATACTGACGTGTGAATGTAGCCTAAAGGGTATATTTGTGCTGCTTTCCCCAGACCCTGCTTTTAGAATTTTAGCATGGTCAAAACTGCTGACAGATACCCTTTTAAGACATACTTGGGTTTTGTTAGTACACATTCTAATATACTTACAAATACTATCCTAAGGATAAACCATCAATAAAAAAAATCCAGGAGAACTACTTTAACCACCTCAGCTCCCCTAGCTTAAACACCCTTAATGACCAGACCACTTTTTACAATTCTGCACTACACTACTTTCACGGTTTATTGCTCGGTCATACAACTTACCACCCAAATGAATTTTACCTCCTTTTCTTCTCACTAATAGAGCTTTCATTTGGTGGTATTTCATTGCTGCTGACATTTTTACTTTTTTTGTTATTAGTCGAAATTTACCGAATTGTTTGCAAAAAAAAACATTTTTCACTTTTAGTTGTAAAATTTTTCAAATAAAACTACATTTCTATATAAATTTTTCTCAAAATGTATTGTTCTACATGTCTTTGATCAAAAAAAAAAATGTTTGGGTAAAAAAAAATGGTTTGGGTAAATGTTATAGCGTTTGCAAACTATGGTACAAAAATGTGAATTTCCGCATTTTGAAGCAGCTCTGACTTTCTGAGCACCTGTCATGTTTCCTGAGGTTCTACAATGCCCAGACAGTAGAAAAACCCCACAAATTACCCCATTTCAGAAATTAGACACCCTAAGGTATTTGCTGATGGGCATAGTGAGTTCATAGAACTTTTTAATTTTTGTCACAGGTTAGCGGAAAATGATGATTTTTTTTTTTTTCTTACAAAGTCTCATATTCCACTAACTTGTGACAAAAAATAAAAACTTCCATAAACTCACTATGCCCATCACGGAATACCTTGGGGTGTCTTCTTTCCAAAATGGGGTCACTTGTGGGGTAGTTATACTGCCCTGGCATTTTAGGGGCCCTAATGAGTGAGAAGAAGTCTGGAATCCAAATGCCTAAAAAATGCCCTGTGAAATCCTAAAGGTGCTCTTTAGAATTTGGGCCCCTTTGCCCACCTAGGCTGCAAAAAAGTGTCACACATGTGGTATCGCCGTACTCAGGAGAAGTTGGGCAATGTGTTTTGGGGTGTCTTTTTACACATGCCCATGCTGGGTGAGATAAATATCTCTGTCAAATGACAACTTTGTATAAAAAAAATGGGAAAAGTTGTCTTTTAGAGAGATATTTCTCTCACCCACCATGGGTATATGTAAAAAGACAGCTCCAAACACATTGCCCAACTTCTCCTGAGTACGACGATATCAAATGTGTGACACTTTTTTGCAGCCTAGGTGGGCAAAGGGGCCCAATTTCCAAAGAGCACCTTTAGGATTTCATAGGGAATTTTTTACACATTTTGATTTCAAACTACTTCTCACGCATTAGGGCCCCTAAAATGCCAGGGCAGTATAACTACCCCACAAGTGACCCCATTTTGGAAAGAAGACACCCCAAGGTATTCCATGAGGGGCATGGCAAGTTCCTAGAATTTTTTTTTTTTTGGCACAAGTTAGCGGAAAATGATGATTTTTTTTTTTTTTTTTTCTTACAAAGTCTCATATTCCACTAACTTGTGACAAAAAATAAAAACTTCCATGAACTCACTATGCCAATCACGAAATACCTTGGGGTGTATTCTATCCAAAATGGGGTCACTTGTGGGGTATTTATACTGCCCTGGCATTTTAGGGGCCCTAATGCGTGAGAAGTAGTTTGAAATCAAAATGTGTAAAAAATGCCCTGTGAAATCCTAAAGGTGCTCTTTGGAATTTGGGACCCTTTGCCCACCTAGGCTGCAAAAAAGTGTCACACATGTGGTATCGCCGTACTCAGCAGAAGTTGAGCAATGTGTTTTGGGGTGTCTTTTTACATATACCCATGGTGGGTGAGATAAATATCTCTGTCAAATGACAACTTTGTATAAAAAAATGGGAAAAGTTATCTTTTAGAGAGATATTTCTCTCACCCACCATGGGTATACATAAAAAGACACCCTAAAACACATTGCCCAACTTCTCCTGAGTACGGCGATACCACATGTGTGACACTTTTTTGCAGCCTAGGTGGGCAAAGGGGCCCAAATTCCAAAGAGCACCTTTAGGATTTCACAGGGAATTTTTTACACATTTTGATTTCAAACTACTTCTCACGCATTAGGGCCCCTAAAATGCCAGGGCAGTATAACTACCCCACAAGTGACCCCATTTTGGAAAGAAGACACCCAAGGTATTCCGTGAGGGGCATGGCAAGTTCCTAGAATATTTTTTTTTTTTGGCACAAGTTAGCGGAAAATGATGTTTGGTTTTTTTTCTTACAAAGTCTCATATTCCACTAACTTGTGACAAAAAATTAAAACTTCCATGAACTCACTATGCCCATCACGAAATACTTTCGGGTGTCTTCTTTCCAAAATATGGTCACTTGTGGGGTAGATATACTACCCTGGAATTTTAGGGGCCCTAGTGCGTGAGAAGTAGTTTGAAATCAAAATGTGTAAAAAATGCCCTGTGAAATCCTAAAGGTGCTCTTTGGAATTTGGGCCCCTTTGCCCACCTAGGCTGCAAAAAAGTGTCACACATGTGGTATCGCCATACTCAGGAGAAGTTAGGCAATGTGTTTTGGGCTGTCTTTTTACATATACCCATGGTGGGTGAGAGAAATATCTCTCTAAAAGACAACTTTTCACATTTTTTTTATACAAAGTTGTCATTTGACAGAGATATTTATCTCACCCAGCATGGGCATGTGTAAAAAGACACCCCAAAACACATTGCCCAACTTCTCCTGAGTACGGCGATACCACATGTGTGACACTTTTTTGCAGCCTAGGTGGGCAAAGGGGCGCACATTCTAAAGAGCATCTTTAGGATTTCACAGGGCATTTTTTACACATTTTGATTTCAAACTACTCCTCACGCATTAGGGCCCCTAAAATGCCAGGGAAGTATAACTACCCCACAAGTGACCCCATTTTGGAAAAAAGACACCCCAAGGTATTTCGTGATGGGCATAGTGAGTTCATGGAAGTTTTTATTTTTTGTCACAAGTTAGTGGAATATGAGACTTTGTAAGAAAAAAAAAAAATTAAATCATCATTTTCCGCTAACTTGTGCCAAAAAAAAAATATTTCTAGGAACTTGCCATGCCCCTCAGGGAATACCTTGGGGTGTCTTCTTTCCAAAATGGGGTCACTTGTGGGGTAGTTATACTGCCCTGGCATTTTAGGGGCCCTAATGCGTGAGAAGTAGTTTGAAATCCAAATGCATAAAAAATGCCCTGTGAAATCCTAAAGGTGCTCTTTAGAATGTGGGCCCCTTTGCCCACCTAGGCTGCAAAAACGTGTCACACATGTGGTATCTCCGTACTCAGAAGAAGTAGGGCAATGTGTTTTGGGGTGTATTTTTACATATACCCATGCTGGGTGAGAGAAATATCTCTCTAAATGTCAACTTTACCCATTTTTTTATATAAAGTTGTCATTTTAGAGAGATATTTCTCTCACCCAGCATGGGTATATGTAAAAATACACCCCAAAACACATTTCCCTACTTCTCCTGAGTACGGTGATACCACATGTTTGACACTTTTCTTGCAGCCTAGGTGGGCAAAGGGGCCAAAATTCCTTTTAGGAGTGCATTTTTAGACATTTGGATCCCAGACTTCTTCTCATGCTTTAGGGCCCCTAAAATGCCAGGGAAGTATAAATACCCCACATGTGACCCCATTTTGGAAAGAAGACACCCCAAGGTATTCCATGAGGGGCATGGCGAGTTCATAGAAGATTTTTTTTTTTGGCACAAGTTAGCGGAAATTGATTTTTTTTTAGTTTTTTCTCACAAAGTCTCCCTTTCCGCTAACTTGGCACAAAAATTTCAATCTTTCATGGACTCAATATGCCCCTCAGCGAATACCTTGGGGTGTCTTCTTTCCAAAATGGGGTCATTTGTGGGGTGTTTGCACTGCCCTGACATTTGATGGTCTCCTTAATCATTACATGTATGGCCAGCTATAGGAGTTTCTGCTATTCTCCTTATATTGAGCATACGGGTACATTTATTTATTTTTTTTCGTTCAGCCTCTGGGCTGAAAGAAAAAATGAACGGCACAGATTTCTTCATTCGCATCGATCAATGTGGATGAAAAAATCTCTGCCAAAAAAAAAAAAGGAGGGGAAAGGCATCTGCCAGGACATAGGAGCTCCGCCCAACATCCAAACCCACTTAGCTCGTATGCCCTGGCAAACCCGATTTCTCCATTCACATCAATCGATGTGGATGAATAAATCATTGCCGGGATTTTTTTTTTTGATTTTTTTTTATATACAAAGTGTTTACCAAAGCATATGAACACCGCCCCTCAGCTCATATGCCTCGGCAAACATATCTTTTACTGCAGAGGAGAAATCTCGTCTTGCAGCGCCGCATACACCGACTTTTGTGTAATCTGACAGCAGCGCAATGCTTCTGCCAGAATGCACATCAGTGCTGCAGCTGGTTCATCGGTTGGTCCACCTAGAAGGTTAAAAAAACAAAACAAAAAAGAAAAAACCAGGCCGCAACGCAATAAATTTATTAACTAATTTTTTTAACATTTGAACGGAACATTAACTTTTATAAACTTTAACTTTTTGAACAGAACATTAACATTTTTGCTTAGGCTACTTTCACACTAGTGTGAAAGTAGCCTTACCGGTGATTTTTTTTTTTTTTACCTTTAGAGGACAAATCTCTCCTTCCCCATGGGACAATGTGCAAAGCGCAAATCGCCCAGAGATGTGGCGAAGTACAATATGCACTTTGTCCCAGGTGAAAGGAGAGGTTTGCAGCAGCTGTGAGTGAAAGGGCCCTAATAGTCCTGTGTGCCTGTCCTGTAGAACGCAATCCCTATGCTAAGTGTACCTGTGTGTGGTACTTCCGGAAACACTCCCCGAAGCATAGGGCAGGGTGGTCAGGGCAGTCAGGACAGAAATAGCGGGTGTCACGCCTTATTCCACTCCTGCTACAGACACAACATTTTTTTCGGGGTGGCGGTCGGTTTGAGGTACCAGCAACAACACTGGGGAAATGTCGCTCGTGTAGACGGCTCACTACACTGGTGGATGGGGCCACGGAACCTCCTGGATACAGGAGGTTCTCGATGATCTCTTCCTGAAATTTGAGGAAGGATCTTGTTCTCCTAGCCTTACTGTAGAGAACAAAACTATTATATGCAGCCAATTGAATCAAATATACAGACACCCTCTTATACCAGCGTCTGGTCCTGTGGGAAAGTAAATAAAGAGCCAACATCTGGTCATTGAAGTCCACCCCTCCCATGAGCGAATTATAGTCGTGGACACAGAGAGGCTTTTCAATGACACTGGTTGCTCGTTCAATTTCGGATGTCGTGTCTGCGTAAAAGGAGGAGAGCATGTAAACATCACGCTTGTCTCTCCATTTCACCGCGAGCAGTTCTTGGTTACACAAGGCAGCCCTCTCTCCCCTTGCAAGACGGGTGGTAACGAGCCGTTGGGGGAAGCCCCGGCGACTAGGTTGCGCTGCAACAGCAGCCAATCTGTTCTAGGAACAAATGCCTGAAGAGGGGCACACTTGTGTAAAAATTGTCCACATAAAGATGGTACCCCTTGCCAAATAAGGGTGACACCAAGTCCCAGACTGTCTTCCCACTGCTCCCCAGGTAGTCAGGTCAACCGACCGGCTCCAGGGTCTGATCTTTACCCTCATAGATCCGAAATTTGTGGGTATAGCCTGTGGCCCTTTCACAGAGCTTATACAATTTGACCCCATACTGGGCACACTTGCTTGGGATGTATTGTTTGAAGCCAAGGCGCCCGGTAAAATGTATAAGGGACTCGTCTACGCAGATGTTTTGCTCAGGGGTATACAAATCTGCAAATTTGGTGTTGAAGTGGTCTATGAGGGGCCGAATTTTGTGGAGCCGGTCAAAAGCTGGGGGGCCTCTGGGACGAGAGGTGCTGTTGTCGCTAAAGTGCAGGAAACGCAGGATGATCTCAAATTGTGTCCTGGACATGGCAGCAGAGAACATGGGCATGTGATGAATTGGGTTCGTGGACCAATATGACCGCAATTCATGCTTTTTTGTTAGGCCCATGTTGAGGAGAAGGCCCAGAAAAATTTTAAATTCGGAAACTTGGACGGATTTCCACCGGAAAGACTGGGCATAAAAGCTTCCCGGGTTGGCGGCTATAAATTCAGTGGCATACCGATTTGTTTCTGCCACGACTAAGTCCAAGAGCTCCGCAGTCAAGAACAGCTCAAAAAACCCCAGTGCCGAACCGATCTGAGCTGTCTCAACCCGAACTCCAGACTGGGCGGTGAAAGAGGGAACTACAGGTGTGGCTGAAGTTGGGGGCTGCCAATCAGGGTTTGCCAGCACCTCAGGGACTCTAGGGGCTCTACGGGCCTGTCTGTGCGGTGGCTGCGACGGGGGAACTAATGCACGTGCCACCGTACCAGCTTCAACTGCCCTTCTGGTGCTCACCACTTCACCATGTTGTACGGCAGTGCTGGTACTAGGTACAGGATGGGCTGCACTACTGGTGTATGCCTCACCACGTAATCCGACAGCGCCAGCCCCACTCTGCTGCTCTTGAAGCGGATCCTGCGCAACCTGTGGTCTAGCAACACGGGGCCGGGTACGCCTGGTGCTATCAGGGACCTCAACCTCCTCGTCCGAACTTTGGGTCAGACTGCCACTGCTTTCTACAGGTTCATATTCTGACCCGCTGGATTCGTCAGATGAGGGTTCCCATTCCTCATCCGACTGGGTCAGAATCCTGTAGGCCTCTTCAGAAGAATACCCCTTATTTGCCATTTGGTCAACTAAATTTAGGGGGTATTCCCTGAGACTACCCAAGAAAAAAAGCAAGCCTGTCTTACAAATGGGAGGCTAGCAAAGTACTGGAAGCCGCTGCGATTGATAAAAAATATCAAAACTGATTTTTTTATCGCCGCAGCGCTTGTGAAGTGATTGTGCAGTGATCAAAAAAAAATAAAAATTTTTGTCACTGCAGCGGGGTGGGCGTGGGTGAACGCACGTGTGGGCGACCGATCAGGCCTGATCGGGCAAACACTGCGTTTTTGGTGGAGGGCGAACTAAGGTGACACTAATACTATTATAGATCTGACTGTGATCAGTTCTGATTACTTACAGATACTATAAAAGTACCATACTATAACCGTCAATACTAGTGAAAAAAAAAAGTGACAGTTTACACTGACTTTCACTAGGTGATTGACAGGGGCGATCAAGGGGTTTATTGGGGTGATGGGGGGTGATCTGTGGGCTAAGTGTACTGTTTGGTGTACTCACTGTGATGTGTGCTCCTCTGCTGGGACCAACCGACGAAAAGGACCAGCAGAGGAGCACAGAAGCCATTTAACACCTTATATTTATAAATATAAGGTGTTAGATGGCTTCTGCTTAGATTTTTTGAAAATCGCCAGCCTGCCAGCGATGATCATTGGCTGGCAGTCTGGTGACTAAACGCTCCTTTAACTTTTGCCGGCCCGCAATACGCATGCGCGGGCCGGCTCTGACCGAAATCTCACGTCTCGCGAGAGGACGCGCCGGCGCGTCCAGGAGGAATAACAGGGCCGCCGCAAAGACGCAATCCTGCGTACGGCGGTCCTGCAGTGGTTAAGGGAGGAAGGGAAGGAATATATACTATAATAATAATATATAGTATAATAATATATAATATAATACTATAATAATAATATATACCATACAGTCAGGTCCATAAATATTGGGACATCGAACACAATTCTAACATTTTTGGCTCTATGCACCACCACAATGGATTTGAAATGAAACGAACAAGATGTGCTTTACCTGCAGACTGTCAGCTTTAATTTGAGGGTATTTACATCCAAATCAGATAAACAGTGTAGGAATTCCAGTAGTTTGCATATGTGCCTCCCATTGTTAAGGGACCATAAGTAATGGACAATTGACTTCTCGGCTGTTCGATGGCCAGGTGTGTGTTATTCCCTCATTATCCCAAATACAATGAGCAGATAAAAGGTTCAGAGTTCATTTCAAGTGTGCTATTTGCATTTGGAATCTGTTGCTCTCAACTCTTAAGATGAGATCCAAAAAGCTGTCACTATGAGTGAAGCAAGCCATCATTAGGCTGAAAAAACAAAACAAACCCATCAGAGAGATAGCAAAAACATTAGGCATGGCCAAAACAATTGTTTGGAACATTCTTAAAAAGAAGGAACGCACCGGTGAGCTCAGCAACACCAAAAGACCCGGAAGACCACGGAAAACCACTGTGGTGGATGACTGAAGAATTCTTTCCCTGGTGAAGAAAACACCCTTCACAACAGTTGGCCAGATCAAGAACACTCTCCAGGAGGTAGGTGTATGTGTTTCAAAGTCAACGATCAAGAGAAGACTTCACCAGAGTGAATACAGAGGGTTCACCACAAGATGTACACCATTGGTGAGCCTCAAAAACAGGAAGGCAAGATTAGGGTTTGCCAAACGACATCTAAAAAATACTTCACAGTTCTGAAACAACATCCTATGGACTATGGACAGATAACACCAAGATCAACTTGTACCAGAGTGATGGGAAGAGAAGAGTATGGAGAAGGAAAGGAACTGCTCATGATCCTAAGCATACCACCTCATCAGTGAAGCATAGTGGTGGTAGTATCATAGCGTGGGCATGTATGGCTGCCAATGGAACTGGTTCTCTTGTATTTATTGATGATGTGACTGCTGACAAAAGCAGCAGGATGAATTCTGAAGTGTTTTGGGCAATATTATCTGCTCATATTCAGCCAAATGCTTCAGAACTCATTGGACGGCTCTTTACAGTGCAGATGGACAATGACCCAAAGCATACTGCAAAAGCAACCAAAGAGTTTTTTAAGGGAAAGAAGTGGAATGTTATGCAATGGCCAAGTCAATCACCTGACCTGAATCCGATTGAGCATGCATTTCACTTGCTGAAGACAAAACTGAAGGGAAAATGCCCCAAGAAAAAGCAGGAACTGAAGACAGTTGCAGTAGAGGCCTGGCAGAGCATCACCAGGGATGAAACCCAGCGTCTGGTGATGTCTATGCGTTCCAGACTTCAGGCTGTAATTGACTGCAAAGGATTTGCAACCAAGTATTAAAAAGTAAAAGTTTAATTTATGATTATTATTATGTCCCATTACTTTTGGTCCCTTAACAAGTGGGAGGCACATATGCAAACTGTTGTAATTCCTACACCATTCACCTGATTTGGATGTAAATCCCCTAAAATTAAAGCTGACAGTCTGCAGTTAAAGCACATCTTGTTCGTTTCATTTCAAATCCATTGTGGTGGTGTATAGAGCCAAAAATGTTCGAATTGTGTCAATGTCCCAATATATATGGACCTGACTGTATGTTTGATTTTATAACTTTATTTACTTTTTCCCTCAAAAGTGGAGGTAAATGGCAGTGTGAATACTAATGAGCGGTTCCATTATGGAAGTACTCATTAGTATGCAGGAGGCAGGGGAAGCTGTGACTGTAGCACCGTTCTAACTGTACTCACCTCTCTATCTTCTTTTGTGCCCCTCGTGGCACTGTGTCCTAACTGGAAGTTGGCGTGCACTATGACCTGATGCTATGCTTCGTCAAGTCACAGCACGGCGCCAGCAGAAGATCAAGGAGCAGTGAGTGCAGGAAGAGTGTGCCGTCCAGAGCAAGAGAAGTAAGTTAACTTATTTATTTTATGTCTGATCTGAGGTCTCATGAGGATTGGGGGACTGATTGGGGGGTCTGATCTGAGGTCTGAAAAAGTTTAGTGGTCTGATTAAGGGGTCTGATAATCATTGGGGGTCTGATCTGATGTCTGATACAAATTGGGGGTCTGATTGGATGGTCTGATCAGAGGTCTGATACAGTGAGGAACAGAAGTATTTGAACACCCTGCGATTTTGCAAGTTCTCCCACTTAGTAATCATGGAGGGGTCTGAAATTCACATTGTAGGTGCATTCCCACTCTGAGAGACAGAAAAAAATAAAAAAAATTCAGGAAATCACATTGTATGATTTTTAAAGAATTTATTTGTCTTGCACTGCTGAACATAAGTATTTGAACACCTGAGAAAATCTGTGTTAATATTTGGTACAGAAGCCTTTGTTTGCAATTACAGAGGTCAAACGTTTCCTGTAGTTCTTGACCAGGTTTGCACACATTGCAACAGGGATTTTGGCCCACACTTCCACACAGATCTGCTCTAGATCTGTCAGGTCTCGGGGCTGTAGCTGAGCAACACAGAGTTTCAGCTCCCTCCAAAGATGTTCTATTGGATTTAGGTCTGGAGACTGGCTAGGCCACTCCAGAACCTTGATATGCTTCTTACGGAGCCACTCCTTGGTTATCCTGGCTGTGTGCTTCGGGTCGTTGTCATGTTGGAAGACCCAGCCACGACTCATCTTCAATGCTCTGACTGAGGGAAGGAGGTTGTTGCTCAAAATCTCACAATAAATGGCCCCATTGATCCTCTCCTTAATACAGTGAAGTCGCCCTGTCCCCTTTACAGAAAAGCACCTCCAAAGCATGATGTTACCACCCCCATGCTTCACAGTAGGGATGGTGTTCTTGGGATGCAACTTATCCTTCTTTTTCCTCCAAACACGACGAGTGAGGTTTATACCAAAAAGTTCTACTTTGGTCTCATCTGACCACATTACTGTCTCCCATGCCTCCTCTGGATCATCCAGATGGTCATTGGCAAACTTCAGACGGGCCTGGATATGTGATGACTTGAGCGGGGGAACCTTCCGTGCAATGCATGATTTGAAACCATGACGGCGTAGTGTTCTACCGACAGTGACCTTTGAAACTGTGGTCCCAGCTCTCTTCATGTCATTGACCAGCTCCTCCCTTGTAGTTCTGGGCTGATTCCTCACCTTTCTTATCATCAGTGATACCGCACGAGGTGAGATCTTGCATATAGCCCTAGTCCAAGGGAAGACTGACAGTAGTCTTTAGCCTCTTCCATTTTCTAAAAATGGCTCCAACAGTTGATCTATTTTCACCAAGCTGCTTGGCAATTGCCGCAAAGCCTTTTCCAGCCTTGTGGAGGTCCACAATTTTGTCTCTGGTATCTTTTGACAGCTCTTTGGTCTTGCCCATGGCAGTAGTTGGCGTTTGACTGACTGTGGGGTGGACAGGGGTCTTTAAAGACAGGTTCTACGAAGTTAGATTAATGAGTAGAGTAGAGGTGGACTTTTTAAAGGCACAGTAACAGGTCTTGGAAAGCCAGAATTCTTGCTGTTTCTCAGGTGTTCAAATACTTATGTTCAGCAGTGCAAGACAAATAAATTCTTTAAAAAACATACAATGTGATTTCCTGGGGGGAAAAATGCACCTACAATGTGAATTTCAGACCCCTCCATGATTTCTTAGTGGGAAAACTTGCAGACAGATGTGCTGTGGCTGCGCACAGCGTGAGGGCGCTCTGTAATCTCACGCTGTGCGCTTCGGATCACAGCACAGCCGACGACAGGAAGAAGAGAGAGGCGGCTGAAGGTAAAAAGCAGTGGTGTCTGGAGCAGGAGTGGTCAGTGGATTTCTTATTTTGTGATCTGAGGCTGGGGGCTGAATAAATGAAGCTGGGAGCTGAATATATGAGGCTGGGGGCTGATTAAATGAGGCTGGGGCTAATAAGCAGCATGGGGGGCTGATATGAGGCATGAGGGGGTCTTATTTGAGGTATAGGGGTTTGATCTGAGGCATGTGGGTCTGATCTCAGGTCTGAATGGGGGGTCTTATTTATATTGGGGTTCTTATCTGAGGTCTGATTGGGGGTCATTCACATTGGGGTCTGAGATGAGGTCTTATAGGGGTCTTATTAACATTAGGAGTCTGATCTGAGATCTAATTGAGGGTCTTATTAACATTGGGGGTCTGATTGGGGCTGTGAGCTGAGGTCTGATTAATATTGGGGATTTGATTGCTGGTCTGATCTGAGGTCTAATGAAAATTATTTTTTTCCTATTGTATTCCTCTCAAACCCATCTTATAGGGTACAAAATACAGTATATATTTTTTGTCCATTTTTCCATTTTTTATGTTCCTTTAGTTATCAGTATTTCTATGCAGTAGATCGCCAAATTTGTTTTAAAAAATGTTATAAAACGACAACAAAAATTCTCACAGCCAAGTAAAACAAGCCCAAACATGAATCAGCAAACACACGGTACATTAAAGAAGTTCATCTAAAAATCCTTCTCTTCTCAGAAGTAATTCATTGCTGATATTCGTTAGCTATGTGTGTGCCGCCATTGATTGTGGTAATTTTACCACCAGTTGACCACATGAAGCCAATAGCTTTTGGCCTTCAGACACATAATATTACAACCCAAACACTTTCCTAGTTTCTTGTAATCTATGGCTGACTACTTTGTTTTCCAACTTCATCCTCTTC
Source organism: Bufo bufo (assembly GCF_905171765.1). Taxonomy (NCBI): domain Eukaryota; kingdom Metazoa; phylum Chordata; class Amphibia; order Anura; family Bufonidae; genus Bufo; species Bufo bufo. Next base: position 590,528,699 of record NC_053392.1, on the reverse strand, counting down.
CAGACCTTCCTAGACAAGGTTTCCTTCCAAAAGTCCTCACACACTTATCCCAATGTCTAGAGAGTATTGTTAAGTCTTAGAATTTCCTATATCTTTACCAACAGTATTAAGTTATGTGAGAATGCAAAAAAGGAGGGGAAAGTCCCCAGACGGCGAGATCCATGGATATTGTTAATATTGGCAATATCAAATATGATTTACAAGAAAAAAAAAGTGACACAATTCGGAATGCATGGCGCTAGAGGTGTTAAGCCAGAAAGACGTCTATGAAAACGCTCCATCTTCTGAAAATAATACAGTTTAGAAACTTAAAAACGTGTCCAGAAATATTAGTCATCCATTATTGCCCTTCCCCTCAAAATCAGTCATAATCCATTTAACAGGGCGACTTTGCAAAGTGTCAGTGATTTAGAATTCAGATTCCAGCACAGCTCTTAGCAGGACTGATCAAGAGTATTGCGTTAGTAGATCACTGCTCATTGAAACTCATGTTGCTCATTATGGAAGGTTTAATAGTATCCTATACGTTAAAACTAGAGTTGAGCGAACCCGAACTGTAAAGTTCGGGTTCGTACCGAACTTTAGGTTTTTCGGCACCCAGACCCGAACCCGAACATTTACGTAAAAGTTTGGGTTCGGGGTTCGGCGCTTTCTTGGCGCTTTTTGAAAGGCTGCACAGCAGCCAATCAACAAGCGTCAGAATACTTGCCCCAAAAGGCCACCACAGCAATGCCTACTATTGGCATGGCTGTGATTGACCAACTGCAGCATGTGACCCAGCCTCTATATAAGCTGGAGTCACGTAGCGCCGCCCGTCACTCTGCTCGGATTAGTATAGGGAGAGGCTGCAGCTGCTGTGAGGGAGAGATCAGGGAGAAATCTTATCAAGAACTGCTTTTTTTACTCAGCGATCTACAGCAAATGTGTTTTGTGGGTGCAGTGCACAATTTTTTTAAGCCTGCCCTGAGCCAACTACTGCTGAAAACAAACTTTTTTTTACTTCAGTTAGTCAATATTAATACATAATAGGCAGCCATTTTATGCAACGATAGTGCACCAGCACAGGCTATCTGCATGTCTGCAAGTCCAGAAATACATCTTTTTGCTTACTAGAGTGAAAAAACCCTCTAATATACTGCACATCTGGGATTAGACGTGCAAAAGTGAGTGTCACATTTAGGCCAGAAATACATCTTTGTGCTTACTGGGGTGAAAAAACCCTCTAATATACAAACCGGATTCCAAAAAAGTTGGGACACTATACAAATCGTGAATAAAAACTGAATGCAATGATGTGGAGGTGCCAACTTCTAATATTTTATTCAGAATAGAACATAAATCACGGAACAAAAGTTTAAACTGAGAAAATGTACCATTTTAAAGGGAAAAATATGTTGAATCAGAATTTCATGGTGTCAACAAATCCCCAAAAAGTTGGGACAAGGCCATTTTCACCACTGTGTGGCATCTCCCCTTCTTCTTACAACACTCAACAGACGTCTGGGGACCGAGGAGACCAGTTTCTCAAGTTTAGAAATAGGAATGCTCTCCCATTCTTGTCTAATACAGGCCTCTAACTGTTCAATCATCTTGGGCCTTGTTTGTTGCACCTTCCTCTTTATGATGCGCCAAATGTTCTCTATAGGTGAAAGATCTGGACTGCAGACTGGCCATTTCAGTAGCCGGATCCTTCTCCTACGCAACCATGATGTTGTGATTGATGCAGAATGTGGTCTGGCATTATCTCGTTGAAAAATGCAGGGTCTTTCCTGAAAGAGATGACGTCTGGATGGGAGCATATGTTGTTTAGGAACCTGAATATATTTTTCTGCATTTATGGTGCCTTTCCAGACATGCAAGCTGCCCATGCCACACGCACTCATGCAACCCCATACCATCAGAGATGCAGGCTTCTGAACTGAGCGTTAATAACAACTTGGGTTGTCCTTGTCCTCTTTGGTCCGGATGACATGGCGTCCCAGATTTCCAAAAAGAACTTCGAATCATGACTCGTCTGACCACAGAACAGTCTTCCATTTTGCCACACTCCATTTTAAAAGATCCCTGGCCCAGTGAAAACGCCTGAGCTTGTGGATCTTGCTTAGAAATTGCTTTTTCTTTGCACTGTAGAGTTTCAGCTGGCAATGGCGGATGGCACGGTGGATTGTGTTCACTGACAATGGTTTCTGGAAGTATTCCTGAGCCCATTCTGTGATTTCCTTTACAGTAGCATTCCTGTTTGTGGTGCAGTGTGGTTTTACGGCCTTGACCCTTACGCACAGAGATTGTTCCAGATTCTCTGAATCTTCGGATGATGTTATGCACAGTTGATGATGATAGATGCAAAGTCTTTGGGATTAGATGTGCATAAGTCACTGTCACATTTTGGCCAGAAATACATCTTTTTGCTTACTGGGGTGAAAAAACCCTCTAATATACTGCACATCTGGGATTAGACGTGCATAAGTAACTGTCTTTTTTAGGCCAGAAATACGGCTTTTTGGTTACTGGGGTGAAAAAACCCTCTGATATACTGCACATCTGGGATAAGACGTGCATAAGTGACTGTCACATTTAGGCCAGAAATACATCTTTTTGCTTACTGGGGTGAAAAAACCCTCTAATATACTGCAAAATCTGGGATAAGACGTGCATAAGTGACTGTCACATTTAGGCCAGAAATACATATTTTGCTTACTGGGGTGAAAAAACCCTCTAATATACTGCAAAATCTTGGATAAGACGTGCATAAGTGACTGTCACATTTAGGCCAGAAATACGGCTTTTTGGTTACTGGGGTGAAAAAAAGCTCTAATATACTGCACATCTGGGATTAGACATGCATAAGTGACTGTCACATTTAGGCCAGAAATACGGCTTTTTGGTTACTGGAGTGAAAAAACCCTCTGATATACTGCACATCTGGGATAAGACGTGCATAAGTGACTGTCACATTTAGGCCAGAAATACATCTTTTTGCTTACTGGAGTGAAAAAACCCTCTAATATACTGCAAAATCTGGGATAAGACGTGCATAAGTGACTGTCACATTTAGGCCAGAAATACATATTTTGCTTACTGGGGTGAAAAAACCCTCTAATATACTGCAAAATCTTGGATAAGATGTGCATAAGTGACTGTCACATTTAGGCCAGAAATACGGCTTTTTGGTTACTGGAGTGAAAAAACCCTCTGATATACTGCACATCTGGGATAAGACGTGCATAAGTGACTGTCACATTTAGGCCAGAAATACATATTTTTGCTTACTGGGGTGAAAAAACCCTCTAATAAACTGCAAAATATGGGATAAGACGTGCATAAGTGACTGTCACATTTAGGCCATAAATACATCTTTTTGGTTACTGGGGTGAAAAAACCCTCTAATATACTGCACATCTGGGATTAGACGTGCATAAGTGACTGTCACATTAGGCCAGAAATACGGCTTTTTGGTTACTGGGGTGAAAAAACCCTCTGATATACTGCACATCTGGGATAAGACGTGCATAAGTGACTGTCACATTTAGGCCAGAAATACATCTTTTTGCTTACTGGGGTGAGAAAACCCTCTAATATACTGCAAAATCTGGGATAAGATGTGCATAAGTGACTGTCACATTTAGGCCAGAAATACGGCTTTTTGGTTACTGGGGTCAAAAAACCCTCTAATATACTGCACATCTGGGATTAGACGTGCATAAGTGACTGTCACATTTAGGTCAGAAATACGGCTTTTTGGTTACTTGGGTGAAAAAACCCTCTAATATACTAAACAACTGGGATTACACGTGCATAAGTGACTGTCACATTTAGGTCAGAAATACGGCTTTTTGGTTACTGGGGTGAAAAAAACCTCTAATATACTGCACATCTGGGATTAGACGTGCATAAGTGAGTGTCACATTTAGGCCAGAAATACATCTTTTTGTTTACTTGGGTGAAAAAACCCGCTAATATACTGCACATCTGGGATAAGACGTGCATAAGTGACTGTCACATTTAGGCCAGAAATACATCTTTTTGGTTACTGGGGTGAAAATACCCTCTAATATATACTGCACATCTGGGATTAGACGTGCATAAGTGACTGTCATATTTAGGCCATAAATGCGGCTTTTTGGTTACTGGAGTGAAAAAAACCCTCTAATATACTGCACATCTGGGATTAGACGTGCATAAGTGACTGTCACATTTAGGCCAGAAATACGGCTTTTTGGTTACTGGGGTGAAAAAACCCTCTGATATACTGCACATCTGGGATAAGACGTGCATAAGCGACTGTCACATTTAGGCCAGAAATACATCTTTTTGGTTACTGGGGTGAAAAATCCCTCTAATATAATGCACATCTGGGATAAGACGTGCATAAGTGACTGTCACATTTAGGCCAGAAATACATATTTTTGCTTACTGGGGTGAAAAAACCCTCTAATATACTGCACATCTGGGATTAGACGTGCATAAGTGACTGTCACATTTATGCCAGAAATACGGCTTTTTGGTTGCTGGGGTGAAAAAACCCTCTAATATACTGCACATCTGGGATTAGACGTGCATAAGTGACTGTCACATTTAGGCCAGAAATACGGCTTTTTGCTTACTGGGGTGAAAAAACCCTCTAATATACTGCACATCTGGGATTAGACGTGCATAAGTGACTGTCACATTTAGGCCAGAAATACGGCTTTTTGGTCACTGGGGTGAAAAAACCCTCTAATATACTGCACATCTGGGATTAGACGTGCATAAGTGACTGTCACATTTAGGCCAGAAATGCGGCTTTTTGGTTACTGGGGTGAAAAAACCCTCTGATATACTGCACATCTGGGATAAGACGTGCATAAGTGACTGTCACATTTAGGCCATAAATACGGATTTTTGGTTACTAGGGTGAAAAACCCCTCTATTATATACTGCACATCTGGGACTAGACGTGCATAAGTTACTGTAAAATTTAGGCCACGAATACCGCTGTCATATAGAGTTTTAAAAAAGAAAAAAGTGAAATACCCTACATCAGGGTTTTTATTGGCGGTTAATTATTTTTACCAGACTTAACCACTTTTTACTTTGCTTTGTGAACGCTATCTATGAGGCAAAGATCTAATAAGGGATGCGGTCATGGTCGTGGTGGTGGTGTTGGTGGAGCCTCTAGTGCAGGGAGAGGACGTGGCCGTTCTGGCACAGCTACACATCCTACTGAACCTACTACCTCAGGTCCCAGTAGCCACCAGAATCTACAGCGATATTTGGTCGGGCCTAATGCCGCTCTAAGGATGGTAAGGCCTGAGCAAGTACAGGCGCTAGTCAATTGGGTGGCCGACAATGGATCCAGCACGTTCACATTATTTCCCACCCAGTCTTCTGCAGAAAGTGCACAGGTGGCTCCTGAAACCCATGCCCATCAGTCTGTCACATCACCCCCGTGCATATCGGGGAACCTGTCTGACCCTCAAGTCATGCAGCAGTCTCTTATGCTGTTTGAAGACTCTGCTGACAGGGTTTCCCAAGGGCATCCACCTAGCCCTTCCCCAGGGGTGGAAGACATAGAATGCACTGACGCACAACCACTTATGTTTCCTGATGAGGACATGGGAATACCACCTCAGCACGTCTCTGATGATGACGAAACACAGGTGCCAACTGCTGCGTCTTTCTGCAGTGTGCACACCGAAAAGGAGGTCAGGGAGGAAGACTGGAGGATGCAGGGGACAATAAGGTCCTAGACCCCACATGGAATGAAGGTCGTGCCACTGACTTTCAGAGTTCGGAGGAAGAGGCAGTGGTGAGACCGAGAGCGTAGCAAAAGTGGGAGCAGGGTGCAAAAGCAGAGCAGCCGTCGCCAAAACAGTTCGCCTGCTACTGGCCACCGTCACCAGGGACCGAGCACACCAAAGGCAACTTCAAGGAGTTCCCTGGCATGGCACTTCTTCACACAATGTGCTGACGACAAGACCCTAGTGGTTTGCACGCTGTGCCATCAGAGCCTGAAGCGAGGCATTAACGTTCTGGACCTTAGCACAACCTGCATGACCAGGCATCTACATACGAGACACGGGCTGCAGTGGAGTAAGCACCTTCAAAACCAAGAAAGGGCTCAGGCCCCTCCTGCTCCCTCTTCTGCTGCTGCCTCGGCCTCTTCCTCCGCCTCTGGAGGAACGTTGGCACCTGCCGCCCAGCAAACAGAGGATGTGCCACCAACAACATCACCTCCGTCACCAAGCATCTCCACCATGTCACACGGAAGCGTTCAGCCCTCCATCTCATAAACCTTTGAGAGAAAGCGTAAATTCCCACCTAGCCACCCTCGATCCCTGGCCCTGAATGCCAGCATTTCTAAACTGCTGGCCTTTGAAATGCTGTCATTCAGGCTGGTGGAGACAGACAGCTTCAAACAGCTCATGTCGCTTGCTGTCCCACAGTACGTCATTCTCAGCCGCCACTACTTCTCCAGGAGAGCCGTGCCTTCCCTGCACAACCAAGTATCGGATAAAATCAAGTGTGCACTGCGCAACGCCATCTGTGGCAAGGTCCAACTAACCACAGATACGTGGACCAGTAAGCACGGCCAGGGATGCTATATCTCCCTAACTGCACACTGGGTAAATGTAGTGGCGGCTGGGCCCTAGGCGGAGAGCTGCTTGGATCACAGGGCATCATTCTTTGCCTCCTGTTGCCGCCTCTTCCTACTCAGCTTCCTCCTCCTCTTCTACCACCTCCTCATCAGGTCAGCGACAGACCTTCACCGACAACTTCAGCATAGCCAGGGGTAAACGTCAGCAGGCCGTTCTAAAACTGATGTGTTTGGGGGACAGGCCCCACACCGTGCAGGAGTTGTGGCAGGGTATAGAACAAAAGACTGACGAGTGGTTGCTGCCAGTGAGCCTCAAGCCCGGCCTGGTGGTGTGCCATAATGGGCGAAATCTCGTTGCAGCTCTGTGACTAGCCGGTTTGATGCACATCCCTTGCCTGGCGCATGTGCTGAATTTGGTGATGCAGAAATTCATTCACAACTACCCCGACATGTCAGAGCTGCTGCGTAAAGTGCGGGCCGTCTGTGCGCGCTTTCGGCATTCTCATCCTGCCTCCGCTCGGCTGTATGCTCTACAGCGTAACTTCGGCCTTCCCGCTCACCGCCTCATATGCGACGTGCCCACCAGGTGGAACTCCACCTTGCACATGCTGGAGAGACTGTGCGAGCAGCAGTAGGTTATAGTGGAGTTTCAGCTGCAGCACGCACGGGTGAGTCGCACTGCGGAACAGCACCACTTCACCACCAATGACTGGGCCTCCATGCGAGACCTGTGTGCCCTGTTGCGCTGTTTCGAGTAGTCCACCAACATGGCCAGTGGCGATGACGCCGTTATCAGCGTTACAATACCACTTCTATGTCTCCTTGAGAAAACACTTAGGGCGATGATGGAAGAGGATGTGGCCCAGGATGAGGAGGAGGAAGAGGGGTCATCTCTAACACTTTCAGGCCAGTCTTTTAGAAGTGGCTCAGAAAGAGGATTTTTGCAACAGCAGAGGCCAGGTACAAATTTTGCCAGCCAGGGCCCACTACTGGAGGAGGAGGAGGAGGAGGAGGAGGAGGAGGAGGATGGGAATGAAGCATGCTCACAGCGGGGTGGCATCCAACGCAGCTCGGGCCCCTCACTGGTGCGTGGCTGGGGGGATACGGAGGACGCAGACGATACGCCTCCCACAGAGGACAGCTTGTCCTTACCTCTGGGCAGCCTGGCACACATGAGCGACTACATGCTGCAGTGCCTGCGCAACGACAGCAGAGTTGCCCACATTTTAATGTGTGCTGACTACTGGGTGGCCACCCTGCTGGATCCCCGTTACAAAGACAATGTGCCATCCTTAATTCCCTCACTGGAGCGTGATCGGAAGATGCGCGACTACAGGCGCACGCTGGTAGACGCGCTCCTGAGAGCATTCCCGACTGACGCCGGGGGACAAGTGGAAGCACAAGGCGAAGGCAGGGGAGGAGGAAGAGGTCACCAACGCAGCTGTGCAGCGTACTCAAGTTGTGTGTAGAAATGTGTTCCTGGGTGTAGTAGTGCAATAAACACTAACCTGAGACGGCTGACTCTCTGCATAGGCAGGTGATGGTAGGAAAATGTTCGTGACGCCAGTGCCAATTAAACGGTGGCACGCCGTTTGCTGATAGCAGGAATAACTGAGGAACCACGTGATGTTAAAACAAAACTCCAACTTTAGTAGTTTCCATATAAAGACATTAACGGAAGCACAGTTCCTTTGCATACAGTTGATTTTTCAATACGGTCGATGCAGGCAATACAGATTAAGCAAGGTGACTTCAGAGTGTGAAACACAGGACTTGCAGTACAGGAGCTTGCACTCTATTCCTGACTGATCCTGGGACATAGAAAATCTTCTCCAAGGCCCAATACCTTAACTCTGGCGTATATCCTTGGTTCTCTCTTTATAAAGTACCTCCTCTGTTATCTTGAGTACCTCTTGCTTTCCTTGACATGCCTCTGTCTCTCTCTCAGCTTCCTCAGGCTCTAGAAACTTCCGAACTCCCTCTGGAAGCTTCTGAACTCAGGTGTTCCTGCTTCTGCATAGATGAACTCAGGAGGGGAACCTTCTCTTTGAATCTGGAACCCGGTTACAGGGACTGCAATACCCTCTCCTGGTCTGCAGGCTTCCGGCCTGGACTTGACTCTGACATCTAAACTCCAACTGCTGTAGACTGACTTTAGACTAGACTTTAGACTCAACTGACCTTCCTTTCCCTGTCTGGGCCTTATATAAACTAGGGCTCCCTAGCTCCCTCTAGTGACTAAGAGCTGGAATGACACCCCTAGCAGGCCTGTACATGCAAGTTTCACAGTAACAGGGAAATACATAGCATTACATTACATGACAATTTATAAAGATGACATATACCAACTTCCCCATAATTAAGGAGGGACGACAGCACACCAAGTGACACTTTTGTAGTGACGGGAATTACAGTCCCCGTACACTACATACCCCACTGCTTTAAGCTGAGTACGACCTCGTACTCCATCAGGGCTCGCCCAACTGGAATCTCTACCTGAAACAGAAAAAAGAGACATGCAGGCATACATACATGTAATTCATCTGCATTTACATTCATATCAGGTCCAATTGGCAAAGGTGAAGGGTGGTGACAAGGGGCGTCGTTCTCTTCTCCTCAGGATAGTGAATGGAACTGGGGCGCTAACCTGGCACAGCGTAACATTATAACCAGGATAGTCCATGACAATGAATAAGTCCATAATAGAACAGCAAAATGGATAAAACAGTATAAAAGTTCTTGGAGGCTCAAAGAACAAACATGAGTCCGTACCCAGGTTATTTTCCTAATAAATCACAGAGGCTCTCGTGCAGTGGAGTCCATCTCTGGGCACATTTCCTTTTAAAAGAGCAAAAATCTCAGAGGCTCAGGTTCTTTTGAGTCTGTCTCCGGGCACGGTTCCTTAGTATCAAGTTGCACAATAAAATTGTAGAATATAAAACAAGTGCTGTAATACCCCTGATCAACCTGAAAAGGGGGTTAAGGGTAAAAGGTGCAACTCAGGAACAGGCATAACTTGGCGTGGGATAGCAAAAGCAGGCAGGAGGTCCTGGAAACAAACTTGGCTTTGTTGACTTTAATACTTCAGTGGTCAACACCCACCACTGAGCCGTGGATAAACTGGCAGCAGCAACAAACGACCAGGGAACATAGGACTCCTGTCCTGAAAGGGTTAACAGCATTTTTCGTTGGTGCAATAAATCAAAGGCCTAGCAGGCAGATTCACAGGGGTATGTCATCATTACCCGGCTCTGCTGGCAAGGACGGCCTGTAGTAGTCCTCTACAGGAGGATGTGCCCACATAACAGTGTTAGGGGGAAGCTGCAACGTGAAGGGACCCCTAATAGGTATTGGCCCCATGGGCCTAGGGGTAAACCCTTGGGTGGACCGTACCGGTCCCGGCATGATAATTGTGGGATGAAGTGGAGTGGATACCGCCGCCGCAAGCGGTCCGGTGGGCTCTGTGTAGCAATTCACAGCAACATGGGGTCTTCTTTGGGGCACTGGCGGAGCGGTGGCAGCAGAAGGTAGTCTACGGGTGGTGACAGGCACCCTTACCTCGTCCTTCTTTGGCGGCGTCTGGATCCTGGCGGTCGCGATCTTGCGCAGCTCCCGCAACTTCTCCTCCAGCCGGACAATCTGCTCACCGATGCTCTCCGTGTCAGAGTCGCGGTCATCTGCTGGCACCGCCGGTGCAGGTACTGTCACCGATGGCACGGACTCGGCCTCTGCAGGTTCTGGTGATGCATCGGGTTTCCGACCCCTCCGGATGTTCTCAAAGGTATTTCGAAGTCCCTTTATATTTTCCATCTCTTGCATGGTCTTCTCCCGACGAGGCAGCTCGGGGGAAGGGTAAGGGCTCACCCATTTTTCCAACACGGTTGGCTGCCAGAAGACGTTAGGCCCAATGAAGGAGCTCCGCTCCTGGAAGGCGTGATGGGCCGGCTCTGGAGAGCGTTCCGGTTCCCGCTCGCAGCCAGAGTAGTCTTCTTCTTCTGCCTCCCAGTCCTCAGGTTCTCGCTTGGGACGGGTCACGGCAGTGGCATAAGGGCCTCTCAGGCTCTCGGCAGGGGTGAACTCCACTTCCTCTCCCTCGCGGAGGCTGTGTTGATAGGAAGGGAGGTAGTCTCTCTTGACAGACCTTCTATTAACATATAAGTCTCTGCCAGTCAGGTAATCTTGTATGACCCCGTAGCCACGGGTTTTGTCAAAGGACACCACCACTCCCTTTCTCCTTTCCAGGCGGGGTTGGGTGTTGGTGTGTCTTTCATGGATTGTCTTGGTCAACTCTTCATAATAGATCTTGGTCTTTGTATTCCGCTTTATAGCGGCCTCCCGGATCTCTGCCATAAGTGACGACCACTTGAAAGAGGGTTGAAAGAAGTCTCTCCAAGAGCCATAGCAGGGCCCTGGTTCTTTCTCCCGTGGCGGGCAGGCGGGTTTCTCCGGTCCCGGAGAGTAGGCCGGTGGAGCCTCCTCTGGCTCTACACCAATAGCACTCATTTTTGAAATCTCAGGTGCGGACGTTGCAGCAACGCTCTGTTCACTTTCCAACATGCTCGATCCTTCTCTGGAGAGCGATAGGGTCGCGTCAATTAAATCAGCCAGCTCCTCCCATTGCACTGGGAGGCCGCCCCCCAGGTATTCCAGTATATGGAAGGCGGTGTCCATGCTGGCAGACATGCAAATGTCCAGATAAGCAGTGGCGCCTGACCTTGAACTCCTTCCCGCTATTTCCTCAGAAAGGCGCCAATTTTTCCCGCCTTTTCGGGATGAAGATGACGCAGCAGTTATTTCAGTAGCCTCAGCGGCCATCTTTAGCAAGAAACGCTGTCTATTCACTGACAGCAAGCAGGATGATGAAAAGTCCACAAAACCACACTCCGATGTGGCGATTTCCTTCCTCTTAGTAGCGCAACACTGCACAGCGCTTTTTAGAGGTTTTAGGAACACTTTTGGTATGATTTTCAGTTCACAAAGTCCACTTTAAATAAACAGGCAATTTGTCACTTTGGTCACAGGGCAACTGTATAAGGCACAAAGTTCACGCTTCTTGCACTAGAAAGCATGCGTATCCTGTTCGTGGCGCCAAAAGAGAGATGCAGCGTACTCAAGTTGTGTGTAGAAATGTGTTCCTGGGTGTAGTAGTGCAATAAACACTAACCTGAGACGGCTGACTCTCTGCATAGGCAGGTGATGGTAGGAAAATGTTCGTGACGCCAGTGCCAATTAAACGGTGGCACGCCGTTTGCTGATAGCAGGAATAACTGAGGAACCACGTGATGTTAAAACAAAACTCCAACTTTAGTAGTTTCCATATAAAGACATTAATGGAAGCACAGTTCCTTTGCATACAGTTGATTTTTCAATACGGTCGATGCAGGCAATACAGATTAAGCAAGGTGACTTCAGAGTGTGAAACACAGGACTTGCAGTACAGGAGCTTGCACTCTATTCCTGACTGATCCTGGGACATAGAAAATCTTCTCCAAGGCCCAATACCTTAACTCTGGCGTATATCCTTGGTTCTCTCTTTATAAAGTACCTCCTCTGTTATCTTGAGTACCTCTTGCTTTCCTTGACATGCCTCTGTCTCTCTCTCAGCTTCCTCAGGCTCTAGAAACTTCCGAACTCCCTCTGGAAGCTTCTGAACTCAGGTGTTCCTGCTTCTGCATAGATGAACTCAGGAGGGGAACCTTCTCTTTGAATCTGGAACCCGGTTACAGGGACTGCAATACCCTCTCCTGGTCTGCAGGCTTCCGGCCTGGACTTGACTCTGACATAGTCTAAACTCCAACTGCTGTAGACTGACTTTAGACTAGACTTTAGACTCAACTGCCCTTCCTTTCCCTGTCTGGGCCTTATATAAACTAGGGCTCCCTAGCTCCCTCTAGTGACTAAGAGCTGGAATGACACCCCTAGCAGGCCTGTACATGCAAGTTTCACAGTAACAGGGAAATACATAGCATTACATTACATGACAATTTATAAAGATGACATATACCAACTTCCCCATAATTAAGGAGGGACGACAGCACACCAAGTGACACTTTTGTAGTGACGGGAATTACAGTCCCCGTACACTACAGCTGTGTCAGCGCCAGCACCTCAGAAGGCAGGGTTAGCATGGCCGACATGTGGAAAAGCTTTGTCACCTCGCCGCAACAACCGGCCCCAACTGCTGATATGGAACGTGTTAGCAGGAGGCAGCATTTGAACAACATGGTGGAACAGTACCTGTGCACACGACTACACGTACTGATTGATGGTTCTGCCCCATTCACCTTCTTGGTCTCCAAATTGTCCACATGGCCAGAGCTTGCCCTGTATGCCTTGGAGGTGCTGGCCTGCCCTGCAGCCAGTGTACTCTCTGAACGTGTATTTAGCACGGCAGGAGGCGTCATTACAGACAGACGCAGCCGCCCGTCCACAGCCAACGTTTAGAGCCATTTTAATGCAAAAAAATGCCAATTTTAGTGCCCTAAATTGAAAAAAATCTTATTTTCAATTGTCGGGTGACATTTTACCATTTTTGGCGTATACAAACCCCTGCTGTGCCTGGGTGACAGGGGCCTAAATCTCTCAAAATCCTCTGTTCTATTGCTGGGTGACATGAACCCCCTTTTGCCGTGAATGAACCCCTGCTCTGCATTGCTGACAGGGAACTAAATTTAGTGAAAACATCTGTTACTGATCGGAAGATGCGCGACTACAAGCGCACGCTGCTGATAGCATTCCCACCTGACAGCGGGGGCACAGTGGAAGCACAAGGCGAAGGCAGAGGAGGAGGATGAGGTCGCCAACGCAGCTGGGGCACCGCCAGCACCTGAGAAGGCAGGGTTAGCATGGCCCAAATGTGGAAAAGCTTTGTCAGCCTTGGAGGTGCTGACCTGCCCTGCAGCCAGTGTATAGTGTGAACGTGTGATTAGCACGGCAGAGAGCATTATCACAGGCCGCAGCCAATGTGGACAAGCTTACGTTTATTAAAATGAACCAGGCATGGATCCCACAGGACTTGTCCGTACCTTGTGCAGAATAGACATTTATACCAGCCTCAACCATCCATTCTTGTACTTAAGTGCACTTATTAGTTTTATTTTGTTATGTTATCATGTCCCAATATTTTGGTGGATACCCCAATTTAAAAATAAAAAAATAACACAAATCAGTGTTGGTTACCTATTCCTCCTTCACCGCCGCTTCCACCTACACCGCCACGTCAACCTACACCGCCACATCGACCCATCCACCGCCTTCTCAATCTCCTACTCCTTTTTCATTTTTCAGTATTTTATGTTATTTTAAGTCATTTCCCTATCCACATTTGTTTGCAGAACAGTTGCCATGCTCTTAAGCACATTTTGATGCCTTTTGCAGCCCTCTAGCCCTTTCCAGGACTATTTTAGAGCCATTTTAGTGCCCAAAAGTTTGGGTCCCCATTGACTTCAATGGGGTTCGGGTTCGGGGTCAAGATCGGGTCAAGTTCGGGTCCCGAACCCGAACTTTTTTTTCAAGTTCGGCCAAACTCGTCGAACCCGAACATCCAGGTGTCCGCTCAACTCTAGTTAAAACCCCTTTTAAAGTACAAACCGTTAGTCCACTCATTGCAATAGGCCGGGCTGCTTTAACCCCAAAAATTTCAGCTGGTATCCGCCATCTCTGGCCATTCATTTCCCCTGGAGTGGTTGCAGTTCACGTAGGGGTCGATTTATTGATATTGTCTAATACTAAGATCATGTAAGTGTAGGCAGACAGACTTATCCCGGAAATATCCACATCTTCACCCCTCCAGCCCCCCTAACATGAAATGCTCTGATGCCCCCCTTTGCTCTGTGCTAAATTGCGCAGGTGAAAGGCTTTTTATGGAGATCCGGTGACGTACCAGGCTCTCCATGGGGAAAGCTAAATGTAGGCTTCTGCCTAGAAGTGAGCCCGGTGATGTCACCAGCACTGATGGGCGTGCTTTAGCTTTGCCCTAGCCTGTAAAACGGCTAGAGCAGTGCTATAGCTCGCCCATCAGAGCCGGTGACGTCACCGGAAACACTGCCAGGTGTAATAATATAAACAAAAAAGCTCCAATGCACATGTCAGGGGGGCTGGAGGGGTGAAGATGGGGATATGTCCAGGTTCAGCTCTGAACCCGGACAAACCCTTTAAACCACACCACTGTGGCTGATGCTAGATGATAAACCTGGTTTAGCTTTAAAATTATTTTACAGGTTTCATTTAGATTTGAACTGCAGAGTATCTGCACAATGAACAGATGCATTACCCACTCCTCTATAGAAAAGCTCTTCTATATAGGAGTGGGTATGACAGCTAAAGATGAGCGAATTTCATATTTTGAAATTCGTTCACGCTTCGTTTGGTGGTAAAAGGTGAATTGCGTTAAGGATTCCATTACCACGGACCATAACGCAATTCTATGACAGGATGCCTTTAGAGGCATTCCGTTATTCATTCCGTCATAATATAAGTCTATTGGCTGCAAAACGGATCAGTTCCGTTTCCGTTCGGCAGGGGAGTCCTCTCCTGCATAACGGAAATGGGACGGATCATAGACTTCTATTATGACGGAATGAATAACGGAATGCCTCTAAAGGCATTCCGTTTTGCATTCCCTCATAGAATTGTGTCAAAGACTATTTAATCTAACTTTACACCACCTATTTGTTGGTCCAAAAATACACCAAACATTTTGGAGCATTTCTTGGTGTACAATGTCACATTTAAAGAGGACCTTTCACCGATTATTACACTATGAACTAACTATACAGACATGGAGAGCGGCGCCCGGGGATCTCACTGCACTTACTATTATCCCCGGGCGCCGCTCCGTTCTCCCGCTATGCCCTCCGGTATCTCCGCTCACTAAGTTATAGTAGGCGGAGATTCCAGTCACTAAGTTATGGTAGGCGGAGTCTGCCCTTGTTCTGCTCTAGCGCTGGCCAATCGCAGCGCAGAGCTCACATCCTGGGAGGTTATTTTCTCCCAGGCTGTGAGCTCTGCAATGCGATTGGCCAGCGCTACAGAAGAACAAGGGCAGACTCCGCCTACCATAACTTAGTGAACGGAGATACCGGAGGACGGAGCAGGGATAATAGTAAGTGCAGTGAGAACCCCGGGCGCCGCTCTACATGTCTGTATAGTTAGTTCATAGTGTAGTAATCGGTGAAAGGTCCTCTTTAAAAGGGGTTTCCGAGATCTTTATACCTTATCAGTGGTGGCCCGACAAAACCATCGTCAGTTGAGCATTTAAAAATTGTGCTTGCTAGTAGAGATGAGCGAATCGAAGTTGACGAAGTGGAATTTGATCCGAATTTCAGGAAAAATTCGATTTGCACCGAATCTGAATTTCCTCGCGCTTTGTGGTAACGAATCACATTTTTTCCTAAAATGGCTGCTGCCATTAGGACATGGAGCAAAGAACTCTGGGAACGAGGCATCACCCACAATGCCATGCATGCAGCCAATCAGCGGCCCTATGATGTCACAGCCCTATAAATAGCCTCAGCCATCTTGGATTCAGCCATTTTCCAGTGTATTTAGTGCAGGGAGAGACGTCAGCAGGCGCTAGGGACAGTAGTAGAAAAGACTTGAAAACTTTTATTTGCTGAATAGAAGTTCAGGGAAAGAGCATTAGAAGTGTAGGGAAAGGATAGGAAGGAATTATTCCACAGTATTGAAGCAGAACAGGGTGCAATAAGGGAGTGTACAGCCTGGGTAATAGGAACAATTCTATTATACCTTGCTGCACTGACTGGGGATCCAAATTGCCATTATACTGCTGCTTTTAGATTTGCAATAGATGATACATCTGTAATTCCAGCAAACTGTTATTTTTATTGGGGTGCAAGTGCTGTTTGATACAGCCATTAACAGGGTGTATTACTAGGAAATATATGTCTTATTAGCCCTTGTGTGCTGCAGTTATATGTTCTAAAGCCTTTTTGGCATGTATAAATGGGAGAAAAAGGGCTTATTAGCCGTTGTATGGTAAAGTGAGAAAATTACAGCCCTTTTTGGGATGTATTAGTGAAAAAAAAAAAAGTATTGTTTGCCGTTCAGCGGTGCAGTTATTTGCTCTAAAGCTTTTTTGGCGTGTATTAGTGGCCAAAAAATGTATTATTTGCCGTTTAGTGGTGCAGTTATATGTTCTAAAGCCTTTTTTCTTGTGTATTAGTGGCAAAAATAGTATTATTTGCCGTTCAGCGGTGCAGTTATATGTTCTTAAGCCTTTTTTGGCGTGTATTAGTGGGGGAAAAAAGGGCTTATTAGCCGTTGTGTGGTGAAGTGAGAAAATTACAGCCCTTTTTGGCGTGTATTAGTGGCAAAAAAAAAGATTTGCTGTTCAGCGGTGCAGTTATATGTTATAAAGCATTTTTTGGGGTGTATTAGTGGAAAAAAAGGGGTTTATTAGCCGTTGTGTTGTGAAGTGAGAAAATTACAGTCTTTTTTGGGGTGTATTAATTTCCTTTTTATTTTTTTATTTGATCTAACAGTATGTCAGACAAAGAAGAGCCAGGCCCTGCACAGGGGAGGAGCAGAGGCCTAAATGTTTTAGGCACAGGTCAGCAGAGTAACGGGGCGTGGCAGCAGGGGTTACTTCAAGAGGTCTGAGCTCCCGATGTCATCTAACGGTTGTGTCTTGACCAGCAACCCAGCAGTTCTTGAATGGTTGACTCGGTCACCCACTTCGTCCCAAGTGACATCAGACACCCCCAGCCAAGAGTCTATGGGTTCGTCGGACACAACCCTCAGTTGGCATGGCCCAGGAGCCAGCCCTGTGCCCTCACCTGTCCTCAACCTGCCTCTGTCCTTTTCTGTTCCCTCAGCTAGAGAAGTATTATATGCTGTGGGCTCAGCTCCACTATACAGCGAGGACGAGCTACTAGAGGACAGTCAGCAGCTACTGGCCAGCAAAGATCTGGCGGAGACATCTGCCGCTTCCTCCACTAGGTGGGCAAGTACTGATGAGGAGAGTGGAGTGGAAGCTGGTGTTGCAAGCGGTCAGGCTCCTGAGGAGGACATCAGTGACATGCAGACAGTACTCGATGATGATGTAGCTGATCGCACTTGGGAGCATGGTGACGAATGGGCTTCATCATCATCGGGAGAAGAGGGAGGCAGCTTGCCAGTGAGCCAGTGGCAGAGCCAGCAAGTCGCTAGCGTGGCCGGGAGTCAGAAGGGTGGCAGCACGTTTCGGGAGTGAAACGTGCCCGGGGTAGACCACACACTTCACAGGAGCCTTCCTGCTAGGGAAGTAGAGGTGCCCGGGTTCACGGAAGCAGCAGTGGTAGCAGTCAGTCAGTGCGGAGTGTTGGGGGTAAAATCACCATCATCTACCGGTACTGATGCTCCTGCTCCTCTCTCTCCTACTCCTCGTCAGTCATTCCGTCAGCAATTGATCACCAAAGTGATTTCCAAGAGACAACAGTATACGTGCACTCATCCAATGGTGCAGAAGCTGAACGTGCTCCTGGCGAAGTTGCTGGTGCTGCAGTCCCTCCCTTTCCAAGTAGTGGAATCTGCACCTATGAGAGAACTTATGGCTTGTGCCAAGCCGAGGTGGAGAGCTCCAAGCCATCATTTCTTTGCCAAAAAGGCAGTACAACCTGTGGCGAAACCAACCTCGCCACTGGGTTTTGGAGAGGACTGGCTGCTGGCCTCTTGCCCCTGGATTATGGGCCATATACTAACTTTTAAACCCCTGAACCTATTCAAGTGAATTTTGGATAGGTTTTTCCCCAAGTTATACTGTTTAAATTGATGTTAGTTATATGTATGGCCAATGTAAACTCACAAAGTTGTAACAATTTATAATAAGTGTAACTTGTCAGCTTGGGAGGAAATGCTGGGTGTGTTTCTATTGTGCCATTGTCCCATTGTGTGTTTAAATGGTGATGTCTGTTCTGTTGTCCTCACATGTGTATTGGCGATCTCCCTTTGTCCTCAGAGATAATTGGATTGCTCCTCAGGTTGTCTCCGGGACAGAGAGGAGGAGACCATGATGCATTGTGGGATATGTTGTCCTATGTCACAGTCTTCATTCTGGTCCTCTAGGGGCGTGAACGATTGGTTGCTGTAGTTACATTGTATGTGTTGTAAATTACTGATTGGTTGTATTTCAAACCCCTGTGGGCAGTACTATGTTTGTGGTTTATGAATAAAAGAGGCTGTACGTGAAGTACAGTCAGACCACTGCTTGACCCTCAACACGGAGCCTTGTCTCGTTATTGGGGGGATCCGCTGTATGCTGTTAGGGATTGATTGCCAGGAGTGTAAGCTGATCCCTGTTCGTCTGCTAGCAGCTATTCGTGAGGTTCCAGTTTGGAGTGCTACTTTGTATCCAGTTCGGGAGTTTGGTGTATCCTGCAGTAGCTGTGCCTGTCTCTCAGAAAGGGGCTTATCGCCTAAACGGATTTTAACCCCTTGTCTGCTAAAAAAGGTCCGTTACACCACCCCTGCACAAATATGTGGAACAGAAGGTGGGCCATTCCTTGAGCCTGTCGGTGTCTGCCAAAGTGCATGGCAGTGCCAACGTGTGGAGCTGTAACTATGGTCAAGGACAATATATGTCCTTTACGGCCCACTAGGTAAATGTGGTTCCTGCTCAGCCAAACCAGCAACTTGGCCAGGTGACCCCACTTCCGACGCCACGTTCTCACGCCATTGGTCCTGCAACAATATCCTCCTCTGCCTCCTCATCCTCCACCATGTCCTCAGCCTCCACTACAGGGACAATTCACAGTGCTCCTCCAGCATACCACATGTGCAGGGCACGGGGATGTCACGTTGTTCTACACCTCGTTTGCCTGGTCGAACGGAGTCACACAGAGGAGGAACTACTCCGTGTCCTTCATCAAGAAATCAAATTCTGGCTTTCTCCACGACAGGTCAAAATCTGAACCATGGTGACCGACATTGGGAAGAACATGGTGCCGGTGCTGCGTCAAGGAGGGCTGAGGCCATGCGCCTTGCATGGCGCACGTGTTCAATCTGGCTGTCAAGTGGTTCCTGAAGTCTTCCATCCATCTGCAAGACATCCTAAAAAAGGCCAGGAAACTTTGCAAGCACTTCGGCCACTCGAACACCGCCAAGCACACCCTCCCTGAGCTGCAGCGGCAAACGGGGTCCCCCAACATACAGATGTAGAAGGTTTAACACTCAAACTCTTAACTCAAATTTCTTAACTCATCGTGTTATCTTGAAACAAAAGCCATTAAAAAGCAATTGAAGGTGTTTGCTTAACGCATTAAGTTTAGATAACACATCTCATAAAGCATGAGTGTTAAATGTACTACATCTGTAGGCTCATATGCAACGTTTCCACCCTCCATATGTTGGACCTACTATACGAACAGAGAAAGGCCATAATTGATGATCCAAGTGGACAGGAGTACTCCCCTGTGTAACTTCGAGGTCAGCCGGTGGTAGCTCATGCGTGACACCTGCCGTTTGCTCAGGCCCTTTGAGGATGCCACGTTATTTGTCAGTTGCCAGGACTACGGAATGAACAACATCATTCCACTGCTTCATATCCTGGAACAGATGCTAGTACATCTGGCTGTTCAGGGGGCAGGAGATGTGGCACCTATATCTCACGGCCACATGAGCCGTGTGGGGGCTGAACTGGAGGAGGAGGAGGACATTGGAGCACAAGTAATGTGTAGCGAATTGGTGGTTTTTCTACACAGGTGACAGGAGAGGAGGAGCAGGAGCAGCCGGAGGAGCAAGAGGAAGATGAGGAAGACGAGGCAGATGACCCAGGCACACCGTGGCAGTATGCAGTGGAGATGGAGGCAGGGAGTCCCTGCGAGTCACTTGCGCAAATGGCCCGCTGTATGCTCACTTGCTTTGGTTGTGACAGACGAATTGTCACCATTCGGCAGAGGGATGATTTCTGTCTCTCCACCTTGTTGGACCCTCGCTACCGGTCCAAAATGGCGGCCTTTTTTACACCCACTGAGAGGGAGGACAAATTGAACTACTATAGAGACATCCTATGTAGTCAGTTGACCACTGCCTATCTGCACCATCGTCCATCCTCTTGCAGGTCTGACCGGGGGCGCCCTCGGCACTCTTGTTCCACTGCCATGGCTGCTGTGGCGAAGTGGGGGGAGCAGTACCAGTTCTATCAGCAGCAGCTTTAGTCTAGAGTCGATGATGAGCAGCTTTCTTAACCCGCCTAGTGAAGAAACTACTCACCAGCAGCAGCAGTAGACCTGGAGCAGAACCTGAACCAGCAGGTGGTGGCATACAGTACAGACCAAAAGTTTGGACACACCTTCTCATTCAAAGAGTTTTCTTTATTTTCATGACTATGAAGGCATCAAAACTATGAATTAACACATGTGGAATTATATACATAACAAACAAGTGTGAAACAACTGAAAATATGTCATATTCTAGGTTCTTCAAAGTAGCCTCCTTTTGCTTTGATTACTGCTTTGCACACTCTTGGCATTCTCTTGATGAGCTTCAAGAGGTAGTCCCCTGAAATGGTCTTCCAACAGTCTTGAAGGAGTTCCCAGAGATGCTTAGCACTTGTTGGTCCTTTTGCCTTCACTCTGCGGTCCAGCTCACCCCAAACCATCTCGATTGGGTTCAGGTCCGGTGACTGTGGAGGCCAGGTCATCTGGCGCAGCACCCCATCACTCTCCTTCATGGTCAAGTAGCCCTTACTTTCAAAGTTTTCCCAATTTTTCGGCTGACTGACTGACCTTCATTTCTTAAAGTAATGATGGCCACTCGTTTTTCTTTACTTAGCTGCTTTTTTCTTGCCATAATACAAATTCTAACAGTCTATTCGGTAGGACTATCAGCTGTGTATCCACCTGACTTCTCCTCAACGCAACTGATGGTCCCAACCCCATTTATAAGGCAAGAAATCCCACTTATTAAACCTGACAGGGCACACCTGTGAAGTGAAAACCATTTCAGGGGACTACCTCTTGAAGCTCATCAAGAGAATGCCAAGAGTGTGCAAAGCAGTAATCAAAGCAAAAGGTGGCTACTTTGAAGAACCTAAAATATGACATATTTTCAGTTGTTTCACACTTGTTTGTTATGTATATAATTCCACATGTGTTAATTCATAGTTTTGATGCCTTCAGTGTGAATCTACAATTTTCATAGTCATAAAAAAAAAAGAAAACTCTTTGAATGAGAAGGTGTGTCCAAACTTTTGGTCTGTACTGTACTTGGACAGCACCCTGCCACCCCACATTGAAGATCCTCTAGACTACTGGGCAGCAAAACTGGATTTGTGGCTGCAACTGGCCGAGTTTGCCCTGGAAAAGCTGTCCTGCCCAGCCAATAGTGTGGCATCAGAGCTGGTAATTAGTGCGGCGGGGGCCATAGTTACCCCAAGGAGAACTCGCCTGTCCACCCAAAATGTGGAGAGACTGATCTTTGTCAAGATGAATCAGGTGTGGATCAGCCAGGATTTCCATCCATGCATCAGATTAGATCATCCATGCTGCCTCACCCAAACCTTGATAAAAGAGACCGGTTTCTTCTGGTTACCTGCCTCAGCTGCTATTCTGATGCTGCCACCCTGCTGATGCCACACATCTGATGCCAAGTGCTCCTTCTTACACCCAGCCTCGTCAGCAGGTACTGTTATTACCACCCACCTCCCTCTCTGTCACCGGGTCACTCTGTGGTGCTCATGCTGCTGTTGCTGCCACCTCCTCACTATGTCACCTTGCCACTCTGTGGCCTCCTCATGCGGCTGCTGCCACCTCCACACTATGTCACCTTGACACTCTATGGCCTCCTCATGCTGCTGCTGTTGCCACCTCCACACTATGTCACCTTGTCAGTCTGTGGCCTCCTCATGCTGCTGCTGCCACCTCCACACTATGTTACCTTGCCACTATGTGGCCTCCTCATGCTGCTGCTAACTCAACACTATGTCACTGGGCTACTCTGTGGCCTCCTCATGCTGCTGCTGCCACCTCCACACAATGTCACCTTACCACTCTGTGGTCTCCTCATGCTGCTGCTAAATCAACACTATGTCACTGGGTCACTCTTTGGCCTCCTCATGCTGCTGCTGCTGCCACCTACACACTATGTCACCTTGCCACTGTGGTCTCCTCATGCTGCTGCCAATTCACAACTCAGTCTATGGGCCACTCTGTGACAGTGTAAAAGGAGTGCACTCTTTCACGCTACAGTAGGATCTTTGGCCTCTGCACAGTTCTTTATACCTGGCGCTAACATCGACCTGTAAGGCTGAGTTCACACTTGAGTTATTTGGGCAGTTTTGGTCCCATAACTGCCCAAATAAGTGAAGTGTGCAGTGATTCTAAGAGCAACGCCTGTCATGTGTGTGTCATACTGACTCACAGTATTGTTTCACTACCACAGCAGACTCCCTATGTGTGTTACTGCAAGGCACAGTGTCCTACACCACTATGCAGGCTCTTTGCAGCCAGGAAATAGCTGTTTTTTAAAATGATTCGCCGGCAATAAATTCAGATCGAATCAAATCTTTTCGGGAAAATTCGGCGAACTGGCCGAATCGAATATTTTAGAAATTCGCTCATGTCTACTCACTAGTGTACAGGCGCTATAGCCGCCAGGTGCCTGCTGTTTTAAACAGCAGGCACCCTGGACTAATGTATGTTATCGACGATAACATTGATTGTATACTGTAGGGATTTTCACTGGTAGGCAGGGTAAGCGGACACAATACAGAGGCAAGACCACGGTTGAAAAGCAAAAGTTCTGTGTTTATTCACACAAAAAGTCAGAAAAGAAAATATAAGCAAAGTCCCCTTGGTTTAAATCCTGGTGTTCTGTTCACACCTTGCTGCAGGTACCGCAATAGAAGGTCAAGTCCTGGTGTTCACTTCACACCATGCTGCGGGTACCGCATAAAGTGTCCCAAACCTGGATGTGGTTCCCTTGTCCTTCCAGACAGGTCGCAGGCATGCATCCAGCACAAGGCTCACACACAGACACAGCCTCAGATCCCAATACAGAGATTCCACAGCTCCACTGTCACCTGGAGGATAATTCCACACCCAGCTGAGCTGCTGGCTGGGTTTTTAAACCCCAGCCCAAAACCTGGCCTGAACGTGGGGAACAGCCACCCACCCTGCTCTTTAGCTGCTCCTAATAAGAACCGGCCCGGATCGGCTTTTCAGCCACACTAAGAAAAAACAGTGTCAGCGAGCACTAGCTGCCGCTGCCACACAAAATAACCGGTTCCTATCTCACCGAGGCCAGGAACCTCGGTGACATGTACCTTCCATCAATGACTGACCCTTGCGCCTTCCTAAAATACATTTAAGCCCTCAGATGCTGTGGTCAAATGTGACCACAGCATCTGGGAGGTTAAAATGGTTTTCCTGAGGATAGGTCATCAGTATCTGATTAGTTTGGGTCCGACACTCGGGACCCCCGCCAATCTGCTGTTCTTAGAAGTCACCAGCACCCCTGTGAGCACTGCTGCCTACTCGCAGCTTGACCAAGCACATGGCCGTGCAAAGTATAGTGGCTGTGCTTGGTATTGCGCTCAGCCTCATTCATTTCCATGGGCTGAGCAGCTGCTAGGCCAAGTGACTAATGAACGTGTCGTCACTAGCCTAGGAAAAACTGAGAGAAGGCCCTGGTGCTCACAGGAGCGCCTCTGCCTTCTCAAACAGCTCATTGGCGGGGGTCCAGGCTGGTACCTTGTACCGAAGTTGACTTTAGATTCATGTTTCAATGGTTTTCAAGTTTAAAAATCAAAGTCTGAAGTTGTTTACCGAAGTCTCGTGAGACTTCAGAGATAACAAATTTCACCTTGCTTGAGCCCATACATTTGAATGTTATACAGAGACAGATCTCCATACAGCATTCAAATTAAGTTTTGACTGAAGCGACTTTGGATCTATGATCTGAAGCTTGCTTAGCTCAACACTAGTTACCACCAAAACCAGACAGCCTGACCTTTTGAATGCCAGGTGCTGCTATGTTATTATGTCTGAAAACCTGTTTTCGTCTGAAAAAATCTGCTGTGTCATTACCACTGGGTTTCATTAAATCTCTAATGTAAGACTATGAGAGACGGGAGTTGAGACATTGTATTTGTTGTGCTGAGCTTCTTCACTCCACCCCTCCCATTACAAGGGTCAGGTTCAGATAGAAATGATATATAAGGAGAGCAGTCAGACCCCCTAGTGTCCTGCAGTTAGTGAACAGTGCTTGGAAGGGGATTACTCTGCCAGACTACCTAAGTCTCTCAGAGAGAGAAGGACAGCTCGCTCAGGCCTTTCCTCAGCATTAAACTGGATTACTGCAGACCCTGACTCTCTGAACTTATTTCCAATTGGGGTGCACCAAAAATTATAATCCCTTCCGGAGAGCAGCAACATGTGGTGACACCTCAACGGTGTCCAGGGGACCCAGCATAGCATTGGAACCCCCCACAAACCCAGCCACTGCACTTGTTTTTGTCCAGCTGAGGTACAGGTGAGGTCATGTGCACCACTGCAGCCAATGACTCTTCTCAGTGGTGACATGTCCTCAAGTGACATGTAACCCAGCAGTCACGTGCCGCTTGGGGACACGTCACAACTGGGCATCGTTATTATCTGCAGCGGTGCATGTAACTCAGTCTTTACCTTTCCTAAAAGTAAACAAGCTGGGGACTGGAAGATCACCAAACAGTGCAACCATACAAGAAGTGATCTTTCTCTTGATTCCAGCAGGTTTTGGGAAAACTGGCAGGCAAACTTGAATATTCAACTTTCTCTTTCTCTGCTGTGCTAAACTTGGCTTTAATCTGGTAGCTGGACTCTGCAGCTATTCTGGTACCTTTGGCTGTTGACCCCCCTCATGACACTCTATCCTTAAATCTGCAAGGATTTATGGTGCTCTATGAGCTGCTTCCCTCTGGAGAGACTCCTGCTGCAGGAGGGGGGCCTTCGCCTTGCTGCTACATCTTGACACATCTGCTTCCGACACTAGCATCCAATAGGACTGACTAAACAATTCCTGCAGCCTCTCCCTTGGTAGGAAGCAGGACTAGCCCACTTCTGCCCAAAAGGGGGAGAATGGAATGGTGATTTCCATTCTATATAAAAATCTCTCTGCCATATACGCTGCTGGTTTACCAGGTGCATTACATGAACATAACAGAGTCACAGCAAGATTATGCACCGTGTATGAGGACCTGGAATAAATACACAGATTACATTATTGTTAGCCATTAGAGACAGTAGCAGGGTGTAGAAATGGTAGTGCAACCCTGGGGTATTACACATGCTGTTAATTATCCCCCCCAAAAAAGTGTTTGCACCACAAAGCCACCAGATCTCCCCGATACCATTAACTTGGTGGCACAAACAGTTTGTGTTTCATCCAGATATTTCTTCATGACTAATTTGACCTCATACAGAGGCACCTTTGTCCCATGATTCATATTGCCTGACCCCTGATGGATGTGGCATACTGATATTCACATGGCTTAATGACAGCAAAATCATTTTCCAAGGTTATGAAGGGAACTTACACAGTATTTGTTTGTTCAATAAAACGTTTCACATCCCAGAATACCTGGCAGTAGATCAGCCATCTGTAGAGGGTCAAAGAAAGTGGCCTCCCCACAGACTCAACTCCAAACCAAACGTTAAAAGAGTGAGTGCAAAAGTTCACATTTTCCTCTTCAGCAAAAACTGTTGTGAGAATTTTGGCATTCACCGTTACTAAAAACAGTATCCCCAAAAGATGATTTAAAACAAGTTGCATGTTATCATTTTTATTTCTCACCGAGGTACGTTTGACACTGAAAACCTTTGGCATCTGCTGAGAAGGCCTCAAAATATCAGTCTGTAGCCTTCCACACTCTTCAAGTCCCATCTGTCCAATATTCCTGTCATGTAAAAACTTTCTTGCAAATGAAAAAACTTACTCTTCCCCTGCTGCTATCATCATGTTATCATGTAAATGATGTTACTGGCTGCAAAGAATAATGTCCTGCTCACTTCATGAGAAGATGGAGCCCTGCCCTTAATATTATTAGCAAAGGAGCGAACAGGTCACTTTCTGCCATATGAAAAGCATACTATTCTCAAACTGCTGTCTACATGTACGTGATGTTATTGGCTGCTCACATCAAGAGAAGGTTTAGTCCTGTCTTTGCTACCATAATCATGCAGCATCCCACTTCAGAGCAGCGATACACTGAAAAAACTGCAACAAAAGGGGTTCACAAATGTGTTTTTATGTGATATATGCATTTTTATTGCATTTTACAGGAACTTGATAGTAATAGGCCATATCCACAGCCACCAGTAGATGGGGTTGATGTCACCCTCACCATATAGAGAGGAGGAACATTCCAGAGAGAGTTCAGGGTAGTCTAGTCTCATACAGTGAAGGAAGCACATGTCCAATGTAGGAGCTGAGCCAGCCCTGGATTAGGTGCCATCCAGAGCAAGGCCAGAAAAGAACTTTACTGGAAAAGCAGGCCAGAAGAAAGAGAGAGATACAGAGTGGAAGTTCTGTAAATGTGAATTGCATTGCATGGAGCTTATAGACTATACAGCCATATTGTCCAGTTGTGCAAAAGGCTTCTGGCCCTGGACATACACGTACTTACCCAGCAACTTGATAACCTGCACAGAGGAATCCAAATCCTGCAGAGGACACTGTGGAAGCATACAAAAAACAAATTGCAGAGCGTAGTCTGACATTTAGGGACTGCCCTGTGATTGCATGCATTTTATGTATTAACTGCCAGTCTCTGCATGCTAAGAACTGTCCTGATATGCTTGCAATTGAATTCTTCAAGTGTAACTGTCATGTTTTCATTTAAAAAAATATCTATTTTAACATATTTTATTGCTGCTGCAGCAATATGGATTACGCAGTTTTTAGTTTCTTCACATACCACTGTTTTACTTTTTACAACTGTTTTGAACCCTACAATATGAGGATCTTCTCAAGATGGCTCGTCTGCCAGTTCTCTGAGGCCAAAACTGCCTTCTCTCATTTCACATACACAGCAGGGTGAAATGTAAAAAAAGTAAGGGTACTTTCACACTTGCATTTTTCTTTTCCGGCAGTGAGTTCCCTCATAGGGGCTCAATACCGGAAAAGAACTGATCAGTTTCATCCCCATGCATTCTGAATGGAGAGAAATCCATTCAGGATGCATCAGGATGTCTTCAGTTCAGTCACTGAACGGCGTTTCGGATGGAGAAAATACCGATGCTGTGGTATTCTCTCCATTCAAAATTCCGGATCAGTTTCCGGATTGCCGGATCCGGCATTAATTTACATTAAAATGTTTTAGTGCCAGATCTGGCATTAAAAATACTGGAATGCCGGATTCGAAGACCGGTAAAAATGTGAAAAGAAATTGAAACAGATCAGTTTGTCCGTATGACAAACGGAGAGACGGATCCGTTCATGCAATGCATTTGTGAGACGGATCCACATCCGGATCCATCTACAAATGCTGTCCGTTTGCATGCAGATTGCCGGATCCGTCGCCGGAACTGCTTGCTGCATCACTCTGCCGCAAGTGTGAAAGCAGCCTAAGAGACCACTTCTTTGGCGCTGCTGGCATATAGGGGAGTCTTCAGGATAATTCAATATTCTTTTATTGAGTATCAGTTGACGTGTTTCAAGGGCGGAGCGCCCCATTAATCAGGACAATTTACAGAATAAAAGTTTGTCACATGCTGTACCATTTAAATAGCAGTTTTGGCGGGCTCATCTGGGGGGAAGGTTCGGGGGCACGAGCGGGCGTGTGTAGCATAATGAGGTTCCTTATCAGTGAACCTCCTTCTCAGAACATGCCGCTGCTGCTCGGTTTTGATCTGTTATATTACTTATATGGTTAAAGCAACAGTTGGCAACAATTGGCACAGTGGACATTAGTGTGATACATAGTATTCAATAGTAGTTATTGCCACAGGAGCGATACATCGGGCGCTCCCCTACCCGTATCTGCCTATCTATTGGGGCTGATATATTCTTCACAGCGCTATCTTCTTTAGCGCTGCCTCGCAGCATCGCCACGCTCTGCTCACAGCTGGCGAGCGCTCCCACATTGTGGAGCGCTGGAGCTGCCATCACAAATCCCTTCTACCTATGAGAGTGCGTGCATAGCGATCCCGTGAGATACAGGACCGCCCCTGCCAGCCCTAGACCTGTTATTGCCAGAAGGTAAAGCTCATACTTCCAGCGATGGTCGGGGCTTTAGAGCAGTGGCCACCGAACTGTAGGACTTGGCCTCATGAATTTCATATATTACACATTTGTGTGATCTCTATACTAAGGGGATAATTATGTTAGGTGAAAAAAAAGGGGCATTATATGGATATAACCATTAGGATCTATATCTTACTCTCTGTGCTGGCTCGCTTAAAAGCATATAACAAATACAAAAATAGATAAATAAAATAAAAGGTGGACAACCAATAGATACATGAAAGCATAACTAAAAGGGATACATCAAACGGAAAATAATTACGGTATATAAAAACCAATTATATAGTACAAATTAAATAAATGAATAGGATCAATTGACTGATATGTTTAGGTACATGCATACAAAGACGTAAGGCACTAGAACCATTCAAAAACAATTATGAAATAATTATTTGTCCTGCAGATAAGGGAGAGGGAGTGGTCATCCAGAACTATGAAGATTACGAAAGAGTGGCCCAGTACATTCTCAGCGATAGGACCTATTATGAAAAAATTGCACATGACCCATTTCCCGAAATTACAAAAAAACTAAATGATCTGGTCAAAAATGCATATGAAAAACAGTATATAAATAAAAAAGAACAACATTTTCTACTCCCCAAGACCCCATGTACTCCATATTTTTACCATCTACCCAAAATTCATAAAAACATTTTTTTTAAAAACTGGTAGACCCATTGTATCCAACACAAAATATGCTACCAGTAACCTGTCACAATTCATGGACATGTATTTAAAACCTATGTGAAAAGCCTCCCAAGCTATCTTTATGATTTGAGCCAGTTGATCCGAGAACTAAAAATGATAGACTGGAAGGACACATACGCTCTACTAACAATGGATGTCACATCCCTCTATTCCAATATTCAACATGACCTAGGAATAGAGTGTGTCCTAAAAAATGATGCCACATTAAAATCCCCACAAACAAAATTTCTTCTCGAGAGTCTACGCTTTATCCTCGAGAATAATAATTTTATACATAATAATGCAATCTATCACCAGTGCAAAGGGACCGCCATTGGGACACCAGTAGCGCCGACCTTTGCAAATATATTTATGGGGAAATTCGAAGAGAAATTCATTCTAAATCACCCCACTTACCAAAAACAAATCAAATATTACAAAAGGTATATTGATGACCTGTGTATTATCTGGGGCGGCAATGAGGAAACAACCAAAATCTTCTGTGAGTCATTAAACAAAACTGATTGGGGGATCTATTTCACCCCGAATTTTAATAAAGTTGAAATAGACTTTTTAGATATTGTCATTTTCTGCCAAAATAACCAGCTTGCCAAAAAAACATATTTTAAAACAGTAGATACCAACAGCTACATGCATTATTCAAGCCTTCACCACAAAAAGTGGTTAAAAAAATATACCTTACAGTCAATGCAAAAGGATTAGACGGAACTGCACCAATAATGAGGACTTTAAATTACAAACAAAGATCTTGGAAAAAAGATTTAAAGATAAAGGTTACCACAAATAACTTGTGAAAAATGCCATAAAAGCAGCTTACAGTTACAGGAGGAATGCCTAGCGACAACTACCAACTCCCAACAATAGAAGAAGTTTGGTTCATCTCCCAGTACAATACATCCAATAGACGGATACAAAAAAGTCTTGAGAAACATTGACATGTCCTTCTACAGGGCCCATGCCTAGCCAAACATCTCACATACAGACGCACACCTACCATCAAAAATATACTAGCCCCGAGTAAACCAAAACAACATACTCAAACAAAAGGGGAAAGTATACATAACCATTGTACGGAAAAAGGGATCTATAGATGTGGTGCAAAAAATTGTCTATCCTGTAATATCATCACACACAAACAAACATCGTTCACTTCTAATCATAACGGTACAATGTTCCCAATAAAGTATTACCTTACATGCCACTCCACCTATGTGATATATCTTATCGAATGTGGATGTGGCCTACAATATGTAGCGTTAATCAACATAGATACAATATCCGAAGACAGTATTTAAAGCATAGTGTCTCCAGACATTGCGTGTCCACCCCAGAAAAAGATAAACACAAGTTAAAAATTACCCCCATCGACTTTATACCAGAGAATGCGTTTAATCGTTTTGAAAAAAATAAATAAAAGAAGTCTACTGGATATCCCAATTAGATACGCTTAGCCCACGGGGACTCAATCAAATTAGGGAGACTATTTTATGATAATAAACAATATATCTGGAAGGTCCCATTTTATTTTATCCTATTCCGTTCATATGTGAGTAATCTTTTATATATATAGATATACGTATATAGATAGGCGCATATATATAATATATATATATATATATACATACACAAGGATCCCTCAAGTTACAATGGCCTCAGGATACAATATTTTCAACATACCATGGTCATTTTTGACCCACCGTAAGTGGAACTAGACTCAATATACAATGTCTCAGAGTCAGATCCAACCAATCAAGGTCACTTCTTTGGTAAAATAGCTGTATGAGTTGATAGTTAGCAGCTATTCCTGACTTTTATATGTAAGGACTTGCTTTATCTGTCTTAGTTATCAGCTTATTTTTTTTAAATCTTCATTTTCTCTTATCTTGGATGACATTTTTGGGCTTTGGAACCAATTACTCAACTTACAATGGTTTCAAAATACAATAGTCGTCCTGGAACCAATTAATATTGTAACTCGAGGGACCAGTGTTATATATTAAAATGACACTTCTTACAGATACATTTTATAATTTTATCTTTTTTCATAAAAATACCCTTTATTTATTTCTTATTATCCTCTGTTCTTATAATCACATTGATGAACCACCTTTTTATACACATTATCATACTCCTAAAAAATATTGTCCGAATCCGCTATATCTCTAGGCGAATTGGTTGCAGATATAGACTGGAATATATAATTTAGATACAGTATATCAAATGAACATAATTCCAAATAAGTCCATGTTTTGACAACTATGAAAGTAATAATCACATATACAGAAACTAATATGAATACAAATAGATATATGTCTTTGTATGCATATACAATCAGGTCCATACATATTGGGACATCAACACAATTGTAACATTTTTAGCTCTATACATCACCACAATGGATTTGAAATGAAATGAACAATATGTGCTTTACCTGCAGACTGTCAGCTTTAATTTGAGAGAATTTAAATCAAAATCAGGTGAACGGTGTAGGAATTACAACAGTTTGCATATGTGCCTCGCACTTGTTAAGGGACCAAAAGTAATGGGACAATTGGCTTCTCAGCTGTTCCATGGCCAGGTGTGTGTTATTCCCTCATTATCCCAATTACAATGAGCAGATAAAAGGTCCAGAGTTCATTTCAAGTGTGCTATTTGCATTTGGAATCTGTTGCTGTCAACTCTCAAGATGAGATCCAAAGAGCTGTCACTATCAGTGAAGCAAGCCATCATTAGGCTGAAAAAACAAAACAAACCCATCAGAGAGATAGCAAAAACATTAGGCGTGGCCAAAGCAACTGTTTGGAACATTCTTAAAAAGAAGGAACGTACCGATGAGCTCAGCAACACCAAAAGACCCGGAAGACCACGGAAAACAACTTTGGTGGATGACCGAAGACTTCTTTCCCTGGTGAAGAAAACACCCTTCACAACAGTTGGCCAGATCAAGAACACTCTGCAGGAGGTAGGTGTATGTGTGCCAAAGTCAACAATGAAGAGAAGACTTCACCAGAGTGAATACAGAGGGTTCACCACAAGATGTAAACCATTGGTGAGCCTCAAAAACATGAAGGACAGATTAGAGTTTGCCAAATGACATCTAAAATAGTCTTCACAGTTCTGGAACAACATCCTATGGACAGATGAGACCAAGATCAACTTGTACCAGAGTGATGGGAAGAGAAGAGTATGGAGAAGGAAAGGAACTGCTCATGATCCTAAGCATACCACCTCATCAGTAAAGCATGGTGGTGGTAGTGTCATGACGTGGGCATGTATGGCTGCCAATGGAACTAGTTCTCTTGTATTTATTGATGATGTGACTGCTGACAAAAGCAGCAGGATGAATTCTGAAGTGTTTCGAGCAATATTATCTGCTCATATTCAGCCAAATGCTTCAGAACTCATTGGACAGGGCTTCACAGTACAGATGGACAATGACCCAAAGCATACTGCAAAAGCAACCAAAGAGTTTTTTAAGGGAAAGAAGTGGAATGTTATGCAATGGCCAAGTCAATCACCTGACCTGAATCCAATTCAGCATGCATTTCACTTGCTGAAGACAAAACCGAAGAGAAAATGCCCCAAGAACAAGCAGGAACTGAAGATAGGTGCGATAGAGGCCTGGCAGAGCATCACCAGGGATGAAACCCAGCGTCTGGTGATGTCTATGCATTCCAGACTTCAGGCTGTAGTTGACTGCAAAGGATTTGCAAAGTATTAAAAAGTGAAAATTTGATTTATGATTAGTATTCTGTCCCATTACTTTTGGCCCCTTAACAAGTGGGAGGCACAGGTGCAAACTGTTGTAATTCCTACACCGTTCACCTGATTTGTATGTAAATACCATCAAATTAAAGCTGACAGTCTGCAGTTAAAGCACATCTTGTTTGTTTCATTTCCAATCCATTATGGTGGTGTATAGAGCCAAAAATGTTAGAATTGTGTCGATGTCCCAATA
Source organism: Bufo bufo (assembly GCF_905171765.1). Taxonomy (NCBI): domain Eukaryota; kingdom Metazoa; phylum Chordata; class Amphibia; order Anura; family Bufonidae; genus Bufo; species Bufo bufo. The sequence goes on along the minus strand of NC_053392.1, from coordinate 590,495,238 downwards.
TTTATGGACCTGTCTGTACCTAAACATATCAGTCAATTTATCCTATCCATTTATTTAATTTGTACTATAGATTGGTTTATATATAATTTTTGTCAATTTGATGTATCCCTTTTAGTTATGCTTTTATGTATCTATTGGTTGTCCACCTTTTATTTTATTTATCTATTTTTGTATTTTTTATATGTTTTTAAGCGAGCCTGCTCAGAGAGTAAGATATAGATCCTAATGGTTATATCCATATAATGCCCCCTTTTTTCTCCCCAACATAATTATCCCCTCAGTATAGAGATCACACAAATGTGTAATATATGAAATTCATGAGACCAAGTCCTACAAGTCCTCGGTGACCTCTGCTCTAAAGCCCCAACCATCCACTGATGGCTTGCAGGGTGGTCGTAACCATGGAAATGAGCAGTGTATAATGTGATGGAAAAATGAATCCAGCCAGCAAAGGAAGCAATGTGGATAATAACAATACATTATTAAGTGGCTTGTATTAACTTTTTCTACATGATAAATCCGACTTACTGAAGTGAGACAACCACTTTAAGACCACGTTCATGATCATGGAGGTCCCAGCAGTCAGACCCCCACCAATCAGACAATTATCACCGGTCGTGTCATAGCTGTTTCCGCTTTTCACATTCCCTATCCTTAACCCCTTCCCGACACATGACGTACTATTACGTCATGGGAGCCACTGCGTTCCTGCAATTTGACGTAATAGTACGTCACGGAGATCGTGCGCGTGATCACTGCAGGGGCCCAGCAGTTCCTGATAGCCGGGCCCCTGCTGTATCCGCCGGCATCGCTGTGAAGGCCGATGCCGGCGGATTAACCCCTTCTATGCCGCGGTCCACGCTGACCGCAACATAGAAGGGATTTGTGTCGGGTGAGGGAGCGCATTGAGTCCCGGCGCTGCTGTGGCGGAGACTCGATGTCTCAGAATGCAGCCTGATGCCGTGCAGAGGCTGCCCAATCCCTTTGCATGGCATCGGGACCTGCCTTCTACGGGTGCCGAGGAGATCCAGCCTCAGGCTGGGTCTCCTAGGCAACCTGTTTGTCTACTACTCACTGTAGTACACGAACACGCAATGCATTACAATACAGATGTGTTGTAATGCATTGCAGAGGGGATCAGACCCCCAAAAGTGAACATCAGAAATAAAGTAAAGAAAAAAAAATGTTTAAAAAAAAAGTGTATAAAATTAATAAAGTAATAAAATTAATAAAGTAAAAAAAGAAAAAAAAAACACCCCTTTCCCCTTATTTTATAATAAAAAACAGAAAAGAAAAAAAAACACACATATTAGGTATCGCTGCGTCTGTAATGACCAGCTCTATAAATATATCACATGATCCACCCTGTCCGATAAACACCATAAAAAAAATAATAATAAAAACGTGTAAAAAAAAGCCATTTTTGCCACCTTACATCACAAAAAGTGCAACACCAAGCAATAAAAAAGGCGTATGTGCCACAAAATGGTATCAATAAAACTGTCACCTCATCCCGCAAAAAATGACCCCCTACGTAAGACAATCGCCTAAAAAATAAAAAAAACTATAGCTCTCAGAACATGGAGAAACTGCTATTTTTGTGCCAAAGTGAAATACAAGAAAAAATATATATACATATTAGGGATCAACATGACCGTAACAACCAGCCCTATAAAAATATCACATGACCTAACCCCTCAGGTGGACACCGTAAAAAATAATAATAATTAAACTGTGTAAAAAAAGCCATTTTTGTCATATTACATCACAAACATTGTAACAGCAAGTGATCAAAAAGGCGTATGGCCCACGAAATAGTACCAATCAAACCGTCACCTCATCCCGCAAAAATTGAGAACCTACCTAAGAGAATTGGTCAAAAATAAACCAGCTATCACTCTTAGACAATGGAGACGCTAAAATATGATTATTTTTTGCTCCAAAACTGCTTTTATTGTGCTAAAGAGAAATAAGTAAAAAAAAGTATACATATTAAATATTGCCACGTCCGTAACAACCAGCTCTATAAAAATATCACATGACCTAACCCCTCAGATGAACACCGTAAAAAAAAAAGTGTAAAAAAAAAAGGCGATCAAAAAGGCATATACCACCAAAAATAGTACCAATCAAACCGTCACCTCATCCCGTAAAAAATGAGTCCTTACCTAAGACAATTGGTCAAAAAATAAAAAAAGCTATGGCTCTCAGACTATGAATACAGTAAAATATCATTATTTCGGTTTCCAAAATGCTATTATTGTGTAAAATTTAAATAAATAAGAAAAAGTACACATATTAGGTATTGCCACGTCCATAGCGATCTGCTCCATAAAAAAGTTACATGACCTAATCCCTCAGGTAAACTGTATAAAAATAAATAAATAAAAACGGCACCAAAACAACCAATTTTTTGGTCACCTTGCCCCATAAAGTGTAATAATGAATGATCAAAAAAATCATATGTACCCAAATATGGTACCAATAAAAATGTCAACTCTTCCTGCAAAAAACGAGCATCCAAAAAAAACATCCATTTTATGGTTACCTTGTCTTACAAACAAACGTAATATAGAGCAAATAAAAATCATATGTACCCCAAAATAGTACCAATAAAACTGGCACCTTATCCCGTAGTTTCCAAAATGTGGTCACTTTTTGGGGTTTCTACTGTAGGGGTGCATCAGGGGGGCTTCAAATGGGACATGGAATCTAAAAACCAGTTCAGATAAATCTGCCTTCCAAAAACCATATGGCGTTCCTTTCCTACTGCGCCCTGCCGTGTGGCCATACAGCAGTTTACGACCACATGTGTGGAGTTTCTGTAAACCGCAGAATCAGGATAATAAATATTGAGGATTTTTTTTGGCTGCTAACCCTTGCTTTGCTACTGGAAAAAATGGATTAAAATATAAAATCTGCCAAAAAAGTGAAATTCTGAAATTTAATCTCCATTTTCCATTAACTCTAGTGGAACAACTAAAAGGTTAACAAAGTTTGTAAAATCAGTTATGTATACCTTGAGGGGTTTAGTTTCTAAAATGGGGTCATTTTTGGGTGGTTTCTATTATGTTAGCCTCACAAAGTGACTTCAGACCTGAACTGGTCCTTAAAAAGTGGATTTTGGAAATGTTCCGAAAAATTTCAAGATTTGCTTCCAAACTTCTAAGCCTTCTAACATCCCCAAAAAATAAAATGTAATTTTCAAAATGATCCAAACATGAAGTAGACATATGGGAAATGTAAAGTAATAACTATTATATGAGGTATCACTATCTATTATAAAAGTAGAGACACTGAAATTTGAAAATTTGGGAATTTTTCAAAATTTTTAGTAAATTTGGGATTTTTTCGCAAATAAAGGTGAAATATAGTGACTCAAATTTATGACGAAGTACATCATGAAGTACAATGTGTCACGAGAAAAAATTCTCAGAATGGCTTTGATAAGTACGTGTAAAAGTGTTCCAAAGCTATTACCACATAAAATGACACAGATTGGCAAAAAATGGCCTGGGCCGAAGATCGAAAACTGGCCCGCGGTAGACGGGGGTTAAAGGTTTTCTTTGGGTGTAAAAAAAAATAAATTTTTTTTTTAAATCTGTCTCAAAATATGTGTCAAACTAAAATAGAAATGCTCGCCTGTTATAGGGCCTGTGTCCACTTTTCTAGTTATCCTATATCCACAGGATTGGGGATAACTAAGTGATCCGTTGGGGTCTGAATGCTGGAGCCGCCACTGATCCCCCTTCTTGACTGAGTGGCAGGTCGAGCATATGCCCTGCCTCTCCATCCATTCTCTATGGGGTCACCAGAGATGACGGAGTACAGCACTGGCTATTTCCAGTGGTCCCAAAGAGAATGAATGGAGCAGCAGGGCATGTGTGTAGCCTGTTACACCATAAAAAGGGGGAACAGTACCCATTCCTGGGATCAGTGGGGGATGCAGAATCGGACCCCACTATTCATATAGTTATGCCCTATGGTGTGGAGAGGATAGCTTGAAAACCTGGACAACCCCTTTAAATCCTCCACCACTCCACCACCAGTATCTCTTTACATGACAGCAGTGATGCCTGTAAATACGGAATAGCATCACTGCCGCCTTGTAAACCATACAAGACAATACTGGAGAATATGACGCACTGTGCAGAATTTTTCAGTCATAGGTCCAACCCCCTTTGCAGGTCATGACTCATTACCTTTAACAAAACCCTAGAAAAGGTGGTAGAGGAGCATTGTGAGCAAAGGGCACAAACGGAGGGTCATAACTGAAGCAGAGACATTAGGGTCACCTGAGGCAGGGTAATAGTGGGGATCCTGGAGCAGGGGTAACTGGAGAAAAGTTATTATTAGCGGTGCATTTAGAGTGGGGGCATCTGGAGCTGGGGCACCTATGGGGGTGCACCTAAAGCAGAGGCATTGGGGGGACCTAGGGCAAAGTCCCCCAAATGCCACTCTAAACTCTGCAGAGAGCAGCACTCATTCATAAATCGGTGTCTGCTACAAACAAATCCCCTACTCCCCCCTTACAGTGTCCTACAGCTCACTACTGTCACACACCTGAATCAGGGAAGTCAAGATGGACTACTCAGGTGGCTGGGCCCACTGCAAGGAAGCTGCGGAACACTGGCAAGTCCAGGCTATCAAAGAAGGAGCAGGGAGGAGAGTGAAGCATTGTCCATGCACGTCCAGGAAAGTCAATCAGCAGAAGGCAAGGGCTGCCGATATAACAAGCGAGAACTCCAAATTAGCTATGGCTTTCTTGGCAAATATCCCTAGTCATGTTTCAAGGCACTTTAATCGGTCAAACAATGACTTACAGTTCATATTAATCACCTATAGGTGGCACAAGATCCATGGACCCCTCTCAAACAGGAAGTGAGGGAATATCCTGCAAAATCACTACCAATGGTGTGAAAACTCATTTACATCTGCTACAAGATTGAAATGCATCATGCCAAGTACTGTATATCAACATTTTTGAATTCCTGAGATCTTTCTAGAACATTTCCGATTTTTTATTTTTTTTCATTCAAAATGGGTGCCAGTTGATGACATAGGAGAACATTTTCCATTTGCAAGGATTGCAAGCACATGCAATAAAAACATTACCAATGAGCCAATGCAGACAAAAGGTGCTATTCCCATACAGGCCGCCTTCATATTGAATTTTCATGTTTTTCTTACACGGAAACCCACTGGAGAAAAGCAGGAAAACAGATTACTTTCACAACAGCTGCAGGGAATGGAGCAGTCCGGCTGAGGCTGTTCTTGTGAGTAATATTTCTACTTGTTCAAAGTGATGCCACAAACTGTAGTTTACCCCGTTCAAAGCAAAAATTATTTATTGATCTGAATTCCAAGGTATTAGAAGAATGGAAGGGGAAAAAAGACGATTTTTTTTTTTTTCCGTAGATTTATTTCCAACGAAAGATTTCCTTTGGCATGCACTTGAAGCTTCTTGGCACGGCTTTTCCGAACCAATTAAAAAAGCTCAATACAGCAACATCCTATAAAACGTGGGAGGAAAACTTAACAATTGTTTGTTTATTAAAAGCATAAAAAAATATGGGTAAATAGAAACAGCGTTCAGACGCCATGTCGAGCGGGCTGACAGGAAACTGACATTCCTGGGCTTTTTTAAGGCGTTGTTATTCACTATAAAAACAAACAGCTCTAGATTAAGTGTGGGGCACTCACGTTACAAATGATACTGTATTCTGGAGTTCTCGTCAAGGAACAGGTTCCAAGTCGGAACATTTGCCAAATATGATTTAACTATTTGTTGTGTTAGACTGACCTTAGTCAGGTTAGATGTTAGATTGACATTAGACAGTTCCTATTAGTTTAAATTAAATGATTAGAATATAAAAGGGGGTATCCATTAGGTTAAAAGGCTGCCCTAAAACAAAAATGATCACAAAGTATCCTGGTGCTGGGATCTTCATCAATCATCTGCAAGTTGGCTGCAAGCGCTCAGTTTCCCTGCAGCACCACCACAGCTCAAGCAAGGCATGACGTGGTGCCCCTTGAACTCAATGGATTGAACGGACTTCCTGAGCTTGCCAGAAAAAGAGTTGATCTTTGTTGCCACTCTACTAGCCATCCCAACAAAGGCATACCACCTCTATTAAAACAGAACTTCCTATTAAGATATTTGAAATTGTGTTTTTTATTTTTAAACTGGACAAATCATTTCAGAAAACTTTTCAGGAAACCAGACTTTATGCCACTGGTTAGGACTTTATGCCACACTTGTTTATAATGGCAGGCTGAAGAAATGGATCCTTTCATAGCTTTGCAAGCATCAAATTAATTAAAGTCCCTTACCTTCAAATTAAAGACAATCTGTCAAGGAACCAAAATTCTTGAGATTTTCGATGGTCATGAAGTTACACCTCCTGCCCCAGAACCAGGGGCGTTGCTAGGGTCTAAAGACATCTGAGGCATGAGCCCCCGTGAATCCACACCCCCCCCCACCCCATGAATACACACCCTCATCGCCACCTGAGGGGGGCTTTAACAGTAGTTATTAGCCCCTTTTAGCAGTCCCCCCTTCAGTGAATGGGGGACTGCTGAAAGGGGTTAATAACTACAGTGAAGGGCCTAGCCGTCTGGCCAACCCCACAGATCATCCTAACCTATGGTCAGCCTAATTTAAAATTAAGCAAACCCCCCAACTATAAACTAATCACAGATTGTGCTGCTGGGATGCCAGAATCAGTTGTAATCTGTGAAGGAACCCATCAACAAGTGTAGGAGATTGGAACCCTTCAACCCCCCTTGTACTTGCAGGCCTCGCGGGCATGAGTTCAGAACTTCAGTCACTTCAGTCCGCAATTCATGACCTCCTTCGGCGGGTCTCACGGGATCACGTGCCGCAGAACAGAATTGCGGACCGAAGTGACTGGAGTTCTGAACTCATGCCTGCGCAGCCTGCAAGTAGCGGAACAAGTACAAGAGGGGTTGGGGGATGATCTGTGGGATTGCCCAGAGGGCTAGGAATAGCCTAATAAAATAAAAAAATCCCACCAGCATAAACATTCGGGGCACTGGACAAAACATACGGGGCTCCAGCCCCGAATGTTTTGACCCAACGACGCCCCTGCCCAGAACCAGTGCTAATCTGCAGATATAATGTATAGAATTTTCCAAACCATAAAATAAAGATATGGTATAAAACAGAGAAAGGTTCCATCAGCATTAAGTGATTAATACCCTACTGTATACAGCTCCTGTGCAGACCTATGTGTCTACATGGTAACAGACCGCAAATAAACCCTGTGTAGTCGGCTCCTGTGGTTATAATCCCTTACACCTCTTCTCTACTTCTTGTTAACCTTCTGAACATATGTTAGCTATCAGTACAAGACAGACAGTGGGAATTATGATTGCAGGATCTGACTATGCAAACTTTGTTGGCATGAAAAACATGCAATCATGGCACAGGAGAAGAGACCTGAGGTTGGACAGGAAACCACTTGCAAGAAAAGACTATTTAAAAAACTAAATCTATTATTTCCAACTTCTGTGCCACGTCTAACTGATAGACTTGTCAGGTACAACAACAAATAAGGCATCATTACAACTAGAGATGAGCCAAGTAAAGAAAAATTTGATTCAGCTGCTTCACTGAATTTCACAAAGAAATTCGATTCGTGATGAATTACTTTGTGATGAAGCTTATTCAATTATATGTAGAGGCACAATGATGGGGAATAGTGATTGCGGCACCTGAGATTAAAATTAAGGCCTTTCAGGGCCTAATCCAGTTAAAAAAAAATAATACTCACCTTTATCCATTTGATCGTGGAGAGGGTGTAAGTCCATCTCGATTGAAGACACCACTCGAAATCTCGCGTGGGGACGTGATGATCGCTGATGATCAATTTGATCGCTGGCCATGTGCAGTGATGGACACATCACCCCGCGCGGGATTTTGAGTGGTTTCTGCAATCAAGATGATTGCAATGGCCTCTTCGTGCGCAAATGGATGAGGTATGTTTTGTTTTTTTACCCCTATTTCAGGAAAAATAGATTTGCTACTCCGAAGCGCAAGAAAATCTGGTTTCACTGGAAATATAATTTTTCATGAAATTCGGATCAAAGTCCACTTCAGATACATCGATTAAAATTAAATGGGTATGAGCGTTCTCAATACTCACCAGTCACAGTGATCCGCTCACACTGAGGACTTATCTAAAGCCTCCACCAGGTTTGAGCACAACACTGCTCACCTCCAACATTAGTTTCCAAATTGAGTAAACTTTTTACCTAGTACCAATGGACTCCCAAGAGCTAATTACATGGACCTGATGTTTGCTTCCACCTCCACCATTCAGGGTCCAGCCCACAAAGAACTATGACAGGTATACTTTCACATGGCACTATCCTGTCAGCTCTCAGACCAATAGTCACAATTGTCAGCTCATGTTCTAGTCCATGACACATGAGAAGGCCTAATCTTTTCAAGGACGTTGTACGACCTACTTCTCCATGATTCTCAATTCTTTTACGGGTAACCTCCCAAATGGTGCAACACAGGACTTCTGGCACACCTCTAGGCTTACAGTTCCTAACTTCACCCTCCAGTCACTTTCCTGCCTTACCATCATGACAAGCTTCCTCTATGGTGAACAGGTCTCAGACTAATTATTTGCACAGGCCCGCAACAGAACGGTCTGGCACCTCATGTGGTAAGTCTGCACTTCTCTCTCATGGCACCAGAGTCCATCTCTTCAAGATCTCTTCCTAAACCTCCAATCAGTATCGAGGTGCAGCGTATTGGCATCACCCCGTCCCATCCCCAGCTACCACAAGCTCTTCTTGGACGATCTACACAATGTATGTCCCCCTGTGACTTTCTTCCAGAAGAGTCAATCAATTTGTTCACTCACAGCCTCATAAGTCAAAAACATATATAGACAGTACAACACAATGTATATAAATGTAAATTTCAGCACTCTCTCAGCAAGCATAAAGTCAATTTAAAGAAGCAGTCAACCAGCAGTCCATTATCTACGGAGAAGGGTATATGGTTCACCCCTCTTACAAGCACATGTAATAAGTTCTGCTTCTTAAAAAAAATTAAATCCTGAGAGAGCTTTTCCAGTTTCAAATTCTCAAGCCAAAAGTTCAGGAGCCAAATCAATAACTTCAGAACATGAATTAAAACTTTGACATGGTCATTAGAACATTAAATATGGCACTTACCTTGGGAAGGGGATCTTTTTTCTTGGACCAAAAATGTGTTTGATAAACAGTTAACTGAGAACAGTACATGTCACAGAGCCTCAGATGTACCGGTGCCAAGTCTTAGCTCATGTTCCGGGGGCCAAAACTTTTTTTTCCCCTCTGATAATACTCCATCATTGTGTTGTTACTGTTATGAAGACATAATCTCGACGGAATACACAATCACCCATCTGGAACATGAGATACAGGAAATTGTGACTGTCAATAGCCATATCCTAACATATAGCTTTTATCGTGTAGCCGTTTTAACACCCTGACCCAGTAAATGCAACCATATGTCAGCGAATTGAATGCAGGCCCTACAAAGCTGTCTCCTGCATAAAATAAATAAGAATTACATTTACATGCTATTAATAATCTGCACAGGAAAATAAAATCTACTGCATTTCAAATAACTCTTTTTTATGTTGCTCATTATGTGACAAATAATTTTGGCGTTTCGGCAGGACTTTAATGTGTTTCACCAAGATTATTATTATTTCAAATAATATAATGAATTACATTATTTTATAGCCACATAAAGCACTTTTATGCAGGAATTTTAACTAAACAAAGGACAAAGGGAAAAAAAGAGCCAGGCCCAGTTTAGATCCCAGGGCTAGAATCACCTATAGGCACAATAGGCCTGTGTGTATAGGTGGGCATGGAAAGTTTACATATAAATAAACCAGCCAGCGAGTGGGTACTTTCACCCTTGGGGCAGAGGATTCCGGAAGGCAGTTCCATCACCGGAACTGCCTGCCGGATCCGGCAATCTGGACACAAACTGATGGCATTTGTCAGACGGATCCGGATGCGGATCCGTCTGACAGATGCATTGAAAAACGGATCCGGTATTAATTTTCTTTGCATTTTTAAAGGTCTGCGCATGCGCAGACCGGAAAGCCGTATCCGTTTTGCCAGAACACTTAATGCCTGATTCGGCACTAATACACTTCAATGTAAATTAATGCCAGATCCGGCATTCCGGCAAGTGTTCAGTATTTTTGGCCGGAGAGAAAACTGCAGCATGCTGTGGTATTTTCTCCATCCAAAACCCATAAGAGGGACTGAACTGATGCATCCTGATTAGTGATGAGCGAGCATGCTCGGCCGAACCTCGGCTCGAGCATCGCTATGCTCAGTAGACCCGAGTGCTCAGCTGAATAATTTGGGTGCTCAAATACAATTTAATTCAATGGAAGTCAATGGGAGACAATCAGGCACCCACTACTCGGAAGACAAGAGGAAGTCTGTTTCATAAAAAAAGGTTAGAAATTGATACAAATCCCATCAAAATGGTTTGACAACAAACAGCATTAAGAGGATAGCTAGATGCATCTTAGACTCCTATTGAGTATGACATACAATAGACAACCCCACAAAGGCTGTATGCCAAAAGCCAGGTATGTGCCCAATCTATCCATGAGACAGATAACAGCCAGCATACCTTACAATGGCAGCCTTGTGCACTATGAGATATTCCAAACCAGCTCTCATCTGAACCAGTAAACCTCAAAGTTATTTTGTATCTGTTGGATGACTTGGGTGGACCTGCACACCTAGATCAATATCATTAGTGCAACAAAAAGTTTTCCGATTGTCCTAACATAATATTAAATAACCTTTCTATACAGTTTTGTCATGTAAAAACTCATTTGCATAAACATTGGCTTATAGGAAAGACATGCAAATGAGCAAAACCTGCCTTGTTTTTCAGCTGTCATAAGACTATGAAAACCAATAGATGGCACTATGGAGTTATAAACAGCGCCCTCTATTGGTTTTACAGTCTTATGACAAGTTTAATATTTTTGTCAGAAGACTATGAAACCAATAGAGGGCGCTGTTCATAACGAATATTCTAAAAAATGAATATATAGCAATATAGCGAATAATATGTAATCATTATGTTGTAAGTCAGTGATAATATCTGACACTGGAAAATCTGGGTAATAACTCAGTGTACTGTAGATCGTGAGTTATTACCCAGCTTTCCCAGTGTCCGATTTTATCACTGAGTTATTACCTAACTTTCCCAGTGTCAGAGATCCTCCTAGTGTAGATCGCAAATATTCTAATCACGAATATTCTAATTGCGAATTTTCCATGCAAAAGGCTAATAAGCTTGTCATAAGAATCAGTCTAATATTCTTGTCAGAAGACTATGAAACCAATAGAGGGCGCAATTGAGTTATGAACAGCGCCCTCTATTGGTTTCATAGTCTTCTGACAAGAATATTAGACTTGTCATAAGACTGTAAAACCAATAGAGGGCGCTGTTCATAACTCCATAGCGCCATCTATTGGTTTTCATAGTCTTATGACAGCTGAAAAACAACGCAGATTCTGCTCATGAGTTTTTACTTGTCAAAACTGTATAGAAAGGTTATTGAATATTATGTTAGGACAATCAGAAAACTTTTTGTCGCCCTAATGATATTGATCTAGGTGTGCAGGTCCACCCAAGCCACACAACAGATGCAAAATAACATTGAGGTTTACTGGTTCTCAGTCAGATGAAAGCTGGTTTGGAATATCTCATAGTGCACAAGGCTGTCATTGTAAGGTATGCTGACTGTCATCTGTCTCATGGATAGATTGGGCACATACCTGGCTTTTGGCACTTAGCCTTTGTGTGGTTGTCTATTGTATGTCGTACGTAATAACAGTCTAAGATGCATCCAACTATTCTCTCAATGCTGTTTCCAGACCATTTTGATGGGGTTTCCATCAATTTCTAACCTTTTATTATGAACCAGACACTCTCTTCTCTTTCGAGCAGGGGGTGTCTGGTGGTCTCCCATTGACTTCCATTATATTCGGGTGCTCGGTCGAGCACACAAATATAGCAATGTGTTCGGGCCGAACACCCGAATACTTTGGTGCTCACTCATCACTAATCCTGATGCATCCTGAATGGAATGCTCTCCATTCAGAATGCATTAGGATAAAACTGATCAGTATTACGGAACTCAATACCGGAAAACAAAAACGCTAGTGTGGAAGTATCCTTCAAGAGGTTTTATCTGTGTTCGATACTGATACCTATCCTCAGGATAGGTCATCAATAACTGATTGGTGGAAGTCTGACTCTAGGTACAAAAAATCAGCTGTTTGAAGGAGGCTGCAGCACTCACCAAAATTCCATGACCTTCTCATAGCTTTCTGAGCACATTGTATAGCGGCTGTGCTTGGTTTGTAGCCCATTCACTTGAATAGGACTGAGCTGCGCCTAGGCCATGTGATGGAAGAATGCGGGGTCACTGGCCTAGGATGAGGCCACAATACTCACTGGAGTACCATTGCCTCTTCAAACAGCTGATCAGCAGCGATGCCAGAAGTTTGACCCCCACTGATCTGATATTGATGACTTATCCTGAGCACAGTGATAATAGTGTTCAGAGCAGCACTCACTGTGAATAAATCACGTTTCTGGAGATGCTGCCGTCAATCTGCTTTTCTTCATTATCCTGAGCACAGGTCTTCAATATCAGATTACCTTTTAATTATATACTCACAGTGCTATGGAACTAAAAGCAAGACACCCAGAAAGAGACAAGAGTAAGTTTAAGAAGGTGCTAGAGAAGTGCGCCACAAACATTTGAGTTGTTAGCGACTTAAGGTATGGCCTACTCAGTTGGCAGAGTTTACGGTATCTGAAAATTGGCGCCTACAGGCTCATATTTATACAGTTACTTAGGTTTGAAGGGTTGAAGTTTAAAAAACAACTCATGAAGACATATCAAAAGTTTAGATTAGTGGGTGTCTAAGCACTGAGACCCCACCAACCCCTAGAACGAGAGGAGAGAAGCATGCGCATAGCTCGATCTCACTCCTCACTGCATGAGATGGACTTGATAGAAGTCTAGAAGTCCATGGATCTGTCTCAATTCTGTCCTTAGCAGTGAGGAGCAAGCGTGTGCTATGTGTGCACTTTTCTCCCCTTGTTCCAGGGATCGTGAAGGTCTCAGCGCTCACACACCCCCGCCCATCTAAACTTTTGATATATCTCTATGAAATATCAAAAGTTTTTTGAAAAGTTAGTGACCCTTTAAAAAAGGACATATGTCCTTGAAGTTCAACCTTGAGATACAAACATGGTATTGCCATAGTGATATACTGAAAGGAGGATGATACCTCTTGAAGTTTGTTGGAATGCAATATCCAGTCATACATTTTTGGTGTGTAGTAGAATCAATCATTGCTATGCCAATTTCATTCTGGTGAATAGCTTTGCAGGAGATGGGACTTTTAGGCATCGGTTACATAGCACCTATTATAAAGAGTATGTACCTCTACCTTAGGTGATTCCTGACTCTGACCTTCCTTGTTTCCTGACCTCGATTGTGGATTCTGATTCAGCGTTTGACTTGACTTTCTGGTTTTGACCTTGGCTCGTATTTATTCTGCTTTATTCTGACCTCGACCTTGTGTTGCCTTGCAATTTAGACTCTGATTAAACCTCTATTGTGTGACCCGGCTTGTCTTTAGCTCTGCTCTAGGTATTCTTTGTTGATTTCACTTTTCCCCTCCTGGTTTAGACCCGGTCCATGTGGTTATTGTCCTCTGCCTCTTCATCCATTTTTTAGTATATCTAGTGCCCATCTGTCACTACGTTTATTATTTTCTGCTGTTTAATCCCTCTTAGGCCCCAGCACTTAGTTATCAAGGGATTGCCGCCCAGTTGTGGGCTGCCATCTAGGGCAGATCATGATAGTAGGTAGGGACAGTTGTGTGGGTGGTGTTAAGGTCTCAGTGCTCGTGACACCGCACAGAAAGACCTTGTGTAATAGAAGCAATGTGTGCAGGTGGCCCAAAACTTAGTACAACTAACTACACACACCAGATGGACAGTCAAACTGCAGACTAGTGAGCCTACAACCAGGTTCAAGCTGAAAGGGTATGTACAAATTTGCAACCTTTTTTACATGGCTCTAACTCATCTAAATGTATTTAGCTAAAAGTAATATCTCATAGTGATGTGTATACAGCTCCTAAACAGACCTAGATGTCTCCATGGTTACAGACTACAAACAAACCCTGTGTAGTCAGATCCTTCAGTCATATTCCTTTCCATCTATTCTGTACTTTTTGCCTTCTGAATCTATGCTGGCAGGAAGTAAGTAATAGACACAAGGAAGTGTGACTGCAGGATCAGACTACACAGAGCTTGTTTGTAGTCTGTAGCCATGGAGACTTACAGGTTAGTATAGGAACTGCATACACAAAACAGTAGAAGCTTTTAAATGAAAAGATTTTCAAAGCTGTGTCATTTTTTTTTACTTTGCTCTGAAGCAAAATAAATAGTTTGAAAGGCTTCTATGATATTACAAGGCATTTGAGAGGTACAGTTGTATTTTATTTTATTTGCCCGGATGTTACATAAAATAGTAAAATCAATAGATACTAGAATCCACATATCTAATTTCTCTAAATAGTGCTATGAATTATCCCAGTCTTACATTATGTAAGCTGTGTGTAATTAATCTGTTTCTGAAACCAAATAATTATGGCTCTCAAGAGGTTTTTGGATTTTTACCACACACCAGGGTGGGCCTTTCAAAATATGATAAAATAACCACATGCCTCTGTAAAAAAAAAAATAAGAATCATAATAACACCAAAATGACAAAACATAGATCTTAAAGGAATGGCTAAGAAGACGGGAAAATGACTCAATTAGATCACCCCCTCAGAGTTCTATTAAATATCGCAGAATTAACAGAGCTTAAAGATTATCTCAGTATTACAGTGCTGTGGTAGAAGGCAGGTCATCCCACACACTTGGAATTGGATGGAGGGGGAAAATCCAGCCTGAAAAATGACACGTTTATTAACATTTAGCAGAACTATTTAATTTTTTTGCCATGTTTTAGTGTGAGATTTTATCAGACAATTCGTTAATTCTGGAAATGAAACTTTTTAGAATAACACATTGTTCGGGAGATGAAAGGCTTTCGGGAAGCAGAAAAGCCTGAAATGCGTCCAGCTTGGAATTTATAGAGATTCCTCTACTCTTTAGGTCAGAAAATCCTCACTGAATACTTCACAGTGTGTTTTACAGACAAGATGGCACCACGGTGAGGTGACTCCGAGCCAAGTTATCTCACAGAATAATGAGGTGGCTTCCAAAGCTGAAACATAAGCGACTGTGATTGGTTATCACTTAACCAGGAAAGAGAGAGGAAAAACACAAATGTTTTCAATTTGACCTTTATGGGTAGTACGGGTGGTAAAAGGATAACTTACACTTAGGAGATCGGAGTTATTCTGCATATTGGTTTAATAAAAGCACTTTAGATTTTGGAATTATTTAAAACATTGGGATTATCAATTGTGTAATATACTGTGATGAGATAGCAGGAAACACAATAAAGGTCCACCCAATCCCACTATCAGACAGACAAAGTTATCTAAATTGACTACAAGTAAAGGAATGTAGGGAGAGGAGGCTGCTAAAAAAAAAAGCAAATTAGACAGTATTGTTTTAAAAGGCAGATAAACGTCAAGACTGATACAACGAGATGCTAAACTTAAAGGTTTCATATGCTGCCTAAGAGGCAAATTCCCTTTAATATAGCTGCTATAATACTTCGTCCTATATGCAAGAATATAACTACTATAATACTTCCTCCTATGTACAAGAATATAACTAATATAATACTGCTCCTATGTACAAGAATATAACTACTATAATACTGCTCCTATGTACAAGAATATGACTACTATAATACTGCTTCTATGTACAAGAATATAACTACTATAATACTGCTCCTATGTACAAGAATATAACTACTATAATACTGCCTCCTATGTACAAGAATATAACTACTATAATACTGCTCCTATGTACAAGAATATAACTACTATAATACTTCCTCCTATGTACAAGAATATAACTACTATAATACTGCCTCCTATGTACAAGAATATAACTACTATAATACTTCCTCCTATGTACAAGAATATAACTACTATAATACTGCCTCCTATGTACAAGAATATAACTACTATAATACTGCCTCCTATGTACAAGAATATAACTACTATAATACTGCCTCCTATGTACAAGAATATGACTACTATAACACTGCTCCTATGTACAAGAATATAACTACTATAATACTGTCTCCTAAGTACAAGAATATAACTACTATAATACTGCTCCTGTGTACAAGAATATAACTACTATAATACAGCTCCGGTCAGGCTCGGACTGAACCACATGAGAACAGGGGAATCCCCCGGCGGGCCCCTGAGAAATGTGGGCCCACTGTCCACCAGCACAGCATTTCAAATAACCTATGTCAATATAAAAAACTGGGTAGACTATCCAGTTTAATATCATAGATGTATCGGAAGGTTAAGATGTATCCTCTCTTCCCCGGGATCCACCTTTTGAAGTTGTTGCAGAGACCTCGATAATCTTGTAGCGTCGTGTTGCTGTATGCCTGTCACGGCCTTTGGTGTTGCACCGTGACACGGTTGCCTTGCATGCTGTTGCCAGCAGCAACCTGTTGTGGTTACAGTTTGTCGGTGCCTCCTCCTTTATCCTTGGGCCTTCCCTGTCTGGTGCCAGAGGGGTTATATATCTAGCTGGTGGGGATTTAGGTGTGTCCTGGGTGTGGCCACCAGGTTTATATTACCTGTGGCTTCCAGGCTGGAGTCAGTTGTACTCCAGCCTTGTTTGGTGATGGAGCTCTGCTCTTTTCCTGGGTGAACCTGCCCAGTCCTTGAGGGCCACCTTGTTGGACATCAATTGTCTTCCCATTCTATCCTCCTTGTTCCCCTTCCTTTCTTGTGTGGGTTTATGTTCAGGGTGTGGTGTCTCGTCTTGTTGTTGTTACATGTCTGGTCAGTTCGTGTTTTATGTCCGGCATGTATGCAAGTCGTACCTTGTTTGTTGTGCCTCTGGAAGGGGGCTCCATGGTTTCCCGGAGGGGTGAGTCATTGATGGAGTACTGGTTCCTGTGTGTCAGTACATACTGCATCCGTTTGGTGTTTGGATGGCAGTACGTTTGTATGGGTTCCAGTTTACCTTGGTGTGGTCTTCTGTTGTGCCGTCCAGCAGCTGCGGCAGGTAAATTACCATGCCTTCCTGGTTCAGTGGTTATCCCCGCCACTGGATACTTACCAGCCATTCCACTTGGCGTTTCTCTGCAACTAGGCCGGTTGAGACTCCTGTTCATCCGTGTCTTGGAAGAACAGGTCGTCTCTCCCCTGCTCCTATGTGAGGGATTATCAGGGCGACTCAGGGTCCTAGGTATCCTGGGTATGAGCCATCCTACCATCCAGGTCCGCTTATACAGTGAGGAGTTAGGGCGAGGATTAGGGACTCTTTAGGAGGTGACCTGCTCCCTGATCCCAGCATCCTGGCCTAGCTGCTTCCGCGCTTAACTATTATCGTACAGTTTTCCCCACTCCCCATCGTGACAATGCCTCTGTGTGGGCAGGTAATATTTGCATGTCGCTGTACAGTGGGCCCCCAGAATGAATTTTACTGATGGGCCCTAGGCATCCCAGTCCGACACTGGTCCTGTGTACAAGAATATAACTACTATAATACTGCTCCTATGTACAAGAATATAACTACTATAATACTGCCTCCTATGTACAAGAATAGAAACTACTATAATACTGCCCCTATGTACAAGAATATAACTACTATAATACTGCTCCTATGTACAAGAATATAACTACTATAATACTGCCTCCTATGTACAAGAATATAACTACTATAATACTGCTCCTATGTACAAGAATATAACTACTATAATACTGCTCCTATGTACAAGAATATAACTACTATAATACTGCTCCAATATATAAGTTCTTTAAGAATAAGTTAGTAATAAGTTATAATAAGTACTAATTGTAATTAAAGGGGTTCTCCGGGTTCAGGACTGAACCCGGTTACAAGCTCCTCTTTATTCTTTTACTATATAAGACTGCAGCATCTGAGCATTTCCTTGCTCCGATGCTCCCCCTTGCCTTGCGCTGAATCACGCAGCTCAAGGTCTGATGTTTACTGCCGGTGACATACCTAGCTTCACATCACTATGATAGGCAGAGACTTCCACCTATCGGGATCCTGGTGACGTCACCGGCACTAATGAGTGGTCTGTAGCGCTGCAGGAGTCTGTTTTGGGACCAGGCACTATGAAAAGTAGCATAGCTCAATTAGTACTAAAAGTATAATTTCTAACCATATGTGCCATAAGCCCTGGAGGAGTGGAGGATGGGAGTGGTAGTAGCTCTGGCTGTAACAGATATTCACATTGACAATTCTCACACTGATTCTGGACAGTGCCAGGAGAGCATACCCTTTATTTCCTCAAGGCATACCCTGATGTTGTGGCCCTGCTTGATGGTAGTTTGCGTGCCCTTGCTGTTGTGAGCATTTATGGTGCTGGAGTCAGTAACCTGGCCAGTAGGGAGTTGTACTAGATCCAACGGCATCAAACACAGTTCCAAACAATTCTCAGTGCAAATATTCCCAAATAGCTTTGTATAGATGTAAGCAAGGGTGTGGGTTGTAGTACTCCTTCTGTCTATCTTTCCAAAGTCTCTCTCTGCAGAGTCTAAAGCAAAGGGATACAGGATTAGGATACAGCTGGCCAGGACCGTGTCTAAGTGCAGAAGGGTGTATTACCAATGTCCGTCTCACTGCAGTAAAGTCTCTATCAGCCTAAAACTGTGAATACCTTACTGACTGACTCCATGCAGATTCTGGACCTTCTTTGTATTTTCTTTCCAGCCTTAGGGTTTATGCACACGGCCGGTGTCGTTTTTGCGGTCTACAAATTGCGGATCCGCAAAACGTGTATACTGGCCTTGTGCATTATGCATTTTGTGGAGCAGATACGTCCAGCCCTCTATAGAACTGTCCTATCTTTGTCAGTAATATGTACAGACATACGGATGTAGAGAGCACTCGGTCTTTTGCAGCCCCATTGAAGTCAAAGGGTCCACATCCGATCTGCATGAGCGGTCGTGTGAATGAGCCCTTATGGTCGCCGTGTCCGTGTTGTGGACACCAAATATCGGTCCGCAATGCACGGGCACCAGCCATATTGCGGTGCGGACCTATTGACTTGAATGGTCCATGATCTGCAAAATACGGCTAAAGATAGGACATGTCCAATCTTTTGCAGTGTGGAAGCACAGACCCAAATGCCCATGGAAGCGCAGGCTTCCAATCCTTGCCTCCGCTCTGCAAAAGATAGGACATGTCCTATCTTTGGCCTTATTTTGCGGATCGCGGACCCATTAAAGTCAATGGGTCCACATCTGCAGCACGTAGTGCACACGGCCAATGCCCATATATTGCAGACCCGCTGTTTGCAGTGCGCAGTATGGGCATGGAGCCATTATGGTCGTGTGAATAGGTCCTTAAACAGTAAATACCTTATTGACTGACCCCAATGCTTGGCAGTGCAGATTCTGGACCTTCTAGCTCTTTATTTCTCTCTCTTGACCTTCTGCATCTCCCCGTGGACCGCTTCCCGACCGCCTAACGCACGGATGCGTCCTGGCGGCGGTCGATTAATTCCTCCTGGACGCATCCGTGCGTCATCTCGCGAGACGCGAGATTTCGGTCTGAGCCGGCCCACGCATGCGCATTGCGGGCCGGCAAAAGTTAAAGAACAATTTCGTCACCAGCCTGCCAGCCAATGATCATTGCTGGCAGGCTGGCGATTTTCAAAAATCCGAATCAGAAGCCATATAACACCTTATATTTATAAATATAATGTGTTAAATGGCTTCTGTGCTCCTCTGCTGGTCCTTTTCGTCGGTTGGTCCCAGCAGAGGAGCAGACATCACAGTGAGTACACACCAACACCACACTTAGCCCCTAGATCACCCCTTATCACCCCAATTAACCCCTTGATCACCCCTTGATCGCCCCTGTCAATCACCTAGTGAAAGGGAAAAAAGTGATTAGTGTAAACTGTCACTTTTTTTTCCCACTGGTATTGACTGATAGTTTTAGGATAGTTTAGGCCCCTTGGTTAGGTAGTTAGCGTCAGTTAGCGCCCAGCCCACCGCACCGCAGTCACTGATTCGCTGATTAGCGTATCGCTAATCAGCATTTGTACTTTTATAGTATCTGTAAGTGATCAAAACTGATCACAGTCAGATCTATAATAGTATTAGTGTCACCTTAGCTCGCCCTCCACCCAAAACGCAGTGTTTGCCCGATCAGGCCTGATCGGTCGCCCACACGTGCGTTCACCCACCGCCGCCCCGCCGCAGTGACAAAAAAATTATTATTTTTTTTGATCACTGCACAATCACTTTACAAGCGCTGCGGCAATAAAAAAAAATCAGTTTTGATATTTTTTATCAATCGCAGCGGCCTCCGGTATTTCACTAGCCTCCCATTTGTAAGACAGGCTTGCTTTTTTTCTTGGGTAGTCTCAGGGAATACCCCTTAAATTTAGTAGTCCAAATGTCAAACAGGGGGTATTCTTCTGAAGAGGCCTACAGGATTCTGACCCAGTCGGATGAGGAATGGGAACCCTCATCTGACGAATCCAGCGGGTCAGAATATGAACCTGTAGAAAGCAGTGGCAGTCTGACCCAAAGTTCGGACGAGGAGGTTGAGGTCCCTGATAGCACCAGGCGTACCCGGCCCCGTGTTGCTAGACCATAGGTTGCGCAGGATCTGCTTCAAGGGCAGCAGAGTGGGGCTGGCGCTGTCGGATTACGTGGTGAGGCATACACCAGCAGCGCAGCCCATCCTGGACCTAGTACCAGCACTGCCGTACAACATGGGGAAGTGGCGAGCACCAGAAGGGCAGTTGAAGCTGGTACGGTGGCCCGTGCAATAGTTACCCCGTCACAGCCACCGCACAGACAGGCCCGTAGAGCCCCTAGAGTCCCTGAGGTGCTGGCAAACCCTGATTGGCAGTCCCCAACTTCAGCCGCACCTGTAGTTCCCCCTTTCACCGCCCAGTCTGGAGTTCGGGTTGAGACAGCTCAGATCGGTTCGGCACTGGGATTTTTTGAGCTGTTCTTGACTGCGGAGCTCTTGGAAACAAATCGGTATGCCACTCAATTTATAGCCGCCAACCCGGGAAGCTTTTATGCCCAGTCTTTCCGGTGGAAACCAGTCCAAGTTTCCGAAATTAAAATTTTTCTGGGCCTTCTCCTCAACATGGGTCTAACCAAAAAGCATGAATTGCTGTCATATTGGTCCACGAACCCAATTCATCACATGCCCATGTTCTCTGCTGCTATGTCCAGGACACGATTTGAGACCATCCTGCGTTTCCTGCACTTTAGCGATAACACCACCTCCCGTCCCAGAGGCCACCCAGCTTTTGACCGGCTCCACAAAATTCGGCCCCTCATAGACCACTTCAACAACAAATTTGCTTACCCCTGAGCAAAACATCTGCATAGACGAGTCCCTTATACATTTTACCGGGCGCCTTGGCTTCAAACAATACATCCCAAGCAAGCGCGCCCGGTATGGGGTCAAATTGCATAAGCTCTGTGAAACGGCCACAGGCTATACCCACAAATTTCGGATCTATGAGGGTAAAGATCAGACCCTGGAGCCGGTCGGTTGCCCTGACTACCTGGGGATCAGTGGGAAGACAGTCTGGGACTTGGTGTCACCCTTATTTGGCAAGGGGTACCATCTTTATGTGGACAATTTTTACACAAGTGTGCCCCTCTTCAGGCATTTGTTCCTAGAACAGATTGGCTGCTGTGGCACCGCGCGACCTAGTCGCCGGGGCTTCCCCCAATGGCTCGTTACCACCCGTCTTGCAAGGGGGAAGAAGGCTGCCTTGTGTAACGAAGAACTGCTCGCGGTGAAATGGAGAGACAAGCGTGACGTTTACATGCTCTCCTCTATTCACGCAGACACGACAATACAAATAGAACGGGCAATCAGTGTCATTGAAAAGCCCCTCTCAGTCCACGACTATAATTCGCTCATGGGAGGAGTGGACTTCAATGACCAGATGTTGGCTCCTTATTTAGTTTCCCGACGCACCAGACGCTGGTATAAGAAGGTGTCTGTATATTTGATTCAATTGGCTGCATATAATAGTTTTGTTCTCTACAGTAAGGCTGGGAGAACAGGATCCTTCCTCAAATTTCAGGAAGAGATCATCGAGAACCTCCTGTATCCAAGAGGTTCCGTGGCCCCATCCACCAGTGTAGTGAGCCGTCTACACGAGCGACATTTCCCCAATGTCGTTGCTGGTACCTCAACCCAACCGTCACCCCGAAAAAGATGTTGTGTCTGTAGCAGGAGTGGAATAAGGCGTGACACCCGCTATTTCTGTCCTGACTGCCCTGACCACCCTGCCGTATGCTTAGGGGAGTGTTTCCGGAAGTACCACACACAGGTACACTTAGCATAGGGATTGCATCTCACAGGACAGGCACACAGGGCTATTAGGGCCCTTTCACTCACAGCTGCTGCAAACCTCTCCTTCCACCTGGGACAAAGTGCATAATGTACTTCGCCACATCTTTGGGCGATTTGCGCTTTGCACATTGTCCCATGGGGAAGGAGAGGTTTGTCCTATAAAGGTAAAAAAAATAAAAAAAATCACCGGTAAGCAAAAAGTTAACGTTCTGTTCAAAAAGTTTAATAAAGTTTATATGTTCCGTTCAAATGTTATTATAAAGTTAATAAATTTATTGCGTTGCGGCCTGGTTTTTTCTTTTTTGTTTTGTTTTTTTTACCTTCCAGGTGGACCAACCGATCGACTAGCTGCAGCACTGATGTGCATTCTGACAGAAGCATTGCGCTGCTGTCAGATTACACAAAAGTCAGTGTATGCGGCGCTGCAAGACGAGATTTCTCCTCTGCAGTAAAAGATACGTTTGCCAAGGCTTATGAGCTGAGGGGAAGGCGGTGTTCATATACTTTGGCAAACACTTTGTATATAAAAAAAAAATCCCGGCAATGATTTATTCCTTCACATCGATTGATGTGAATGGAGAAATCTGGTTTGCCAGGGCATACGAGCTAAGTGGGTTTGGATGTTGGGCGGAGCTCCTATGTCCTGGCAGACGCCTTTCCCCTCCTTTTTCTTTTTTGGCAGAGATTTTTTCATCCACATTGATCGATGCGAATGAAGAAATCTGTGCCGTTCATTTTCTCTTTCAGCCCAGAGGCTGAACGAAAAAAAAAAATCTCATTACCCGTATGCTCAATATAAGGAGAATAGCAGAAACTCCTAATGTTGGCCATACATGTAATGATTGCGGAGACCCTCAAATGCCAGGGCAGTACAAACACCCCACAAATGACCCCATTTTTGAAAGAAGACACCCCAAGGTATTCGCTGAGGGGCATATTGAGTCCATGAAAGATAGAAATTTTTGTCCCAAGTTAGCGGAAAGGGAGACTTTGTGAGAAAAAACAAAAAAAAATCAATTTCCGCTAACTTGTGCCCAAAAATTTATTTTTCTATGAACTCGCCATGCCCCTCATTGAATACCTTGGGGTGTCTTCTTTCCAAAATGGGGTCACATGTGGGGTATTTATACTGCCCTGGCATTTTAGGGGCCCTAAAGCGTGAGAAGAAGTCTGGAATCCAAATGTCTAAAAATGCCCTCCTAAAAGGAATTTGGGCCCCTTTGTGCATCTAGACTGCAAAAAAGTGTGACATATGTGGTATCGCCGTACTCAGGAGAAGTTGGGGAATGTGTTTTTGGGTGTCATTTTACATATACCCATGCTGGGTGAGATAAATATCTTGGTCAAATGCCAACTTTGTATAAAAAAATGGGAAAAGTTGTCTTTTGCCGAGATATTTCTCGAATTCGAGTTCCTAGAATTTTTTATTTTTTGTCACAAGTTAGCGGAAAATGATGATTTTTTTTATTTTATTTTTCTTACAAAGTCTCATATTCCACTAACTTGTGACAAAAAAAAAACTTCCATGAACTCACTATGCCCATCACGAAATACCTTGGGGTGTCTTCTTTCCAAAATGGGGTCACTTGTGGGGTAGTTATACTACCCTGGCATTTTAGGGGCCCTAATGTGTGAGAAGTAGTTTGAAATCAAAATGTGTAAAAAATGCCCTGTGAAATCCGAAAGGTGCTCTTTGGAATGTGGGCCCATTTGCCCACCTAGGCTGCAAAAAAGTGTCACACATCTGGTATCGCCGTACTCAGAAGAAGTAGGGCAATGTGTTTTGGGGTGTCTTTTTACATATACCCATGCTGGGTGAGAGAAATATCTCGGCAAAAGACAACTTTTCCCATTTTTTTATACAAAGTTGGCATTTGACCGAGATATTTATCTCACCCAGCATGGGTATATGTAAAATGACACCCCAAAACACATTGCCCAACTTCTCCTGAGTACGGCGAGTGATTTCAAACTACTTCCCACACATTAGGGCCCCTAAAATGCCAGGGCAGTATAACTACCCCACAAGTGACCCCATTTTGGAAAGAAGACACCCCAAGGTATTTCGTGATGGGCATAGTGAGTTCATGGAATTTTTTATTTTTTGTCACAAGTTAGTGGAATATGAGACTTTGTATGAAAAAAAATATATATATAATCATCATTTTCCGCTAACTTGTGACAAAAAATAAAAAGTTCTATGAACTCACTATGCCCATCAGCGAATACCTGAGGGTGTCTACTTTCCGAAATGTGGTTATTTGTGGGGGTTTTCTACTGTCTGGGCATTGTAGAACCTCAGGAAACATGACAGGTGCTCGGAAAGTCATAGCTGCTTCAAAAAGCGGAAATTCACATTTTTGTACCATAGTTTGTAAACGCTATAACTTTTACCCAAACCATTTTTTTTTACCCAAACATTTTTTTTTATCAAATACATGTAGAACAATCAATTTAGAGAAAAATTTATATATGGATGTCGTTTTTTTCTAAAAATTTTACAACTGAAAGTGAAAAATTGGAAAACTGGAAAAAAACGGCTGGCACTCACTATGTGGTTGCACATCAAACAATCATTTATTAATAATAAACCGCTAGTTCAATAATCGAATAAAAGCAGAAATACATACACTTGAACATTAAAACATCATTGTTAAAAGAACCCCTAAAAAATAAATAGTAAAATTCAATATATACTGCACTGATAGGGTAACGCAATGCACCCAATTAGGGTCTCTTAGAAAAGTGAGATAGTCCTGTGCCTGTTTGACAATGAGAATCCAATTCAATCAAACAGGGAACCTGTCTCTTTAAATAAGACAAATGTAGCCAAGTCCACAAGCTGTGTTAGTTGCTGTTGGGGGATAAAATCTCCCTCTTTATAATTATCTTCAGCAGTTCTTGCACTGTTGGATATTAAGACTTTCACCAATAAGATATGCCACAGATTCACAGGGAAGTTTTAGCTTACCCACATGAACGGATCTCCGGCCGTCTAATTCAGCCGCTTGTTCCACTGCTCGCTCTCACGCTCCCCGCTCTCTGGCGTGTCCCACGTGATGTACCAGAGATATCGCGGGATTTGGGGGTTTCAGTCCGGTAATCTTGGTCCGATATTCTTATGAGAGCTGCAGGTCAGATGAAGAAATGGAGCGCTCCACTTTATAGGGAATAATTCAAATTACATCCATCATATCCAGAAGCTTGGTTGTTGGCAGGGATATAACGCTAAACGCATTTCGAGGACTTCAATCCTCTTCCTCAGTAGCTATACCCCTGGTGTTGAATCCCCTCCTTTTATACCGTCATGTGCAGTCCACAAAATCTGGGCTGCAGTCCACAAAATGTGGACTGCACATGACGGTATAAAAGGAGGGGATTCAACACCAGGGGTATAGCTACTGAGGAAGAGGATTGAAGTCCTCGAAACGCGTTTAGCGTTATATCCCTGCCAACAACCAAGCTTCTGGATATGATGGATGTAATTTGAATTATTCCCTATAAAGTGGAGCGCTCCATTTCTTCATCTGACCTGCAGCTCTCATAAGAATATCGGACCAAGATTACCGGACTGAAACCCCCAAATCCCGCGATATCTCTGGTACATCACGTGGGACACGCCAGAGAGCGGGGAGCGTGAGAGCGAGCAGTGGAACAAGCGGCTGAATTAGACGGCCGGAGATCCGTTCATGTGGGTAAGCTAAAACTTCCCTGTGAATCTGTGGCATATCTTATTGGTGAAAGTCTTAATATCCAACAGTGCAAGAACTGCTGAAGATAATTATAAAGAGGGAGATTTTATCCCCCAACAGCAACTAACACAGCTTGTGGACTTGGCTACATTTGTCTTATTTAAAGAGACAGGTTCCCTGTTTGATTGAATTGGATTCTCATTGTCAAACAGGCACAGGACTATCTCACTTTTCTAAGAGACCCTAATTGGGTGCATTGCGTTACCCTATCAGTGCAGTATATATTGAATTTTACTATTTATTTTTTAGGGGTTCTTTTAACAATGATGTTTTAATGTTCAAGTGTATGTATTTCTGCTTTTATTCGATTATTGAACTAGCGGTTTATTATTAATAAATGATTGTTTGATGTGCAACCACATAGTGAGTGCCAGCCGTTTTTTTCCAGTTTATGCACACTCCTTGGACTGATTGAGTGAGCAGTCCCTCGGCTAGAGCACCCCTACCGTATTGAGGAGGGTGGTGAGCTATCCACATACTTTCCAAGTTTTCATGAAAGTGAAAAATGTCATTTTTTTGCAAAAATTTCGTTAAATTTCGATTAATAACAAAAAAAGTAAAAATGTCAGCAGCAATGAAATACCACCAAATGAAATCTCTATTAGTGAGAAGAAAAGGAGGTAAAATTCATTTGGGTGGTAAGTTGCATGACCGAGCAATAAACCGTGAAAGTAGTGTAGTGCAGAAGTGTAAAAAGTGGCCTGGTCATTAAGGGTGTTTAAGCTATGGGAGCTGAGGTGGTTATGGTCGCGTGAATAGGTCCTTAAACAGTAAATACCTTATTGACTGACCCCAATGCTTGGCAGTGCAGATTCTGGACCTTCTAGCTCTTTATTTCTCTCTCTTGACCTTCTGCATCTCCCCGTGGCTCGGATCAAAACATCTAGGGGGCTCGTCCCTATCGTGACCTGCTATTGGCTGCTCCCCCCGTCGCCGGAAGTTTTGATTAGTGTTGAGCGCAGGATCAGGGAAAATTTGATTCACCACAAAGCCAAATTTCCTTGTGCTTCGTGTTAGCAAATCGATTTTCCCTGAAATGGTGTAAAAAACTAAAAAAATCATATTAACCTAATCCATTTGTCGCGACGGGCCGGCCACCGCCATCTTGACTGAAGATCTGGCACGAAATCAGGTGCGCAGTGACATATGACGTCACAACGCAGGCCGAATTTATGACGTCATCACGGGCCGCACAAGATTTCGGGCCAGATCGTCAATCAAGATGGTGGCAACTGGCCCGTCGCGAACAAATGGATGAGGTAAGTATGATGTAATTTATTTTTTATTTTACACAGTATTATTACTTTCAGATGCTGAGATCAGCTATGAACGCAGCTTATGAGGAGTACAATGATGGGGAGTGGCACCATTTTTTTGTAAAATTCTGCAAAGCAGTTGAATCGAAATTTTGAATACTTCGCTCATTAATAGTTTTGATTAGAGCGACAGAGAGATGCAGGTGCGGGCGTGCAGGGATGCGGAGTGACTCGAGTGCCGGGGAGCAGGTAAGTATAATCCATACAAGGGGATTGGGGGGATATTTTAGATACTGGATAACCCCTGTAATAATTGCGATTGCCCAATGAACGAGCGTTTTCTCGTTCATCAGGTAATCAGCGGCAATGTTACACAGGCAGATCATCGTTAACGAGCTTTCCTATGAACGCTTGCAAATGAGCTCTTAACAAGCTCTGCCTCTAATGCCACCAGATGTAAGGCAGCTATCCTATAAGTCAATGTTCAACCCTTTAAATAGACCTTGAGACACTGGTGCAGGGCCGTCTTTAATATTGATTGGACCCTGGGCAAGAATTTACTTGGGCCCCCTGGATCCCGCCTTTACACACCCTAGCATGCAATCACGCCCTCCACCACAACACACAGTGAATGGGTCTGCATCCGAGCTCGGATGCGGACCCAAACAACGGCCGTGTGCATGAGGCCTAAGCACATGCAGTCTCAGGAGTGGTCCACACCACACCCCTGCCTTGCAGCCTCACAGGAGTACAGGACCAGTATCTGCACACGTATGTATGGCATAATTGGGATGCACATCACACATGACATGACACAGGTCTTTACCAGGCTGCAGGCCAGCAGACACATTATTATTGCCACATGTGTCACGTGCCACTACTGACTGTACAGCCGTTCAGAGTTCAGACAGTTCACAGTTCCACTTCCTTCAGAAAAGCGAGCCTGCCGTGCACTCCAGCGACTTACAGATAGAGGCAGTGGCGTTGCTATGGCTGGTGTCACCCTTTGCTCAGGGGGGCCCTCATGGTGTGGTGTGGAGTGGTCATTTTTTACTAAGGAATATAGTTTAACCATTTATGTGCAAAAGAGAAAATAAGAAGTCAGCTCCAATCAGATATCTGCACATAGACCAAGAGTCTTGGTCTATGTGCAGATATCTGATTGGAGCTGACTTAGTGACTTCTGATTTTCTCTTTTGCACATAAATGGTTAAACTATATTCCTTAGTAAAAATGACCAGTCCACACCACATCATGAGGGCTCCCCTGAGCAAAGATTAGTAAATGTGGCCGGCCGGGTGGCCCCAGTTCAGCAGACAGAGAGAACCCAACCCTTTATGTCTCTCGTCTCTATAATAATCCCCCACTAATGGGGTTATTTAAATTACTGGTGGATTATTAGAGAGACATAAGGGATTCTCTCTGTCTGTCTGCTAAACTGTGGCCTGGGGGCTGGGGCCACCACCGGCCACCTTTACTAATCTTTGCTCAGGGGGGCCCTCATGGTGTGGTGTGGACTGGTCATTTTTACTAAGGAATATAGTTTAACCATTTATGTGCAAAAGAGAAAATCAGAAGTCACTAAGTCAGCTCCAATCAGATATCTGCACATAGACCAAGACAGGTCTATGTGCAGATATCTGATTGGAGTTGACTTCTTATTTTCTCTTTTGCACATAAATGGTTAAACTATATTCCTTAGTGAAAATGACCAGTCCAGTCCACACAATGAGGGCCCCCCTGAGCAAAGATTAGTAAATGTGGCCGGTGGTGGCCCCAGCCCCCAGGCCACAGTTCAGCAGCAGACAGAGAGAACCCAACCCAACCCCTTATGTCTCCTGGGGCCGTCTGTCTCTATAATAATCCCCCACTAATTTATGAATGGATCTGGGGTTAATTATTTATTCGGTGACCTGACCGGTTTCTATTATAAAATAAAGCTTTTTGCTTTACCTACCGAGTTCTCCCCTCCTGGCGCGGCAGGTCTGGTCTGGCTGTGTAAGGTAAGGTGAGTGAGTCACTGGTGGTCTGATCACGTGAGGCCGTGACTCACCACTCAATCCCTTTAGCTCCGGACCGGTGGCGGAGACTTACTCCCTGCTGCTGGCTGCTCCGCCGTGGCGCCACTCACCAGGCTGCGGTAAATCACACACACCCTTTTACCACGTGACGGCAGGGCGCCGACGTGCTTGCTAACTAAGCAGCGCAGTTGTAAGTTGTTCTGAAAACTGCTGCGCTGCTGCCTGCTGCATAAAATTAGTGAATGGATGGGAGTCGCGGGTCGGGACTCGGGAAACTGAGCTCCCTTGGGCCCCCAGGAGCAACTGGGCCCGGGGCAGCTGCCCCTTTTGCCCTGCGGCAAAGACGGCCCTGCACTGGTGACTCCAGGGGGGGGGGGCAATGCAGCAATTGCCTCCCCCCCAGCTGGCACCGCGGCCCTGCTCACAAGTGGGGGGCGGCAAGGCACAGGGAGATGAGCGCTCATCTCCATATAGTCATCTGTATCGCCGTCCTCAGGACAGTGATACAGGTGGCTGTGCTGCGGCGGGGCAGGGAAGGGAGAGGCGTGTCCCTTCCCTGTTCCTCTGATAGGCTGCCGGCACTAGGCCGGCAGCCCATCAGAGGCCGCCGCAGGTGGCGCGATGACGTCTTCGCGCTGCCTGAGCCGTACAGCGCGGGACACAGACCGGAAGAGGCCTGCATCACATCGCTGACATGGAGGTAAGTATAAGTGTTTTTTTTTATTTTTATATGTACAATACTTTTACTGGCACATGATGGGGGGTCTCTTATTATTGACACATGATGGGGGGCTCTTATTACTGGCACACAGGGCCGCTGATAGAAATCATGGGGCCCCGTACAGCATACATGACGGGGCCCCCTTCAGCTCCACCCCCTGATCCCTCCTTCAGCCACACCCCTGGCCCCGCCCTTGGCCCCTCCCCAGACGCCGCCTTGAAACAACATGCAGATTTGTCTACAAGTGATATTTATGGCGCTGGGGGGTCGTCTGTGAATGGCGCTGTTATGGAGGGGATCTGTGAATGGCACTGTTATGGAGGGGATCTGTGAATGGCACTGTTATGGAGGGGATCTGTGAATGGCACTGTTATGGAGGGGATCTGTGAATGGCACTTTTATGGAGGGGATCTGTGGATGGCACTGTTATGGAGGGGATCTGTGGATGGCACTGTTATGGAGGGGATCTGTGGATGGCACTGTTATGGAGGGGATCTGTGGATGGCACTGTTATGGAGGGGATCTGTGGATGGCACTGTTATGGAGGGGATCTGTGGATGGCACTGTTATGGAGGGGATCGCTAATGTCAGTCAGCTACATAACATAACGTTTTTTCTGATGATTGACAGATTCAGAAACCTGTTTAAAGGGCTTCTGTCACCCCACTAAACTCTTTATTTTTTTTTTTTTCGGCTTCTTATAATCCCTATACTGCGATATATGAATACATAATGTTATTAGTCATTTTGGTTCAGTAGATAATGAATAAAACAGATTTTTATAATATGTAAATTACCTCTCTACCAGCAGGCAGGGCGGTTACTTGCTGGTAGCATCCGCATCCTCCTATCATAATGACGCCCCCTCCTCATGTTGATTGACAGGGCCAGCGAACGCGATCGTCCTCTGGCTGGCCCTGTCTGCTATCAAGTTATTGCGCCTGCGCCGTAGCGGTCTTCAGTCGGCACAGGCGCACTGAGAGGAGGACGCTCGCTCGGCCGCTCCTTCCTCAGTGCGCCTGCGCCGGGTGTAGATGTGACGTCATTGGTGTAGGCGCACTGAGGAAGGAGCGGCCGAGCGAGCGTCCTCCTCTCAGTGCGCCTGTGCCGACTGAAGACCGCTACGGCGCAGGCGCAATAACTTGATAGCAGACAGGGCCAGCCAGAGGACGATCGCGTTCGCTGGCCCTGTCAATCAACATGAGGAGGGGGCGTCATTATGATAGGAGGATGCGGATGCTACCAGCAAGTAACCGCCCTGCCTGCTGGTAGAGAGGTAATTTACATATTATAAAAATCTGTTTTATTAATTATCTACTGAACCAAAATGACTAATAACATTATGTATTCATATATCGCAGTATAGGGATTATAAGAAGGCAAAAAAAAGAGTTTAGTGGGGTGACAGAAGCCCACACTGTTACATACAATTACACAATTCAAATGTTTTATATTTCTACCTTTTTAGAAGTGAGTGACAGACTAGGACAGGTGTCAGGACTCAGGAGTCAGGACTGTCTTGGTCAGGTTGTCTGCAGGCAGGGCACAGTGGGCACTACATGGGCAGGCTGCTGGAGCTGGACTGGAGAGGAGAAGAAGAATGATTTCTCCCACGGAGCTCCCTCTGCCTCTCTCTCTGATGTCATCACTTCCTTATCAGAGAGAGGGAGGGAGGGACTAGGAGGCAGGGGAGGAGCGAGGGGAGGAGCCTGAACAGTGAGTGAACACAGCGCTGCCTGGCATCACTGTACTGTAGTGTGTAGACTGGAGGAGGGAGGAGGGAGGAGGGGAGGCTCGGGAGCGCTGCGCTCAGCTGATCACCCGGAGTGACAGCTTAAATATGCGATCGGAGTCTCGGTCGGACCACACTGCAGTTTGAATGAATAATCCTGTGCCCGGGTCTAAGAAAGGCTTGTACCCGGGCACAGGATTACAAACCCGGACTGTCCGGGTGAATCCCGGACGGGTGGCAACCCTACGAGTCGGGAGTCGGCAGCCCGGGCCCCCCTGCCAGCCGGGCCCGGTACAACTGGGCCAGCTGTACTGGCCTATCAGCGGCCCTGCTGGCACATGATTGGGGGGGCTCTTATTACTGGCACATGATGGGGGGGCTCTTGTTACTCGCACATGATGGGGGGCTCTTGTTACTGGCACATGATGGGGGGCTCTTATTTCTGGCACATGATAGGGGGCTCTTATTACTGGTACATGATGGGGGTGCTCTTATTACTGGCACATGATTGGGGGCATCTATGGGGGCACATTTTACTGGGACATTATTGGGGGCAATTATTACAGGCTCATCATTGGGGGCACTTATTACTGGCACATTATTGGGGGCACTTATTACTGGCACATTATTGGGGGCACTTATTACTGGCACATTATTGGTGGGCACTATAGGGGCATCTACTGAGGCCACAAACGAAGGGGTATTTTATATGGGGGGCTCTGTACAGTAGCATTTTATACTGGGGCACATTATGGTGGGTACTATGGGGATGGGGGGGGAGGAGTACTATGAGGTCATCTACGAGGGGGCACTAAGAAGGGGTATTTTATACTTGCAAATTATGGGGGACACTGAGGGCATCTACTGGAGCACTATATATGGGGTATTTTATACTGGCACATTATGGGGGCACTATGGGGACATTAGCTCAACTGGGGGCATTACAAGGGGGTATTTTTTGCACTGTCACATTATAAGTAGAGTTGAGCGAACACCTGGATGTTCGGGTTAGAGAAGTTCGGCCGAACTTCCCGGAAATGTTCGGGTTCGGGATCCGAACCCGACCCGAACTTCGTCCCGAACCCGAACCCCATTGAAGTCAATGGGGACCAGAACTTTTCGGCACTAAAAAGGCTGTAAAACAGCCCAGGAAAGGGCTAGAGGGCTGCAAAAGGCAGCAAAATGTAGTTAAATCCCCTGCAAACAAATGTGGATAGGGAAATGAATTAAAATTAAAATAAAATAAATAAAAATTAACCAATATCAATTGGAGAGAGGTCCCATAGCAGAGAATCAGGCTTCATGTCAGCAGAGAATCAGTCTTCATGTCATAGCAGAGAATCAGGCGTCACGTCACCCACCACTGGAACAGTCCATTGTCACATATTTAGGCCCTGGCACCCAGACAGAGGAGAGAGGTCCCATAGCAGAGAATCAGGCTTCATGTCAGCAGAGAATCAGTCTTCATGTCATAGCAGACAATCAGGCTTCATGTCACCCACCACTGGAACAGGCCACTGTCAGATATTTTTAGGCCCCGGCACCCAGACAGAGGAGAGAGGTCCCATAACAGAGATTCAGGCTTCATGTCAGCAGAGAATCAGTCTTCATGTCATAGCAGAGAATCAGGCTTCATGTCACCCACCACTGGAACAGGCCACTGTCAGATATTTTTAGGCCCCGGCACCCAGACAGAGGAGAGAGGTCCCATAACAGAGATTCAGGCTTCATGTCAGCAGAGAATCAGTCTTCATGTCATAGCAGAGAATCAGGCTTCATGTCACCCACCACTGGAACAGGCCACTGTCAGATATTTTTAGGCCCCGGCACCCAGACAGAGGAGAGAGGTCCCATAACAGAGATTCAGGCTTCATGTAAGCAGAGAATCAGTCTTCATGTCATAGCAGAGAATCAGGCTTCATGTCACCCACCACTGGAACAGGCCACTGTCAGATATTTTTAGGCCCCGGCACCCAGACAGAGGAGAGAGGTCCCATAACAGAGAGTCAGGCTTCATGTCAGCAGAGAATCAGTCTTCATGTCATAGCAGAGAATCAGGCTTCACGTCACCCACCACTGGAACAGTCCATTGTCACATATTTAGGCCCAGGCACCCAGGCAGAGGAGAGAGGTCCCATAACAGAGATTCAGGCTTCATGTCAGCAGAGAAAATTGGGAATTGTATTTCAACCCAGAACAAAAACTGTGCTTTGACGGACACTAAATAACTTGACCAGCTAAAACAGTAATGACAGATTTGGATGAATATAAATGTGAGGCCTATTTTTTAGGCGCTGGGTGACAGGTATACGTTTAATCACAGAATTAGACTTGGATCTGCACTGTAGCATGTGTGTGAAGTTCTTGAGAATTACCCTATCAGCACCTTGAATCTAATATACCCTTTTAGGGATAGATTTAAAGTAGGCCTGATACAGCAGAAACCACTAATTTTGAGAATTGCAAAATTGGGAATTGTATTTCAGCCCAGAACAAAAACTGTGCTTTGACGGACACTAAATAACTTGACCAGCTAAAGCAGTAATGACAGATTTGGATGAATATAAATGTGAGGCCTATTTTTTAGGCGCTGGGTGAGAGTCTGAACTTGCCCCTGATGTAGTATATGGCCAAAAAATAACCACACTATTAATGGTTAAATGCACTTGATGACAGCTTGACCCTGATGTAGGATATGGCCAAAAAATAACCACACTATTGATGGTTAAATGCACTTGGGTGACAGGCTCAGCTTGCCCCTGATGTAGTATATGGCCAAAAAATAACCACACTATTGATGGTTAAATGCACTTGATGACAGCTTGACCCTGATGTAGGATATAGCCAAAAAATAACCACACTATTGATGGTTAAATGCACTTGGGTGACAGGCTCAGCTTGCCCCTGATGTAGTATATGGCCAAAAAATAACCACACTATTGATGGTTAAATGCACTTGTGACAGGCTCAACTTGCCCCTGATGTAGTATATGGCCAAAAAATAACCACACTATTGATGGTTAAATGCACTTGATGACAGCTTGACCCTGATGTAGGATATAGCAAAAAATAACCACACTATTGATGGTTAAATGAACTTGGGTGACAGGCTCAGCTTGCCCCTGATGTAGTATATGGCCAAAAAATAACCACACTATTAATGGTTAAATGCACTTGATGACAGCTTGACCCTGATGTAGGATATAGCAAAAAATAACCACACTATTGATGGTTAAATGTACTTGGTGGCAGCTTGTGCTGGCGCACCACAAGCCGCAAAATGGCCGCCGATCACCCCAGAAAAAAGTGACTGAAAAACGCTCTGGGCAGCCTAAAAACAGTGAGCAATTGAATAGCAGCAGTTCAATGATCCACAGCTGTAGATCGATCACTGAATGAAGTCTTTTGGAGGAGTTAATCACTGCCTAATCTCGCGCTAACTTCGCAGCTGCAACCTCTCCCTACACTTGTATCAGCAGAGTGACGTGCAGCGCTACGTGACCCAAGCTTATATAGAGGCTGGGTCACATGCTGCACTGGCCAATCACAGCCATGCCAATAGTAGGCATGGCTGTGATGGCCTCTTGAGGCAAGTAGTATGATGCTTGTTGATTGGCTGCTTTTCAGCCTTTCAAAAAGCGCCAAGAAAGCGCCGAACACCGAACTCGAACCCGGACTTTTACGAAAATGTTCGGGTTCGGGTCCGTGTCACGGACACCCCAAAATTCGGTACGAACCCGAACTATACAGTTCGGGTTCGCTCATCCCTAATTATAAGGAGAATTATTTCTACTGGGGGGGGGGGGCATTATGGTGGGTGTGGCGAAACCAACCTCGCCACTGTGTTTTGGAGGGGGCTGTTTGCCAGCCTCTTGCCTCAGGATTATGGCCCATACTAATTTTAAAGGAGAAGACAGACCGGCCGCACAGCTTAAATCTGTGGAACTGTTTTGGGCAGGAAAGCCATGTTTTCGGTCGGCCAAATGTGACTTCCATGGAATTCGGGAACCCCTGCTCGGATCTGGGTGATTTTTGGATATATTGTTCACCCAGATCAGAGCTATCCATGGATATATACATTATGGGGATATGTGGGGTTTTGAGTTGTGTGACAGACATATCTGTCTTTGGAATTATATTGTATGTTATGTGAGGGTACCCAGATAGCTAATTTTTTTGTATTTGTGTAGTCTGAGTGCCATTCAGCTAATAATATGCACTCAGACTTGAGCTATCTGGGGATATGTTAACTGTCTCTGTTTACTGTAAGGGTTGTGACATTGTATGTTTAAATGGTGATTTGTGTCCTGTTGTCCCCACATGTGTATTGGCGATTTCCCTTTGTCCTGAGAGATAATTGAATTACTCCTCGGGTGTCTCCAGGGCAGAGAGGAGGAAACCAGGATGCATTGTGGGGATGTATTGTGTCTGTGTATCCTGAATTGCTGCATATCTGTCCTGTGTCACAGTCTTCCATCTGGTCCCCTAGGGGAGTGTCCACCAGATGGGGACCTGCATAAATACAGACGGGTAGCCCTCAATAAAGAGTTCCTGTTTTTACCCTTTACAATGTTGAGGCTGGTGTTTGGGTAACTGATCGACACTGGGGGATTGCTATACGCTGAAGATTTGCTATATTCCCCTGGCATAACTACTAGTAAGAGCTGTTCCTGCTCTCTGGATTTAGGAGAGGTTCACCCACTGGAGCCTGGAGCCTTGTCGTAGGTCCAGGGAGGGTAGGAGACTGTGAGACCTCAACCAAGCTTCGGCGGTTCGTGGGGTCTGCAGCGCTTACGGTGTCAAGTGGAGTGCTTGGAGTCCTCGGGAAGCACTAGGAGCAGCTATCAACGGAGGTACCCGGTCGGGGTGCTAGGAGATCCGTTACAGTGGGCTTTATTACTCCCCATGGTATGAACTCCCTAGTAGCAGCACCAGCCTCTCTCTGCTCTGCTATCCCTCTGCCCTTTCTCCAAATCCTTATTATGAAATATTTCTCATGAGGATAAAACACAACATCAGCTCCACCGAGCCTCCGGCCAAAGTGTTGAAGTGGCGTCCGAGGTCCCCAAGGGCCAAGCCAAGTAATTGTAATTGTAAGTTTTCGGACAGAAAATAATCTGGAAGTGCCCCTCCCGAGACCAGGGTCTGGATCCGCCACTGCCTTGAGACATGACTCGGATATTAAATAAGCCAGCATCTCATCTGCAGAGAGCTGTTTCAGGGTGATTGCCCCTTATCAGTGCAGAGCAGAGAGTACTGACTTAACTGGGTGAGAGGCCAAGTCGGCCATTCCAGCGCCAGAGGGCTGTCACACACATTCAGTCTGGCAGCTGCACCTACTAGCTACCTAACCTACCAGCGCATTCTATGTACTCCTGATGATTTGCTACCAATGAAACGCGTCGAGTATGACGCTTTAGATGTAGGTTATTAGTTCCTAATAGGCAGCTCAGGGTGTTTTTACTAGTCTTATGCTGTGCTGCACTGCACCGGGCATTTATAGTGTATGTATGCCGCACATGCATTGCTAGGTTACTGTCTCACTTTAGGTAACCTGGGACTTTATTTGCCCCCTAACTAGTGTGCCGTGTACACCCTGCTCTTGGGGTGATATTCAGCGGTCTGGCAGTGACACCCGGTTATGAATGTTCAGATTGAACATCCAGATGTCACGCTTTTTACCTTCTGGACTGCTGAGATATCTACTTCAGTTTCCAACTAATTGCCCACGTTGGGATATTTGCACCTGATCTGATTATCCAAGACCTATGTGTTTACAGTCCTCTGGATATCTCAGGAAGTTAATATCACCAACCATTCCCATTTTATTAAGGTGTATCCATATAAATGGCCCACCCTGTACATCAATGTACATAGTAGAAGTTCTATAGTCCATGCTTCTGCTGTCAGTCTCGGTTTACCAGAGGACACATTGTGCCACTGAGGTCAAATATACTTGTTAATTTCTGCATGAGTTGCACATTTGTCTGCATGGTGTGAAGTTTATAGAAAATCATTCCTAGAATAGAGGTTTAAGCAGCGGCTCATGTGTGTTTTGGATTGTGTATGGCTCTCACTGGTGTGAAAATTAATTTAGATTTCTGTCTGCGGTATTTGCTTGGTGTAGAATTCAGCTTGTTGACAGCAGAGAAAATTGCAGTGAAAAAAACGTATGTGGCATAGAAGAATAATGAATGCTCCTGGTCTCCAGGTGCTGAAGTCTACTCTAGACCTTCAGAACATGTGTACTATCATGCCATGATGGTGAACATACATAGCACCTTATAGAAGTCAAATGTCCCAAGTTACATTGTCAAGCAACTTGGGAACAGTCTTGGGACAATCCTAAAATAATTTATGTACTTGCATTGATTAAAAACAGTCCACTTCGCAGCCACAGTGGGCACATAGGGTCTTGTGTATGTCCTCTGTAACAATTTGTGTGGAAAAGTGATGGAAGCTTGGTGAGATTAGAAGAATGGAATTCATAAAGCTGTGTATGATGCTTGTTTAATAATTCATGGGCTGGATTCTAATGAAGTGGTGTATAGGTTTGGCAGTGGGATATACCACTCACTTCCCAATCCAGGTGTGTCTATTGGGGTCATTACTGGGGAATAAATAGAGGGCTTAAAGCATGGTGGCTGTTTGACCGTGGGGCTTTGCAAAGTCAGAATCTCCCCGACATGCTGAAGGCATAGATAAGAGAGATGTTCTCTGTAGAGGTGTATTGCTTTTGACCCTCGAAGTCTTAGAGTCAGTCATTACCAACCCCACTGCACGTGCACAGATCCATACACCTTGTAGGATACGGATCTGTCGACCTCTAGATATAATTGTCTCCAATGATCTCCAGGTCCATGCTCCATGAGACACTGACCAAAACAATGCATTCCCTGACTTACTCCACATGAGCCCAGGATGTGAATTGTGCCAGTTGCTTTTATTGGTTTACGGGTCTATGGGTAGTCAATATGTTGTCCATTGTGCACACAATTGACAATATAAAATCAGAAAATACTATAAAATCTGAAATACTATAGTGCCACAAATCACAACATTAAAAACAGCAATTTAACATTACGGCAATTAAACATTTGCAGGAACCCTTTTTTGGGGTATTGCAATAGTACAAGTGTTGTCTTAATCCCATCTTCAAATTTTAAATCGACCCTTCAGTAATTTTGACATTTTGTTCAGTTTTCCAAGTTTTTAGCATTTTCTTCAATTTTCCATATTCCTGTCTATAGCAAAAAATATATAATATCTTCCTGATATACTTTTGTTTCCACACTGATCATTAGGCTTTCACAATAGACCACAATAGTCACTTCCTGTGACTTTTCAGCTTGTGGTCTGTACATTGGGGCAAGATCAGCAGTAGAGATGAGCAAATCGATTCAAAAATTTGGAACTTTCACCTGAATTTTCCAAAAAGTTTTGTGATTTGTTTCAGGAGAGACAGAGAGAAAGTTTGTATCCAGGGAATTGGGATACTTTCGATGCGGTTGAAATGATTGGAACCTGAATTTAATTGGATGACCAATTTAGTTCTAAATCAAATTTTAAGAACTTTGCTCATCTCTAGAGTGGGGAGTGGACTGGTGGTGGTCGTGTGAGGTATATCAGTTTGGTTGGTCAGTATTTGCTAGGTGTCTATTATATTTAATTGTCTCTTTTGCTACAGTCACCCCTTGTGGTGTGTATTATCACCCACATGGTTAAGTGTGTGTTGCATATATGCGCATATGAATTTTTGCTATCATGTATTCTTGAGCCATAATGGTTTCTAGTGACCAATCATGACTATTGCACTAGCACTTTTCAACATATATACCGACAGCCCACCATCGGTCCTCTTGGTTTTTAATTTTTTAAATGTATTGTGGCCTGTGTTAATTGTTTTTTGTGGCTTGCGCTAATCATGTCTCTATGTGATTCTCAACAAAATTATGCTATTTTGTGATTATTTTAGTCTGATATGTGTTTTTGTACTTTATTGACCCATTATCTCTGGTTGGTTTTTATGATATAGTTAGGTGTGGGTCCTAAACTTTGAATTTTGGGCTATATATAGGTCTCTTTGCTCATCTCTAGTCAGCAGTCACTACATTAAATCGATCCTTTGGTTCAAGAAATAAAAATTCATAGTAACTGGGGAACGAACAGAACACTTATATGGTACCCTTCTTTTTACCTTCTTAGTTGCAGATCCCCTAACTCTCGAGTTCCTCTTCTGCCATCCAAGATGGCTGCACTGCTTCTCAGACTGCCTGATGCATGCTGTGTATTGGTAGCCCAAACCACATCCTACTTGTCCAGCACTGCTCTTGAAGTGGTCAGCACTGTTCACGTGAGCAGTCCAAGGAGGTGTCTCGGGGTACCAAATTGACAGTATGCATCAGGCAGTCTTGGACCAAAGAAGAGGAGCCTGGGAATTGACAGATCTGCCGCTGCAAAGATGAAAAGGAGGGCACCATGTAAATTAACCAAAATATATCTAGCATAGCAACTTTGTTCAGCAAAAAAAGTAGTTTTCTATCAGAATGAGTTCCAAAAATAAGCTGATGTTAGGTTTTCGCGGTGAGCTAAATACAGGGGTCATTAGGACCTAGGTGGGATATCTTACTAAACCGCTTCTCAATCTTTGAACTTCATGTAAAGTCGTTCATGTAGAAACTTCTGCAACCTTATCCTGTGTTGATAGTTAGCGATTCCTCTAGTTTGTGTCAAAGAAATTATTAAAATAATCTAATATTGGCTGAACTCGTCCAGGTGCACTGGAAACAAAGAGCTGATTTACGTATGGGTAGCTCTCCTGTTATAAATGGATAACTTCTCTTTTCCTGTCAAATTTCTAAAAAGAAATGGTAAGACCTTCGGGCTAAAATTCCACGAGGCTGTAGAAAATGTATTTATGAATTTCTTGATATATTGTCAAGAGTGTAGAATGCCACCTGGGAGTATGTCAAACGGGATGCTGGAAATGGTATTGTAAGGCAGCTGTCAAGAGCAGGAGTGATACACATCGATGACACCTCGTAAAACTAAAAACGGGTGAAGAAATTCATGTTATGTATAGTTCTATATGACTGAACCTTATAAAATGAATGGACCTCTGTAAGCGAGAAGATACATCTGGACTATAAGACACCATACAATTTGACAACGCATGGAATTAGC
Source organism: Bufo bufo (assembly GCF_905171765.1). NCBI lineage: Eukaryota > Metazoa > Chordata > Amphibia > Anura > Bufonidae > Bufo > Bufo bufo. The sequence continues at coordinate 590,453,943 of NC_053392.1, read as the reverse complement.
ACAAAAGTAATGTAAAGATCAAATCTACGCATAATTTTGACAACTTTGCAGTTGCTTAAAGTCGGTTTTCACCAAAATGTAATAATTGTCCATATAGTAGTACACCAGAAGGAAAATCAGTAGCCAAAGTTTGGGAATGATATTTTATTTAATTACAAAGATATTGGCATTTTCCTGTTCAGCTGTGGCAGCCATATTGCAAAGTGACAACAGGAAGTGTGAACAAATCGGTTATCTCTTTTGAATTAGCTTGGTAGCAGTTGGTAAAGATATTACTGTCACAAACCGGCAGGACAGGTAGTGAATCCTTTGCACCAGAGAGGCGATGGCGCGGGTTGTACTAGAGGACCGGTTCTAAGCAGTTACTGGTCTTCACCAGAGCCCGCCGCAAAGCGGGATGGATTTGCCGCGGCGGTAACTACCAGGTCGTGTCCCCTAGTAACAACTCGACCTCTCTGGCAACTGATAAGGCGTGGTACACAGGGAGAAGGCAAGAGCAAAGTCGGACGTAGCAGCGGTCAGGGCAGGCGGCAAAGGTTCAAAGGCGAGTGGACGGTAGCAACGGGTACGGCAACAGGTAAGGCAAACTAACATAGTAGGGAATGCTTTCTCTGAGGCACAAGGCACAAAGATCCGGCAGAAGGCTGTCGGAGGAGAAGGTATAAATGGGCAGTGCACAGGTGCAGCCTAATTAAGTCAGCACTGCCTCTCACAACCTTAACCCTAATAACCCCTTTGGACCAGGCACCAATCACTGGTGCACTGGTCCTTTGAATCTAAGAGTCCCGGCGCGCGCGCGCCCTAGAGAGCGAGGACGCACACGCCGAGACGCTGGAGTGCTGCCTGAGGACATACGCTGTGAGCGCTCCGAGGCCAGCAGGGGACCTGGAGCGCTCAGCGTAACAGTACCCCCCCCCCCCCTTTGGTCTCCCTTCCCTCCCTTTTTGGTACCGAAGAACTTGCGGATGAGACTGCGGTCCAGGATGTTCTCCTCCGGCTCCCATGACCTCTCCTCAGGACCGCAGCCCTCCCAGTCGACCAAAAAAAATCTTTTCCCCCGGGAGATCTTGGTCGCCAAGATCTCCTTGACAGAGAATATATATCGGAGGTACCGGCGACAGGGGTGGGAGAAACAAGCTTGGGAGAAAAACGGTTAAAGACAGCAGGTTTAAGAAGGGAGACATGGAAGGAGTTATGGATTCGGAGGGAGGGAGGAAGATGGAGCTGATAAGAAACTTGATTGATATGACTCTTGATTTTATAGGGTCCCAAGAAACGAGGGCCCAACTTGTAACTTGGGACCCTAAATCGGATGTACCTAGAGGAGAGCCACACCTTGTCACCCAAGCGAAATTCCGGTGGAGATCTGCGTCTCTTGTCAGCTTGAACCTTCATACGGGCGGAAGCCCTGAGGAGAGCAGCGTGGGTTTCTCGCCAGATGGAGGAAAAATCCTGTACAAGACTGTCAACGGCAGGTACAGAAGAAGGAGTGGGAGACTGCGGCAGAGGTGGAAGAGGATGACGGCCAAAAACTACAAAGAAAGGAGACTTGTTAGAGGCAGAGGATTGTTTGTAGTTGTAGGAGAACTCCGCCCAGGGAAGTAGATCAGCCCAGTCGTCATGGCGAGAGGATACAAAGTGATGCAGATAGTCACCCAAAATCTGGTTCACCCGTTCTACTTGGCCGTTAGATTGAGGGTGGTACGAAGAAAAGTCCAATTTGATCCCGAGCTGGGCACATAGAGCCCTCCAGAATTTGGAGAAGAATTGTACCCCACGATCCGAGACAATATGTTTGGGAAGGCCATGGAGACGGAAGATGTGTTGGAAAAATTGTTTGGCCAACATGGGTGCAGAAGGTAGACCGGGCAGGGGTACAAAGTGAGCCATCTTGGAGAAGCGATCCACCACGACCCAAATAACGGATTTGCCATGGGAGGAGGGGAGATCAGTAATAAAGTCCATGGCGATGCGAGACCAGGGAACTTAAGGAACAGGTAGAGGCAAGAGGAGACCCGCTGGTCTCTGGCGAGGCGATTTATCCCGGGCGCAAATCATACAGGCCTGGACAAAGTCCGAGACATCTTTCTCCAGAGAAGGCCACCAGTACCTTTGGGAGATTAGTTGGAGAGACTTTAGCACCCCTGGATGACCGGCAAAAGGGGAGGCGTGGCCCCACTTGAGAATTCGCAGCCGCTGACGTGGAGGTACGTAGGATTTGCCAGGAGGAAGAAGGCGTAGGTCCACGGGAGCGACTGTAATAAGGCGTTCTGGGGGGATAATATATCGAGGTGTTAACTCGTCGCCCACCACATCAGAGGAGCGAGACAGAGCATCTGCCCTAATGTTCTTACAAGCCGGACGGAAATGGATCTCAAAGTTAAAGCGGGCGAAGAACAGAGACCAACGATCCTGACGGGGATTTAATCTCTGAGCAGACTGGAGATAAGCCAGGTTCTTGTGGTCCGTGAAGATGTACACAGGATGTGTGGTGCCCTCGAGTAAATGTCTCCATTCCTCCAGTGCCAATTTAATAGCCAGCAGTTCCCTGTCCCCAATGGAGTAATTTCTCTCTGCGGAAGAGAATGTTTTTGAAAAGAAGCCACAAGTTGAAGTCTTGCCCCGGGAAGACTTCTGGGTGAGGACAGCTCCGGCTCCCACCGAGGAGGCATCCACTTCAAGAGAGAAGGGCTTGGTGGAATCTGGTCTAGAGAGAACGGTTGCAGAGGCAAAGGCGGATTTCAGGGACTGGAAGACTTCCTCGGCTTGGGAAGGCCAGGATTTGGGGTTAGCTCCTTTTCTAGTGAGGGCCACGATAGGAGCTACCAGAGTGGAATAGTGAGGGATGAATTGCCTGTAGTAATTCGCAAAGCCCAGAAATCTTTGTATGGCTCGGAGACCAGAGGGACGTGGCCAATCCAGAACCGCCGAGAGTTTGGCTGGGTCCATTTGAAGTCCTTGGGCTGAGATAATGTATCCCAGGAAAGGCAGGGAGGTCTGTTCAAATAGACATTTTTCAAGTTTAGCGTATAGGCGATTTCTCCTGAGACGAGTAAGAACTTGTTGCACATGGACCCGGTGTTGATCCAAATTGGAGGAAAAGATGAGGATATCATCCAGGTATACGACCACGCAGGTGTAAAGTAAGTCCCTGAAAATATCATTGACGAATTCCTGGAAGACAGCAGGTGCGTTGCAGAGGCCGAAGGGCATCACCAAATACTCAAAATGGCCGTCCCTTGTGTTAAAGGCGGTCTTCCATTCGTCTCCCTCACGGATACGGATCAGATTATAGGCCCCTCAGAGGTCCAATTTAGTGAAGATCTTAGCCCCTCGGAGACGATCAAATAGCTCAGAGATTAGAGGCAGAGGGTAACGGTTCTTGATGGTAATTTTATTAAGACCTCTGTAGTCAATGCAGGGGCGGAGGGAGACGTCTTTTTTTGTCACAAAGAAAAAACCGGCCCCAGCAGGAGAAGAAGATTTTCTTATGAATCCTCTCTGTAGGTTCTCACGTATATAGTCGGACATGGCAAGAGTCTCAGGAGGTGAGAGAGGATAAATTCTGCCCCGAGGTGGAGTAGAACCGAGTATCAGGTCGATCGGGCAATCATAGGATCGGTGAGGAGGAAGAACCTCAGCTTGTTTCTTGCAGAAGACATCCGTGAAGGAATGGTATGGCTTGGGCAGCCCAGAAGGCGGAGAAACTTGCGGGTTCTGTTTGACCAGAGCAGGCTTGAGACAGCGGTCCGAACAGGCGGAGCCCCAACGCAGGATCTCACCGGTGGACCAATTCAGGACAGGACTATGACGTTGAAGCCACGGCAGACCCAGGAGGAGTTCGGAGGAACAGAAGGGAAGGACAAAGAACTCTAAAGTCTCGGTATGAAATATTCCGATGTCCATCTGTAGAGGCTGGGTACGGAACTGCACGGTGGCTGAGAGTCTCTCACCGTTAACAGTAGAGATGAAAAACGTCTTGGGTAGATGGATTACTGGAATACGGTACTTGTCAACCAAGGAGGCGTGAATGAAGTTGCCAGCTGAACCGGAATCCAAGAAGGCGGCTGCGGAGAAAGAGGACTTGGAAGAGATGATCAACTGCACGGGTATGATGAGACGTGGAGAGGAAGTATCCACACCTAGCAACGCCTCTCCCACGCTTACTAGGTGCGAGCGTTTCCCGAACGCGGTGGACGGAGAGGACAATCTCTAAGGAAGTGCTCGGTACTGGCACAGTACAGACACAGGTTCTCATTTCTGCGGCGGCTTCGTTCTTGCGGAGTCAAGCGTGACCGATCCACCTGCATGGCTTCCACGGCGGAAAACCCAGTAGCGGGTTGAGGTGGATGCGGAAAAACGGGAGCCAGACGAGGAAAGCGTCTAGGACGAGCTTTTTCCTTTTCAAGGAGGAGTTCCTCCTGTCTTTCGGCGAAACGTTTGTCTATCCTAGTGGCCAGCAAGATGAGGTCACAAAGAGTGGAAGGAAGCTCACGTGCAGCCAGAACATCCTTTACTTCACTGTTAAGTCCTTTCTTGAAGGTGGCACAAAGGGCTTCATTGTTCCAGTTCAGCTCAGAGGCCAGAGTGCGGAACTGAATGGCATAGTCACCCACGGAAGAACCTCCTTGGGTCAAATTTAGTAAGGCAGTCTCTGCGGAGGTAACCCGGGCAGGCTCCTCAAAAACATTCCGGAACTCTAGGCAGAAGCTCTGAACGGATGCGGTGGCAGGATCTGCGCGGTCCCATAGTGGTGTAGCCCAGGCCAGGGCCTTCCCGGACAGTAAACTGAGAATAAAGGCTACCTTGGCTCGCTCAGAAGGAAACTGGTCGGACAGAAGCTCAAGGTGGAGAGAGCACTGCGACAAGAACCCACGGCACTGCTTAGGATCTCCGTCATATTTGTCTGGTAGGGACAAACGGATTCTGGAACCGGTGGTAACTGCAGGCGGAGGTGATGCAGCAGGAGCAGACGGAGGAGCTGGCTGTTGCAGAGAAGGCAGGAGCTGCTGCAACATAACGGTCAACTGGGCCAGCTGTTGACCCTGCTGGGCCACAATGGTGGTGAGGTCCTCCAGGCTTGGCAGGGGAACATCAGTGGGATTCATGGCCGGATCTTACTGTCACAAACCGGCAGGACAGGTAGTGAATCCTCTGCACCAGAGAGGCGATGGCGCGGGTTGTACTAGAGGACCGGTTCTAAGCAGTTACTGGTCTTCACCAGAGCCCGCCGCAAAGCGGGATGGATTTGCCGCGGCGGTAACTACCAGGTCGTGTCCCCTAGTAACAACTCGACCTCTCTGGCAACTGATAAGGCGTGGTACACAGGGAGAAGGCAAGAGCAAAGTCGGACGTAGCAGCGGTCAGGGCAGGCGGCAAAGGTTCAAAGGCGAGTGGACGGTAGCAACGGGTACGGCAACAGGTAAGGCAAACTAACATAGTAGGGAATGCTTTCTCTGAGGCACAAGGCACAAAGATCCGGCAGAAGGCTGTGGGAGGAGAAGGTATAAATGGGCAGTGCACAGGTGCAGCCTAATTAAGTCAGCACTGCCTCTCACAACCTTAACCCTAATAACCCCTTTGGACCAGGCACCAATCACTGGTGCACTTGTCCTTTGAATCTAAGAGTCCCGGCGCGCGCGCGCCCTAGAGAGCGAGGACGCACACGCCGAGACGCTGGAGTGCTGCCTGGGGACATACGCTGTGAGCGCTCCGAGGCCAGCAGGGGACCCGGAGCGCTCAGCGTAACAATTACTATGTTATTGAAAGAATCTACTTAGAGAGTAACAGTTCAGTCAAATGTGAATGAGCTGGGTTCATTCAAGCAGAACAGGACAATACTGTCTAACACTGGCTATGTGGCTGCAGGATGGTGTGTTCGTCTGGGGGCTCTTTTCAGGTTAGAATGCAGCTAGAGCTATATTCTTGGTGACTTTATTTAAACCAAGACTGTTGACAGATACGCTGGGTGACTTTCTTGAATTCACCTACCCATTTTGCTAAAATCTTTATTGAACAGCATAAACGTGAGCCAAGCTCTGGAGATGTTTAATACACAGGGCGTGACAGTCCTCATAGTCATAAGGTCCCTGCTCTCCCCAGGCACTTTCCATTAAATGTGATCTTTTTTGCAATTGTGACCAGTGGTGGCAGGGTGGCACTATGGTTGGATGCCTTTGCGCAATGATCCCCTTTGCTGCAGGTTTTGCAGCTTAAATCACTATCTAGGCCCCTATGGCAGTGAGAAGGAAGGATCCTTCACCCCTTGTTGCTACCTACCATGCAGTGTGTGTGGTCATTTCCATACCAGTGGCCCCAACACTTTATCCATACTTCCCCAAATTCCTCTTGGGTACCTGCATTTCTCATCAAATGGGCTGTGCTACACAGCATGGGCCTGTGTCAGGCATGACCACTATGCCGACACCTGACTCAGCCCAGCATTGCAGCCTGTATTGCGATTAACCTTTTACTTACAGGCACGTTCCAATGTCTACAGTGCGATTTCCCTCTATATTCAGTGCAGTTTTATATTGTCCATTGAAATACTGTCTTCTTAATCATGGCATATATTGTATACCCATGTTGTTTAACCCACAGTGGTGCATTCATTACGTCTGTATCATGTAGGCATCTTACAGCAGCATAAAGCACATTTAATGGCCTGTTGTGCAGATTTTATATCTGAAATATGTCAATTTCTGTTGTACAATTGGTCCAGGGGTCGAGCCCAAAAATTGAATCTGGGACAAGAGCAATAGTTGAACGCAGTGGTCATCACAGGTGTTGAATTCCTCCGAGGCCCCAACAATTAGGCATTTACCGTACAGAAAAGATCAAGTGATTATGTGGCTGGAGGTATATAAGACGGTCAATGGATATCAATTTTACTGCAGGCCAGTGGACTACAGGCCCCAAAAATTATTCATTCACCGGACAGAAAACATCAAGTGATTGTGTGGCTGGAGGTATATTACACGGTCATTGGATATCAATTTTACTGCAGGCCAGTGGAGTATAGGCCCCAAACATTAGGCATTCACCGGACAGAAAACATCAAGTAATTATGTGGCTGGGGGTTTATTAGATGGTCATTGGATATCAATTTTACTGCAGGCCAGTGGACTACAGGTCCCAAAAATTATTCATTTACTGTATAGAAAAGAACAATTGATAATGTGGCTAGAGGTACATTAGGCGGTCACCGTATAACAATTTTACTGTTGGCCTGTTAGATTACAGGCCTCAAAAATTATGCATTCACGTACATAAAAGATAAAGTGATTATGTGGCTGGAGGTATATTAGACGGTCAATGGATATCAATTTTACTGCAGGCCAGTGGACTACAGGCCCCAAAAATTATTCATTCACCGTACAGAAAACAACAAGTGATTATGTGGCTGGAGGTATATTATATGGTCATTGGATATCAATTTTACTGCAGGTGTCACCGCCAGTTCTGTGAGAAGGTCTGGCAGACGTTCTTCTCTACCTCTTGTATGATGTTCTTTGTTTTGGTTTCACTTTCTCATCTCCTTTCCTTCTGCCAGGTGTCACTTATTTCGACTAATCGTTCTGCTTTATATTCCCTCCCATACTGCCTCACTTTGCGGTTTATACTACTTCCTGGATGAATTGTTCACTGCTGGAGGCTGCTTCTGCTGTTTGTTCAGATAAGTCTTTTACTTTATTGTGTTTCCTTGCTGGCTTGATTCTAGGTGACCCTGACTCCGTCCGTATTAAGTGCAGGGAGCCGGTGGTCGTGCCCCCTCACTATTATAGGGTTTTCAGGTGTCACACAGTCTTAGGTACGTGGGCATGCAATTGTCTACCATACAGACCCTTGCATGTGCATAGCCGTCAGGGAGAGCTCTTAGGGTTTTATAGGGCTCACCTATAAGCTCTTTAGTTTGGGATCAAGCCAGTCGCTTGTTTATTTATATGTTCCAGCTATCTGCTAACTTCATCCGTGACAGCAGGCCATTGGAGTACAGGCCCCAAACATTAGGCATTCACCGGACAGAAAACATCAAGTGATTATGTGGCTGTAGGTATATTAGATGGTCATTTGATAACAATTTTACTTCAGGCCAGTGGAGTACAGGCCCCAAAAATGATTCATTCAACGTACAGAAAAGAACAAGTGATTATGTGGCTGGAGGTCATTGCATATCAATTTTACTACAGGCCAGTACAAATACATGTCAAATACATATGTTTAAAAGAACTAAAAATATAAAATTGGATTAAAAACATGGCTAACGAAATCCCCCCTCTTGAAAAAATAGTTGAAATTCGATAACACGTGGTCACAACTGTTGAATTCCTCCGTGGCCCCAAACATTAGGCATTCACCGGACAGAAAAGGCCTTTTATGCCACTGTATTTACATGAGGAAATTCAATGAGGAAATTCATTTAAACGTGGTTGTCACAGGTGTTGAATTCCTCTGAGATCAATGCCTCACTTATTGTTAGAAATGTGAGGTAGTCCACACTATCGTGAGCTAGGCAAGTGCGCTTATTGGTCACGATCCCCCCTGCTGCGCTATTATTTATTTAGCCCAATAAAAACAGTCAAACAAATGGGGCTCATTCACATAAGGCACAGAGGATATTGATCCCGTTCATGACGCCAATTTTTAGTTGCTGTGTGCCAGTCCGCAGGGGTAGAACACGTGAGGTTCACGGTGGGCCGGAATGTTCATACAGTTTATCGGTTACTCACGGTTTAGCAGACGCCTCCCTGGGCAGTGCAGTGGAGGGGAGAACAGCACTGGATTCTCTAGGGCACACTCTATTACAGGGGACACCGGCCAGGTGGTGATCGAGGTGCCCTTGATGGTGAATGGGTGCTGAGTGCTTGTGAGGCTGGGCCCCTGACTTAGGTATTGTCGTGACACCAGCACCTTGGTGGTGCAAAATGTTGAGAATGGTAGTGGAATGAAGTTAGAGGAATGAGGCAGGTTTAAATCTAACTGTAAACTTTACTATAACCAGGTTCTTGATAACAGTTTACAATCCAGTAATAAAACAGTCTCTGGTATACATGCAAGTTGGATATGATGAATCTCATTAACAGGCTGTGCTGGCAGTAATGTGTCAGGCTAGGGTAGTTAGTTAGGTACTCACTGATATTCAGCTCCTTGCCTTGCTTCAGTCTCAGTTGAGGTAGTTCCAGTCTTGATCTTCTACACAAGTGATACAACAGAACCGGAAGCTATAAGTCCTTCACCTAGATAAAAAGGCGCCTAGAGCCCAGAATAATGGCTTTGTCCTTCCTTTGTCTTTATCCAACAACAAACTTGACCAAAAATTCACTTGTTACTCCTGAAGAGTGAATAGTAGAATGTAGACTTTCCTCTGCCTGTCTTCCTGGCTTTGATACTGAGGTGTACGATGGCTCCTCTGGGCCGTGGAGCTCCAGAGAGAGCTGAGAGGAGAGGGGACCTCCTTTCCCCTTAGCTCCTCACTCCATCTCCTTCTGCTTCTCACTTCCAACTCCCAACCCTCTAACTAGGCCTGAACTGCACTATATATACTGTGGTGCTACCCCATCTAGTGGTGAAATGTATGTAGTGCACCTGACAGCCTGGTAAAAAGGGATTTCACCTAATAATACAATGCAGCATGATATTACAGATGACAACAAAAAGCTTTTGCAGTTCCCACATAAGCTAGTGGGACGCTGCACAAGAATGATCTCATATCCGAAGTGACCAAAACATCTTCAAACCGCCCTCTTCTTGCATGCGCTGTAGGATTGGTACCCGCAACTGTTTCTCTGTGGGTGGAAATTCCTCTGCTAGTGCCCGCAACAGCAGAATGCAGCATCTCTCGAAGCAAGGCCTGGAAATGCTGCATTCTAACAGTCCTCTGTGATGTCCGCCATTTTGTGTTTGTACTGGGGTCTAAGTACGTTGCCACCCAGTACTGGTCCTTGCCCTTTATGTTTTTTATACGGGGGTCCCTCTTCAAACACTGGAGCATGAAGGCCTCCATTTGCACTAAATTGGAAGCGGTGGAGCAGCCTGGCTCCTGCTCATCGCCCAGGAGAATGTCGTCCTCGGTCTCCTCCCCCCAGCCAAGGACAACACCGGGGATCCCAGAAAGGTTTAAAGCCTGCTCTTCTTGCTCCTCCTCCTCCTCCCTCCAGGCACCATCCTCCTCTGACTCCTCTTCAGACTCCTGCTGACTTGTCTCAGATGGAGTAGCCCCCCCCTGGGAAAATTCATTCAGTATTGCGACTTCCTCATCTTCCTGCTCCTCGACGGCTTGATCAATGACACAACGCAATGCACGCTCCAGAAAGAAGGCGTAAGGTACGATGTCACTGATGGCGCCCTGGCTGCGACTGACCAGTTTGGTGATCTCATCAAATGGCCGCAGAAGTCTACATGCGCCGCGCATGAGCAGCCACTAAAGCGGTGAAAAAAAACAAGCTCCCAGAACCTGTCCTGCCGCAGAGTTTGTACAGGTAGTCGTTAACGGCACGTTGCTGCTGGAGCAGCCTATCAAGCATATACAAGGTGGAGTTCCAGCGCGTCGGGCTGTCACAAATCCAATGTCTGATGGTCAAGTGGTGTCGCCGCTGAACGTCAGCAAGGCGAGCAATGGCCGTGTAAGATCTTCTAAAATGGCCAGAGATTTTCCTGGCCTGCCGCAAGACGTCCTGGACTCCGGGGTATTTGGCAATGAATCGCTGCACGACTAAGTTCAGGACACGTGCCATGCACGGCACGTGTGTCATTTTGCCCTGTTTCAGCGCACTCGGCAGATTGGCACCGTGGTCGCACACCACTTTACCAACTGTCAAATTGAGCGGGGTTAGCCACTGATCGGCCTGTGACCGCAGAGCTGAAAGCAGTGCAGGACCGGTGTGGCTCTTGGCTTCCAGGCACAACAGCCGCAGCACAGCATGGCAACGCCTCACCTGGCATGTCGAATAGGTTCTGGGGAGCTTGGGGGGGTGCAGCGGAAGAAGCGGTAGCAGTGGAAAAGGAGGAGTCAGCAGAGAAAGAGCTGGAGGATTGAGTAGAAGGAGAAGAAGGAGAGGCACCAAATCCACACGGGTGCCACGGGTTGCATGCTTGACAGCCGTCAGAAGGTTCACCCAGTGGGCAGTAAAAGTTATGTACCTTCCCTGCCCGTGTTTGCTAGACCACATGTCTGTTGTCAGATGTATCTTGGCACCGACACTGTGTGCCAGAGATACAGTTGTGTTCAAAATATCAGTGTGGAGTTCAATAAGTGAGGTCATTCATTCTTTGAAAAACAGGTGGCAATTATTGCCCTTATTTAAAGGGAACCTGTCACCTCCCAAAACCATCCCAAGCCGCCAGCAATACCTGCGTGTAGCTAGCAGCGTGTTTTTGATGATGCCTTTCTTCCTGAAGGCAGATGCAGCAAAAGTACTGAAAACGTTGTTTTATCCCCTGCCCGGCGCGCTACTCCACACATGCTTGAAGTCAAGGAGGCAGCGGCCTCCTTGCTTCAAGTCACGGTAACCACGCCCCCTTCCCTGCCCCTTCGCTGTGACTGACAGCCGACTGTTCGGCAAAGACAGCCGATCTCTCGTAATGCCATATAAACTGGTGGACTCTGAGGCCTTTAGAAAATTTGTGGCCATTGGCACACCGCAATGGAAGGTCCCCAGAAGGAAATATTTCTCCCAGAAGGGCATCCCTGAGCTATATGGCCATGTTCAGCTGCAAGTGAATGTACAGTTGTGTTTAAAATAATAGCAGTGTGTTTAAAAAAGTGAATGAAACTCAAAATCCTTCTAATAGCTTTTATTTCCATACACAAATGCATTGGGAACACTACACATTCTATTCAAAATCGAAATATAAGGAAAAATATATCAAATTTGTGTTGTTCCTCTAAATTTTTTTTAAGAAAAGTGAATATTAGACTGTTCCAAAAAATAGCAGTGTTTGTATTCTTCTTTACAAATTCAAACATTCACTACAAACTGAAAAATGTTTAAAGATTTTGCTTTCCTTTGAATCACTTAACTAATATTTAGTTGTATAACCGCTGTTTCTGAGAACTGCTGTACATCTGTGTTGCATGGAGTCAAACAACTTCTGGCCCCTGTGAACAGGTATTCCAGCCCAGGATGCTTGGACTACATTCCACAGTTCCTCTCTATTTCTTGGTTTTGCCTCAGAAACTGCTTTTTCTATGTCACCCCACAAGTTTTCTATTGGATTAAGATCCGGGGATTGGGCTGGCCACTCCATAACGTCAATCTTGTTGGTCTGGAACCAAGATGTTGCCCGTTTACTGGTGTGTTTGGGGTCGTTGTCTTGTCGGAACATCCATTTCAAAGGCTTTTCCTCTTCAGTATAAGGCAGCATGACCTCTTCAAGTATTCTGATGTATTCAAAGTGATCCATGATCCCTGGTATGCTATAAATAGGCCCAACACCGTAGTATGAGAAACATCATGATGCTTGCGCCACCATGCTTCACAGTCTTCACAGTGCACAGTGGCTTGAATTCAGTGTTTGGGGGTCATCTGACAAATTGTCTCCGGCCACTAGACCCAAAAAGAACAATCTTACTTTCATCAGTCCACAAAATGTCTCTTTAGGCCAGTCAATGTGCTCTATGGCAAATTGTTACCTCTTCAGCACGTCTTTTTTTCAACAGTGGGACTTTGCGGGGGCTTCTTGCAGATAGCTTGGCTCACATAGGCGTCTTCTAATTGTAACAATACTCACAGGTAACATTAGACCTTCTCTGACCTTCCTGGAGCTGATTTTTGGCTTTTGGTCCTTGCCATTTTGGCTATTCTTCTAGCTATTCGAATGGTAGTTTTTCGCTTTCTTCCACGTCTTCCAGGTTTTGGTTGCCATTTTAAAGCATTTGCGATCATTTTAGCTGAGCAGCTGATCATTTTCTGCACTTCTTTAAATGTTTTCCCATCTCCAATCAACTTTCTAATTAAGGTACGCTGTTCTTCTGAACAATGTCTGGAACAACCCATTTTCCTCAGAATTTCAGAGAGAAATGCACTGCCTTCCTTCCTTAAAGGGAACCTGTCACCTCCCAAAACCATCCCAAGCTGCCAGCAGTACCTGCGTGTAGCGAGCAGCGTGTTTCTGATGATGCCTTTCTTTCTGAAGGCAGATGCAGCAAAAGTACTGAAAATGTTGTTTTATCCCCTGCCCGGCGCGCTTCAAGTTGCAATTAGTTATTCCAATAGCGTTTGTTCCTCTATCTAGCTGCACGATCGCAGCAGAACCGCACACAACTGCTGCACAATACAAATGCACTATAATATACTTTCTATGATAGAAAGTATTTTATAAGTATATCACACCCCTCAGCATGTCACACCTATCGATAGCACACATATACCAGTCCTTAAAAGGACTTTTGTGGCCCTATTAGCTAGCGTTTGGTGTAAATAACAGCCTGTCCCTGCTCCACACAACAACCTCTTCCTACACTGGCACAAAACTGAATGTAAAATGGCTGCCAGATCGGGTTTATTTATAGGGTAGGGGGTGTGTCCATGTGCTGAAACATGTCAATTGGCTGTCCTGTCCCACCTGATGGATGTGTCATGGGTCATAATTCTGCACAAATCAAAGAATATGGTGCTGGCGGACATCGCCATATGTTCGCCTGTTCGGTGAACCGCGAACTAGCAAAGTTTGCCGCGAACCGACCGCCGGGCAAACCGCAAGGCCATCTCTATTCTTTACACTGTGATACACCTTTATGCCTAATGCATTGCATGAGGGGCAAAGTATGACTGGGATTTATAGGGAACCTCTCACCTGGTTTGGGGCTACTAAACCAGCAGCCTGCTGCTAAATAGCTATGGTTTAGGGTCCCCAAAATGCTCACAGCAAGCCCATCTGTTCCCTAAAAAGAAAGTAATTCAGATTCAAATTTACTGTGAGAAGAGTCCAGGACTCTTCTGCACCGACAACAGGCAAATGCACAATGAGCCGATTAAGCCAATGATGGGACACCTTGCTTCATATCGTTACGCATGCGCTTGATCTGTAGTGCATGTGCAGTATACCATCCTTGGCTTCATAGACACATGCTCCCTGTACCACAGGAGAAGAGTCCTGGACTCTTCTGCAAGTATGTTTGAATCAAATAATTTACTTTCTTTTGAGGGGGTGGATGGGTTAGCTCTGGGCAGGTTTATGACCCTTATCCCCTGGTGCATAATGGAATGCTGGTAGTTTAGTGGCCCCAAAAAGATGTTCCCTTTATGGAACACAAAAAGAGAAGAACCCTGCCCTCTCAGGTCCTGCAATAGGTATAACATTGTTTCCTAGAGTGTATGTGTACGGCTACAGTTAAAAGTAGAGCAGCTCTGGACATGACTGCAGCCTCCTGCAACTAACTTTGCATCATTGCATCATTTTGTAACAATGTTTCTAAGTATTGTATATTAGATGTATCATCTCTGGCCAACATACCCACCCATGAAATAATTCTATATTACACTCGAATACACATAAAACGATTCCCATCACAGCTTTGCTGAAACATAGAAAAAATAAAATAAATGAACAATCACAACAAGACAGAAACTTCCACCCACTCAGTTTCCAGAGGCTCAGCACAAAAGGGAGGAGTGACATTGTTTAACGAGGAAGGAAGGAACGTTTACCTCTCCTGATGACCTCTCAGTGACAACCTTCTAAACGACACCCTTGAGCAATTGCTGCGATTGCTCCTTCCTGAATCATGCCAGAAAGCTGCATTTCAAGATAAACTTTTTTGTAACATAGCCACATGCCGACCCTGGCTTTAAATTGCTTTATGGCTTTTGCCCATCTCGTGAAGACAGGAAACAATAAAACAAAATGATCATCAGATGATATTTTATTGTTTCCATTGTGGCTTTGAGGAAATGTCAAACAATTAGATTGGAACCGGATAATTAATGACAACGGAGGCTTTATTGTGGCTCTTAGCTGCACTGTGTCAGGAAAATTGGGTAAAGGCATTGTGTTTTTATGGTGTTGTTAACTTTTGTAAATAATTTAATGATGCTTTTCCATAAAAAGTTATTAATGCGATGATAGAAGATACTGAGGACGTGACCAAGAAGATGTTCATTTATAATGGAGAATTGATGTCAAAGACAGCTCAGTTGATTGCTCTGAGACACGATTTATTCTTCTTTCGAAGAATCTTATATACAATGGATTAGGCAAGAATTAATTGAATTACATACAAGTCTAGTCAACCCATAGTAGCCAATTAAATATTAACACTTAAAGGGGTATTCCAGTTTTAATGATCACGTGTTTTTTTTTTTTTTTTTAGAGAATAAAAAGTTAAACCATTTTCTACTAAAAGTTTTGCTCACAGACCATTATTATATCCACAAAGTAGCTTCTCTCTAAGGAAAAAGGTTGGTACAGTCCGTTTTAGTACTGTGAAATGCAGCATCCATAGGAGAGTTGGATAGGACTAAACATGGCGTCAGTCATGTGACTCTCACATGTCATGTGATCTGGCTTTTAATTAACTGCCCAGGTATCTAATAGGTTAATATTGTGGAGCAGAACATGTACAGTATATACACTGTTATTACCTGTAGTAGCATCTCTCCATCATGTCTGTCAATGTCTGTGTTTGTGTGTCTTGTGTTTGTTTTTTCACACTAAACTTTAGTAACAACATCACCTAGAGACAGGCAGCCATGTGACCATTTTACAACATCACCTAAAGACAGGCATCAATGTAAATACATAGAATGATACAGTTATTGTAATAACCCATTCTAATCGGATATATATATATATATATATATATATATATATATATATATATACACTGCTCAAAAAAATAAAGGGAACACAAAAATAACACATCCTAGATCTTAGTTAATTAAATATTCTTCTGAAATACTTTGTTCTTTACATAGTTGAATGTGCTGACAACAAAATCACACAAAAATAAAAAAATGGAAATCAAATTTTTCAACCCATGGAGGTCTGGATTTGGAGTCACACTCAAAATTAAAGTGGAAAACACACTTCAGGCTGATCCAACTTTGATGTAATGTCCTTAAAACAAGTCAAAATGAGGCTCAGTAGTGTGTGTGGCCTCCACGTGCCTGTATGACCTCCCTACAATGCCTGTGCATGCTCCTGATGAGGTGGCGGATGGTCTCCTGAGGGATCTCCTCCCAGACCTGGACTAAAGCATCTGCCAACTCCTGGACAGTCTGTGGTGCAACGTGACGTTGGTGGATAGAGCGAGACATGATGTCCCAGATGTGCTCAATTGGATTCAGGTCTGGGGAACGGACGGGCCAGTCCATAGCATCAATGCCTTCGTCTTGCAGGAACTGCTGACACACTCCAGCCACATGAGGTCTAGCATTGTCTTGCTTTAGGAGGAACCCAGGGCCAACTGCACCAGCATATGGTCTCACAAGGGGTCTGAGGATCTCCTCTCGGTACCTAATGGCAGTCAGGCTACCTCTGGCGAGCACATGGAGGGCTTTGCGGCCCTCCAAAGAAATGCCACCCCACACCATTACTGACCCAATGCCAAACCAGTCATGCTGGAGGATGTTGCAGGCAGCAGAACGTTCTCCACGGCGTCTCCAGACTCTGTCATGTCTGTCACATGTGCTCAGTGTGAACCTGCTTTCATCTGTGAAGAGCACAGGGCGCCAGTGGCGAATTTGACAATCTTGGTGTTCTCTGGCAAATGCCAAACGTCCTGCACGGTGTTGGGCTGTAAGCACAACCCCCACCTGTGGACGTCAGGCCCTCATATCACCCTCATGGAGTCTGTTTCTGACCGTTTGAGCAGACACATGCACATTTGTGGCCTGCTGGAGGTGATTTTGCAGGGCTCTGGCAGTGCTCCTCCTCGTCCTCCTTGCACAAAGGCGGAAGTAGCGGTCCTGCTGCTGGGTTGTTGCCCTCCTACAGCCTCCTCCACGTCTCCTGATGTACTGGCCTGTCTCCTGGTAGCGCCTCCATGCTCTGGACACTACGCTGACAGACACAGCAAACCTTCTTGCCACAGCTCGCATTGATGTGCCATCCTGGATAAGCTGCACTACCTGAGCCATTTGTGTGGGTTGTACAGTCGTGGCCAAAAGTTTTAAGAATTAGTTAAATATTGGAAATTTGAAAAGTTGCTGCTTAAGTTTTTATAATAGCAATTTGCATATACTCTAGAATGTTATGAAGAGTGATGAGATGAATTGCATAGTCCTTCTTTGCCATGAAAATTAACTTAATCCCCAAAAAAACTTTCCACTGCATTTCATTGCTGTCATTAAAGGACCTGCTGAGATCATTTCAGTAATCGTCTTGTTAACTCAGGTGAGAATGTTGATGAGCACAAGCCTGGAGATCATTATGTCAGGCTGATTGGGTTAAAATGGCAGACTTGACAAGTTAAAAGGAGGGTGATTCTTGAAATCATTGTTCTTCCATTGTTAACCATGGTGACCTGCAAAGAAACGCGTGCAGCCATCATTGCGTGGCATAAAAATGGCTTCACAGGCAAGGATATTGTGGCTACTAAGATTGCACCTCAATCAACCATTTATAGGATCATCAAGAACTTCAAGGAAAGAGGTTCAATTCTTGTTAAGAAGGCTTCAGGGCGTCCAAGAAAGTCCAGCAAGCGCCAGGATCGTCTCCTAAAGAGGATTCAGCTGCGGGATGGGAGTGCCACCAGTGCAGAGCTTGCTCAGGAATGGCAGCAGGCAGGTGTGAGCGCATCTGCACGCACAGTGAGGCAAAGACTTTTGAAAGATGGCCTGGTGTCAAGAAGGGCAGCAAAGAAGCCACTTCTCTCCAAAAAAAACATCAGGGACAGATTGATCTTCTGCAGAAAGTATGGTGAATGGACTGCTGAGGACTGGGGCAAAGTCATATTCTCCGATGAAGCCTCTTTCCGATTGTTTGGGGCATCTGGAAAAAGGCTTGTCCGGAGAAGAAAAGGTGAGCGCTACCATCAGTCCTGTGTCATGCCAACAGTAAAGCATCCTGAGACCATTCATGTGTGGGGTTGCTTCTCATCCAAGGGAGTGGGCTCACTCACAATTTTGCCCCAAAACACAGCCATGAATAAGGAATGGTACCAAAACACCCTCCAACAGCAACTTCTTCCAACAATCCAACAACAGTTCGGTGAAGAACAATGCATTTTCCAGCATGATGGAGCACTGTGCCATAAGGCAAAAGTGATAACTAAGTGGCTCGGGGACCAAAACGTTGACATTTTGGGTCCATGGCCTGGAAACTTCCCAGATCTTAATCCCATTAAGAACTTGCGGTCAATCCTCAAGAAGCGGGTGGACAAACAAAAACCCACTAATTCTGACAAACTCCAAGAAGTGATTATGAAAGAATGGGTTGCTATCAGTCAGGAATTGGCCCAGAAGTTGATTGAGAGCATGCCCAGTCGAATTGCAGGGGTCCTGAAAAAGAAGGGCCAACACTGCAAATACTGACTCTTTGCATAAATGTCATGTAATTGTCGATAAAAGCCTTTGAAACGTATGAAGTGCGTGTAATTATATTTCACTACATCACAGAAACAACTGAAACAAAGATCTAAAAGCAGTTTAGCAGCAAACTTTGTGAAAACTAATATTTGTGTCATTCTCAAAACTTATGGCCACGACTGTAGACTCCGTCTCATGCTACCACTAGAGTGAAAGCACCGCCAGCATTCAAAAGTGACCAAAACATCAGCCAGGAAGCATAGGAACTGAGAAGGGGTCTGTGGTCACCACCTGCAGAACCACTCCTTTATTGGGGGTGTCTTGCTAATTGCCTATAATTTCCACCTGTTGTCTATCCCATTTGCACAACAGCATGTAAAATTGATTGTCACTCAGTGTTGCTTCCTAAGTGGACAGTTTGATTTCACAGACGTGTGATTGACTTGGAGTTACATTGTGTTGTTTAAGTGTGTGTATATATATATATATATATATATATATATATATATATATTATATCTATCTAATTGATACTAACCTGTGGAAGGAACTTCTTTTAGTTAGTACTTGCCCATCCCTCGCTCTGTTGATGCTGCTGTCTCTGCTGCACTGACATAGGCTGCAGGCTCCAGGTTCCGACCGGATCTATGCACTTCTTTTCCTATAGTAAAGAGCCCACAGCGTATGTCAGTGCAGTAGAGATGACAGCATCAGGGGATCGAGGGACGGGTAAATGTTATCTAAAAGGTCTTCTTTCCACAGGTAAGTAAGAAGTACTGATTAAATGAAATGCCCAAAGAAACCCTTTAATAAATAGTTGCCCAATGCAATGCAGTTTTTGATTCCTCAAAAATAAATAAATCTTAGAATAAGTGAAAATTGAAATGGAAATGGAATAAAGTCAATCATCTATTATACGTGGACATGTTCTCCACTTTTTCTGTAAAGTATTTTCTTATTGAATGAATAGTTTCCTATGGGAAACATCATTACATTGATAACTAAATTAATAACACTATAAAAATACAATGCCTTTGCCCAATTATCCTAATACTGTGCAGCCAAGAGCCACAATAAAGCCTCTTTTATGAATTATTATCCTCCTACCACGGTAATTACCGTACTCAGGATTTCCTCAAAGTAACAATGGACACAATATAATGTGATCTGACGATCGCTTTGTTTTACATGCAAGACGGCCAAACCTGCTGACTTCAGAGGGAGTAGAGGACTATCTAGAGTTATGGTGGTGTGCTCTCTGTTGGAGGAAAGAAGGAATGGGTATGTTGGATTTCAAAATGCCTAGATATGTCTGTTAGAGATGTCTGGCACTCTCCCAGTGTGTCCTTAGCTGAGTGTGCATCTTTATATGGGAGTGAGGAGGAGTAACTAACAGCAAAACTAGCATTGGACACCAGCTATCTAAGGTGTATGGAAACTGAAGGAATAATTCAAATCTTTTAGTGGGACTAAACTTGCTTTTTTCAAATGGGGCTGAGTTGCGATATCAGACCTAGTCCATAGACAAGAGTGGTGCTGTTTCTGGAAGAAACCATCATGTATTGTCTAATACCATAAACTCCTTTGAATGGTTTCATGTTTTCAATAACAAATATAGATGGGTTGGTGAAGGTCATGTTTTGGGAGAGACAAACAGGTGGCTTACAGGAAAATATATTTATGACTATATCTTCAGGATAGAAAGAGGAAAAAATGAACGAACCAGCACCTCCATAATGTATAAAAAAAAAAGCGATGCTGCCTGTGCCTGCAATCTCCCCGCCCAGCGCCGCCTCCTAGATAATTTATTCACTGCACTTGCCTCTGTGAAATTGAAGAGAAGCGCCGTAATCTCGCACAGGCGCACTGGCAGGGGCATCGAAGTGCGCATGCACCGTCTTCCTGGCCTCTGCCAGTGCGCCTGTGCGAGATTACGGCAAGTGCAGTGAATAAATTAGCTAGGAAGCGGCTCTGGGTGGGAGGGATATCTGTGGAGGACACTGAAGGGGGGGATCTGTGGAGGACACTGAAGGGGGGGATCTGTGGAGGACACTGAAGGGGGGGATCTGTGGAGGACACTGAAGGGGGGGATCTGTGGAGGACACTGAAGGGGGGATCTGTGGAGGACACTGAAGGGGGATCTGTGGAGGACACTGAAGGGGGGATCTGTGGAGGACACTGAAGGGGGGATCTGTGGAGGACACTGAAGGGGGGGATCTGTGGAGGACACTGAAGGGGGGGATCTGTGAAGGACACTGAAGGGGGGGATCTGTGGAGGACACTGAAAGGGGGGATCTGTGGAGGACACTGAAGGGGGCATCTGTGGAGGACACTGAAGGGGGGATCTGTGGAGGGCACTGAAGGGGAGGATCTGTGGGTGACACTTAGGGGGATGTTGGGGTGGGAGGTCCTGGAGGGGTGTTTGGGTGAGAGCTCTGGAAGGGGTGGGAGGTCCGATAGGTATGTGGGGGTGGGAGATCCGGGAGGGGGGCCCCATAATGCTATGGGGCCCAGTCATTTCTAGCTACGCCCCTGATTGTTAAGATTGGGCGGGCACTGGAGCGATAGAGTGCCCTGGTGTAGGAGAAACCAGCGGGAGATGAAAGGAGGAGGGGCCAGCTCCTGTTGGTGTCGGGCACACGGCGCAAGCATGGCGGTGGAGGATCTGACTGAACCCTAAAGACCAGACATCAAGGTAGACCTGCAGAAGAAGGTGACAGCGCAGTATGTGATGTATACATGTGTGTAATGTATGTAGTGCAGTGTGTGATCATCACATACTGCACTACATACATTTCACACATGTATACATCACATGCCCCCTCACAGTAATAATGCCAAGATATGTGCCCTCTTCACAGACTTAATGCTCACATATGCCCCCTCACAGTAGTTATGCCCAGATATGTGCCCCCTCACAGTAATAATGCCAAGATATGTGCCCTCTTCACAGATGTAATTCTCACACATGCCCCCTCACAGTAGTTATGCCCAGATATGTGCCCTCTTCACAGTAGTTATGTCCAGATATGTGCCCTCTTCACAGTAGTTATGCCCTGATATGTGCCCTCCTCACAGTAGTTATGCCCTGATATGTGCCCTCCTCACAGTAGTTATGCCCTGATATGTGCCCCCTCACAGTAGTTATGCCCAGATATGTGCCCTCTTCACAGTAGTTATGCCCTGATATGTGCCCTCCTCACAGTAGTTATGCCCTGATATGTGCCCTCCTCACAGTAGTTATGCCCTGATATGTGCCCCATCACAGTAGTTATGCCCTGATATGTGCCCCCTCACAGTAATTATGCCAGATATGTGCCCTCTTCACAGTAGTAATGCTCACTCGTGCCCCCTCACAGTAGTTATGCCCTGATATATACCCTCCTCACAGTAGTTATACCCTGATATGTGCCCTCCTCACAGTAGTTATACCCTGATATGTGCGCTCCTCACAGTAGTTATGCCAGATATGTGCCCTCTTCACAGTAGTAATCCTCACACGTGCCCCCTCACAGCGTTTGAATTTCTTTCTGGCCCAAGCTACCTGGTTCCGGCCCGCAAAATATATACCAAGTCTAGTGCGGCCCTCAGATGAAAAATGGTTGGGCACCACTGTATTATATGATGCATCATTTCATCAATCATGGTATAACAACTTTAAAGTTCCTTTTAGCTCAAGATGTCTTAAAATGAGTGGTAATGGATGTCCAGCTTTGGCATTGTTTATTCTACATTTGTGTGCATGGGAATTTATGAAATTTTTATCATGAAAAATTAGATAGCTTTCAGGGTTGCCAACCTTCCAGAAATTTGTGGACAGTCTGTAAAAATAAATGTGATCGCACACTACATCCAGCACTCTGCCCTCCATGCTGGATGAGACATTGGTTTATATTTTGGCCAAAGCATAGTAAGCCACTCACCGCGTCAAGGCTGTCTCATGAGTGGTCCCTAACTCTTGTTCCTACCTGTTCATGGGCCACGACAGCCACATAAAATCCAGGGAATGCAGGTCAGCATGCAAGCCAAGTACACTTTGCTTGTAACCCCGTCCGGTGCCATTACAGCTTTCATCGGATCCAGGGATGCAAGTACCAACATGCATGCTGAACCTACCATATACTTCTCCTGGAGCCAGATGGCTAATGGTAGGTTCTATACAAGCAGACTCAGTTTTATACTGACTTTAAAACCAGCCTCAAGGACAGATTAACTGGTCAGGTGTGCAATGACTCCAAGGAGATCGCCACGCCTCCAATATATACTACAAAGAAAAAAATAAGGGGTTGGGTCAGCACAACCTGCTGCAGGTGCAGATCACTATGGCGAAATACATATACAAACGGAAAATGCAAATGTGATCGCACACTACATCCAGCACTCTGCCCTCCATGCTGGATGAGACATTGGTTTATATTTTGGCCAAAGCATAGTAAGCCACTCACCGCGTCAAGGCTGTCTCATGAGTGGTCCCTAACTCTTGTTCCTACCTGTTCATGGGCCATGACAGCCACATAAAATCCAGGGAATGCAGGTCAGCATGCAAGCCAAGTACACTTTGCTTGTAACCCCGTCCGGTGCCATTACAGCTTTCATCGGATCCAGGGATGCAAGTACCAACATGCATGCTGAACCTACCATATACTTCTCCTGGAGCCAGATGGCTAATGGTAGGTTCTATACAAGCAGACTCAGTTTTATACTGACTTTAAAACCAGCCTCAAGGACAGATTAACTGGTCAGGTGTGCAATGACTCCAAGGAGATCGCCACGCCTCCAATATATACTACAAAGAAAAAAATAAGGGGTTGGGTCAGCACAACCTGCTGCAGGTGCAGATCACTATGGCGAAATACATATACAAACGGAAAATGCAAATGTGATCGCACACTACATCCAGCACTCTGCCCTCCATGCTGGATGAGACATTGGTTTATATTTTGGCCAAAGCATAGTAAGCCACTCACCGCGTCAAGGCTGTCTCATGAGTGGTCCCTAACTCTTGTTCCTACCTGTTCATGGGCCACGACAGCCACATAAAATCCAGGGAATGCAGGTCAGCATGCAAGCCAAGTACACTTTGCTTGTAACCCCGTCCGGTGCCATTACAGCTTTCATCGGATCCAGGGATGCAAGTACCAACATGCATGCTGAACCTACCATATACTTCTCCTGGAGCCAGATGGCTAATGGTAGGTTCTATACAAGCAGACTCAGTTTTATACTGACTTTAAAACCAGCCTCAAGGACAGATTAACTGGTCAGGTGTGCAATGACTCCAAGGAGATCGCCACGCCTCCAATATATACTACAAAGAAAAAAATAAGGGGTTGGGTCAGCACAACCTGCTGCAGGTGCACATCACTATGGCGAAATACATATACAAACGGAAAATGCAAATGTGATCGCACACTACATCCAGCACTCTGCCCTCCATGCTGGATGAGACATTGGTTTATATTTTGGCCAAAGCATAGTAAGCCACTCACCGCGTCAAGGCTGTCTCATGAGTGGTCCCTAACTCTTGTTCCTACCTGTTCATGGGCCACGACAGCCACATAAAATCCAGGGAATGCAGGTCAGCATGCAAGCCAAGTACACTTTGCTTGTAACCCCGTCCGGTGCCATTACAGCTTTCATCGGATCCAGGGATGCAAGTACCAACATGCATGCTGAACCTACCATATACTTCTCCTGGAGCCAGATGGCTAATGGTAGGTTCTATACAAGCAGACTCAGTTTTATACTGACTTTAAAACCAGCCTCAAGGACAGATTAACTGGTCAGGTGTGCAATGACTCCAAGGAGATCGCCACGCCTCCAATATATACTACAAAGAAAAAAATAAGGGGTTGGGTCAGCACAACCTGCTGCAGGTGCAGATCACTATGGCGAAATACATATACAAACGGAAAATGCAAATGTGATCGCACACTACATCCAGCACTCTGCCCTCCATGCTGGATGAGACATTGGTTTATATTTTGGCCAAAGCATAGTAAGCCACTCACCGCGTCAAGGCTGTCTCATGAGTGGTCCCTAACTCTTGTTCCTACCTGTTCATGGGCCATGACAGCCACACAAAATCCAGGGAATGCAGGTCAGCATGCAAGCCAAGTACACTTTGCTTGTAACCCCGTCCGGTGCCATTACAGCTTTCATCGGATCCAGGGATGCAAGTACCAACATGCATGCTGAACCCACCATATACTTCTCCTGGAGCCAGATGGCTAATGGTAGGTTCTATACAAGCAGACTCAGTTTTATACTGACTTTAAAACCAGCCTCAAGGACAGATTAACTGGTCAGGTGTGCAATGACTCCAAGGAGATCGCCACGCCTCCAATATATACTACTTTAAAGTCAGTATAAAACTGAGTCTGCTTGTATAGAACCTACCATTAGCCATCTGGCTCCAGGAGAAGTATATGGTAGGTTCAGCATGCATGTTGGTACTTGCATCCCTGGATCCGATGAAAGCTGTAATGGCACCGGACGGGGTTACAAGCAAAGTGTACTTGGCTTGCATGCTGACCTGCATTCCCTGGATTTTATGTGGCTGTCGTGGCCCATGAACAGGTAGGAACAAGAGTTAGGGACCACTCATGAGACAGCCTTGACGCGGTGAGTGGCTTACTATGCTTTGGCCAAAATATAAACCAATGTCTCATCCAGCATGGAGGGCAGAGTGCTGGATGTAGTGTGCGATCACATTTGCATTTTCCGTTTGTATATGTATTTCGCCATAGTGATCTGCACCTGCAGCAGGTTGTGCTGACCCAACCCCTTATTTTTTTCTTTGTAGTATATATTGGAGGCGTGGCGATCTCCTTGGAGTCATTGCACACCTGACCAGTTAATCTGTCCTTGAGGCTGGTTTTAAAGTCAGTATAAAACTGAGTCTGCTTGTATAGAACCTACCATTAGCCATCTGGCTCCAGGAGAAGTATATGGTAGGTTCAGCATGCATGTTGGTACTTGCATCCCTGGATCCGATGAAAGCTGTAATGGCACCGGACGGGGTTACAAGCAAAGTGTACTTGGCTTGCATGCTGACCTGCATTCCCTGGATTTTATGTGGCTGTCGTGGCCCATGAACAGGTAGGAACAAGAGTTAGGGACCACTCATGAGACAGCCTTGACGCGGTGAGTGGCTTACTATGCTTTGGCCAAAATATAAACCAATGTCTCATCCAGCATGGAGGGCAGAGTGCTGGATGTAGTGTGCGATCACATTTGCATTTTCCGTTTGTATATGTATTTCGCCATAGTGATGTGCACCTGCAGCAGGTTGTGCTGACCCAACCCCTTATTTTTTTCTTTGTAGTATATATTGGAGGCGTGGCGATCTCCTTGGAGTCATTGCACACCTGACCAGTTAATCTGTCCTTGAGGCTGGTTTTAAAGTCAGTATAAAACTGAGTCTGCTTGTATAGAACCTACCATTAGCCATCTGGCTCCAGGAGAAGTATATGGTAGGTTCAGCATGCATGTTGGTACTTGCATCCCTGGATCCGA
The DNA here is from genome assembly GCF_905171765.1 of Bufo bufo. NCBI lineage: Eukaryota > Metazoa > Chordata > Amphibia > Anura > Bufonidae > Bufo > Bufo bufo. Next base: position 590,427,959 of record NC_053392.1, on the reverse strand, counting down.
TGAAAGCTGTAATGGCACCGGACGGGGTTACAAGCAAAGTGTACTTGGCTTGCATGCTGACCTGCATTCCCTGGATTTTATGTGGCTGTCATGGCCCATGAACAGGTAGGAACAAGAGTTAGGGACCACTCATGAGACAGCCTTGACGCGGTGAGTGGCTTACTATGCTTTGGCCAAAATATAAACCAATGTCTCATCCAGCATGGAGGGCAGAGTGCTGGATGTAGTGTGCGATCACATTTGCATTTTCCGTTTGTATATGTATTTCGCCATAGTGATCTGCACCTGCAGCAGGTTGTGCTGACCCAACCCCTTATTTTTTTCTTTGTAGTATATATTGGAGGCGTGGCGATCTCCTTGGAGTCATTGCACACCTGACCAGTTAATCTGTCCTTGAGGCTGGTTTTAAAGTCAGTATAAAACTGAGTCTGCTTGTATAGAACCTACCATTAGCCATCTGGCTCCAGGAGAAGTATATGGTAGGTTCAGCATGCATGTTGGTACTTGCATCCCTGGATCCGATGAAAGCTGTAATGGCACCGGACGGGGTTACAAGCAAAGTGTACTTGGCTTGCATGCTGACCTGCATTCCCTGGATTTTATGTGGCTGTCGTGGCCCATGAACAGGTAGGAACAAGAGTTAGGGACCACTCATGAGACAGCCTTGACGCGGTGAGTGGCTTACTATGCTTTGGCCAAAATATAAACCAATGTCTCATCCAGCATGGAGGGCAGAGTGCTGGATGTAGTGTGCGATCACATTTGCATTTTCCGTTTGTATATGTATTTCGCCATAGTGATCTGCACCTGCAGCAGGTTGTGCTGACCCAACCCCTTATTTTTTTCTTTGTAGTATATATTGGAGGCGTGGCGATCTCCTTGGAGTCATTGCACACCTGACCAGTTAATCTGTCCTTGAGGCTGGTTTTAAAGTCAGTATAAAACTGAGTCTGCTTGTATAGAACCTACCATTAGCCATCTGGCTCCAGGAGAAGTATATGGTAGGTTCAGCATGCATGTTGGTACTTGCATCCCTGGATCCGATGAAAGCTGTAATGGCACCGGACGGGGTTACAAGCAAAGTGTACTTGGCTTGCATGCTGACCTGCATTCCCTGGATTTTATGTGGCTGTCGTGGCCCATGAACAGGTAGGAACAAGAGTTAGGGACCACTCATGAGACAGCCTTGACGCGGTGAGTGGCTTACTATGCTTTGGCCAAAATATAAACCAATGTCTCATCCAGCATGGAGGGCAGAGTGCTGGATGTAGTGTGCGATCACATTTGCATTTTCCGTTTGTATATGTATTTCGCCATAGTGATCTGCACCTGCAGCAGGTTGTGCTGACCCAACCCCTTATTTTAGTCTGTAAAAATAGGCAACTTTTTTCTTCTGTCTGTGAAAAAAAAATAGATGTTTTTTTGAGGCTGGTGGTACCTGACTAGATTATTTTGATGGTAATTATCATAATTTAACAGCTGACAGTAAACACTGATAATGGTATTATCTGTATATAGAGCTATAGACATGTGTTACTTATAATCTTTATCATTCATTACAGTTTTCCAATTTGTCGGTTGTTCGTGATTTTGGGAAACATTCTCCAGAAAAAAGAAATTATAATTGGCAACCTTGAGTCCTTCATGACAGGTAAAGATGGACAAATCTCTCTCTAGATCCATGGAGGAGGAGCACTTTATTTGAATTCAAGCTTTTACATTTACATTTATGTAACATAAAAGGCACCAAGTCGGAACAAAGTTTATCCATTGTTACCTATTATATACAACCCATTCATTGTATAATTATTCAGTTTCTTGTGGTTAGTGAGTTGGTGACAGCCCACAAGTCAGTTTGGGTAATAATAGAGGAAGTCGGAAAAAGTGGGGGGAAAAAGTATGGAATAGCCCGCAAAAACCGAGCAATATAATAATCTTTATTTACAGTATATAGTACAAAGATATTATTCAGCAGTATTTTGCAATATTTGGCAATATGATATACACAACTAGTTGAGTTGCGCTAAAAGGAGCAACTCTGATATCATTTCCTTACTTGTATGGTTGAATATGGCAATAAAATTAAATGTAATAAAATATCTATAAAAAGATATTTGAAGCTCTAAACAAACAACAGGTTTCAAGTCCTTTTAAAGCATCATTTGGGGCATTTATGGCATATTGATAGGCTATGCCATATATGTCTGATAGGTGCGGGATCCACTTCTGAGATCCACTCCTATCTCAAGAATGGGGCACTGAAGTGAATGAAGTGCAAATTGCACATGTTCAGCCACCCCAACATTCACCAATATGGAACTTCTGAAAATTGTCGAGTGTTCTCTCTAAGCTATTTTTAAAAGTCCCATAGCAGTGAATTGAGAGTATGCCCTTCATGTGCTATGTGCTCTCCATTCAATTCTTGAAATAGTCGCAGGTCCCAGAGGTGGGACCCGCACCTATCAGACATTTATGACATATCCAATTAGTAGGATTAGCCCATTTAATCCTGTACTGCCCTGATGAAGGCTCAGGGCAGATCCTTTTTTTTTTACAATGTTATAAAACGCTTTTTACGTTTTTGAGATTGCCACATTTGCGTTGGACTTCTCCTTTGAAGGGTAAATTGTCTTAAAATTTCATTTTATGGCTCCAAATGTAGTAGTGCTGTATGAGTATATTTTACCACATTCTTATGAGTAGAACTATCCATTCATTTGTGCATTGTCCAACAGTTTTTCCAGATCTCATTGGAAAATTATGGTATGAAAGACGGAGCAAATATTATTAGTGGAAAACGGAGATAACTATTGGAGGAAAGTTTATGATGAGCTTGTCATATATATAGACAGCATTAGGTTCTCTATCGTAAGTACAGATTCTCCCCTTTGCCAAACACCTGTGTCTGGTTGTGTCTGTTTGACCAGACTATGACCAACGTGAAAACTGTGTGGGCTGATATTCCTGTCTGGAATGTAATAAATAGACATAAACACATCATCTTCTTTATACATCTCCTAAAACTTAAAATTCACATATGAAAAAATAAAGTCAAGATTTCTGTAAGCTCATCTCAATTCTAACAATGTATGATACACGGAAACTTTTTTTTTTTTTTTTTTTTTTTTTTCATTGCAGAAAATGTTACACATGCTTTAATCAGCTCCTTCATCCACCATCCTTATGTACTAATTGCTACAAGATTTTTTAGGTTGCTTGAAAAAAGAGTATAATTCATTGAAATGTTCTCCAACTGTTTGCAATTGCAAAATTACAACTCCCAGCATGTCCTGAAAGCCTTAGGTTGGGGCCACTGCTATACAGTATGGAAGAAAGCCAAGGTTTCCATACAACAGCAAGAGAAATATCCTACATATTATTGCCAATTTAACCTAGTATCATAGCTACAGTAGATATAAGACGCAAGTTTATCTAGTTCACAGCTCTGTTCACATAGCATTTGGACTTTAACCACTTTAGGACCACAGGTTTATACCCCCCTAGTGACCAGGCCCTTTTTTACAAATCGGCACTTCACAACTTTAACGGTTTATTGCTCGGTCATGTAACTTGGCACCCAAATGAATTTTACCTCCTTTTCTTCTCACAAATACAGCTTTCTTTTGGTGGTATTTGATTGCTGCTGAGATTTTTCATTTTTCTGATATTAATCAAAATAGACCGCAATTTTCTCAAAAAAAGTGTTTTTTTAACTTTTTCTGGTAAAATTGTTCAAATATAATTACATTTCTATACAAGTTTGTGTCAGAATCTATTGTGCTACATGTCTTTGATAAAACAAAATCCAATAAGTGTATATTTATTGGTTTGCGCAAAAGTTATAGCGTTTACAAACTATGGTACAAAAATGTGAATTTTCTTGAGGTGCTAGAATGCCAGGATAGTATAAATACCCCCCAAATGACCCCATTTTAGAAAGAAGACAACCCAAAGTATACGCGGAGGGGCATGGTGAGTTCATGTATGATTTAATTTTTTTTCACAAGTTAGCGGAAAATGACACTTTCGGAGGAAAAAAAGAAAATTATAAAGTTTCCATTTCTGCTAACTTCTGGCAAACAAAAAAAAAAATCTTCCACGGACTCACTATGTCCTTCAGTGAATACCTTGGGGTGTCTACTTTCCGAAATGGGGTCATTTGTGGGGTGTGTTTACTGTTCTTGAATTTTGGGCGGGGCTAAATTGTGAGCAACCCTGTAAAGCCTAAAGGTACTCAATGGACTTTCAGCCCCTTTACGCACCTAGGCTGCAAAAAAGTGTCACACATGTGGTATCGCCGTACTCAGAAGAAGTAGGGCAATGTGTTTTGGGGTGTATTTTTACATATACCCATGCTGGGTGAGAGAAATATCTCTGTAAATTGACAACTTTGTATAAAACTTTTTAAAATATTTTTCACACACAGTATAAGTATATGTAAAAATACACCCCAAAACACATTGCCCTACTTCTTCTGAGTACGGCGATATCACATGTGTGACACAGCCTAGGTGCACAAAGTACCTTTAGGATTTCATAGGGCATTTTTACGCATTTGGATTCCAAACTACTTCTCACGCTTTAGGGCCCCTAAAATGCCTGGGCAGTATACAGGGAGTGCAGAATTATTAGGCAAGTTGTATTTTTGAGGATTAATTTTATTATTGAACAACAACCATGTTCTCAATGAACCCAAAAAACTCATTAATATCAAAGCTGAATATTTTTGGAAGTAGTTTTTAGTTTGTTTTTAGTTTTAGCTATTTTAGGGGGATATCTGTGTGTGCAGGTGACTATTACTGTGCATAATTATTAGGCAACTTAACAAAAAACAAATATATACCCATTTCAATTATTTATTTTTACCAGTGAAACCAATATAACATCTCAACATTCACAAATATACATTTCTGACATTCAAAAACAAAACAAAAACAAATCAGTGACCAATATAGCCACCTTTCTTTGCAAGGACACTCAAAAGCCTGCCATCCATGGATTCTGTCAGTGTTTTGATCTGTTCACCATCAACATTGCGTGCAGCAGCAACCACAGCCTCCCAGACACTGTTCAGAGAGGTGTACTGTTTTCCCTCCTTGTAAATCTCACATTTGATGATGGACCACAGGTTCTCAATGGGGTTCAGATCAGGTAAAGAAGGAGGCCATGTCATTAGATTTTCTTCTTTTATACCCTTTCTTGCCAGCCACGCTGTGGAGTACTTGGACGCGTGTGATGGAGCATTGTCCTGCATGAAAATCATGTTTTTCTTGAAGGATGCAGACTTCTTCCTGTACCACTGCTTGAAGAAGGTGTCTTCCAGAAACTGGCAGTAGGACTGGGAGTTGAGCTTGACTCCATCCTCAACCCGAAAAGGCCCCACAAGCTCATCTTTGATGATACCAGCCCAAACCAGTACTCCACCTCCACCTTGCTGGCGTCTGAGTCGGACTGGAGCTCTCTGCCCTTTACCAATCCAGCCACGGGCCCATCCATCTGGCCCATCAAGACTCACTCTCATTTCATCAGTCCATAAAACCTTAGAAAAATCAGTCTTGAGATATTTCTTGGCCCAGTCTTGACGTTTCAGCTTGTGTGTCTTGTTCAGTGGTGGTCATCTTTCAGCCTTTCTTACCTTGGCCATGTCTCTGAGTATTGCACACCTTGTGCTTTTGGGCACTCCAGTGATGTTGCAGCTCTGAAATATGGCCAAACTGGTGGCAAGTGGCATCTTGGCAGCTGCACGCTTGACTTTTCTCAGTTCATGGGCAGTTATTTTGCGCCTTGGTTTTTCCACACGCTTCTTGCGACCCTGTTGACTATTTTGAATGAAACGCTTGATTGTTCGATGATCACGCTTCAGAAGCTTTGCAATTTTAAGAGTGCATCCCTCTGCAAGATATCTCACTATTTTTGACTTTTCTGAGCCTGTCAAGTCCTTCTTTTGACCCATTTTGCCAAAGGAAAGGAAGTTGCCTAATAATTATGCACACCTAATATAGGGTGTTGATGTCATTAGACCACACCCCTTCTCATTACAGAGATGCACATCACCTAATATGCTTAATTGGTAGTAGGCTTTCGAGCCTATACAGCTTGGAGTAAGACAACATGCATAAAGAGGATGATGTGGTCAAAATACTCATTTGCCTAATAATTCTGCATGCAGTGTAAATACCCTACAAGTGACCCCATTTTGGAAAGATGACACCCCAAGGTATTCCGTGAGGGGCATGGCTAGTTCATAGAAGATTCTTTTTTTTTTTGCACAAGTTAGCGGAAATTGATATATATATATATTTTTTCTTACAAAGTCTCATATTCCACTAACTTGTGACAAAAAATAAAATTTTACATGAAGTCGCCAGGCCCCTCACGGAATACCTTGGGGTGTCTTCTTTTGAAAATGGGGTCACTTGTGGGGTATTTATACTGCCCTGGCATTTTAGGGGCCCTAAAGTGTGAGAAGTAGTTTGGAATCCAAATTCGTAAAAAAAAATGTCCTGTGAAATCCTAAAGGTACTCATAGGAATTTGGGCCCCTTTGCGCACCCAGGCTGCAAAAAAGTGTCACACATGTGGTATCGCCGTACTTAGGACAAGTAGGGCAATGTGTTTTGGGGTATATTTTTACATATACCCATACTGTGTGTGAGAAATATCTCTGTAAATGACAACTTTTTCCATTTTTTTTATGTCAATTTACAGAGATATTTCTCTCACCCAGCATGGGTATATGTAAAATACACCCCAAAACACATTGCCCTACTTCTCCTGAGTACGGTGATACCACATGTGTGACACTTTTTTGCAGCCAAGATGCGCAAAGGGGCTGAAAGTCCAACGAGTACCTTTTAGAAGGGCATTTTTAGGCATTTGGATTCCAGAATTCTTCTCACGCTTTAGGGCCCCTAAAATGTCAGGGCAGTATAAATACCCCACAAGTGACCCCATTTTGGAAAGAAGACACCCCAAGGAAATTCGTGAGGGGCATGGCGAGTTCATAGAAGATTAGCGGAAATAGATTTTTTTTTTTTTCTCACAAAGTCTCCCTTTCCGCTAACTTGTGACAAAAAGTTCAATCTTTCATGGACTCAATATGCCCCTCAGCGAATACCTTGGGGTGTCTTCTTTCCAAAATGGGGTCATTTGTGGGGTGTTTGTACTGCCCTGGCATTTGAGGGTCTTCACAATCATTACATGTATGGCCAGCATTAGGAGTTTCTGCTATTCTCCTTAGGCCTCATGCACACGACCATTGTTTGGGTCCGTGTGGCGAAACCAACCTCGCCACTGGGTTTTGGAGAGGCCTGTTTACCAGCCTCTTGCCTCAGGATTATGGCCCATACTAACTTTAAAGGAGAAGACAGACCGGCCGCACAGCTTAAATCTGTCTTTGGAATTGTATTTTGTTATGTGAGGGTACCCAGATAGCTAATTTTATTGTATTTGTGTATTCTGAGTGCCATTCACCTAATGATATGCACTCAGACTTGAGCTATCTGGGGATATGTTAAATGTCTGTGTTTGCTGTGGGGGTGTGACATTGTGTGTTTGGGTGGTGATTTCTGTCCTGTTGTCTCCACATGTGTATTGGCGATTTCCCTTTGTCCTGAGAGATAATTGAATTGCTCCTCGGGTGTCTCCAGGGCAGAGAGGAGGAAACCATGATGCATTGTGGGGATGTGTTGTGTCTGTGTATCCTGAGTTTCTAGGTATCTGTATTGTGTCACAGTCTTCCTTCTGGTCCCCTAGGGGCGTGTCCACCAGATGGGGACCTGCATAAATACGGGCCTGTTTTATCCTTCATCATGTTGAGGCTGGTGTTTGGGTAACTGATCAACACTGGGGGATTGCTATAAGCTGGGAGATTTGCGATACTCCCCTGGCTATAACTACTAGCTCTTTTAAGAGCTGTTCCTGCTCTCTGGTTTTAGGAGAGGTTCACCCACTGGAGCCTGGAGCCTTGAGCCTTGTCGTAGGTAGGAGACGGTGAGACCTCAACCAAGCTTCGGCGGTTCGTGGGGTCTGCAGTGCGTACGGTGTCAAGTGGAGTGCTTGGAGTCCTCGGAAAGCACTAGGAGCATCTATCAACGGAGGTACCCGGTCGGGGTGCCAGGAGATCCGTTACAGTCCGCATCTGAGATGCCGTTTTGGCGGCTCGGATGCAGACCCATTCATTTCAATGGGGCCGCAAAAGAAGCGGACAGCACTCCGTGTGCTGTCCGCATCCATGGCTCCGTTCCGCTGCCCCGCTAAAAAAATATAACATGTCCTATTCTTGTCCGCTGTGCCGTTCAAAAAAAATGAACGGCACAGATTTCTTCATTCGCATCGATCAATGTGGATGAAAAAATCTCTGCCAAAAAATGTGAAAAAAAAGCTGCGATCGCTAATAAAGATCCCTAAAAAGCTCAAAAGTGATCTTTATAGTGCCGCAGCGATTTTACTGTGTTTTTGCAGTGATCAGAAAAAAAACATTTCTGTCACTGCAGTGGGGCGGACTGAACGCAAGTGTGCGCACAAGATCAGGCCTGATCGAGCGAACACTGCGTTTTTTGTAGAGCCTAAGGTGAGCCTAATGTACTGATATAGATCTGATTGCGATCAGTCTTGATCACTTACAGATATTATATAGTACTAGTGCTGATTAGCGACAGCGATGACGCTAATCAGCGACTAATCAGTGACTGCGGTGGGCTGGGCGCTAACTACCTAACAAGTAGCTAACTAACTGGCGGTGATAAGGGACCCTTAGGCCCCATTCACACGTCCGCAATTCTGTTCCGCATTTTGCGGAACGGAATTGCGGACCCATTCATTTCTATGGATCCGGAATTGCGGATCTGCACTTTCGGGTCCGCACTTCCGTTCCGCAAAAATATAGAACATGTCCTATTCTTGTCCGCAATTGCGGACAAGAAAAGGCATTTTCTATATAGTTCTGGCAATGTGCGGATCCGCAAAATGCGGAAAGCACATTGCCGGTGTCCGTGTGTTGGGGATCCGCAAAACACATACGGACGTCTGAATGGAGCCTTACAGGGGGGTGATCAATGACAGGGGGGTGATCAGGGGTTAATAAGGGGTTAATAAGTGACAGGGGGGGGTGTAGTGTAGTGCTTGGTGCTACTTACAGAGTTGCCTGTGTCCTCTGGTGGTCGATCCAAGCAAAAGGGACCACCAGAGGAGCAGGTAGCAGGTATATCAGACGCTGTTAACAAAACAGCATCTAATATACCTTTCTGATGTTAAAAAAATCAACGCTGGCAGGCTGTAGATCAAGTTAGTTACCTCGCAATCCCGTGAACGCGCGCTCCTGTGAGCGCGCGTTCACAGGAAATCTCGGGTCTCACGAGATGACGCTTATTGGCGTCATCGAGACCTGAGAGCACCACCGTCCTGACGCCTATCGGCGTTAGTGTGACAGGAGGTGGTGAAGTTAGGCACATGTGAAGCAAGCCCCTGACGAGCCAGTTCAGAAGATGGGAGTGTTGTGTCATGGTGTGCTCCCTCAGGCCGTCACTCCCTGGGGTTTGGTGCAGTGAATAAGTGCTGTGACGGAACCAAGCAGAGATGATAGAACAAAGAATGTCTTTCTTAACGGAGTTCAAAAAACAGCAGCACATCCAGCAGAAGTTCATACAAAGTGGAATTTCTATTCCCAGATAATGAAGTATGGTGGCTGGTTATGTGGCAGAAGATGAGAATGTCTCTCTCCTGATTCCATTCCCTACGGCTTTACTCTGGCACCTGTGGCTGTAGGTGTTCACTGTATGATGCAGGCTTCTAACTATGCCTCATCTGAACTGTGGTGGTGGTGTCTTAACATGTTTCTTCTCACCTTGCAGCAGAGTCTGTATACTGTAGCTTGATAGCTTGATCACTCTACTAACTATAATATGCCATAGTTTACAGATCTTCTGTAGCCTGCAGACTCTCTGGGGTCATGGCAGAGTTGCCAACCATCCAGAAATTTCTGGACAGTCCATAAAAGTAGGTGACTTTTTTCCTATGTCCATGAAATAAAAATAGATAGGTCTGTAATTTTTTGAGGGTGGTGGTACTTGACTAGACTTTTTTGGTGGTAATTATCATCATTTTACAGCTCACAATAAATGCTGGTATTGAGGTGTCATCAGTATATTAAGCTATATGTGTTAGTTACGGTATATCTTTATCATTCATTAATGTTCTCCAATTTGACTGTAAAAATGTTGACTGTCCATGATTTTGGGATAGGAAAAAAGAATAATTCTTGTTGGCAATCCTAGGTATTGGTCCCCCTAGATGAGCTGACAGTGGAGTCCTCATGGCCTGGAGGATCAGGAACTGGATTGCAGTCTCGCTCACTCTTGTTCACACTCTCCCCTAACTAGCACTTGCGCTTATTTGGCGGAAGATGGACCAGCTCGCTCCTCCTAAGAGGGGAGGAATGGGATGGTAGGTCCCATACCTGTTGCCAAACTCTGCCAACCGTACTCCATCTGACGGTTTACAAGTGTGTAGCATGACTTTACATTACAAAGCATTTACAATAGTAATACCCCCAGGTCTGGGGTGCTACACATATTCTGGGGAAATCTCCTGGGGTATACCACTGTATACCATAAGGTGCATATGTCAACCATAGGATTCCATGCAAAAGAAATAGGAAGGAGCTGTCCCATTGAAGTGAATAGGACAGCGTAGTTGTAATTACACCTGCTCACTGCTGTGGTTGAGACAGCAATCAGGGAAACAATGAAGATTTTCTCTTCAAACAGCTGTTCAGCAGGGGTGTCAGGATGGGTCATCAATATAAAGATAGCGGACAACCCGTCTAAGGGATTTTCCCACTTGAAAAACTCATTTACAAATACCTGGTAAGGGAATTTATTGTGATTAAAGGAAGTTTCATCCTGCACTCATCTATTCACCAGAGTAGAGAGTGACGCTTAATGCCCATGGACTGAACATTGATTTCAATGGACACTGTGCAATCCTTTATTTCCACAGCGGTGGTGCTGCCAAGAAATTAAACACTTGCTGTCATTTCCTTTACAGATTATGGCTGGTCACTGGTCCTAGCAATGGGAAGTCCTGAGATCATCTTATCATGGAGGAAGACAACAGTAGAAGCAATTACATAGTTGCCAACACCTTGAAGGGCTTCTGCACGAATGGGGGGGGTGGGTGAGATTTGGCAAATATCCTATTTTGCTGGACCTGCAGAGATAAGATGACCTACCTGCTTACCGACGCCGACTCCCCACTCCGTCTCCTTCAGACCTGTGATGCTTCGTTGGGCTCCATTAATGTCATCATCACATTTGACATTACCACAGCCAATCACTGGCAGCGGCAGTGTCTGGCTTCCCTTACGTCATGACAAATGCTCACATGGCACAAGAGGAGCTGGATACCACATTGACCAGATGACAAATGATCACATGATGCAAGAGGAGCTGGACGCCACCACAGCCAGCCAGATGTTGACATCGATAGAGACCAGTGGAGCTTTGCAGGCCTGCAAGAGAAGGAGCGGGGATCCGGCGCCGGGAAGCAGGTAACTCATCTTCCCTTTGCAGGTCTGGCAGAATGCAACCCCCTCATTCTTGCACAACCCCTTTAAATATATAAAGGGGTTGTCTGGGATGTTTGCAGATGACCTATGCTCAGGATAGGCTATCAACATCAGATCGGTGAGGGTCTGATTTCACACACTCAAGCCGATCAGCTGTTCAGGAGCCAGTGCTACCTGTCCATTACGTAGCAGACGGAGCTAGTTATTTAATTTGAATGGGAGCAGAGCTGTAGTAACCAACTCTGTCCACTACAGAATAGACAAAGCTGTATAGCTCCAGCACCAGAATTACTCTGAAACAGCTGATCGGTGGGAGTGCCAGGTATCAGAACCCATCTCCTAAGGATAGACCATCAATAAAAAAAAGTCCCACAGAACCCCTTTAATTTTTATATTTACAGATAACATCTGAAAAGTAAATTCCATGTTCCAAACATCCTAAAAATGGACTTAAAAATGCATTTGAGAAGTAAACCTACAACCTTCTTCTTCCCACAGGCTTTAGTCTGGCTTCCACAGCAGCAAAGTATTTCATAATTCTTGGAATGCCTGGTATTCGGAAAATGATATGCAATGCAATGGGAAAAGACTCAACCACTGAAAACAAGCAGGTTGAAAACACTGTACTGAGAAAATATCTTCTACCTTGAAAATAATCCAGTAACATCTGAAGGAAAAGCTAAGCTTCAGTCCTAAGGCGCATAAAACATTCTGTGAGAGCTTAGACAACCCAAGCTGTCACTCACCGGGAGCATTCATAGTCTGTAAAAACTGTCTTACATCAAAATGCATTAATCCATTGAGCTGTCTCACGGAAGGCAGTCTCACCTGCAGTCTACACAATGGCTGTCACTATAGTCTTACAGGACAGGTTCACCATTACACGCCATTTTACAGTTTAAATATAGATTCGACTGCTTAGTACATTTGCAAATAAATTATGTTACTTTCAAATCTCCCAGATTTCCCTGCTTGGTCAGTGTTCGTAAAGTGTACACTCTCGTGATCTGTTGTCTACAGTATATAAATAATGGAATCTAACTTGTGGCTCCTCAGCTGTGGGGTAATGACAACTGTGAAAACATGCCCAGGTATCTTTAGGTTGTCATGGTATGCTGAAAGTTGTAGCTTCACCACTGATTGCAAAATATTAAGCATCAAAGACTGGGCAATAGTTCTGTTTTCTATGGGTCCTCCTACGACTTGAACCAAAGAATGGAACCTTCACTGCCCTGGACCGCCAGAAACATTTCCATAAACCTGTTACTATTTAGGTACCGTATGGTGATATTATTTGGGCACTAAAGACAGTATTATGTTGAAAATATATGGCAGTATTGTGTGGGCATGGGCAGCAGCGAAGAGTTTTGTTTCCTATGGGTCCTCTTCGGACTCGAACCAAAGAATGGAACCTTCACTGCCCTGGACCACCAGGAGACTGTCCCATTAACCCATTTACTATTTAGGCACTGTATGGTGATTTTATGTGGGCACTGAATGGTAGTATTATGCTGGATGTATATGGCAATATTGTGTGGGCACTACTGTATGTACCTTGGGCAGACTAGATGGGCCAAATGGTTCTTATCTGCCGACACATTCTATGTTTCTATGTTTCTATATTTCTATACCTAAATTTTGTGTGTAAATGTTTTGAAATGACAGGACTTTTCCTAAAGGGGTTTATGCATATTCCAAAATTACCACCTATCCACAGGAGACGTGATAAGTATAGATAGGGTTGTAGCCAGCTCACCTCAACGTCCTGCACGGCAGTGCACGGAGCGGACTCAAGCCAGTCCTTTTGGAAACAGGAGAAAATGAAAGAAATGCTCCAGCACTACGGTAGATGGTATAAAAGTCCCGGTCTTTAATGTCACCAAGAATCCAGGTGAGTACAGCAATCACAAAAAACACTGGTGGTCCCCGGTTCCCCGGATCATGACTAAGAACACGACTGTTCGAAACGCGTAGATCCGGGGAACCGGGGACCACCAGTGTTTTTTGTGATTGCTGTACTCACCTGGATTCTTGGTGACATTAAAGACCGGGACTTTTATACCATCTACCGTAGTGCTGGAGCATTTCTTTCATTTTCTCCTGAGACGTGATAAGTGCCTGATCTGCGGGGTCTGACCTCTGGGACTCCATTGTCAGGAGAATGTGGTGGGTCATGTGTCCGCATTCTTGAAAAATCTCATAGGCAGCAGACATAAACCAAATCAATTCTTGATGGTTCCCATCTTTTGATTCCTGTGATTAATTATATGCAGTCCATACATGATGCTGACAGTGCTGAAGGATATGTTGATGACCCACATCAGAATGACAGTAATCTCAATCCCCCTGGCAATAATTCTGCTCATTGGTACTGATGGTCCAGTGGTTTCTCTAATGGCACCTTTAATACACAAAAGGCTATGACTAGCGTCACTACAAGGTTACTTCTTGTGAAAGATAATCATTAGGTTCAGACGGTGGTCCACCACTGAGCCTAGGTGCTGGACTCTATTGCCGGAAGGGAGTTTACTGGCCCCTAAGTTCCAGAACCCCATAACAACCACAATGGCTGCCATGACAGTTCTCATCCAAGTTTACTACTGTTGTAGTTTCTTTAGTTCAATAATTCTAGCTTGAAACAACAGGAGTGGAATCGAGCAGTCTTAGCAGTGTGGTGGCTTAGTGGTTATGGCTTGTTGTCTTGCAGTGCTCCTGTCTTCTGCTGCAGATATGCTAGTTCAGGACTTAGGTCTGTTGATCTGGCAGTACAGCGACATAGAGTTGCAAGGCAGCCAATACCTGAAGATGATTTCAACCTTGATAGCCCATTTAAAGGAGATTCTTCCCGCCATGATTTGCCGGGTTATGAGGGTTTATCCTTTCCCGACTCTTGTTCCTGAGCATTATTATTGTCTAAAGCATTGATTGTGATCTCGATTTTGGTTTTGTTCCTGATCTCGTTCCTGCCTTACCCCTCAGATTGTCTGTCTGGTTCCTATTGTTCCACCTCTGCACTTCTGACTCATCTCCCGTCTCATCCTCTGACTTGTTGCATCCTGACTGCCCTACCGATGACCCTTGGCCCCTTTCCATGACTCACCTTCATACAAAATTCAGGGGATCTCTTACATTTTAGAGAATCCACATCTCTGATAACAAATTTATTTTTTAGGCCAGTTTCACACCTGTGGCCGTCCTCTCCCACAGGCTGTTGCGGCATAGAATACCGGGAATTGGCCAGACAAAAAATGTTGCGTGCATTGTGCCTGGTAGTGAATGGATCTCTGTCGGACCCCATTATAGTCAAGTGGATCCAGCAAGCAGGCAGGCTACATTCACTTGACCGTAGGCCTTCCATGCCCATATTACTACCCGCAACCGGAGGTTCCCCTATATATGGGCACTAGCCGTGTGAATCCTGTATCATGGATGTGGACCCATTAACTTGAAACGGTCTGCAGTCCTCATGATACAGCGCGGTGCAGAGTGGAGGCATGGATCAGAAGCCCACTGCAGCGCTTCCATGGGCTTTTTGGTCTGTGCCTCAACAACACAAAAGATAGGACATGTCCTATCTTTTGCCGTATATTGCGGATCGGTCCTCGCCACAATGTGGGATTCACACGGCTGGTGCCCATGCATTGCGGACTGCAATTTGTGGTCAGTAACACAGGCACAGACCGCTTAAGGATAACTCCAGCAGGCTGTTCTATGCTTAAACAGCCTGCCAGAGAAGACAGCTGGGGATGTGAATCTAGCCTAAGACTTTTCCTGCTGTGATGCTAGTGTTGTCCCATAATTCAGAGCCAGTCAGATGTCTGCCCACATCATACAGCATGCAGTCTCGCAGAGAAACCGTAGCTGCATCCCCCCTCCTCACCTCTATCCCCTGCATATTACTGAGTGTATGATTTTAACAGTCTACAACACCACTTGACAAGGTTTCCTCACTTAACAAGACATTCACAGTGAGCAAAGACCAATATATGAAATGATCTCATACCTACTACATACATTATGCTTTCAGACATAACATACTTGTCTAGATCAGATTACCTCATATCTCAAACCATTGCCTTAACTGATTTAATAAAAATTTCCACTTTCAGACTTTTTGATGTCATGTGACAGGTTGAAATCATTTAAGTGCTCGTTACTACGAAAGAACATGCCAAAACTGATAACAAGCAAGCAGCACCCCTATAGAGAAATGTCAATCTCAGGTTACAACAGCTGTACTTCAAACAATATACATAGACACAATATACACAGACACAATGTATATAGACACAGCTGTATCCTAAAGCTTAAACAGAATAAAGAAACATTGGGAGTGATGTTCAATGCCATAAACAACCAAAAACTGTGGCATCCAATTTACCTTATGTAATGACACATACTGTATACCTGAGAATAAACTGAATATACAGTATATGATTGCAAAATTACATGAAAAAAACTGCCAAAAATTAATACCTGTCTATAATAGACCAAATATACTTAATAAAAAGAATCTGTCAGCTCTAGCCCCCTCAAAAAAAAAAAGAAAAAGAGTAAGCTGTGTATAGTGTAAGTAACGCAGAGTCCGGTTAAATAATATTTATCTTCATACTCACTTGTGTTTCGATACTGACAGCCACCAGTGAAATGCATTGTGAGGACTCCTGCACTCATGCACATAATAGAGCGGATTCAAAAAGGAGCACAGTATTGGTTTGCAAGTGAGTATGAAGATAAATATTATTTAACGGAGTCTGCGTTACTTACACTATACATGGATTACCCTTTTTTTCTGAGGGGGTTAGAGCTGACAGATTCTTTTTATTGAGTATATTTGGTCTATTATAGACAGGTATAAATTTTTGGATGATTTTTTTACGTAATGTAAAGTCTTAAACTTAACATGTTTTGTGTACAAAATCCAGTTTTCCTACTGGAGTGAGATTAAGACTTAAAAAAAAAAAAAGTCTAAAGCCTGTATTAGACATGCAGATCAGCAAGCGATTGTCAGGAAGGAGGGTAGCGTTCCCTCCTGACAATCACTTGCAAGCTAGCGGAGGAAACCACTGCTATTACATGCAGTGATCTCCTCCTCAGTATGGAGAGGAGCGATCGCTATGCCATGGCTCATCCAAATGCTGTCTAGTGGTTTGCCAGTAGCAGATCGCTATTAGACAGCACAATCTGCCACTGGCAAGTGCTGATTTTCAAGCATGCTTAAAAATCAGAATTGCCTGATGAACGAGTAACATAGTAACATAGTAACATAGAACATAAGACCGAAAAAAGACATTTGTCCATCCAGTTCGGCCTGTCATCCTGGAAGTTGATCCAGAGGAAGGCAAAAAAAAAAACTGTGAGGTAGAAGCCAATTTTCCCCACTTTAGGGGAATAAAAAATTCCTTCCCGACTCCAATCAGGCAATCAGAATAACTCCCTGGATCAACGACCCCTCTCTAGTAGCTATAGCCTGTAATATTATTACACTCCAGACATACATCCAGGCCCCTCTTGAATTCCTTTATTGTACTCACCATCACCACCTCCTCAGGCAGTGTTTGAGAGAATATAGAAGAGGTGAGAACTGATTCTCTAACACCATTAAAACACCCTGCTTATCACTGTTTATAGTATAAGGACAGGAGAGAACACAGGAGAGGTGAGACCTGATCTTCTATCACCGCTGGAACACCCTGCTTATCAATAATTATAGAATAAGGACAGGGGAGAACATAGGAGAGGTGAGAATTGATTATCTATCACTTCTAGAACACCCAGCTTATCACTGTTTATAGTATAAGGATAGGAGAGAACACAGGTGAGATGAGAGCTAATTATCTATCACCACTAAAACACAGTGCTTATCACTGATTATAGTATAAGGACAGGATAGAAAACAGGAAAGGTGAGAACTGATTATCTATTACTCCTTGAAAATCTGACTTATCACTGTTTATAGTATAAGGACAGGAGAGAACACAGTATAGGGAAGAACTGATTATCTATCACCACTAGAACACCCTGCTTATCACTGTTTATAGTATGAGAATAGGAGAGAACATTGAAGATGTGAGAACTGATTATCTATTATCATTAGAACACCCTGCTTATCACTGTTTATAGTATAAGGACCGGGGAGAACATAGGAGAGGTGAGAACGGATTCTCTAACATCACTAGAACACCCTGCATATCATTGTTTATACAGTGTTTTATCACTGCTGGAACACCAAGGAGAGAAAACAGGAAAGGTGAGATCTAATTCTTTATCAACACTAGAACACCCAGCGTATCACTGTTTAAAGCATAAGGACAATGGAGAACACAGGAGAGGTGAGAACTGATTATCTATTACTCCTTGAACATCTGACTTATCACTGTTTATAGTATAAGGACAGGAGAGAACACAGTATAGGGAAGAACTGATTATCTATCACCACTAGAACACCCTGCTTATCACTGTTTATAGTATGAGAATAGGGGAGAACATTGAAGATATGAGAACTGATTATCTATTATCATTAGAACACCCTGCTTATCACTGTTTATAGTATAAGGACAGGGGAGAATATAGGAGAGGTGAGAACGGACTTTCTAACATCACTAGAACACCCTGCATTTCATTGTTTATACAGTGTTTTATCACTGCTGGAACACCAAGGAGAGAAAACAGGAAAGGTGAGATCTAATTCTTTATCAACACTAGAACACCCAGCGTATCACTGTTTATAGAATAAGGACAATGGAGAACACAGGAGAGGTGAGAACTGATTATCTATTACTCCTTGAACATCTGACTTATCACTGTTTATAGTATAAGGACAGGAGAGAACATACAATATGTGAGAACTGATTATCTATCATCATTAGAACACCCTGATTATCACTGTTAATAGTATAAGGACAGGGGAGAACATAAGATAAGTGAGAACTGATTATCTATCACCCCTAAAACACCCTGCTTTCACTGTTTATAGTATAAGGACAGGAGACAACATATAGGATGTGAGAACTAAAATGATCTATCACCACTAAAACACCTTGCTTATCAGTGTTTATAGTATAAGGACAGGAGAGAACACAGGAGAGGTGAGAACTAATTATCACCACTAGAACACCCTGCTTATCACTGTTTATAGTATAAGGACAGGGAGAACACAAGAGAGGTGAGAACTCATTATCTATCACTCCTAGATCACCCAGATTATCGCTGTTTATAGTATAAGGACAGGAGAGAACACACTATAGAGGAAAACTGATTATCTATCACCACTAGAACACCCTGCATATCACTGTTTTTGATAAATATGGGCCTTAGATTGATAGAATCTTGAATATATTTATCAATAATATTTCTAAACTTAAAGTAATATGAAAGTTGATAAATTAATTACACAATATTATTAAAAAATAATATCTTTAAAGCTGGAGTTGGGGTCAGTGCCTTTCTACCGACTCCAACTCCACCGAAAACTAGCTTAAACTCTTACTTTCACAACTATGACTCATCTCCACAGCCCTATTCTCGACTATGATCCCTGCATCGCACCTCCCCATCTGTCCATATTGATGGCTCTTTGCCGTCTGGCATCACTGATTCCAGAAACTGAATATATGCACCATCCTTTGACATGAGAGAGAGAAGCTGTCAATCACAACCATTATCATATGGCTGGCCTCGTGGCCATTCTTCCTGTACCTGCAAACCTACAATCACATAAATGTACGAAGGGATGCACCACAGCCCCAACCCCCCCAGACACCAACGTGATAATGCAGGAAGAGTCACATAAGACAGGGAACTTCACAATCTACAGTATCTCCCAGATCCGTGCTAGTGCCATTCTTAGGAAGTGGCTTCCTATGTGTCAATGTCCCACTTTTGTACAAGCCTTGGAGCACAAGGAAACATAACCAAGCCATATATCCATCTATGCATCCAGAGTCATATATATGGCTTGGTTATTTCTTCTAAAAACTGTCAAAAATTCTAACGATAATTCATAGAAAGCCATTTCCAGAAGGTGACACTAGCAAGAAAGTTCTCCTTCTCTGGAAGATAATTGTTTGCTTACTGTATTCCCATGGAGCATTGCCACTAAGTCTCCATACACAGCTGGTCTCAGCAAGGAGAGCCAGTACCTCCCCTAAGAGTATATTTTTGGAATACATGTTACTAAGCATGCAGCTATAGAGCAAGCCGGCATTCCTCTTCCCAGATGAGTCACGGATCTGATAAACATAGAAATACCTGCTACTATATTTACATTTTCATCATTTCACACATTCATCGGTGTGAAAGAAATTTTCATTAAACCAGGGACAAATGGAATTTACTCCAAAATTGTTTTATGTAGACACCTGATTACCGACTAAGAATGAAAGTTTTCTATGATTTAAAAAAGTACAATCAAAGTAAATTGAAGGGTGTGCATATTTTTGCAACTACCGGTATATGTTTATTATTTAAATGCATCTAAAATGAATCAACTTTACAAATAACCTAAAAAAATACTATTGTATTGTACATACAGCTCTTATGTAGACCTATATGTCTCCATAGTTACAGACTACAAACAAACCCTGTGTGTTGTCTGATAATTCTGT
The DNA here is from genome assembly GCF_905171765.1 of Bufo bufo. Classification (NCBI taxonomy): domain Eukaryota; kingdom Metazoa; phylum Chordata; class Amphibia; order Anura; family Bufonidae; genus Bufo; species Bufo bufo. Next base: position 590,407,788 of record NC_053392.1, on the reverse strand, counting down.
CATGCTTTTATCTCTTCCATCTGACTTTGTGTAGGTTATGAGGAGACCCAGAAACACATAAATCAGCATTTTTATTTAGCATTTAACCCCCTTGCCCATAAACTGACTGCTCTCATATAAATGAACCAGAAGACCTTGGATGAACAGTACTATGGGGTTTTCCCTGCAAGACGAATGCTGCAATGCAAGGAATTCTAGGGATATGAGTAAGTACTGCTACATCTGTCAATGAAGTATATATTTTCGCAATTAAACACCATGTTGTTTTAGGTCCTGCTTTCTGTGCTAATGAATTGCTGATATCTTATAGTAAATACAAACAATAGAGCTAAGAAATTGGGGTCATTCTAGATAAAAGGTGGTACAATACCGACTATAAATGAGTATACATCAATAATGGAAGCTCTTAGCGCACATACGCTTCCATTATTCATGTATACTCATTTATAGTCGGTATTGTACCACTTTTATCTAGAATGACCCCCATTTCTTAGCTCTACTGTTTGTATATATAATGGTGTGCAGCCATTTTGTTTTTTGTAATTATGTTTGCTTCATGGATATGCACCTGTGATCCTGAAGGATTTAGTCTAAATTTTCTTGAAATGATATCTTATAGTAGTGATCGGAGCTCCGTTTTTCTGATACAAAGCTCCATACAGGGAGTGCAGAATTATTAGGCAAGTTGTATTTTTGAGGATTCATTTTATTATTGAACAACAACCATGTTCTCAATGAACCCAAAAAACTCATTAATATCAAAGCTGAATATTTTTGGAAGTAGTTTTTAGTTTGTTTTTAGTTTTAGCTATTTTAGGGGGATATCTGTGTGTGCAGGTGACTATTACTGTGCATAATTATTAGGCAACTTAACAAAAAAATAAATATATACCCATTACAATTATTTATTTTTACCAGTGAAACCAATATAACATCTCAACATTCACAAATATACATTTCTGACATTCAAAAACAAAACAAAAACAAATCAGTGACCAATATAGCCACCTTTCTTTGCAAGGACACTTAAAAGCCTGCCATCCATGGATTCTGCCAGTGTTTTGATCTGTTCACCATCAACATTGCGTGCAGCAGCAACCACAGCCTCCCAGACACTGTTCAGAGAGGTGTACTGTTTTCCCTCCTTGTAAATCTCACATTTGATGATGGACCACAGGTTCTCAATGGGGTTCAGATCAGGTGAACAAGGAGGCCATGTCATTAGATTTTCTTCTTTTATACCCTTTCTTGCCAGCCACGCTGTGGAGTACTTGGACGCGTGTGATGGAGCATTGTCCTGCATGAAAATCATGTTTTTCTTGAAGGATGCAGACTTCTTACTGTACCACTGCTTGAAGAAGGTGTCTTCCAGAAACTGGCAGTAGGACTGGGAGTTGAGCTTGACTCCATCCTCAACCCGAAAAGGCCCCACAAGCTCATCTTTGATGATACCAGCCCAAACCAGTACTCCACCTCCACCTTGCTGGCGTCTGAGTCGGACTGGAGCTCTCTGCCCTTTACCAATCCAGCCACGGGCCCATCCATCTGGCCCATCAAGACTCACTCTCATTTCATCAGTCCATAAAACCTTCGAAAAATCAGTCTTGAGATATTTCTTGGCCCAGTCTTGACGTTTCAGCTTGTGTGTCTTGTTCAGTGGTGGTCGTCTTTCAGCCTTTCTTACCTTGGCCATGTCTCTGAGTATTCCACACCTTGTGCTTTTGGGCACTCCAGTGATGTTGCAGCTCTGAAATATGGCCAAACTGGTGGCAAGTGGCATCTTGGCAGCTGCACGCTTGACTTTTCTCAGTTCATGGGCAGTTATTTTGCGCCTTGGTTTTTCCACACGCTTCTTGCGACCCTGTTGACTATTTTGAATGAAACGCTTGATTGTTCGATGATCACGCTTCAGAAGCTTTGCAATTTTAAGAGTGCTGCATCCCTCTGCAAGATATCTCACTATTTTTGACTTTTCTGAGCCTGTCAAGTCCTTCTTTTGACCCATTTTGCCAAAGGAAAGGAAGTTGCCTAATAATTATGCACACCTAATATAGGGTGTTGATGTCATTAGACCACACCCCTTCTCATTACAGAGATGCACATCACCTAATATGCTTAATTGGTAGTAGGCTTTCGAGCCTATACAGCTTGGAGTAAGACAACATGCATAAAGAGGATGATGTGGTCAAAATACTCATTTGCCTAATAATTCTGCACGCAGTGTATATGCTGTATAGACCTAGACTTAAATGACAAAATTCTGTCTGCCAGCTGCCACCACTAGAGGGAGCTGAGGAGCTTATTGCATACTGGTATGCAATAGTGTTAATATCCCTCTAGTGGTGACTGCAGGAAGCTTGAATGCTATCATGTAAAGCTATCTCTAGAAATTTGGGGATATAGAGCTGCAAATCCACTGCAAAACATAGACATTGGCCCACATATACAAGGACAAGCATGATGCATTAGACACATTTATTTTACAGATGTTCAAAAAAAACTACTTTTCCCGACATCCCCCACATTTCCAATTTTAAACTAGAATGTGGGCATGGGACCACATAAATGAAGCTGAAGTCTACAATTCTGGTACAAAAAAGTGGCACAAATTAGGCCTACTTTAGAGTTGGTCTAAAGTGTCTGGTGGGCAGATGTTTGCAACAAATGGGCAGAATTTTGGTGTAAACTAAGCCAAAAGTAGGTGGTAAAAACTAGACTAGACATTCTAAGAATGCACTAGACCTAACGCTCAGCATCAGCTATTATAATAAATAGGCCATTATGTCTACCTGCAGCCACCACTAGAAGGCACTTAGGAGCTCTCTGCATACAGTTTATACAGTACATCAGTTCAATAAGAACAAGTGTGCTGCTTGAGAAAAGTGGAGCGGCTTTGCCTGTGTTGTCAGTGAAGTAGGCACTTGAGCCAAATTTGTATCATTTTAGGGTGGTTTGCACCACACCCAGCAGTTTGCAATTACTAAGGGGTCACCAAATGTTTTGCGTGGGGGGTCTACATTTTTGCCAGATTTATCATTGTGACTTTTTGCAAAAAGTTGCAAGTGTACTCTTGTCCCCTGGTGTCCCCTGGTGACATGCAAACTGAAGAAACCTTTTTAATAAATACCACTCTAAACTAAAAAATGTAGATGTTCTCGCACCTGCTAGATTACAGGGCCAGACATATCCCTCCACCCTGACAATCCTGAGTCTGCACCTTTACTTTAAGTAGTGACCCATGCGCAGATGCTCTGCCTTAGAATCCAAAGCAATGAATTTTCATGTGCCGCTAAATGAAGTATTCGAAGGCAGAGCTCCTGCGCTACTCTTAGTAACGGTGCAGGTGTAAGATTGTCAGGGCCGCACAATGTCCAGCCTTGGGAATCAGATGGAGATTTATCTGTAGAGGGACTGCCCTTCACAGACACAGAATTCATTCAGATGAACAAATCGATTCACTCGTACCTACTCCCCATCACCCTCTAGTGGTGGCTACATAGACGCTGATAGTTAAGATCTAAGTCAAAGCCGAGGATTTGTATCAGAAAGAAATAAGATTTGACTGTTAAAAAGATAATTTTAAATGAATCAGCACAATATTTTTTTTCCATAAGAAAATAATAAAATGATGCCGAAGGCTCCACTTTATCCCTGGGGAATGGATACTGGGGGTGAGATGTCTTCATATGGCTAAATCCCTGCTATCACTCGACAGTTTACAAAAACCAGCTCTCCTATCTAGAAAGTCAAGAGAACACACATTTCTAAACATTCCCAATGTTATTTTATATCAATAGCTCTCAAAACATTTTACAATGTGCGACACCGAAAATGAGGCCAAAGCAATTGCAAGGAAATCTATGTTGCACCCACTCTGAAAAGACTTGCCCAAGGACTTGGACTTTTGCCTACATTGGGTCATTGAAAGTCAAGTAACAGGGCCCCTTCCTTAATGCGATACGTGAGCCCTGATGGCTGGGCTGTTCCTGGAGACCGCTCATCCAGACACCGTGTCTCCACATATTACGCTGCATTGTAAAATCTACTTGGGATTTCCATGTAACTATCCTCTGCTCATTTCCAGTAGAAATGGTGCAAGGGCCGCTTCTCTGCCTTTGTAGATTTGGCTGGTTCTTAAGCTTTCTGGAATTATTTTCTGTCCGACTGGTTTATGCTCTTACCAGTAAAAAAAAAGTTTAAAAAAAAGTAAATTTCCTTCCTGGAGTAGAGACATTTTCAGTGCCATTGCAAAATTTGAACAGCCCAAAGAGGAAATCCAGCTTATAAACTAGACATTAAAGGGGAGATTAGAAATCGTGGCTACTTTCTTCCAGAAGTGGCACCATTTTTGTCCAAAGGTTGTTTCTGATATCGCAGCTCAGTGCCATTCACTTGAATTTGGATGAGCTGAAATACCAGACATAGCCCACAGACAAGAATACTGCTGTTTCTGGAAAAAGCAGATGTCATTTTATACATAGTACTTTCCCTTGCTAAAATTTTTCCCCACCTTGGTTTTGGTCTACTTTTTTAGGCAGACAATAAGTAATCATAGGGCTTCAAAGCACAAGTGAAAATTGAGCCCTTTTTGAACTTGATGGCCATCAAACAAGTCATAACTTGAAGTTCTGAGGCTTCGATGCCAAAATCTGGAAAAGGGCTTCACCTCCTACCATGTACTGATGTCTTTGGACCCCTTTGGCCACCTCATAACCACTCTAGCTGCATGTTTTTTTTTAGTTTTTGTTTTTTCAATTTAACATCTATTACTATAAAAAGCAAATACACAAAATACAATTCAAGCTTATTATACATTTTTTAACATTTTTCCCCTTAACCCCATTATCCCCCCCACCCTGTGATTGCTCCACCCCCGCCTCCCCACCCCCAACCGTAGTCCCTTTATGACCCCAGTCCCTATTAATCAGTAGCCCAGATTCCAGAAGCGTAAATGTATTATTATGTGCAGAGCTTCTTACTAGGCTACTTAAAAAAGTACTATTTGGTCATTCATTGCACATCCATAGCTGAGCAGCAATAAAGTAGCCTTTAAAGCATGGGAGATTTAAACCCCCATGCTCCAGCGGCTTATATAAATATTCTAATTTGAGTCTCACTCGTTTTCTTCCCCAAATCAAATCATTGATTATTTTTTCCATTAATTTGAAATATTTATCCTCTATCCAAATAGGTATATTCCTAAGGACATAGAGGAATTGGGGTAGAATTACCATTTTAACCAGTGAAACTCAGTCAGCTCTAGATAAAGGAAGTCTCAACCAAATCCCTATTTTTGCCCTAGTTTTTGTTATCAATGGGGTCAGATTAAGATGTACAGAATTTTCAACCTCGGGGGATATCGTCATACCCAAGTATTGAAAAGTATCAACAACATCTAACTGGGTTATCAAGGACTCCTTTTGGGACACCGGGTCTATTGGCATCAGAATGGTCTTTGACCAGTTTATATCCAGGCCTGATACTTCACCAAATAGTTGCATGGGTTTTAAGAGGAAACCCCATAAAGAAGAGCAAACCGAGCTCCCCAATATGGTGCCAGGTTTTGTCATGCAGGACAGAAGGGCCATGTGCATGCTTCCCTTTGTAATCCACTTTCATGACCCTTGGACCGATTTTCCATCTCCTATTTGCTAACAGAACAGTTCCTCTAGAAAGTGAAGTCCTCCACCACTCACCAAGAGTATGAGACCAACCAGGGCTGAGTCCCCTCTTTCAAATGGCCCTTATAGCAGCTGCATTGTCTGCCTCTATCTTATGTATACCTCCAATATCTATTCTGTAACTCGTTCTCCTTTCCTCCATCTTCACTTAGATCTTCCACAGACCCAGTGACTGCTAGGATCAGGCGACCATGGCTGCTGGGCCCGAAAGCTTGGTCTCAAGCTACAAGCAGCCATACATTCTTGAGTACTGTGGCAACATCATTTAAATAGGGTCCATTTAGGTCATGATATCAGGCTATTTCCAGCTCTAGGGTAAACAGTGGCAGACTGGGGTACTTTGGACCCACCAGAGGAATTGATTCAGGGGCCCGTCCTCCATATATACAGAACAACACATCAACTCTATATGGGGTAATGCAAGTCTCCTTGAATATATTTATCCTGCACTATAGCTCACCATGTGGTTGGAAGTGGTACTGCAAGTAAAACTTATGAAGCAACAACACTTAGGGCTCATTCAGAGGGCCGTAGTGTTTTGAGGATCCGCACATGGTCGGGACTATGATAGAAATAACTATTCTTGCCTGCGATTACAGACAAGAATAGGACTTGCTCTAGCTTTCTTGTGGGGTTAAGGAACAGAAGCACGTGGTGTGCTGTCCGCATCTTTTGCAACCACATTGAAATGAATAGGTGCACACCCATTCCTCAAAATTGCGGAACGGATGTGGACCCATTAATGCGGTCGCCTGAATGAGCCCTTAGGGAGGTATTACGGTTAGGGTTCCATTTATTTGTTTCGAAAATAGACAGTTATACAATTTTCAAATTTACATATACTTTTAAAATTTTGCTCGCAGATAGAAATGTATTATATCTGCACAATAGCCTCTATCTAAAAAACAAACAAACAATGGTACGGCCCATTATAGATCTGTCAAATGCATCCATAGGAGTTCTGAAAAGGGCTAAAGATGGTTTCAGTCATGTAACCCTCAACATGACAATATCACCTAGAAACAGGCAGCCATTTTACGAATCAACTGTTAACAGGTAGCCATGTAAACGCGTACAGTGAAGCAGTTGTAATAGCTACAATGGTTTCCACCATTAGTCCTATGTAGTTATTCCATGGAAGTGCCTGTGTGCTGACCCAGCATATATATGTCATGTGTGGTGAAGTGCATGGTAGAGGTGTGGTGGGGGTGTATATCTCAGTCCACACCCATAGTCCACTGCGGGTATTTACCTGGCCTGAGGTGAGGCCAGCTGGGATAATCACTGAGGGATAAATAAATCAACCCTCAGTGTGTGAAGGGAATTGAAAAGGAAGCCTGCGGAGGCTCTGTGTGGTCCCAGCCAGGAGGGCTGGGGGACCACAAGGCTGAGGAAGCCTGAGTTTTGGGGGGCCCAGCAACGCCTGAAGAAAAGAGTCAGAGTTGGCCGGTGTGGTGACATCATACGTCACTGTGCACGGGATTTCACGTGGGATCTTCAATCAAGATGGTGGCGGCTGGCTTTTTGCACTCAAACAGATTAGGTAAGTATGATTTTTTATTTTATTTTTTGCCGCCCTTCAGGGAAAATTGAGTTGTTACCATGAAGCGTTCAACACTGCTGAAGTGTAATAATTAATATAATGTAGAGCCACTACCTGTCACGGACGTACCGAGACATACTGACATTCCCGTGACAGTGAGTGGCAGGAGATCTTTGAGACTGGTAACACGTGGTTTGATTTGACATGTTTACCTTGTGGATCAATAGGCGTCTGTGTTGTTTCTGGTTCTGGCCACACCCTTAACCTCCAGGTGTTGCTATTGTGGTCATTTACTTTCCCAATTTATAGTTGTTTCTCCAACAATGAATGCTGTGCGGTTTATAGCTTCAGTTGGACCTGTGGATAGCTGGTGTTTGGATCTCGGCTGAGTTCCTGATGCTGCCATAGCTTTCTGTGAGTTGCATTTCCTTGTTGTTTTGTATTAGGCCTTAGGGAGACTCCTGATCATCATTCCTTTTGGAGGAACAGGATGTCTCATTCCTGTCATTAGTACCAGGGTCATTTAGGGTTAGATAGGACTTTAGGTATTCCTGTGGGGTCTGTTCATATTGGTAGTCAGTCAGGGCTTTGGTTAGGGTTTTCACTAGGAGGTGTCCATCTTCCTTCCCTAGTTTTCAGGCCTTATTTCCTTTCCCCTTTCCCTCCTGTCTTCGGTGTGGGGTTTCCCTCCCACATTAGAGCTTGACACTACCTTCATCCCTCCTCCATGAATATACATTGATAGGATATCCTAAGGATAGGTCATGCATTGTATCCCCTGACAACCTTTTTTTTTTTTTTTTAACTTTCAAGTTTTATTGATTTTTCAGCATAAGAAAATCAGAAAGTAAATATGTCACTTGCATAAGCCAGAATCAATGTTAACATTTGCAAAGTACAACTTTGGCACTCATATTGTGATGTTACATAGTTAATCCAACATAAGAATATCAGATAATAAATGTCACTTGCATAATCCAACAACAATCACTAACATATGCAAGGTATATCATTGACATATACAGTCGTGGCCAAAGGTTTTGAGAAGGACACAAATATTAGTTTTGCTGCTAAACTGCTTTTAGATCTTTGTTTCAGTTGTTTCTGTGATGTAGTGAAATATAATTACACGCACTTCATATGTTTCAAAGGCTTTTATCGACAATTACATGACATTTATGCAAAGAGTCAGTATTTGCAGTGTTGGCCCTTCTTTTTCAGGACCTCTGCAATTCGACTGGGCATGCTCTCAATCAACTTCTGGGCCAATTCCTGACTGATAGCAACCCATTCTTTCATAATCACTTATTGGAGTTTGTCAGAATTAGTGGGTTTTTGTTTGTCCACCCGCCTCTTGAGGATTGACCACCAGTTCTCAATGGGATTAAGATCTAGGGAGTTTCCAGGCCATGGACCCAAAATGTCAACGTTTTGGTCCCCGAGCCACTTAGTTATCATTTTTGCCTTATGGCACGGTGCTCCATCCTGATGGAAAATGCATTGTTCTTCACCAAACTGTTGTTGGATTGTTGGAAGAAGTTGCTGTTGGAGGGTGTTTTGGTACCATTCTTTATTCATGGCTGTGTTTTTGGGCAAAATTGTGAGTGAGCCCACTCCCTTGGATGAGAAGCAACCCCACACATGAATGGTCTCAGGATGCTTTACTGTTGGCATGACACAGGACTGATGGTAGCGCTCACCTTTTCTTCTCCGGACAAGCCTTTTTCCTGATGCCCCAAACAATCCGAAAGAGGCTTCATCAGAGAATATGACTTTGCCCCAGTCCTCAGCAGTCCATTCACCATATTTTCTGCAGAAGATCAATCTGTCCCTGATGTTTTTTTTGGAGAGAAGTGGCTTCTTTGCTGCCCTTCTTGACACCAGGCCATCTTCCAAAAGTCTTCGCCTCACTGTGCGTGCAGATGCGCTCACACCTGCCTGCTGCCATTCCTGAGCAAGCTCTGCACTGGTGGCACTCCGATCCCGCAGCTGAATCCTCTTTAGGAGACGATCCTGGCGCTTGCTGGACTTTCTTGGACGCCCTGAAGCCTTCTTAACAAGAATTGAACCTCTTTCCTTGAAGTTCTTGATGATCCTATAAATTGTTGATTGAGGTACAATCTTAGTAGCCACAATATCCTTGCCTGTGAAGCCATTTTTATGCAACGCAATGATGACTGCACGCGTTTCTTTGCAGGTCACCATGGTTAACAATGGAAGAACAATGATTTCAAGCATCACCCTCCTTTTAACATGTCAAGTCTGCCATTTTAACCCAATCAGCCTGACATAATGATCTCCAGCCTTGTGCTCGTCAACATTCTCACCTAAGTTAACATGACGATTACTGAAATGATCTCAGCAGGTCCTTTAATGACAGCAATGAAATGCAGTGGAAAGTTTTTTTTGGGATTAAGTTAATTTTCATGGCAAAGAAGGACTATGCAATTCATCTGATCACTCTTCATAACATTCTGGAGTATATGCAAATTGCTATTATAAAAACTTAAGTAGCAACTTTTCCAAGTTCCAATATTTATGTAATTCTCAAAACTTTTGTCCACGACTGTACATGAGATTGTAACATAGTCAATCCAAGAACATACTAATAGATTGAAATCCAGAACTTGTGATCCTTCCCCTGACAACCTTTTAAATAGATGTGGCCCTTCTACCAAGAATGTCTCTCTCTCTGGAGGACCCATCATGCCTAAGCTATACATGAACAGCCCATTCATTTCAATGACACTGTACAATGCTTTATTTCTCCTATGGTGGTGCTGTAGGGAAATTGAGCACTTGAGGGTGGAGAGTGATGAAAACTGGTGTAAAGGATAACTGGCTTAGTTGCCCATAGCAAACAATCAGATTCCACCTTTCATTTTCCAAAAGATGTCTGAAACAGAAAAGTCGAATTTGATTGGTTGCCTATAGTAACCAATTAGATTCCACCTTTTATTTTCCAAAGGTGCTGTAAAGAATGAAAGTTGGAATCTGATTGGTTGCTGTGGGAAGCCACTTTTCCTTTACACCAGTTTTGATAAATCTCCCCCTTGGTGCCCTTCAGATGACAGATGATCGTGGGGGTCTCTGCAGTGGGACATCTTGTGATCAGTTTTCTAAAACCTAACCTTACGACATGTACAAGGCCTAATGTGGAGAAGCATTCAGGTTACACTGACTATCAGTAGACTTGAAAGGTATAAGCGGCCGTTCAGGAAAACCATTACATAACATACAAAAAAATACATAAATCCAAATCAAATACAAGTCAGACGAGTGAAATGAGTCATAATGAGCCTTCTAAACACAGCAGAATCCACGCCGAGGAAGCCTGATAATACTTCAGTCATTAGATCAGTGAATTCCTGGCGTCTGACATCACGGTCAGGCAGGAACTCACTTCCCATATCCCTGCAGTCACTTCAGAGACACCATCACATGGGCTTGGACCAGGTTACAGCCTCGGTAGCAAAGTCATATTCATCAAGTCCTATAAAAGGGATATCCTTTCCCTTTACATTTTCCGTATCAATTACCGTATGTATCACCATATAAGACGCACCTAGGTTTTAGAGGAGGACAATAAGAAAAAAAGTTTTTTATTAGACCTTAGATCAGACCAGCAATCAGACCCCCAATGTTAATCCGACCTCAGCTCACAGCCCCAATCAGACCCCCAATGTTAATCAGACCCTCAATCAAACCCCCTATGTTATTAAGACCCCAATAAGACCTCAGATCAGACCCTAATGTGAATGACCCCCAATGAGACCTCAGATAAGAGCCCCAATATAAATAAGACCACACATTCAGACCACAGATGAGACCCTCAGATAAGACCCCCATGCCTCAGATCATCTCACAGCATGTTTTCAGTTTCAACCCACAAATAAATTTTTTTCCCCATTTTCCAATACAAGATAATGTGGGGAATTGGGTCAGCACAACCTGTATGTGGTGCACATCACTATGGCGAAATACATATACAAATGAAAAATACAAATGTGATAGCACTCTACATCCAGCAATTTGCCTCCATGCTGGATGAGGCATTGGTGTACATTTTGGCCAAAGCGTAATAAGCCACTCACCACGTCAAGGTCGCCTCTATTTGAGTGGTCCCTAACACTAGTTCCTACCTGTTTATGGGCCATGACAGCCACACAAAATCCAGGGAATGCAGGTCAGCATGCACGCCAAGCACACTCTGCTTTCAACCCCGTCCGGTGCCATTACAGCTTTCATCGGATCCAGGGATGCAAGTACCAACATGCACGCTGAGCCCACCATATACTTCTCCTGGAGCCAAATGGCTACTGGTAGGTTCTATATAAGCAGACTCAGTTTTATACTGACTTTAAAACCAGCCTCAAGGACAGATTAACTGGTCAGGTGTGCAATGACTCCAAGGAGATCGCCACGCCTCCAATATATGCTACAAAGAAAAAATGTGGGGAATCGCCAAGCACACTCTGCTTTTAACCCCGTCCGGTGCCACTAATGTACATGGTATAACAAATAATGCCATTAAATAATGCACCTGTCCCACAAAAAATAAGTTTTCATTTGGCTATGTGAATGGAAAATTTAAAAAGTTATGGCTATTGGAATGTCGAGAGGAAAAGTCAAAAATATAAAAACCAAAAACAGGCCAGGTCCTTAAGAGGTTAAAGGGTTTTTCAAATTAAAATAATCATGGGTGAAGGTCGCTGTAATTTTGTAATGTTTTCCTCTTTCACTTATTTTATTGCTCCCATCTCCCGTTCTGGGCTGTGGTCACAGGACCATGTCCATGCAGCTATTTCTAATTTCCTGTGATGTTATGTCCATGGGCGGGGCAGTGATAGGGGAGTGTCTATGTAACTAGCTGGATGGGAGGAGCTATAAACTAGCTGGGTGTTGTTAGGGACGGGGCTGGAGCTGTGGCAGAGGAAGGAGAAGTTCATCATGGGTTTGGTTGGATACAGCAACAGGAAGTGCTACTTACAAGATGGAAACAAACCGGAGGGATTGGTTTACATGGTGAAAAAGGGTCAGAGTTCAATAAAAAAAAAAAAAGTAAACAATTACATGAGCAGATAGTTAAAAAGTATAGTCATCCTGGAAAACCCTTTAAAAATGTTGCAATAAAACAAGCCACTAATAATGCTAAAACCAGAAAAAAACTAATTTTTACTATAAACCTGCAAAAAAACAACAACTATGTGAATGAAGCCTAAAGTAATGTATTATTTTTTTTTCAGACCTTGCCTCCTTCTGGTGTAACGCAGCGGGGACACCAGAAGTGGAGCATTCTGCGATGGATTTAGTGTGTGAGATCTAGGTTTGCAGAGCTGTTTTCACAACAAGCAAGATGACTCACTTGCGCCATTCATCTATACGACCAGCGAGTCCCATCTGGTTTAACAATCTACATCACAAAACTCCACATTTCCTGTTACCCTGGGTAAGTTAATTTCAAGCCTGAGGGAAAATGTTACCAATTTTCTCCAAGTATCTTTACAAAAAAGTGAAAGGATAATGTGATTGAAAGGGACATAAAAGGGAGAAAAATGCTACGATCCCATAAAGCTACGAAAAAGTGGTTTATTGAATTAGAAGTTAAAAGCCTACGAAATAATGACAATGAAATATACACTGGCGAGAAACACAAAGGGAACTCCCCAGACCTCAATGCAGAAACCATACCGAGGCCCCCATAATAGCTGTCATCACTGAAGACCTATTTCTGTGCCTACAAGTTGCAATGGGTGCCTCATGCCAGACACACTTAACCTCGTTTTGTCTTCACCCGAAATCTACATGAAAAGTGTACTGTAATCTGCTGCTGTCAGCTCCATCCGATCCCTATATTTCATCTTTATAGCTTCCACCCTAAAAGGTCTACTAAAAATGTAACATGAAGGAACATTACATACTCTTTTGCATGAGCCAACAGAGCAGGAATAAGGAAGTTAAAGGGGTTATCCTTTAGTACAGGACAATCTCCTTCTAACAAAGCTAGAACCAGCCCTGGACCTCACATGGATCCAGAGATCTCCACATTAATTGCTCTGCTAGATTTATAACAAACTGACATCTCAGGGGTTGTGCACATTATCGAGGAGGAATGTCCTTTCTGCTGTAGCCGGTGGCAGTTGAAGGATGGAACTGAGCAGGAGCATCAACCTCAGTGTGCTGGACAGAGAATTTAGAAAAAGGGCAAACAGCAGGTGGCGCTATATCTATATATTCAGCTATAGATAGATTTCCTTAAATAACTCAGTGGCTAGACTACATTTCTAATTACATGCAAATACAAAAGTATTCAGATCCAGGAGCTGGGAGCACCGTGCTGGTAAAAAAATGAGGATGTTTTGGTGTGGAATGAAAGATGAGATCATCTGACAAATAAGTGTTTGCTTATTTGTTGGGTGATCGGTGGCACATTTATATGGGCAATGATCATTGCCCTAATCCTTGGCCTATATGTCCCTTGACAATTTTACTGGTAACTGTTGAGAAAGAACCAAACTTTCCCAATAATTTCCTGATCATCAGCAGAAGGGAAGCTGCATTTATATGCTGCAATCATCTGCTGTATACTCAGCCCTCTTAGGAGGTAGCTAAGGGGTAGCTGGCTCAACCCTTAGCTCTAGAGAGTTCTAGGGAGATGTAAAGAAAGCTTGAATGGGTTAGGAAGCAAACACTATGTACTCCTCTCCTCAAGTCTCCAGCTTCAATAATCTGGAGACTAAAAGATCTCTGTGGGATCCTGTGCTTCTGCTACAGCAAGGGAGTAGGAGAGACAAGATTGGAGAATCTGCATGGCCAGGCATGAAGTCAGTCAGCAAGGAAACCTGCGTAAAGCTTTGACCCTGCTGCCGTGGAGGGTTAACAAATTAAGACACCCTACACATCTGGAATGACGTGGCCAGTTGTATCATTAAACCTGCACGCTGCCGTGAGAATTAAAAGCATTATTGATAGAATATAGTCACCAGCCAGAGATTTGAGTGAGAGAGACTTTAGCAAGAGATAGCATAACCAGAGGGCCAACAGTGTCTAACTCATGCACAGACATCTGGGGAGAATTGCAATGTGTACAGACTGTTGTTGGATGTACTACGACTCCTGTTTTGCTTTTAAGTAAAGAAGGACATTTGTTGTGTTAAAGCAGGCCTGGTTTACTGACTCCTACATCATCACATGCTGGCTATTTTTATGCCCTGCTTTGCACCCACATGGACATTTAACATCAAAGGCACCCCGAACTACCATCTGACAGGAGCCCTAGCTACATGGGGTGCACTGAGGGAGAAAAGCATGCCCTTCCTGCACTGCACCGAACCCAGGGAAACCACTGTGACGGATCAAATAGACAGAGCCACTACCAGTAACATCCTCTGCTCCAGCTCCTCATGGGGTTCATTAAACATTGCCGACAATTCCCCCAATTGTCAGTCTGTATAAAAGATATTTAGTGTATAGATAGGTTACAGGCCGTAGACTTGCAGAATCTCTCCAATAGGGTCTCCTTGCTCTTTGCTCCAAATCACCATCTGTATTTGGATTTATTGGTGCAGATGGTGATTTGGAGCCAAGCAGTGGCTGAATGACATGACTGCATTGTCAGAACATTTGTCAAGAAGTGTCATTTGCTTCTTAGCAAATGGAAGAGCTGAAGAAGCATGCGACAAAGTCCAAGGTACCCTCAAAGTAAAGAGTTCAAAGTTCTACCTTGGTGATGCCTTGGACTTCATTGCATATTAGACTTTAGTGAGTCTGATAAGGCTCAACCCCAAGCAAACACGCCATTCCTTGCTCTTGTGCACAGAGCAATCATCAGGGGTGCCGAAGGACCATATAAATAAAGATATTGTTATATTAGGACAAGCACTATCCATATGTCATATAGACTTCTTAAGAGCTAGAACTCTTCACCACTTCAAAGAGTGTCTTCACCTCTGGAGGACTAATTGTGACCATGCATTACCTGATTGCCCATGGGTGCCATGTAATACCATATTTCTCCAGTAGAGGCTGCTGCAGGAGAATTGAGGCGCTGTCTGCAAATTCACCAGGCTGCAGAAAAGCCACTTAGCACAAAGCAAACCATACACCATTCTACATACATACAACATCCCTCCATTTCAAGGATACACCCTTGTAATTACATATTATTCCACTTTATTTTGTAATTTACCCAAAGCCTGCAGAACACATTTTCACAAATTAATTTGTCTGGTGGCATAATTTGCGCAGTATGATAATTTTTGATGGTATTGGTTCACTGTATGGTAATATCATTTGGTCAATGTATGGCGGTAGTGTAAGTCGATAGGCTCAAAAGAAAAGCCAAAAGCTCATTTTGTCACCAGTTTCAACCAACCCTTCAAGAACCGTATGTTATATATACTCCACACGTACCCTGCCTTTGGCAGCCAATCAGATACCTGTTTTCATGCCCTAACCAACATTCTAAAAATTGCTAGATCTGATTGATTCATATTGGAAATGCCATTGTTTTCCATAGGCATTGATGTCTAGAGATATCCCACACTGTTTAACGGTAGTTTTCTTATAAATGGCTGATAACCAGTTCTGCCAAGGGCCACGCTCACCAGGTGTTTGAACGGGATATCAGTTGTTTAACATATTTTATTTTCACGCAGGGAACATACCATTCTCTGATGTAATTTATTTTTATGGTCTTAGATTCACTGATGCAGAGACATCCCTGGCATTTTTGACATTTTTAAGTGAGCGTTTCTTGTGTGTTTAGTTTCGGGATACCTGTCGGCATAGCAGACCTATGGCATTCTTCTAATTCCTCCTGGCAAGGGCTACTCAATTGTCCATTGTATGCAAATCCGTGGTGTTGTTGCAATGGTATGCTAGATATTAGCTTAGAGCCTGGAGGAAGAACGTTGGAATTGTGTTATGTAGACGTCATTATTTGCTCTTCCTTCCGATCCTTCTTACAGGTGTAATGTGTCCAGAACTATCCAGGTAGGTAGATAAATTAATTTTTGTCAATAGGACAACCCTCCGCCCTATGCTGTATCAGGGTATATGTGCAATACCCCAGAGAGGGTATTGTTATGTTTTTTATGTATTATAATGTCATGTATTTTATTGTATTGGCTATTTATTCCAGCAGAGGAGGTAACAGTCGGCAATGGTTGGCAGTAACAGGACTAACCACCCTGTTCCTCCCCTCTTGGTAGGAGTGGGCTGGTCCTACTTCCTGCCAGGAGGGGGAGTTCCAGTCTAGTGAGAGAGAGAGAAGAGAGAGTTCCTGTTCAGATAGTGGAGAGTGAGGAAGCACATGTCAGAGCTCCCACTCCCAGGAACAATATCTTATTCCACTGTGAGGAAAACTCAGGAACCAGATATTCATCTCCTTTGAGAACAATGTAAAGGGGTTGTCTCACGTCAGCAAATAGCATTTATTAGGTAGAGGAAGTTAATACAACCACTTACTAATGTATTATTATAATCCATATTGCTTCTTTTGCAGGCTGGATTCATTTTTCCATCACATTATACACTGCTCGCTTCCATGGTTAGGACCACCCTGCATCCCATCAGTGGTGGCCGTGCTTGCACACTATAGGAAAAAGCACTAGCCTACGTGCTCATCCATGGTCATGGCCACTAGAGGGGAAGGCGCTTTTTTTCATAGTGTGCAAAAACAACCACCGCTGATGGTTTGAAGGGTAGCCCGTAACCATGGAAACGAGCAGTGTATAATGTGATGGGAAAATGCAGCTAGCAAAAGAAACAATATGGATAATGATAATAAATTAGTACATGGCTTGTATTAACTTACTCTACATAATAAATTCAACTTGCTGAAGTGAGACAACCCCTTTAATGCTGCCACAAGAGACCACTTAACAGACAAGATAGCAGAGTGATCAGCTAAATACAGCTTTATAGACACTGCTGCAAGGTGAGGGGCAACAATTTAGACACCACCACCTACCTAAACCATCGCTTAGCCAGACTAACACCAAGCCTGTATTACAATGGACACCTGTATCCACAGGTGCTTGCTAGAGCCAACCTTTTGCCATCCAATCAGCCACCATACCCCCTCATCTGGTGCCAGAAACTGCACTTTGAACTTAATACTGCTGGATGTGCCACAATTCATATTTGTAAAGAGAGACTGTTATACATTTACTTCTGACCTAATTCTTCAATCTACACTTGATTGCACTAAACCCTAGGGAGCAGCGGCCTGAGGGAGTACACCGTGTGTCACAACCACTACCATTCCCATCCTCTGCATTGGGTCTTCAGGGGCTCACTGCATATGAACTTGATAAAGGGGAGGCGTCCTCCTCTAGCTACCCCCCTCTTTAGACAAAGCCACACAGAGATGTGTCCTTCCTTACAATTCTTCTTAGTTCTAGATGTCCCAAGATGAGTTGTCCGAGATGACCAAAACAAAAAACAATTGCATTACTCATAACTTCCTACAGAGCAATGCAAAAGTCACTGCTTCTTTAAAAGCAAATCTTATAGGTCATAGCACTATAGTGCATCCATTAGCTTGTTGCCAACTGGAATAAAGCTAACGGGCAACTCTACTGAGTTTGCGCAGCCAGCATCCTTTCTGTGCACATGACCCCCCCTAAAACCCACCCCTAAATGTTATGCACACAACTTTTTTTTGTTTCAAGAGGTATATAAGCCCCATGCTGACTTCAATAAAGTAGAATTGACTTAGACCACCCTACCTGTTGTGTTTGTCTGATTCTCTGAGCTGCTTGTCTTCACACTGTTGCCTAATTCGGAACCAGTTCTACATAGGGAAGGCTGATTTCGCCCACACTCCACTCAACTCAGGCTATCTTGATCCAAGAGGAATAGTATGACGTATCTAGTGATGGTTATGATCAGTAGTGTAATGCAGTGGGTATGTACCTGTTGTGCCACTGAGCACTAAGCATTACCTAAATGGTCACTTGGTATTCACCCTTTTACCCCTGGACAGGAATTTTACTTCACTGCAGGGGAACCAACAAGCCACTACCTTTTGGAGTAGTACCAAGGAGCCAGGCAGAAGCATGGTAAAAGAGCATGCTGAGGTCAGGACAGACAGTTCGTTCAATGCAGTAGTCAGGTAATGGATTAGGGAAGGCCACAGGGTCAATATGGAGATCAGGCAGAACAATATAATAGCACACCTTCACAGAATTAGACCAGCATGGAACCTAGAGTTCAAACACCTTCTCATAAGGGAAGAAACCCTAAATACCCCAGGAAATGCTATTATCATTGGACAGCGACATATTAGTCTGTAAACACGATGGCCCTTTAATAGCCATGGAGCTGTCACGGTCATATTGGTGTTTGACCGTGACGCGGTTGCCGTACAGACTGGTTGCCAGTTTGTGGTTTGCACGTGCACTTCCCCTTTAAGGTGTGCCTCCCTGCTGTTTGGTAAGCAAGGGGTTAATCTTCTGGCTAGTGGGGATTAAGGTGTTTCCTGGGCATGGCCGCAAACTTGATATAAACCTGTTGCTTGGTGTTGGAGCTTTGCTCCTTGCCTGGGTGTTTCTGCCCAGTCCTTGAGGGCCACCTTATGGAACATAAATTGTCCTCCCTTTTGTACCCTCCTTGTACTTTTACCCTCACTTGTTGTATGTGTGGTGTGGGTTTATGTTCTGGGTGTGTGCAGCGTTTTGTTGGTTGTTACATGTCTGGGCTGTTGTTGGTGTTGGTCCCTGCATGTATGCTATACGTTACCCGGTATGTTGATACCTCGGAGAGGGGGCTGGTTTCCCGGAGGGGTGAACCATAAGTCTGGATGCAGTGCTGCTTGGGGCTGCCGTGCACCTTGCTGTATGGGGCCCAGGCAGTATCAGGTATGCTGGATTCCTGTGTGTGGTGTTGTTTGTACGGTGTCCTATTTGGTGTGTGGGCACCAGTACTTATGCACGGGTTCCAGTCATGGTGGCTGCGGCAGGTGTGTTTCTGGTGTTCTTACCTGCCGACTCTGTTGCTGTATTCAGTTGTCCTATTTGGTGTGCTTTCCCTTTGTTACTAGGCCTGTGGAGACTCTGGTTCATCCGTGTCTTGGATGAACCTGGTTGTCTCTTGCCCCTGTCTCCTAACCTCAGGGATGTTCAGGGATTTCAGGGTTCTGAGGTTTCCAGCGTATAGGCCCTCCTACCTTAAGGGTCGGCTCATACAGTTAGGAGAACAAGGCCAGATTTAGGGATGCTTTAGGAGGTGACCAGCTCCCTTTTCTTGGCAGCCTGGCCTAGCTGCTACCCCAATCCCTTTTACATTGTACGGTGTAGGGTTTCCCCCACTCCCCGCCGTGACAGGAGCGCACACATGCACATCCTGTCACGGTCTCTCCCGTGACAGGGGTCAGAAAATCTAAGAGACTGGATGCACGTGATGTGATCTGACAGCCTCTTTGGTTTCACTTGTTTCTGTGTTGTTGCTGGTTATAACCACACATTTTGTCCCAGGTGTAGCTTAAGTGGTCATTCCAACTCCTCTATTTAGTCTGGTCTCACCCATCATGCTATGCGGTTGATAGCTCCTTTCTGGTTGTGGAAGTGCAGCGTCCCACATATGTGTGTAAATGGGACACTTCAAACATCTTAATATATATATATATATATATATATATATATATACACTGCTCAAAAAAATAAAGGGAACACTTAAACAACACAATGTAACTCCAACTGAATCACACTTCTGTGAAATCAAACTGTCCACTTAGGAAGCAACACTGAGTGACAATCAATTTCACATGCTGTTGTGCAAATGGGATAGACAACAGGTGGAAATTATAGGCAATTAGCAAGACACCCCCAATAAAGGAGTGGTTCTGCAGGTGGTCACCACAGACCACTTCTCAGTTCCTATGCTTCCTGGCTGATGTTTTGGTCACTTTTGAATGCTGGCGGTGCTTTCACTCTAGTGGTAGCATGAGACGGAGTCTACAACCCACACAAGTGGCTCAGGTAGTGCAGCTTATCCAGGATGGCACATCAATGCGAGCTGTGGCAAGAAGGTTTGCTGTGTCTGTCAGCGTAGTGTCCAGAGCATGGAGGCGCTACCAGGAGACAGGCCAGTACATCAGGAAACGTGGAGGAGGCCGTAGGAGGGCAACAACCCAGCAGCAGGACCGCTACCTCTGCCTTTGTGCAAGGAGGAACAGGAGGAGCACTGCCAGAGCCCTGCAAAATGACCTCCAGCAGGCCACAAATGTGCATGTGTCTGCTCAAACGGTCAGAAACAGACTCCATAAGGGTGATATGAGGGCCCGACGTCCATAGGTGGGGGTTGTGCTTACAGCCCAACACCGTGCAGGACGTTTGGCATTTGCCAGAGAACACCAAGATTGGCAAATTCGGCCAACTGGCGCCCTGTGCTCTTCACAGATGAAAGCAGGTTCACACTGAACACATGTGACAGACGTGACAGAGTCTTGAGATGCCGTGGAGAACGTTCTGCTGCCTGCAACATCCTCCAGCATGACCGGTTTGGCATTGGGTCAGTAATGGTGTGGGGTGGCATTTCTTTGGAGGGCTGCACAGCCCTCCATGTGCTCGTCAGAGGTAGCCTGACTGCCATTAGGTACCGAGATGAGATCCTCAGACCCCTTGTGAGACCATATGCTGGTGCGGTTGGCCCTTGGTTCCTCCTAATGCAAGACAATGCTAGACCTCATGTGGCTGGAGTGTGTCAGCAGTTCCTGCAAGACGAAGGCATTGATGCTATGGACTGGCCCGCCCGTTCCCCAGACCTGAATCCAATTGAGCACATCTGGGACATCATGTTTCGCTCTATCCACCAACGTCACGTTGCACCACAGACTGTCCAGGAGTTGGCAGATGCTTTAGTCCAGGTCTGGGAGGAGATCCTTCAGGAGACCGTCCACCTCATCAGGAGCATGCACAGGCGTTGTAGGGAGGTCATACAGGCACGTGGAGGCCACACACACTACTGAGCCTCATTTAGACTTGTTTTAAGGACATTACATCAAAGTTGGATCAGCCTGTAGTGTGTTTTTCCACTTTAATTTTGAGTGTGACTCCAAATCCAGACCTCCATGGGTTGAAAAATTTGATTTCCATTTTTTAATTTTTGTGTGATTTTGTTGTCAGCACATTCAACTATGTAAAGAACAAAGTATTTCAGAAGAATATTTAATTAATTCAGATCTAGGATGTGTTATTTTTGTGTTCCCTTTATTTTTTTGAGCAGTGTATATATATATATATATATATATATATATATATTTGTGGTCGGGGCTATGTGTGAAAGAACCTACCCCCTAATGTATGCCCCAACAGAACTAGCGGCTTGAGTTGTGCCAAACCGCTTCCGTCGAGAGTACACCTGAAAGAGGGCATACCCTGTAGGAGAGTGAAAGGAAAAGGGCGGGCTGGGAGGGGAACACTGCTGCCGTCCGTCCCCTCTGGAGAAAGGTGCGTGCCAGATATAGGGCAGGGCGCCCCTCCCACAAATACAGGCCAATTAATCGGCCTTAACACTTGTGGTCGGGGCTATGTGTGAAAGAACCTACCCCCTAATGTATGCCCCAACAGAACTAGCGGCTTGAGTTGTGCCATAACCGCTTCCGTCGAGAGTACACCTGAAAGAGGCCAAAAACCCAGCATGAAAATACAAAGCGTGTTCATTGACGTATTACAACGCCAAATTCTGAAAGGCACAAGAAATCTTGCTAACGGGGTTCGGAACATAACGGCTGTAACAAGACGAGCGCCACCGGCCCAACTTACGGATAATGTGTGCTGGCACCTGATTCCTGAATTGTCCGAGGCTGCCCCAATCCTGAACGAATGCCCTGACACCGTGAGGGGGTCAAAAACCTAGATTGACCGCCAGTATACGCGCATGCGCTATGAATTGGGAGGTGGACAACGCTGCTGTCCCGAAGGGTAACAGTGGGGTGTTAGTGCCGCGACCGGCCAGTGCCCCTGACAATCCCTGCAGGACGTGGATCGGACCCCATTTGTGAGACGTGGGGGAAGAATTTGACCTGGGTAGGGGGACCTGACTGGGATGTCTTGGTCATTTAGACCACAGTACGGCCTGTCCAATGGTTACCCTAAACATGCGCTGCTGCCACCACGGGATACAGGTCCCTAGCCTCCGTTGACTGGAAATTCCCGTGGCCTCGCAAAACTCCTCCGGCCACGCCCTATTCAGCCAATGGGGGCCAAAAATAGCAGCGAAACCAGTGCTGACCCCGCTGTTGGAGAATATGACGGGGGAGTTGTGAGAGACCGCCGGGACAAACATGGACACGCCATTCCCATGACTCAACAAGTGGTCCCACATGCTCAAATCCGCATGCGCTTGACTGTCCAGGAACACTGGACTATCCTGACAGGGAATAACTGAGACATGGCTGGATGATAGCTATGACAGTGGGAATAACTGAAACATGGCTGGATGATAGCTATGACAGTGGGAATAACTGAGACACGGCTGGATGATAGCTATGGCAGTGGGAATAACTGAGACACGGCTGGATGATAACTATGACAGTGGGAATAACTGAGACACGGCTGGATGATAGCTATGACAGTGGGGATAACTGAGACACGGCTGGATGATAGCTATAACAGTGGGAATAACTGAGACCTGGCTGGATGATAGCTATGACAGTGGGAATAACTGAGACCTGGCTGGATGATAGCTATAACAGTGGGAATAACTGAGACACGGCTGGATGATAGCTATGACAGTGGGAATAACTGAGACACGGCTGGATGATAGCTATGACAGTGGGAATAACTGAGACATGGCTGGATGATAGCTTTGACAGTGGGAATAACTGAGACACGGCTGGATGATAGCTATGACAGTGGGGATAACTGAGACACGGCTGGATGATAGCTATGACAGTGGGAATAACTGAGACATGGCTGGATGATAGCTATGACAGTGGGAATAACTGAGACATGGCTGGATGATATCTATGACAGTGGGAATAACTGAGACATGGCTGGATGATAGCTATGACAGTGGGAATAACTGAGACATGGCTGGATGATAGCTATGGCAGTGGGAATAACTGAGACATGGCTGGATGATAGCTATGACAGTGGGAGTAACTGAGACATGGCTGGATGATAGCTATGACAGTGGGAATAACTGAGACACGGCTGGATGATAGCTATGACAGTGGGAATAACTGAGACATGGCTGGATGATAGCTATGACAGTGGGAGTAACTGAGACATGGCTGGATGATAGCTATGACAGTGGGAGTGGTAACAATCTGGCTACGAAAACCTACCCTGAGGAATGACGCGCATCGCAAAATTGACATGCCTAACAACGACTGCAGTTCCACCTTGGTGGTGACCCTACCAGTGTCGAAACTGTGAACGACTGCGCGGACCCTAACCAACTTGTCTTCCGGCAACCTAGCTGACATGCTCTCTGTGACTGTAAAACAAGCAAAAAGACGGACCGTCACTACCACTGTTTAGCAACGATTTGACTACCACCCGTGCCTAGACACCACCACCGCCACTGCAGAAACCATCATGTAAAGGTAACTGACCCTTGTGACCACCTGACAGCTGAGGTACGGAGAAAGAGGAGACGTGTGACAGTGGAAAATAAATTGGAGACAAAGAAGGAGGACCTTACCGGAAACAGGACACGATGCTGATATGAGAAGAACACAAGGAACCAACCGTGGAAATAGACCTATCCGCATGAATTAAGCAGAATAAGTATTTTATTTTATTTATTTATTTTAACAACGCTTGCGCCTGCGTTCAGGTGGCCCGAAGCTGGGTGACGAGACACGATTGTCAGATTGCCGGGGTTCTCACGGAGTTGGCTGAACGGCTGACGGGCATATGCAAAAATAAAAACACAGCTATCTACGTAGCAAGCAAATTGCGACAAGTGTATGAAGACAGGCAAATGAGAAACCTGCCCATCTGAAACAGAAGAATGGAATAAAATGCCATACAATGTGAAGGGTCTGGCGTGCCCCTGCTGGCCTACGTCTAGGGGCGCCTGTTACTGGGGGTACTACCCCCAACAACTCATCACCATCACGCTGTATGGCATTAACCCCCTACCTAACTGACAGCACGGCGGCCCGTGCCAGACTTTGCCCCCCATATAACAGACATGGTGATTATACAAAATTCGTCTTGACAGAAAAGTTAAAAACAGCTAGGCTGTGATTAATCAGGCAGATTGAAACTCTGCCCTCAAACTAGCCTTCTCATTGACATCCCCCCCCCCTCCCCCCGTCCTTACAAGCCTCCCCCAATGCAGAAAGATAGAGCCTAATGCGAGTAGCCCCAGCAAATATACGAACGGAGTCCCGCTGACTCCTGCTACCTGCGTGCAAGTCACGTGGGAGCGGGGCGTGCTGCCAGACTGCCGTTCCGGTGTGGGGATGTCCCTCTCATACCTTAGAGGGACCGACCCCACCGACCGGACTAAGGAGCCGACACTGCGCTGAGGCAGCAGCTACTCACGCGCCGCACGAGGAGGAACAGGACGCCGGACTGCAGGAGGAAGCGCCGACCGGAAGTGACGCTCTGTCGCCTAGGAGATGCTGACGCCGCCGGCTGTAACAGGAACACTGCTGCCGTCCGTCCCCTCTGGAGAAAGGTGCGTGCCAGATATAGGGCAGGGCGCCCCTCCCACAAATACAGGCCAATTAATCGGCCTTAACACATATATATATATATTTTGTGAGGCCGTGACAGGCCTCACGGCTGCTAGGGGAGAGATATGGCAGGAGTTTCCATTTCTTCGCTGTCAATCAGCAGGTCAGAGGCCGCACCAGTTGGAACAATCAGTCTGGGATAAGAGCCCAGTCCAGACTGTTAGGAGGGGGAAGAGTCTGTGTGCAGCAGAGGCCTGGGAAGGCTCTGTACAAGTGGGCACAGCCGAGCTGGCTGAGGGGCCACGGGGCTAGGTGTTAGCCTGAACTTTGGGGGACTCTGCGAGGTCTTGGAATCGACGGTCGCTAGGCCGCTAGAGTCAAGAGGACTTCTGGGCCACAATAGCCGATAGGCTGGGAAAAGCCGCATGTTCTTCCCATGTGTGAACGGGGCTTTCAGTGAGGTAGGGAGTCTCATGTTTAGTTAGAGCCCAGCCGGGCAGGTGTTTTATTTGTATTGTTTGTTTTGGTTTTGTTGAGGTGCCAAATAAAAGCAATGTTTGGCCCCTAACCCTGTGGTCGATGAAGATCATTGTGAGAATGACCCCCGAATAGGAGGCGATCCCTTACAATTGGTGTCGGATGCGGGCAAGTTGTCCATGAGAGAAGGGCAACGGTCGGTTGCTAGGGGCAACGACGAGACAGCAGGTGCTGCTTTGCAGTGTGTGGAGTTAAAGGGCCGGAAGCCTTTTGTTCGGTGGAGCAGGTGCTGCTCGTGCTATTGTGGACTATTTTTGCTGTGGTGCAGAGATTTAAAGGGCCAGAAGCCAGAGAAGAGACTGAAAAAAAAAAAAAAAAGTGTTGTTG
Source organism: Bufo bufo (assembly GCF_905171765.1). NCBI lineage: Eukaryota > Metazoa > Chordata > Amphibia > Anura > Bufonidae > Bufo > Bufo bufo. Next base: position 590,382,062 of record NC_053392.1, on the reverse strand, counting down.
TCACTATGAGGTCTGTGCAGACCCACCTGCAGCAGGACTATGCAATGGATGATTGTGAGGTCAGAAGATCTGATAAAGAAAGATCCTGCGAGTTGGTAATTGGGGGAATCCCGCTGTGGGTCACTTTAGATTCCCGCCAACGCGTGTCCTGGGTTAAGCCCGAAGTACTGGACTTTCTAAATAGAGGGCCAGAGACAGATGTCACCGTGTCTCTGACCTTTTTCACGGACTATGGCCCTGTGCAATGGGAGCTCTTAAAATGTGAGAGCCTGGAAGTCGAGTTTGTGCTTGGCAAAGACTTTCTGTCCTTCTGGCAGCTATGGCGCGGAAAAAAGGCTTTGAGTTGTGCGGCTGGAGTTCCAGAGGAAAAGATGTGTGCCGTTGCCAAGGGCAACCGTCGGGAAGAAAAGGAGGTGGAGAGTGGTGCGGCTCTCAGGAGATCCTATGTTTCCTGCACGTGTGCGCAAAGTCCTAAAGAGTGCGGCTGGAGTTACTGTCCAGGAAAAGTCGGGACTCCAGGCCATGCTGTTTCCGGTGGCAACGTTTGCAGTAAGGAGTCTGCGGGTGTTCGGAATACCAGGAACCAAGAGAAGGCTGGTGATCTTGGTAGAGATGTCCTGGGAATATCGTCGTCTCCTGAATCCACGACGTCAGGCGGTAAGACTGTTCCTGTTAATAGTTGTGTGGCAGATCCAGTGACCGTGAGCCGGCCGCAGTGGAAGCCGGCTGGGTCAGTGGCGAAAAAATCACTGAGGCGAAAATCCATCTCGGAAGTGTATGAACAGGCGGGTAAGCCTGTTGCGGTTACTCCCTCGCAGGAACCTGCAGGGAAGAAGGTTTCTGGGTCGCCCATAGAGCCTGTGATCAAAGCTAGGTTTGGGGTGGTGAAAGTCAGAGATCCCATGCTAGCCCAGGTAAGAGGTAGCATGATGGCCGCCCCAGAGACTGAGAGAGTGTTACATGTTCGGGACAATTATGTGGATAATACGGACTATCAGGTGGTTCTCACTGAGGGAGAGTCTCCGGTGAGAACTGGGACTTGTGAACCTGATGTTACAAATACGCTCATACATGAGGGAATGGTGTGCCGTAATTTCCCCTTATGCTTGGAGGTTTTAAGTAATGGTGACAAAACTCCTGCAGAACCTGTACCTGTCCCTTTAAATGATAATGTGAAGGAGCTGCACATTGAGAACAAGGGTGCAGATAAGGTGCAAAGTGATGGTACCATGTTTGCCGAAATGCATAATGGAAATGTGATGTCATGTGAAATATGTGATAATAATGACATGCCTTTTCCTTTGCAGGCTGTGATTGGGGAAAAAGCTAACCCTGTTGGTAAACATGTGTCTGATATAAAAGTGTTGATAAATGTTGAAGAAACACCGCTAGGAGACCCCATTGTAGACAATGTGGCGGGGCTAGAGGGTGTACCACACGTACCAGAGGTGAATGTGCAGTCTCCACAGGTTTCTATGACTAATAAAATGTCCCAGGTGGGGATTGACTCATGGGTACCCATAGAGGTCAGGGTTAATAATGACACGAGCAGTATAAGTGGCGTATGTGCCGTGACAGTTAGCAACTCCGAGAGTGAGGCTACCATGTCAAGACCCAGCAAAACTAAAGTGGTTACTAGTAGCGACCAGATGACAGTTATATCTGACGAGACGAGAGTTCAGTCGGGTGACAGCCTAGTGTCTGAAACTCATATCCAGACAGTTGTAGATGACCTGACAGGACAGTACAGCTCCAAACTTGAAGATGTTTTCGCTCGCTCTGCACAGTCCCTAGATACACTAGAGATGGGGCTAGTGGTTCTCGCAGAGCAACTGCAGGAATCTCCAGAGGAGTCACAGAAAGAGATGAATGAACTGAAGGAAATAGAGTCACTAATATAAGCGGAAATTCTCCAACTTCAAGAGGAACTTGCAGCTTCTGAGCGATCCGGACTTCATGCAGAGCAGGAAAGAGATGAGGTGGCTGATGAGGTTCTAAACAGCGCTTCAGAAAAATCTGCTCTCTTGGAAGAGAAAAGACATTTGGAAGCCAGGATGGCTCAACTTAATCAAGAGTTGCGTGATCGGATGGTAGACCTGGACCACCAGAAACAAATTGTGTCTAAATTGGAGAAGAAACAGAAGATGTTGGACAAGCTCCTGGCTGAAGAGAAAACCACCTCGGCTAGATATGCCGAAGAACGTGACCAAGCGGAGACTGATGCTCGAGAGAAGGCGACCAAGGCCCTCTCCTTGGCCAGAGCTCTTGAAGAAGTACTTGAGGAGCGAGATGAATTTGAGAGGCTGAACAGGCAACTCAGAGCAGAGATGGAAGATCTCATGAGCTCAAAAGATGACGTCGGGAAGAACGTCTATGAGTTGGAGAAGTCTAAGCGTGCTCTCGAGCAGCAGGTGGAAAATGAGAAACCTGAATAGGAGAGTGTGACGCGATGTCACGTCCCTGTCCGAATCTTATTAAAAAAATGACTGTCAGTTTAGAAAATTAACCACGTCTAATCTGGGACCAGTACGTCCATATATGGTCGTTCCTGTAGCCCTTTGGAGACAACAGACTCTAATCACCCCCTGCTGAGATCACCTCACACCTTGGAAAGCTTCTAAGGACAGACCCCAGCCCATGCGTCTCCTGCCCACCTTGAAACCATGAAAGCTAAACACATGCTAGTTGGCCCTTCCTTGCAGCCTGCTCAATTTACACATCAGAAGCAGAGATAGCTGGGAGGTAGAGCGCATAGGAGAGACATGTGAACCGTGCTCTGAGAACCCCAAAAAGCATATTGGGGCTATATGGAATTATGACCCAAAAATGTAGGTACCCTCAAAGTTCACCTCTCACCCAGAGAAACCAGGAGAGTCCAAACTTGGCAGCTCTGGGGTCTTCCCAGACTGGGAAATGGGTTACTAGTCACCTGGAGGGGAGAGAGGTGGGGTGTCACCCATAGAATCGTCCATAAATTCATGGGGGACCCCGCACTAGTGCCCGGTTTTTCATATTTATTACGCCGGCAAAGTTATGGGCCTCTTTTGTAAAATTAGGGAAAAGTGGCCTGGCCAGCAGCAGGGAGGGTCGAACAAGCCCTCCCAAAACCCTCCTTCAGGAACACCCACCGTGCAGCCCTTGGCCAGCGATTGGCTGGGCCAACCCCCCTTACCCTCCCACAGAATGGGGCATAAAGGTCAGTGCGCAATGGGAGAGGAGAGCTTTTTGCCCTGTGGTCACATCGCCGATAGGCTGTCTGTTGGAACGTAAGTTTGTGCCTGGATTTTGCATAGGCAAAATCCAAGATAGTATTTCTCTTTTTATCCCTGTTTATTTTCCACATGATTCCAGCTTGCTATTGTAATATTTTTCTGTAAAGTTTTGTATGCATTGTTTGTTTCACTTCTGTGCTACTTATAGTAAAAGATATTTTCATATCTTTTAAATTGTCTCTCTCTTATTGCTCTAAGCCCCACTGCAACAAAGTACTCGTACGCCCTGAAGAGACCTACCTGTTTTATAGTAGACTGATATTAGAGACATAACTGTTTTATGACTCGATTGGGTTAGCTTGTAGCGTGATAGTGGGGCTGATCTGTGAGTGGTCCGAACCCCTATCCCTACAATTATAGAGTCGTTCACTCACGAACGTGGTGGCAGCAGAAAATAAGGGGGGTGCAGGATTGACTGTTTGGGTAATTCTGAATCTCCCCCCTGTCGCGGTCCACCCTCGGTTGGGCTTTTCTCCACGCTGGGGCGTCCTGGCGGTCAGAAGTCTGATTTAAACGGGGGTGGTTGTGACAGAATTGGTGGCAGCTAAGTGGGATTGCAGCTTGCTTAGAGCGTCAGTGTGTGGGTTAAGCGATTAGCCTCATACTGAAAAAACCTAACCGTTTTTTAAGAAAGAGACACAGTGCATTTTTTGTTTATATATACATAGCAGCTGGAAGTGTACCCCAACCCCTCTTTGTTTTTCTTTCCTTTCTTTTATTTGGCAACAATGAGTGCACCACAGGGCCCTCAAACCAGAGGTATGCTGAAGTTATTGGATGGAGGAAACTCAGATGCCACTGAGTTGGATAACCCCTCCCAGGCTGAGGGTGACGAACTGGGAAACGGACATCCTGCTGAGCCTTGCAGTTCTCCAGCTGAGCATAGCTCTGTTTCTATGCCATCCCTAAGTGTTATGGACCAGCTACTCCACACTAACCCGGACTTGTATTTTCGGCTGCTGGAGGCGCGTCAACGTCATGAACTGGCAATGGCCCAATTACAGCTTCAAAGGCCGGACCGGGCTGCTGCTTCCACAGGACCATCCCTGGTGGTCAAGCCAAAACGGCCTGTGATGGAGTCAGAGAACTGTGACATTGACATCTTCCTGCATGCTTTTGAGACCTCATGCCATTAGTACCAAGTGCCAGAGCCACAGTGGGCGGGACACCTTATGTCTGCGCTGAAGGGAAAAGCCATAGAGGCCCTTGTTGGACTACCCTTTGCAGAGAGGCCCAGTTACAAGGCCATCAAAAATGCTATCCTAGCCAAGTACATGCTTACCCCAGAGACTTACCGTTTGAAATTCCGGTCCCTGAGGAGAGGGCCTGAGGATACATTTACGGACTATCTTGGCAAATTGCAGACCATCTTTAAACAGTGGTCTGATCCCCTCACCCAGGACACCAAGCAGTCCCTGGCTGATCTGATGGTCCGGGAATAGTTTGTCGCCAATTGCCCCCCTGATGTGCAAAAGTATGTCTGTGAGCACAAGCCAAAGAGTGCACGGGAGGCGGCCGAGTTAGCTGATGAATTCCTCGCTATGCCCAGCACTCGGGCCTCCAAAGACGCTTTGTCACATTTAGGAGGAAACCCTTCCCCTGTTTCCTCCTCACGGCCCTTCCAGCGACCCTTCCAGAGGCCTGCTCAGCGACCTGACGGAGCCAAGCCAGCCTCAGCGGAGATCCGGACCTGCTACCGGTGCCACAAGCCGGGTCACCTCAGCCGCGAGTGCCCAGAGCAGAAGGGAAGTCCACAATCATCAACTGGCAGGCCCACCAGCAACCCAACCAGCACATCTGTCCGCAAGCCGCCCGGAGTTTTCCTAGTCGGGAAGGAGATCCAGCGCCCAGCGGACAATATGCAAGTCGTTACCGTGGGTAACTGATGCACCACTGGACTGTTGGACTCGGGAGCCCAGGTAACTTTAGTCCGTCCAGAGATGGTGGACGAAAAGGACCTCATTCCAGGAAGAACCCTCTCGCTCACTGGCGTTGGAGGGCCGCTCCCCAGGGTACCCCTGGCCCGTGTTTATCTGGACTGGGGAGTGGAATGAGGGAGGTGGGTGTCATGGCTGACATAACCACGAATGTCCTGCTCGGAACTGATCTGGGCAGGATGCAGGCATGCTATGTGCTGCCTGGTACCACACAGGACTCCTCTGGACTTCCGGGACATTCCAGGGTACCTACCCGAGATGTGAGTGAGGGTGAGGTATCCTGGGGGAATGTACGGGCGGGGGAGGCTGACTTGTGTGGGAGGGAATCTCTGGAGGAGGGAGATTCGGAGACATTTGCAGCAGAGGGCTCACAGGTAATCGGGAAAGTATGTATTGATTCAGGGAACCAGGACACTGAATGTGGTAATACTTGCAATGTATCTGTGGGTAATGTTGGTGAAACTAATGCAAATGTCGTGTGTAATGATGGGTCTGTTCTGGCGGTCACCCGCAGCGCTTCGAAAGTGACAGCTGTCCGGCCGTCCAGGTCGGAGCAGGTAGGAGCTATTGCTCCGACCTGTTCTGACCCCATGGACCTGGCAGCTGCAGGCCCCAGACCTCTGTCCACGTTTGCCACGGGACAGTTGTCTGACTCCTGGGGAACCGTTTTTAAACAGGCGTTGCGGAGCGACCCCAGCCTGGTACAACTCAGAAGTGCCGCTGAGAGCCACCCTGCGGAGGGGGCTACGCACCGGGTCTTCTGGGAGAATGGTAGGTTGTACCAGGAAGCGATACTCCCAGGTGGGGGTGGAAGTGATCCGGCCTACAGGCGGATGATTGTCCCTACCCAATACCGAGGACAATTGCTGCGTGTGGCGCCCGAGATCCCTTTGGCTGGTCACCTGGGGGTTAAAAGGACCAGGTCCCGGTTGTTGTACAACTTCTACTGGCCTGGTATAAGCTCAGACGTAGCGCGGTACTGTCGGTCTTGTGACACCTGTCAGCGTATCGGCAAGACGGGCGACGTGTCCCGTGCCCCGCTAAATCCTTTGCCCATAATTGAGGAACCTTTCCTGAGAGTGGCGGTGGACATCATTGGTCCCCTCGCTATCCCGAGTAATACGGGCAAACGATTTATACTGACAGTGGTCGATTATGCCACTCGATACCCCGAGGCTGTGGCATTGTCCTCCACCCGGGCAGACAAAGTTGCGGATGCCCTGCTGGGGATATTCGCACGCGTCGGCTTCCCGGCCGAAATGCTGACCGACCAAGGCCCACAGTTCATGTCTGACCTTATGCAGGGCCTTTGTAGAAAAATGCGGGTGGAGCATATTGTGTCCAGTCCATACCATCTGCAGACCAATGGCCTGTGTGAGCGATTCAACGGGACCCTGAAGCAAATGCTGCGCACATTTGTGGAGTCCCAAGGTAGAGACTGGGAACGATATCTGCCCCACCTGCTTTTTGCCTACAGGGAAGTGCCACAAGAGTCCACGGGTTCCTCACCTTTTGAACTCCTGTACGGGAGACATGTAAGGGGCCCCCTGGACCTCATTAGGGAGTCCTGGGAAGGCCCAAGTGTCAGCCTTGACCAATCTGTGGTTGACTATGTGCTGCGATTCAGGGCTAAGATGGAGTCCCTGGTCAAACAGGTGGCAGAGAACATGGCACAGGCGCAACGTACCCAAAAACGCTGGTACGATCGCCATGCCAGGGAAAGGACCTACCAGGAGGGGGACCAGGTGTACGTGCTGCTTCCCCTGAGACAAAACAAACTTCAGGCTGCATGGGAGGGCCCTTACCCCATACTTCAGGGTAAGGACAGGATCCACTATGTGGTTGACATGAGGGAGAGGGGACACAGAACCTTCCATGTAAACATGCTAAAAAGACACCATGAGCGGCCAGCACATGTCCTGGCAGTATGTAGCATGCCTAAGGGAGAGGAGGTGGACCCTCTAAGGGACCTGCTTGAGGACACTAGGGAGGCCGGGGCTGGGTGGAGTATCAATCCTGATATTTCACCTACTCAGAGCAGCCAGCTCTGGGAGGTACTGGCGGAATACGCCAGCACCTTCTCCGGCAGGCCAGGGAAGACCCACCTCACGACCCACCACGTGGACACAGGCACACATCCCCCAATCAGACAGTGGTCTTATCGGGTCTCGGACCAGGTAAGAACTGACATGAAAAGGGAAATTGAGGAGATGCTGGGATTGGAAGTTATCCAGAAATCCTGCAGTGCCTGGGCCTCACCGGTGGTTCTGGTCCCTAAGAAAGATAAGACTACCCGATTCTGTGTGGACTACAGGAAACTCAATGCCATCACAGTCTCTGACGCGTACCCCATGCCCAGGATCGATGACTTGCTAGATAGACTGGCCAGCGCCAGCTATCTGACAATTATGGATCTTAGCCGAGGGTACTGGCAGATTCCCCTGACGCCAGAGGCTCGGGAACGTTCGGCCTTCATCACCCCGTTTGGCCTGTATGAATCCACCGTGATGCCATTTGGGATGAAGAACGCCCCTGCCACGTTTCAGAGGCTGGTGAACGGACTCCTAGAGGGACAGGAGGAGTTTGCTGTCGCCTATTTAGATGACATAGCGGTATTCAGCAATACCTGGAAGGAGCACCTAGTGCACCTGTCATGTGTGCTGGATAGCCTGCGGAGGGCTGGGCTGACTGTTAAACCGAGCAAGTGTCAGCTGGGAATGACAGAAGTCCAGTACCTGGGACATAGGGTGGAGAGCGGGAAGCTGAGTCCTGACACGGGTAAGATAGAAGCCATCACCCACTGGCCCACCCCCCAAACCAAGAAGCAGGTGCAATCTTTTCTGGGCACGGCGGGTTATTACCGCAAGTTTGTCCAGGGTTACAGCACCCTCGCCAAACCTCTGACCGACCTTACCAAAAAGAAATTGCCGAAGTTGGTGGCTTGGACACCAGACTGTGAGCAGGCCTTCCAGGCTCCGAAAAATGCCCTAAGTAGTGCCCCTGTATTGCAGGCCCCCGACTTCAAGCGCAGTTTCGTGGTCCAGACTGACGCCTCGGACTTTGGCCTAGGTGCCGTTCTGAGCCAAGTAGATCAGGCCGGGGAGGAGCACCCTGTCCTATACCTGAGCAGGAAGTTACTACCCCGGGAGGTGGCCTACGCCACCATCGAGAAAGAGTGCCTAGCCATAGTTTGGGCCTTGGGGAAACTCCAGCCGTACCTGTACGGCCGGAAGTTCACCGTGATCACGGATCACAATCCCTTGCACTGGTTGAATCGTGTCTCTGGGGAGAATGGCAAACTGCTGCGTTGGAGTCTAGCTCTCCAGCAACACGATTTCACCATACAGCATCGGAAAGGCTCCTTGCACGCGATCGCGGATGGACTGTCTCGGCAAGGAGGTGAACCACTCACCTTAGAGGAGGTGGGTGTGGCCGCGACGGGCAGGATCGATTGATCCCACCCTTGCTGCCATCTAAGGGCGTAATAAATGCTCAATTTACACATCAGAAGCAGAGATAGCTGGGAGGTGGAGCGCATAGGAGAGACATGTGAACCGTGCTCTGAGAACCCCAAAAAGCATATTGGGGCTATATGGAATTATGACCCAAAAATGTAGGTACCCTCAAAGTTCACCTCTCACCCAGAGAAACCAGGAGAGTCCAAACTTGGCAGCTCTGGGGTCTTCCCAGACTGGGAAATGGGTTACTAGTCACCTGGAGGGGAGAGAGGTGGGGTGTCATCCATAGAATCGTCCATAAATTCATGGGGGACCCCGCACTAGTGCCCGGTTTTTCATATTTATTACGCCGGCAAAGTTATGGGCCTCTTTTGTAAAATTAGGGAAAAGTGGCCTGGCCAGCAGCAGGGAGGGTCGAACAAGCCCTCCCAAAACCCTCCTTCAGGAACACCCACCGTGCAGCCCTTGGCCAGCGATTGGCTGGGCCAACCCCCCTTACCCTCCCACAGAATGGGGCATAAAGGTCAGTGCGCAATGGGAGAGGAGAGCTTTTTGCCCTGTGGTCACATCGCCGATAGGCTGTCTGTTGGAACGTAAGTTTGTGCCTGGATTTTGCATAGGCAAAATCCAAGATAGTATTTCTCTTTTTATCCCTGTTTATTTTCCACATGATTCCAGCTTGCTATTGTAATATTTTTCTGTAAAGTTTTGTATGCATTGTTTGTTTCACTTCTGTGCTACTTATAGTAAAAGATATTTTCATATCTTTTTAAATTGTCTCTCTCTTATTGCTCTAAGCCCCACTGCAACAAAGTACTCGTACGCCCTGAAGAGACCTACCTGTTTTATAGTAGACTGATATTAGAGACATAACTGTTTTATGACTCGATTGGGTTAGCTTGTAGCGTGATAGTGGGGCTGATCTGTGAGTGGTCCGAACCCCTATCCCTACAATTATAGAGTCGTTCACTCACGAACGTGGTGGCAGCAGAAAATAAGGGGGGTGCAGGATTGACTGTTTGGGTAATTCTGAATCTCCCCCCTGTCGCGGTCCACCCTCGGTTGGGCTTTTCTCCACGCTGGGGCGTCCTGGCGGTCAGAAGTCTGATTTAAACGGGGGTGGTCGTGACAGAGAGTCCTCTGAAGGATGTCAAGAGGTCTAAGCCAGAGCCTGTTAGAAGGCGGTCTGGAGATGATGGCGCTGTAGTACCGCCCAAGGCCGAGAAGATGGAAGGTCTTTCTGCTGAACCAGTTGATGGGGCTGATGTGGATGCAGAGGCCAAGAGTCTCATGACAGTGTGTAACCAGGACCAGGTCACAAAAGATGTCCCCTCCGCCTACAAGGTTTCCAAGTAGCCAGCAGCCTGCTGGGGAAGAAATATGAGGAGATGGACGACCAGTATGCAGATCCTGTCTACTACTGTGGGCTGGCTCTCCTGAATTCCTCCCAAAAGGAGAACAGTGTCCTGGGTGAGCCTCTGGAGAAAGAGGAGAAGGACTTAAAATGGCAAGTATATGATGCCGGGTCCAAGGAAACAAAGGCTGAAGAAGTTAAGGCTGAGGTGTTGGGGGACGTGAAGTCCTCAGGTGCTACAGAGACCGAAGGAGTGGCTACTGATGTGGAAAAAGCCACTAAAGAAGCAGAGGTCTCTGAAACTGCTGCCAAAGTGGGGGAAACCACAGCTGGGAAGATAGAAGATGTGCACCGTAGGCACTTTAAAAAAGCGTGCGGGGACAAGCCTGCTCTGCTGAAGGAGAAAGGGTCGAGACACAACCATGAACTGGAACCGTTCAGTCAAGAGTTGCAGCAGTCCAAGAAAGGACATGAGGAGCAAGTACAGAAGCCTGAGAATCAAAAAAAGAGAGCTTGCCGATCATATAAAAACATCTTCTGAGAGAAGTTCCAGAGGCCGAAGGCCAAATGTGGAGAGAAAAAGAAAGAAAAGAGAGAGGCCACGGGTGCGAAGGCATGACATCCTCGCTCATGAAAGAGAGTACCTGCTAATGAGATGGCGAAGAAAGTCCCATAGATATGATCTACTCCATAATAAAATCGTGTTTGTGACAAACCAAGGGCTGTTGTCCTGGGTCTGGCAGAATAAAGGGAAGACTGAAGGCCAGGTAGATGCCCTCTCACAAGCATCTGGGTTTGGTGCTAGTTGTTACCCCTACGGGCTTGAACAAAGGGGGGGATATGTGAGGCAGTGACAGGCCTCACGGCTGCTAGAGGAGAGATATGGCAGAAGTTTCCATTTCTTCGCTGTCAATCAGCAGGTCAGAGGCCGCACCAGGTGGAACAATCAGTCTGGGATAAGAGCCCAGTCCAGACTGTTAGGAGGGGGAAGAGTCTGTGTGCAGCAGAGGCCTGGGAAGGCTCTGTACAAGTGGGCTCAGCCAAGCTGGCTGAGGGGCCATGGGGCTAGGTGTTAGCCTAAACTTTGGGGGACTCCGCGAGGTCTTGGAATCGACGGTCGCTAGGCCAGAGTCAGGAGGACTTCTGGGCCACAATGCCCCAAAAGGTACTGGACTTTGTTACAGCCTGGAAGTGCTGGACTGTTAGGCTGGGAAAAGCCACATGTTCTTCCCGTGTGTGAACGGGGCTTTCAGTGAGGTAGGGAGTCCTCATGTTTAGTTAGAGCCCAGCCGGGCAGGTGTTTTATTTGTATTGTTTGTTTTGGTTTTGTTGAAGTGCCAAATAAAAGCAATGTTTGGCCCCTAACCCTGTGGTCGATGAAGATCATTGTGAGAATGACCCCCGAATAAGAGGCGATCCCTTACAATATATATACCTGTGTTTATTTGCATTGTGTGGTATTTCCTTTTATCAGACTGGCAATGCCATTTGCACCCACTCACCCCTAGGTGGTGCTGGCACCACATAATACATATAGCTTGGGTGTGTCTAGACAGGAAGTTAGTTAGTTGGAGTCTGAGTAAGTTGGAGTGTGAGAGGAGGAGAAGCAAGTTCATGGAGGAGAGTAACAGGCATCATCCAACATGTCGTCTGCTATTTCTACTCCTTGGTCATGGCCAGGCTTAGGGAGTACACCTAACATTTAACAACAGCAAAGCACAAGACAGTAAGTCTATGTCTGGATATGGGGAGAGACTAATGAGAGTAACAGCTAAATTCGGCTTATGGACCTCATTAGCACAAGTGCCTGAGAGCAACTTTCCGAGTGCCAGGACACAAATGGACAGTTAGTGCGCAGAATTGTCTTTATCCATTACACAAGCCTCCCGGGTCATAGTGTAAAAAATCAAAACCTTTTAAGAAGAGTATCCTGCAAATGATGTGGTAGAAGTGTTTGCCTTCTGCGAGGGGGATGCCCTTATTGGATAACTCAAAATATAAAGTAAGCAAATATAATATTCAGTACTAGAGTGCTAGAGTTTGAACTTAAAGTAAATCTTCAGTTTGCCTGTAAAGTATCAGGATTAGAAGAATCCCTCCATTGACAACTGCCACTACCTGATAATAGGATTATTAGTGAACTTATTATTATTTGTGCTATACAAAACGCTTTCCATTGATGAACTGTACCAACTGTCCAGAGACAATTGATTTAGTAAATGTTCAACTGGTTTACCACAACCGACTCCTCATTCTTACCACTACTTAACGGTGCTGGCGTCACGAACCAGGGCCCAGCCGCAAAAGCACCTTACACCCATTTCCATCAAGGGCACCTCAACTTCCATCTGGCTGGTGTGCCCTATAACCGAGAGTGCCCCGGAGGATTTTTGCTGTCTTCCCATCCACTGTACGCCAGCCCAGGGAGGCATCTACTAACCCTGAGTACATGAACTATTGCACCCATCGGCCCACCGTGAGCCTCACGTGTTTTCCCCTGTTGTTTTGTAACGTTACAGAAGTGCTGGTGTTTGGTTCTCCTCTGAGTTCCTGCTCCTCCGCGTACCTCAGAGTTAAGTGTCTTTTCCCTATTTCTAGTTTGTTGTATTCCCCTATCTTTTGGTATTTGGCCTGAGGGAGTCTCCTGTTCCTTCAGCTGGAAAGGAACAGGTCATATTTTGTCCTGACACTTTCCAGGGCCCTTTAGGGTCATATAGGGCTCTACCTTCCTGCGTATGAACATTCCTACCATCAAGGTCTGTTCATACTGATAGTAGTCAGGGCTCGGTTTAGCGATTCACTAGGTGGTGACCTTTCCCTAGTTTCCAGGCCTAGTACCTTTTCCCTTGCCTCCTGTGCTCGGTGTGGAGTTTACCACACCGCGCCGTGACACATCCTAAGGCTGTTAGCAGCAGGAAGTAGACAGGGACAGCTTATAACACCAGATAAGGTGGAGCAGCTGGAAGGGTGAGAACTCTGGCAGTCATACCATCCTCGAGAGGAAAAATGATGGCTTTCACAGTGTCTCCATCAGATGTAGGAATTTTTCTGCTGTTTTATCTTCTCTTGTCTAAGTTCAGGCTCGTTTAGAAGAAGACTTCCTGATGAATTGGTCTCTCTTTAAATATTTCCAAATTCTTTAGTCAGTTGCTGGTTATAGCATGACCTTTGCACATTTAAATTCAGTATCTTAGTATATTTTCTAGCATCTTGCCTAGTTTATCTCATATCAGTATAGCTGTACTCCTGTAGTTATTTTAGTCCATTCCCTGCTTCTGCCTCTTTTACTTTCTGTTCAGTTGTCTCCTGGTTTGAACCTGATTTTCTTGTCTCTGGTTCCTAGTGCTCCTGTTGTTCATGTCAAGGACAGTATTGCAGATAAGAGATTTCTATATACAGTAGAGATTGGTGTGAGGATCAGTGTTTGGGATAGAACTAGGAAAAAATGAAAGCTACAGTGAGGGTCTGATTTTATCTATACAGTCATCTGTCACCATATCACCCCCTATCATCTGTCTCATGATCTGACTACCATCATAATCTATTTTTTCTATCATCTTTTTCTCATCATAATCCTGTTCCATTTACTGTACAAGCTACAGGAAGGAAGAGAGATAGTCTGGCTCGAGGTCAGAATTTATGGGGTTGTTCTGACGTACAGTATATATTTCTTTGCTGGGTCTAGATATGTTTTCAGGGGGTCTGTATTTCGTTAAGGGGCTCTGGTCTGGATTATGTAATGGTTTAGGGGGTCTGGTGTCGGGTATGTATTTGTTTACAAACTGAAAAAATGGTGTGGTGTTAAACAGGCAGGAAGTGCTCAAACCCATATGCAGTTGTGCATATATATACAGGGGAGAAAATCCTGCACTTGTGGCCCGTTGCTAATGGCGATCCCCAGCAAAAATGCATACAGTGGAGGATGCCCGCAGCGGACCACAAGTGCCACAATAAACATCCTACACAAGATAGCAATTATGTGGATGTGATAACCAATGTAACAATATAATAATATACAGGTGCACTCTGTGGTCTTACTAAACCCTCAAACTGATGTTAAAATTGAGAGATTAGCCAACATATCCTACTATGGAGGACATGTCTGAGCCCCAGCACCGCGCCAAGGTTTCTCATGTAGCTCGGGTCCTAAAACTCACCTACCTGTGCCATATGGGCAATACCAGGGGCCAGTAGGCGAATTACATGAGCGTGAGGTCCAACTCACAGACAACTCACCAGTTACCTCCAGCATGTAACCATGCTAGCAATGGGAGGGGGGAGGAGTCTGTGAGTCCCACTCAAGACTGGCTGATATGGCCCAGGCTTCGCAGGTGCACCTAAATGTAACCTGTGGATGGAAAGCAGGCACATTTAAATTGGAGTTTATACACCTCCAAGCATCTCTATTTACAAACCAACAGAAAAAATTGCGTGGTGTTAAACAGGCAGGAAGTGCTCAAACCCATATGCAGTTGTGCATAACAAGGGAGCAAATCCTGCACTTGTAGCCAGTTGCTAATGGCGACCCCCAGCAAAAATGCATACAGTGGAGGATGCACAATGGAGGATCCACAGGCTACATTTATGTGCACCTGCGAGACCTGGGACATATCAGCCAGTCTTGAGTGGGACTCACAGACTCCTCCCACCCTCCACCTCACGCTCCTGTAATTCGTCCACTGGTATTGCCCATACAGAACAGATAGGTGAGTGTTAGAATCCGAGCTACTTGAGAAACCTTGGCGCGGTGCTCGGGCTCAGACATGTCCTCCATAGTAGGATATGTTGACTAATCTCTCAATTTTAACATCAGTTTAAAGGGTTTAGTAAGACCGCAGAGTGCACCTGTCTTTGCAAATATTATTACAGTAGCTGAAACGCATGCAAAATGTGCATAACTGAGCATACTAGATGCTTAAAATAAAGATCCATTTTTTGTTGCTGTTGTTGTTTCTGTCCTTCTGATAGATCAGAAGAACGTAAAACAAATCTGTAATGTGAACCCGGCCTTAGGAGGTTTTTTCTTGGCCTGGATGTGCTTTTGGGATATAAAGTCTGGCTTTGTTTAAAGAATATGGTTAGGCATCTTTTTTTTTATTTTTTTATAAGGCCTGGTCTGGGGTATCGAGTTGACTAGTGGTTTTGGGGTCTGTATGCGGTTAGGAGATTAAGTGTAGGGTCTGTATTTGTGTGGGGGATCTAGTGTGGGGTAGTCATGTTTTTAGGGTTTGGTCGGGGTGGTCTGTTATTTAGTTATGGGATCTGGAGTCTGGCTTAGGGTCTGTTGTTAGGGGTTTGGTCTGGGGTATTGATTTTTTTAGGTGATCTGGGGCTTGTATTTGTAAAGGTGATGATTTTAGTAGACAATTGTCAATCGTGTGCTAGTCCGTGAAGAAGATTATTGCATTTACATACAGCGATCTCCTCCACGGCTCTTCCCCGTACAGAATAATTGTTTGCTGGCAGCAGAGTGTGTTTAGAAATCACAATCTGCTCCCAACAAAGGATGAATTTGGTGACCACACAAACTTCATGTTACTCGATGAACGAGTATTTTGCTCATTCATCAGAATCCTTACACCGGCAGATATACAGTAATCGCTAACCAGCGCTTGTACGATCGCTTGGTAGCAATTATCTGGCCAATGCTCGGCCTGTGTGGAAGGGCCTTAAGATATCTGGTCTGGATTTGTTAGGGGCATCCAGTGAGGGATCTGTATTTCTTTAAGATGTCTGGTCTGGGGTCTGTATTTCTTTGGGGGATCTGAGGTCTAGCTTTGTTAATGGGATCTGATCTGGATTTGTTTAGGGTTTCTGGTATGTGGGGTAGGTATTCGTCAGCGATGTCTGGTCTGGGGATTTGTATTTGTTTAGGGGATCTGGAGTCTTTGTTTAGAGTATGGTCTGTGGTCTTTTTGATGAAGGGGGTCATATGCACTGGACTTGGGTGTGTCCTATATAAATTGGTGGTGGGGGAAAAAAATTGTACATGGGTCGTCATGTGCTTTATATCTGACAGAATAGAATGCAATGATCATTCTTGTTCTTCCTTGCCTGGAAAATACTTGAAAATATATTTCTGTAAATATCTCAGGCTGTCATGCCATATAAAGATAACTTAGTATTTTATCTATGCTTTTGAAAACCGTATTATAAAGTTTTGCCGACCATATACTTATACTAAACATTTTAGATCTGTAGAGAGGACTTCTTCTAAGATTATAACTATTTATGGGGTAGAGTATGCCAGAAAATATTACACTGGGGGACGCCACTGATGTTTCCTACATTTACATACCATTAATATGATGCAAAGTTTTTCACGTTGCTTCCCACATATAGTAATGTTTATCTTGAAAGTTTCCCATTTGGCTCTTGCACAACCATGCGGTCCCTGTGTGGCCTGGTCGTAACATGATTTGTTGTGTGATACAGTAGCTTTGTTTATTTGGGTAGCGCCTCACTGGAATTCATAAACTCGATAACATTACCCCATATATTTTTGTAATACAGATTGACGAGCTCTTGTCATGATTGTTATTGTAAGGAAGCATACTTCTCAGGGTACTTTGATCCTAGAATAATTTATTAATCAGTGACGTTAACTTATACAAGATCTTACTAACCCGGTCATTTCTCTGACCATGTAATAGCAAAAGGTAATAAGCCAACTTCTCTCCTACAGATGATAATGTTGTTATGAAAGGAAGCTTCCTGAAATATACCTTGTTCACAAATCAATAAGATATGCCATAGATGTGTGATTTGCTGGTCCTCTCAGCAATGCAAAAAGGTCCTGGCATTTCTTCTTTTTGGAGAAGAGGTCATGCATGCAAGAATATAACTACTATAATACTGCTCCTATGTACAAGAATATAACTACTATAATACTGCTCCTATGTACAAGCAGGGGCGTAGCTATAGGGGGTGGTAGCAGTCGCTACCAGGCCCAGGAGCCTGAGGGGGCCCAAAGACCCTTGTGCCACATAACACACTGGCATTATAGAAAGTGCATACTGGTCAATTTACACCTCTGGCTGGAGGGAAAGGGTTAGGTAAAGAATTTGGCATGAGGGGGTGCCCTTTCAATGTTTGCCTCAGGCAGCAGGAAGGCTAAGTGCTCCCCTGCCCCTTGCCAAGAAGCACTGAGGGACGGGGGCCCAAGCTGAACTATTGCACCAGGGCCCATGAGCTTTTAGCTACGTCCCTGTGTACAAGAATATAACTACTACAATACTGCTCCTATGTACAAGAATATACCTACTATAATACTGCTCCTATGTACAAGAATATAACTACTACAATACTGCTCCTATGTACAAGAATATAACTACTATAATACTGCCTCCTATGTACAAAAATATAACTACTATAATACTGCCTCCTATGTACAAGAATATAACTACTATAATACTGCCTCCTATGTACAAGAATATAACTACTATAATGCTGCCTCCTATGTACAAGAATATAACTACTATAATACTGCCTCCTATGTACAAGAATATAACTACTATAATACTGCTCCTATGTACAAGAATATAACTACTATAATACTTCCTCCTATGTACAAGAATATAACTACTATAATACTGCTCATATGTACAAGAATATAACTACTATAATACTGCCTCCTATGTACAAAAATATAACTACTATAATACTGCCTCCTATGTACAAGAATATAACTACTATAATACTCCTCCTATGTACAAGAATATAACTACTATAATACTGCTCCTATGTACAAGAATATAACTACTATAATACTGCTCCT
Organism: Bufo bufo; assembly: GCF_905171765.1. Classification (NCBI taxonomy): domain Eukaryota; kingdom Metazoa; phylum Chordata; class Amphibia; order Anura; family Bufonidae; genus Bufo; species Bufo bufo. Next base: position 590,364,264 of record NC_053392.1, on the reverse strand, counting down.
ATGTACAAGAATATAAATACTATAATACTGCTCCTATGTACAAGGATATAACTACTATAATACTGCATCCTATGTAGATGAATATAACTACTATATAACTACTATAATACTACTTCCTATGTACAAGAATATAACTGCTATAATACTACTGCTATGTACAAGTATATAACTACTATAATACTGCTCCTATATAAAGGAATACAATTACCATAATGTTGCCAGGGAGATGCAAGTTTAGGGGTCATGCACACAAGCATATTTTTTTTTCCACATCCGATCCACATTTTTTGTGGGCCACAAAAGATGCAGACAGCACTCCGTGTGCTGTCCGCATCTGCACGTCCGTTCCGTGCTTTCCGCAAAATTATAGAACATGTCCTACAGACAAGGATTACAGACAAGGATAGGACTGTACTATTAGGGGCCGGCCGTTCCGTTACACAAAATGTGTAATGCACGTGGCCGCTATCCGTGTTTTGGAGAGCGTAAAACAGCCAACGGCCGTGTGCATGAGCCCTAAAGCAAAATGAAAGCATAGCCTACAACAGTCTTCATGTGCCCTGTATAGTGTAATAATGTAAGACTGGTTATGTTCAGTGTATGTAGGAAACAAGGAATATACTTTATCTACAAACGAACATTCCCAGCAACATTACCACGGTATTACCAGCAATCTGTATTCCCAAAAGGTTCTGCTTAGGAATTCCAATAAAAAGCTGAGTATTTTATCGCTCTCTCAGTCCAGATAATATTAATGTAATAAACTCTTTATCACTGCTGCCAGTCCGGCTCTGCTTCCTTTTTGGACACCAGTTAAGCAATTGTTCAAAAAAAGTTGATTCTTCTTCAGACAAAGCTTGAGGAATGTTATCCGTCTATTGACTTCAATCACAGGCAGACTCATAATATAGTTTAAATATCTGTAATTGTTGCGAGTTGGGGCTGCTAAAGGCTGAATACGTTGAAGGATCTACTTATTGTTTCAAAAAATGTGCTTTATAATGCGGCCAACAGGAAACATGGACACATTCGATGATTCATACAGATATGAAGCCTAAAATTTGGCCGACCTTCCCCCTTGTTGTCAGGCTTGACCTGCTGTCCTTCACGCCATGTTTTACAAGCAGACCCTGTGAGAAATGATCAATGGCCGCGGTTCAAAGGAACATATCAATGTAGAAATACAACGGAGGGAGAGATGGGTGTAAAGGGGCGAACCTATCTTATTTACCCTGGACAAGTTCAACTTCAGAGCTTAACGCTGCTGTCAGGAACAAGAAAATTTAATTACATGGAATAGAGACCAAGAATAACAAAACAAAATTTTCTTAACATGTTTTGGGAAGAACATGAAATATGTTGGTCTTCTGAACAGTTTCAAGTATTTTATGTGTCCTTCAAAAAGATACTGCAAAATGAAATTCGTGGATTGAAAAGGGATTTTTTTGTAATGTGTAGCCGGATGTGCCACACGTGACGCAGTTTTGAGGAAGTAGACCACAAAGTGTTATGGAAAACAAAGAAATGAGATAGAGTAATATATGGGGTGGGATTAGAACCCAGTAGTTGGGAATATATGCCAGAAATTTTCAAAAGTTAAGGAGATTTGAACAACCCTTTTTCCAAAGGAAGCCCAACTCATTGTTCTGTTGGTCTGGCAATCAACTGATTTTCTTGGGTGAAATGTAGTTTTACACAATGCCATGAATGACACCAAGTCTACCTGTGGAGGCATTGTTCCCAGATGTCCTTCACCATTGTTAAAAGAGAAGGGTCCGGATCAGGAAAAGCAGACAGAGGTTGTCCAGTTGAGACAAACCATTTACAGCTTTGAAAGCTACTCTAGGGCCCTGGTAAAATGGGGAGAAAGTGCAGGTTGAAACCAATTCCCCTTTGCCATGGTGGACATGCATATAAACTGAGCTCTCCTTCCCCATGGGTATAAATGTGTCCTTCCTTACCTTTCCCCTTGGCACAAGATATCCAAAGACGAGTTGTGCCAGATGACCAGCTTTTAAAATACGGCTTTTTCCATACCACCATTTACAGTAGTATCACTCTCCTTTCCTAAAGGGCGTCTGTCACGTAATTTTCTCCAATATATATAACATGTTCCCACAGAAGATGCAAATGTATTTCATACATACTTGTGTGTACTTTGTGTCTTTATTCCATGTCCAGGCAGCAATTTCATTCTGCTGAAAAATGACTCCCATATGCCCAGTTGGGCTTTGGTGTTCCAAGTGCCGAAAGCAAACCAGACTTAAAGGGGTTTTCCCATCTCAGACAATGGGGACATCGTGAATGGAACCCTGAAAGTGGTGGAGGGCGCACTGTGCATGTGCAGCCACCCTCCTTTCATTTCTATGAGGTCGCCAAAAATAGCTGAGAGCTGACACAGCTATTTTTATCGGGCCCATAGAAGTGAATGGGAGCAGTGGCCTCTCCCATTCACTTCTATAGGAAGAGCGCTTGGTGGTGGCCAGCCGGGGTACTCCAGCCACCACTTTCCTTGCTCCGTTCTCAATATAGGTGTGGGTCCCAGCAGTGGGACCCAAACCTATCAGACAATGGGGACATATCCTAGCTCTATGCCCCCATTGTTGCAGATGGGAATACCTTTGTAAGAAGAGGGGAGGGCTGCTTTAGCTGCTCATATCTTGGGGTTTATTGCAGCTAGAGATATGGACCTGGTCTTGTTTGAAAGCTTGAATTCCAAGCTTTCAAACAATACAGATTCAATTATATCCATTACATCGGAAGATATAGCTGTTAGAAATCGGAATGGCAGTGAATGCACCTGAAAGTGAAAGTAAAAATAGGTTTCACTGCTTTTACTCCTGACTCGATTTCTGACAGCTATATCTTCTGATGTAGTGAATATAATGCTGTCATTCCGGTGGGCACTTAGGAGCCCCTTTTCAGCAGAATAAAATTACTTTTTCTGGACATGGAATAAAGACACAAAATACACAGAGGTATATTTGGAATGAGTTTGCAATCTTCTGTGGGGCAATGCTGAAAATTAGGTGACAGATTCCCTTTGAAATCTTTGGGCTGTTGGTGAAATGCATCTGCAATGAGCAGGACCGTGGTATGGTTACGCGGACGCCAAAATATGCAGTGGGTCCGGATATGGGTATATAAGTCTATGGTTTGTTTGTGACGCCAATTGCAGCGTGCGCAGGGTATGTTGTAACTCACGTACCAGGTGAGGAATGCCAGAGTGGGGTAATGTCTCTGTGTAGTAATAGGTAATGGTGTCAACGGTGTCTCCTACCTTGGTACGGCTGCACTCCTGGATCCTGGCTCACTTGCAATAAAATGAGTGTTGCTAGTAGGAGTAATTGAGGAATTTGGTGGTAATGAATAAGATCCAGACTTGTAATAAAGTTCAACTTGTTTTTACTGGTTGCAGCATAAATCCGTATGAGATACAGCATTAGTCTTTAGGTCCCAGCAGGTTTCTGGCAATGTATGGCAGGGATCAATATCTCTTTTGCTTCTATACTATGTGCCTGGAGAATATGGCAGGAATCTGTCTTCTGCTCTATCTTCTGCTTGGTGTGGGCCTGACTAGCTGAGGAGGAATTTGGCTTCTCCTGGTCTCTGGATAAGTACTCACAGTTCTGCTCGCAGGGAATGTTTCGTCCTGGAGATCTATAGTTCTGGAGGTGCTGCTTGCTTGTTAACCAGCTGAGGCTGAGGGCTCAGTCTGGGGTTGATGATCTTTTGGTCTCAGCCGAGACAGATCCTGGCTTGGGATCCCTATTTCTGGGAGCTCCTACCAGCACAGCCTTCCCCTAGCAGGGGTAGCTGGCACACTAACTCTAACTTCCTTTCCTCCCCATGCGGCAGGATGTGGGAACATTCCACACCTCCTCAAAGAGGGGGGAGCTAGACTGGAATGAACAATTCCAGTCTAGATATACTAAACTGGCTAAGGTCCTGCTACATACTGCTGCCACCCGCTGGTGTACATGGGAATTACAGCATAATATATAAACCAGGCCTAGAAAATACATATAATTTAGGAATGCAGTGTTAGATTACACCAGATGACAATATACATACACCTAACATGTTGTAGCGGGGAGAAAGAGTTTAGTGACATACTCTGGGATGTTACACATCATACATGTTGGGTCCTCAAACGTGATTGACACTCTATGTAGTCACTGTCCAGTCTGGCTTCAAGGCAAATGACTTTCTTAACCAAACAGCCCCTGTACAGGTATAATACTTTGTTCACTGACCCATTACATATTACAAATATGAATAATTTTTAATTAAAATAAAACATAATTGCACACTCTTTGTAAAGCATTAAATGGGGATTTTCTCTAGGATTTTCATATTGATGGCTTATCCTCAGGTATTGCAGTTCAGCCCCTTTCACTTTACTAGGACTGAGCTGCACATAGGACATGCGACTGATGAACGTGACATCACATGGCCTAGGAAGGCAGTGTTGCAGCCTCCTTATACAGCTGATCAATGGGGTTTCTGAGAGTTGAACCCCCACCGATCAGATATTGATGACCTATCCTGGGGATAGTCTATCAACATCAAAATCCTGAAGGACTTCTTTAACATTCTCTTAGGTGGTGGGAGAGCTTATGGGTATAGGGAAACTATCTGCATTTACAACCTCTGTAACCCTCTGTGGCTAAGCCACTCAAACTGGTTGCATCATACATGAGTTTGTTAACAAAATAATATGACGAGGCCCCTTTGCCAAGAAATAGTAAACAGTCTCATAGTAAAAGTTACGAACGAAATGGAGAAGGAACTCTTTTGAACTTGTCTTGAGAAGAGGCCTACCAACCTTTAGAATGACCTCAGATATTTATAGAGATGTTTTATCTAGAAACCCACATGTGATGGGTTCTCACATCCCTGGAACACAATGTATGCAGTCTACAACTACCCCAAAACATGGCAAACAGCCAAAACATGACACAAGCTCAAGGCACTGTAACTAAAATGGTTACATCCAGCAATGGAAATGACATACTTTATATTAATGCATTGCAAAGTCAAGAGGCCAAAATAACAAGAGTCATTTTTTCAGTTGAAATTGTATTTTAAAGGGATATTCTATTGCAGGGGATGCTTTCCTTCAGGCTGCAGGTGCTGTAAACCAATAACTAGAGATGAGCGAATTTCATATTTTGAAATTCGTTCACGCTTCGTTTATTGGTAAAAGGTGAATTGCGTTATGGATTCTGTTACCACGGACCATAACGCAATTCTATGACGGAATGCATAACGGAATGTCTTTAGAGGCATTCCATTATTCATTCTGTCATAATAGATGTCTACGGCCTGCATAACGGATCTGTCCCGTTTCCGTTATGCAGGAGAGGTCTCCCCTGCATAACAGAAACGGGACGGATCCGTTTTGCAGCCCATAGACTTCTATTATGACGGAATGAATAACAAAATGCCTCTAAAGACCGTCCGTTATGCATTCCGTCATAGAATTGCGCTATGGTCCGTGGTAACGGAATCCATAACGCAATTCACCTTTTACTAGTAAACGAAGAGTGGACGAATTTTCATAACCTGAAATTCGCTCATCTGTACCAATAACCATACCTACCAGCGTTGTTGTATTTAAATTCAGTGCATTTAAGCTCCACCCTGGTAGTGCCCACGTATGGATGGGGCTTACACACGCCTAACCCATTCTCAGCCTGGCACAGCCCCCATTTGACATGACTGTCTCTAAAAAAATTAGGGACAGTCCCTGCAAATTCAAGACTGTTAGCAGCTATACAGAACTTACTGTATACTGATCTCATTCATCCCCTGCCACCGCTGACCTAGTGGTGCCTGGATCCTCACTTCAGTCCACTTCCAAACAAAGCAGGAAATGGCTGTGAATGCTTCTCAGCCAGTCACTGGCTCCATCCATGCCAAGCCTCAGCTGATGTATGTAGACACACAAGCAGCAATTCTACCCAGTTTCTATAACTGCAGTGTGGGTCTCCACAGGTAGTAGCCATGGTGGCCCAAGATGAAGCTTGCATTTTTTGAGCACCAGTATGAAGTCTATACTTTGACTCACCTTACTGTCAATAGCAAATGATCGCATCACACTGTAAAGTATGTATATAAAACAATTCCTCAGGTCTACTCCAGGCCCAAAATATGTTGTTTTATACACATTTAATAAACAGATTAGATGGGAGATCAGTGCATTGAAACTCCAATTGGAATAGCAGACCCCATGCAAGTTCCCTTTTTTTAGTCTTTTGTGGTGACATTGTCCTGCAGGAGAGGAGATCCAAAATTCAACCAGGCAACAGCTTCCCTCTCTGTATTTTCGGTTGTTGGGTTGTTGTGTCCCCTGCATAACAGCATAAGGTGAGTGGTGCCAACATACCCCCCGCCCCCCCCCCCCCCCCCCAATGCTCTGCGTATTTTTACTATACATGGGCATCTAGGCTCTCAGACTCAGTTTGCTCCTATTACTTTATGTCTAAAACCAAGGCAAAGTGTCTTTTTGGTGCCCCTCTGGCACCTAGTACCATGGTACAGGCCATATAATTACTGGTACCTCTATGCTAGCTACAACTGTGCCACTGCTCAGTTTATTATTTATAACTATGCAACTTATAGACGGAAGAAAACTACCTCATACCAGCCAAACCAGAGACTTCTCCAAAAAAAAATATACAGTCGTGGCCAAAAGTTTTGAGAATGACACAAATATTAGTTTTCACAAAGTTTGCTGCTAAACTGCTTTTAGATCTTTGTTTCAGTTGTTTCTGTGATGTAGTGAAATATAATTACACGCACTTCATACGTTTCAAAGGCTTTTATCGACAATTACATGACATTTATGCAAAGAGTCAGTATTTGCAGTGTTGGCCCTTCTTTTTCAGGACCTCTGCAATTCGACTGGGCATGCTCTCAATCAACTTCTGGGCCAATTCCTGACTGATAGCAACCCATTCTTTCATAATCACTTCTTGGAGTTTGTCAGAATTAGTGGGTTTTTGTTTTTCCACCCGCCTCTTGAGGATTGACCACAAGTTCTTAATGGGATTAAGATCTGGGGAGTTTCCAGGCCATGGACCCAAAATGTCAACGTTTTGGTCCTCGAGTCACTTAGTTATCACTTTTGCCTTATGGCACGGTGCTCCATCGTGCTGGAAAATGCATTCTTCTTCACCAAACTGTTGTTGGATTGTTGGAAGAAGTTGCTGTTGGAGGGTGTTTTGGTACCATTCTTTATTCATGGCTGTGATTTTGGGCAAAATTGTGAGTGAGCCCACTCCCTTGGATGAGAAGCAACCCCACACATGAATGGTCTCAGGATGCTTTACTGTTGGCATGACACAGGACTGATGGTAGCGCTCACCTTTTCTTCTCCGGACAAGCCTTTTTCCAGATGCCCCAATCAATCGGAAAGAGGCTTCATCGGAAAATATGACTTTGCCCCAGTCCTCAGCAGTCCACTCACCATACTTTCTGCAGAAGATCAATCTGTCCCAGATGTTTTATTTGGAGAGAAGTGGCTTCTTTGCTGCCCTTCTTGACACCAGGCCATCTTCCAAAAGTCTTCGCCTCACTGTGCGTGCAGATGCGCTCACACCTGCCTGCTGCCATTCCTGAGCAAGCTCTGCACTGGTGGCACTCCGATCCCGCAGCTGAATCCTCTTTAGGAGACGATCCTGGCGCTTGCTGGACTTTCTTGGGCGCCCTGAAGCCTTCTTAACAAGAATTGAACCTCTTTCCTTGAAGTTCTTGATGATCCTATAAATTGTTGATTGAGGTGCAATCTTAGTAGCCACAATATCCTTGCCTGTGAAGCTTTTTTTATGCAACGCAATGATGGCTGCACGCGTTTCTTTGCAGGTCACCATGGTTAACAATGGAAGAACAATGATTTCAAGCATCACCCTCCTTTTAACATGTCAAGTCTGCCATTTTAACCCAATCAGCCTGACATAATGATCTTCAGCCTTGTGCTCGTCAACATTCTCACATGAGTTAACAAGACGATTACTGAAATGATCTCAGCAGGTCCTTTAATGACAGCAATGAAATACAGTGGAAAGTTTTTTTTGGGATTAAGTTAATTTTCATGGCAAAGAAGGACTATGCAATTCATCTGATCACTCTTCATAATATTCTGGAGTATATGCAAATTTCTATTATAAAAACTTAAGCAGCAACTTTTCCAATTTCCAATATTTATGTATTTCTCAAAACTTTTGGCCACGACTGTATACTCATCACATGAGTAGTCTTTGATAGTATTCTTTCTCTTGGAGGAAATCAAATTCACATATTTTTCCAATAGACCATTGCCTGTAAGTAGAGATGGCCTTGCGGTTCGCCCGGCGGTCATTTTGCGGCGAACTTTACGCATTCGCGATTCAAACATGCAAATAAATGACGATGTCCGCCAGCGCCATATTCTTTTGCATTGCGCCAAACTTTGACCCATGACACATCCATCAGGTGGGACAGGACAGCCAATTAAGACGTTTCAGCACATGGACACACCCCCACCCTATCAAAGTACCCGATCTGGCAGCCATTTTACATTCTTTGTTTTGCCAGTGTAGGGAGAGGTTGCTGTGTGGAGCAGGGACAGGCTGTTAGGGACACCAAATGCTAGCTAATAGGGCCACAAAAGTCCTTTCAAGGGCTGGTATAGGTGTGCTATCGATAGGTGTGATATACTGAGGGGTGTGATATACTTATAATATACTTTCTAACATAGAAAGTATATTATAGTGCATTTGAATTGTGCAGCAGTTGTGTGCAGTTATGCTGCAATACTGCAGCTATATAGAGGGACAAACGCTATTGGAACAACTAATTGCAACGGGTGTGATATACCTGTTGCCTAAAAAAAACTGATTGAGGGGAGTGATATACCTTCTTCTATAAAATACTGATTGAGCGCTGCGATATAGCTGTTGCCCCAAATAAACAGGGTGGTGTGATATAACTGTTGTTGCAAAAAATAATAATTGAGGGGTGTGATATACCTGCTTCCACAAAATACAGATAAGGGGTTTGATATACCTGCTTCCACCAAATATAGATTGAGGGGTGTGATATACCTGCTTCTACAAAATACTGATTGGGGGTTTGATATACCTGCTTCCACCAAATATTGATTGAGGGCTGTAATATACCTGCTTCCACAAAATACTGATTAAGGGGTTTGATATACCTGTTTCCACCAAATATTGATTAAGGGATTCGATATACCTGTTTCCACCAAATATTGATTAAGGCCTGCGATATACCTGCCCCCACAAAATACTGATTAATGGGTTTGATATACCTGCTTCCACAAAATACTGATTGAGGGCTGCGATATATACCTGCTTAATATTGATTAAGGGGTACTTTCACACTAGCGTTATTCTTTTCCGGCATTGAGTTCCATCCTAGGGGCTCAATACCAGAAAAAAACTGATCAGTTTTATCCTAATGCATTCTGAATGGAGAGAATTCCATTCAGGATGCATCAGGATGTCTTCAGTTCAGTCTTTTTGACTTTTCAGGACAGAGATAATACCGCAGCATGATGCGGTTTTATCTCCGTCCAAAATTCCGGAACACTTGCCGGAATGCCGGATCCGGTATTTTTTCCCATTGAAAAGCATTAATGCCGGATCCGGCCCCGAGTGTTCTGGCAAAATGGATCCAGCATTGCAGTCTGCGCATGCTCAAACAGCAAAAAATTTGAAAAAAATAAATGCCGGATCCGTTTTTCCAGATGACACCGGAGAGACGGATCCGGCATTTCAATGCATTTGTCATACGTATCAGGATCCTGATCCATCTGACAAATGCCATCAGTTTGCATGCGTTTTGACGGATCCGGCAGGCAGTTCCGGCGACATGCTGAAATCCTCTGCCGCAAGTGTGAAAGTACCCTAAGGGGTTTGATATACCTGCTTCCACCAAATATTGATTGAGGGCTGCGATATACCTGCTTCCACAAAATACTGATTAAGGGATTCGATATACCTGTTTCCACCAAATATTATGCAACGCAATGATGGCTGCACGCGTTTCTTTGCAGGTCACCATGGTTAACAATGGAAGAACAATGATTTCAAGCATCACCCTCCTTTTAACATGTCAAGTCTGCCATTTTAACCCAATCAGCCTGACATAATGATCTTCAGCCTTGTGCTCGTCAACATTCTCACATGAGTTAACAAGACGATTACTGAAATGATCTCAGCAGGTCCTTTAATGACAGCAATGAAATACAGTGGAAAGTTTTTTTGGGATTAAGTTAATTTTCATGGCAAAGAAGGACTATGCAATTCATCTGATCACTCTTCATAATATTCTGGAGTATATGCAAATTTCTATTATAAAAACTTAAGCAGCAACTTTTCCAATTTCCAATATTTATGTATTTCTCAAAACTTTTGGCCACGACTGTATACTCATCACATGAGTAGTCTTTGATAGTATTCTTTCTCTTGGAGGAAATCAAATTCACATATTTTTCCAATAGACCATTGCCTGTAAGTAGAGATGGCCTTGCGGTTCGCCCGGCGGTCATTTTGCGGCGAACTTTACGCATTCGCGATTCAAACATGCAAATAAATGACGATGTCCGCCAGCGCCATATTCTTTTGCATTGCGCCAAACTTTGACCCATGACACATCCATCAGGTGGGACAGGACAGCCAATTAAGACGTTTCAGCACATGGACACACCCCCACCCTATCAAAGTACCCGATCTGGCAGCCATTTTACATTCTTTGTTTTGCCAGTGTAGGGAGAGGTTGCTGTGTGGAGCAGGGACAGGCTGTTAGGGACACCAAATGCTAGCTAATAGGGCCACAAAAGTCCTTTCAAGGGCTGGTATAGGTGTGCTATCGATAGGTGTGATATACTGAGGGGTGTGATATACTTATAATATACTTTCTAACATAGAAAGTATATTATAGTGCATTTGAATTGTGCAGCAGTTGTGTGCAGTTATGCTGCAATACTGCAGCTATATAGAGGGACAAACGCTATTGGAACAACTAATTGCAACGGGTGTGATATACCTGTTGCCTAAAAAAAACTGATTGAGGGGAGTGATATACCTTCTTCTATAAAATACTGATTGAGCGCTGCGATATAGCTGTTGCCCCAAATAAACAGGGTGGTGTGATATAACTGTTGTGGCAAAAAATAATAATTGAGGGGTGTGATATACCTGCTTCCACAAAATACTGATAAGGGGTTTGATATACCTGCTTCCACCAAATATAGATTGAGGGGTGTGATATACCTGCTTCTACAAAATACTGATTAGGGGTTTGATATACCTGCTTCCACCAAATATTGATTGAGGGCTGTAATATACCTGCTTCCACAAAATACTGATTAAGGGGTTTGATATACCTGTTTCCACCAAATATTGATTAAGGGATTCAATATACCTGTTTCCACCAAATATTGATTAAGGCCTGTGATATACCTGCCCCCACAAAATACTGATTAATGGGTTTGATATACCTGCTTCCACAAAATACTGATTGAGGGCTGCGATATATACCTGCTTAATATTGATTAAGGGGTACTTTCACACTAGCGTTATTCTTTTCCGGCATTGAGTTCCATCCTAGGGGCTCAATACCAGAAAAAAACTGATCAGTTTTATCCTAATGCATTCTGAATGGAGAGAATTCCATTCAGGATGCATCAGGATGTCTTCAGTTCAGTCTTTTTGACTTTTCAGGACAGAGATAATACCGCAGCATGATGCGGTTTTATCTCCGTCCAAAATTCCGGAACACTTGCCGGAATGCCGGATCCGGTATTTTTTCCCATTGAAAAGCATTAATGCCGGATCCGGCCCCGAGTGTTCTGGCAAAATGGATCCAGCATTGCAGTCTGCGCATGCTCAAACAGCAAAAAATTTGAAAAAAATAAATGCCGGATCCGTTTTTCCAGATGACACCGGAGAGACGGATCCGGCATTTCAATGCATTTGTCATACGTATCAGGATCCTGATCCATCTGACAAATGCCATCAGTTTGCATGCGTTTTGACGGATCCGGCAGGCAGTTCCGGCGACATGCTGAAATCCTCTGCCGCAAGTGTGAAAGGGGTTTGATATACCTGCTTCCACCAAATATTGATTGAGGGCTGCGATATACCTGCTTCCACAAAATACTGATTAAGGGATTCGATATACCTGTTTCCACCAAATATTGACTGAGGGCTGCGATATACCTGCTTCCACAAAATACTGATTAAGGGGGTTCGAGATACCTGTTTCCACCAAATATTGATTAAGGGGTTTAATATACCTGCTTCCACAAAATACTGATTGAGGGCTGCGATATACCTGCTTCTACAAAATACTGATTAAAAGGTTTGATATACCTGCTTCCACAAACTACCGGAATTAGACTTACTGGTAATTCAGTTTCCATGAGATCATCACGACTGCATCATCGCGTGCCGTCGTGATGATCTCATGGAAACTAAATTACCGGTAAGTCTAATTCCGGTCTTTCCATAGCATCATCACAACAGCATACAAGGAGATATACAAAATATATTAGTTAACGGGGGGCTACGGCCTGGAGGACTTTCCCTCCAAAGGACAGCCTGAGAGGAAGACATGGCCCTAGTGGAATGGGCCCTAATGTTGACTGGACATGGAAGGTTTTGAATTTGGTAACTTGGTTTCCTTGATCCATCTTGCTATAGAAGACAGGGAAGGCCTTCTGGCCCTTGTACTTTCCTGCAAAGATAACTAGTAAGTTGTCAGAATTTCTGAACTTTTCAGTAGCAGATATATAGTCTTGAACTGCCTGTCTAACGTCCAGAGAGTGGAAGGAAGACTCTCTGTCATTAGAGGGGTGTTGACAAAAGGAAGGCAAGGTAATTTCCTGGCTCCGATGAAAGCTGGATACAACTTTAGCGAGAAAGCCTGGGTCGAGTCGGAGAATGATCCTATCATCCAGGACACAAAGGTAGGGTTCTCTAACGGATAGAGCCTGTAACTCGCCTAATCTGCGGGCCGAGATTATTGCAATTAGGAAGGCGGTTTTTAGGGACAATAATTTAATTGGACAATCGGCAATGGGTTCAAATGGTGGTAGAGTGAGACACGTAAGGACAGTATTTAAATCCCAGGAGGGGACACGGGAGGTGATTGTTGGATGAAGTCTGGTAGCTGCTCTAATGAACCTTCTGACCCAACGATGACTAGCTATATCTTGGTCGGAAAAACAACTTAGGGCTGAGATTTGGACCTTCAGGGTAGAGGGTCTAAGCCCCAGGTCAAGACCCTGTTGCAGGAAATCCAGGATTCTTTGAATGTTGGGTCTATGCAGGTGTGGAAATTTTTCGCCACTCCAGGAGCAGAAGCGCTTCTAGATTTTAAGGTAGATTGCGGATGTAACTTTTTTCCTGGAGGCTTTCAAGGTAGTTATAACCTTATCTGATGATAAGCCCTGTCGTTTTAAATTCTGGGTCTCAGGATCCATGCTGCTAGTTTCAGAAGCTGTGGGTTTGGGTGTAGAACCAGACCCTGATGGAGTAGATCCCCCCGTATAGGAAGGGGCCAGGGATCCTGGAGGGAGTATCTCTGGAGAAATGCGAACCAGCTCCTCTTCGGCCATAGGGGAGCAATCACAATTACTGTGGCCTTGGCCTGGCGAATTTTCTGGATTACCTTCGGAATTAAAGGAAGCGGAGGGAAGGCATAGCATAGCTTCCAATGCCAACGGATGGCGAAGGCGTCCAAGGCGTGAGGTCTGTCCCTGGGGTTTAAGGAACAGAATGTCTCCACCTTTGAGTTTACCCTGGTGGCGAATAGATCCACATCGGGCATCCCCCACTTGTCTACCACCAACCTGAATGTCTCTGAGCTTAGGGACCATTACGTATGATCGATCCTGTGGCGGCTGAGGAACTCCGCTTCCAGGTTCAACGTTCCCTTCAGATGAATTGCAGAGATGGAGGCCACTTTGTGCTCTGCCCATGAAATTTTTTTCATTGTCAGCGTTTGAAGAGTTGCTGATCGCGTTCCCCCTTGATGGGAGAGGTAAGCAATGGCAGTAGTGTTGTCTGATAGCACTCTTATATGGTGAAGACATAGTATTCCCTCTGCTGCTTTCAATGCCTCCCAGAATGCTCTCAGTTCCCTGAAGTTTGACGACTGGGATTTGATCGATTGTGGCCAGGTGCCCTGAAAAAGATGATCCCCTACCTTTGCGCCCCAGCCGGACAGACTTGCGTCCGTTACTACTTGTTTTAGGGGACTTTTCTGCCAGGGAGTCCCCTTGGATAAGAATTCTCGTGGTTCTTCCACCAGTTTAGAGACTGAAGTACCCGAATTGGTAGGATTACTCGATGATCCAGGGAGGATTGACGCCTGTTCCAGACGCCCAGGATCCAAGACTGAAGAGGTCTGAAGTGAATCTGGCACCAGGGAACTGCCGGGATACAGGATGTTAACAGACCAAGCAGACTCATTGCTTCTCTGATTGAGCATGACCTTTTCTTCTGAAAGGATTTGATTTTTTGCTGAAGAGTCGAGATCTTGTCTTGAGGTAGGAATACCGCTTGCCTTCGGGAGTCCAGGGTCATGCCTAGAAAACTGACTTTTCCTGAGGGGGTGAGGACGAACTTGTTTTAGTTTATAATCCACCCGAGGTTGTTTAGGATGGAGAGAAAATATTTCAGATCCAAGTTGATCTGATAGAGATCTTCGCTGATCAGGAGAAAGTCGTACAAGTAGGGTACCACCATAAGTCCCTTTCTCCTGACGAAAGCAACCATCTCTACCACCACTTTGGTAAAGATCCTCGGTGCCGATGAGATCCCGAAGGGGAGGGCTTTGAACTGATAATGATGAATTTTTCCCGTTACATCCTGGATTGCGAACAGGAGAAAACTCTGGGAGTCTACGTGAATAGGAATATGGTAGTAGGCATCTCGCAGGTCTATTGTACACTTGAAGACGTCTTTGTTTAGGAGTGGTATCGTAGATGCAAGGGTTTCCATCCTGAATTTCCGGTAAAGAATACATTTGTTTAAAGGTTTTAGGTTTATGATTGTTCGAAATGTATATAGTAAAAGTAGTAGTGACTACACTTGATGAGTGGATATATATAGGTGCTCTCTCCACAACCCACCCCAGGTTGTAGCAAGAAGATTAAATTGTTGTGTATAGATGGAGGGCACACAAAATATCTGGGGCAATGTGGACTGAACAATAAATATTTATTAATATATATAAAACCTATTTATACATAGATAGATAACAAGTCAGCAATCCATACCATAAGGGATAAATATTAAAACCAGAGTCATATATCTGCAGAATAAATATGATTCTTCAATAGTTGGTCAATGTCAAATAATTGCACTTGGTTATAAGTGAACAGATCGTTCATATAAAGCAGCGTATCTGTAAAGAAAATGTCTTCAAGATCTCAAATGAAAGCACCTGTTTTCCTCACAATTTTAACAGCACTCCGTGGTTCACTTTTTACACCCAAACTTGTTATAATGCGGACACATACACACAGGTAATTTTTGTGTACATTACCGGTCCGGTGGGTGTTGTGGCTGCACAATTGGAGTTTCACTGCGGGACTGAGGAGTTGGTGTTGGATCTTTCAGCGTGGAGTCACGTTCTACTCTCAATATGTGGCATCCCACGTGTGTTAAAGTGAATCACGTGACTCAGTCCATCAGCTGTGTGATGATACTAGTGCTAGTAGTCTCTGAAAAAGCTGGTGCCGGAAGAGAATAAAACAGCCAAAAAAGTAACTTGTAAACGATGAATCCTTATTGTATAGCTTTGATAAAATGGCTCCTTGTTGGTCCTTGCTGTGTACCAAACGCGTTTCGGAACAACACTGTTCCTTCTTCAGTGGTCAACCAACCAACAAGGAGCCATTTTATAAAGTCAGAAGAGGAAGGTGACCTAGCACGCTTCCTCCTGGGTTGCGGTAAATCAGAGGGATTAGCGGATATGTGGGCCAGAGATGATCGAATTTCATCCTGTATCATAGATTTAAGTTCCTCTTTCAGAGAGGGCGCTTCGTCACGTACAATGTTTGATATACAATTTTTGCTAAGCTTCTTAATTGTCTGGAAGTTTGCCATTACAGGAGATACATCTGAGGGATTTCTTGACCTTTTTTTGAGTCTCATTGGACAACTGAAAGGAGGAGAAGGTTGCTATAAGGGGACGGTCAGAGGAAAGGGAGAGGGGGGGTATGGATCCAGGGAGGTGTACATTGGAGCCAGAGGCCTGAGGAATCCCCCAAATGTAACATCTGCACATAAAGTGGGCCTCTCAAGAGATAGAGAGGAGACCCACAACATTATCTCCAGAGATAAGCAGTTAAAGACCAACAGTAAGCCTTATACAGGAGGATCAAATATTCTCCCCCCCCCCCTTTTTGCCGCAGGAGAGGGGGACCAGCAGACTCCCTGACCATGCAAAAACACCCCCTGAGGGGACTCACGGATGGCGGCAGCGGTGGTTCGGTCTCCTTAGGAGAGCGTGCGTCCGTCCCAGACATTGCGGCAGTGCGGCAGGATACTTTTCCCTCTCAGTTCCCCGATGGGTCAGCAGGAGAGGCAGGTGAGCGGCCCCAGACTTCTCAGGCCAGGAGTATCCATTGAATGTCGGGGCCTCAGCTTTAAGCCGGGCCGAACGCCGTACGCCGCCTACGTCACTCCGGAGCGCGGGACGTGAAGTCAACACATATGCGCCACAGGCGCCGGGAGCGCAACCCTGCTGAAGCCTTGGTAGGCCAGGAGGGAGCCGTCGCCCTGGGAGCAGGCCCCAGATATGACCAGAGTGAGTATTCCCATAACACCCCTGCCCAGCGTTAGTACTGGGACCGTGGGAGGGCAGGGGGACGCCATGGCAGGATGGCAGCGATTTTGTCAGGTAATAAAGAAATCATTGTAGTTCCTAGCTTCATCTCCCTGCATACACGGAGACCTTTCTCTGCCCTGTCCTCTGTAGGAACAGGAAACACTGGTGTTGGTGGTGGGAGTAGGGTATTTAACCTTTCTCTGTTCCTGCCCCTACAGAGGTCAGGGGTCAATCTCCTTGTATGCCGTTGTGATGATGCTATGGAAATACTGATTGAGGGCTGCGAAATACCTGCTTCCACAAAATACTGATTGAGGGCTGTGATATACCTGCTTCCACAAAATACTGATTAAGGGGTTTAATATACCTGTTTCCACCAAATATTGATTGAGGCCTGCTTCCACAAAATACTGATTAAGGGGTATCATATACCTGTTTCCACCAAATATTGATTGACGCCTGCGATAAACCTGCTTACACAAAATACTGATTAAGGGGATTGATCTACCTGATTGAGGGCTGCGATATACCAGCTTCCACAAAATACTGATTAATGGGTTTGATATACCTGCTTCTAGAGATGGTCTTGCGGTTCACCCGGCGGTCGTTTCGCGGCGAACATTGCGTTTTCGCGATTCGCTGAACATGCAAACATATGGAGATATTCGCGCCCGCCATATTCTTTTACATTGTGAAGAACTTTGACCCATGACACATCCATCAGGGTGTACAGGACAGCCAATTGAGACGTTTCAGCACATGGACATACCCCCTACCTTATAAATAAACCTGATCTGGCCGCCATTTTACATTCAGTGTTTTGCCAGTGTAGGGAGAGGTTGCTGTGTGGAGCAGGGACAGGCTGTTAGGGACATCAAACGCTAGCTAATAGGGCCACAAAAGTCATTTTAAGGACTGGTATAGGTGTGCTATCAATAGGTGTGATACACAGAGGGGTGCGATATACTTATAATATACTTTTATAATGAGTCAAAAACACATAGATCTATATAGTGATCACCTGGAAGTCAGGGGCCTAGAGGCTAGGGGCTTACTAGTGTCATTTTTATATAGGGTAAGGTTCCGGGCGGGGTCGCTCTTATCAAGGCGGGTGGTCTGTGGTTAGGCTATTAGGGCCAGAATAGCACCCCCTTGTAGGGCAATATCAGGGACAGTTCTTTGCCCACCCTGTCCTTCAATACCACATCATCATCTAGCCCAGGGATAGATATTTTTTGCTTTCCCTCCGGGATTCATGGGTGTGCACTGGAATTCCCCGGATTGTGGTAGGACAAATGGTTTCTGTTATGGTGCCGCCCGAGCACCTGATTTAGTGCTGCGAGCACTTGTTATTGCCTATCACATCTATGCTTTTTGCTTAACTTTAATAATTTAATCTATTTTCATTTTGAGGGATATCTTTTCCATTAACACGTCCGCCAAATTGGGTCCACATCCGTTCCGCAATTTTGCGGAATGGGTGCAGCCCCATTCATTTTCAATGAAGCCGGAATGTGCTGTCCGCAACCGCATTTGCGGATCCTCACTTCCGCATAGGTGCTTCCGTTTCCGCAAAAAAATACAAACCGGATTCCAAAAAAGTTGGGACAAATCGTGAATAAAAACTGAATGCAATGATGTGGAGGTGCCAACTTCTAATATTTTATTCAGAATAGAACATAAATCACGGAAAAAAAGTTTAAACTGAGAAAATGTACCATTTTAAGGGAAAAATATGTTGAATCAGAATTTCATGGTGTCAACAAATCCCCAAAAAGTTGGGACAAGGCCATTTTCACCACTGTGTGGCATCTCCCCTTCTTCTTACAACACTCAACAGACGTCTGGGGACCGAGGAGACCAGTTTCTCAAGTTTAGAAATAGGAATGCTCTCCCATTCTTGTCTAATACAGGCCTCTAACTGTTCAATCGTCTTGGGCCTTCTTTGTTGCACCTTCCTCTTTATGATGCGCCAAATAGGTGAAAGATCTGGACTGCAGACTGGCCATTTCAGTACCCGGATCCTTCTCTTACACAGCCATGATGTTGTGTGTTTCCAGACATGCAAGTGCCCATGCCACACGCACTCATGCAACCCTATACCATCAGAGATGCAGGCTTCTGAACTGAGCGTTGATAACAACTTGGGTTGTCCTTGTCCTCTTTGGTCCGGGTGACATGGCGTCCCAGATTTCCAAAAAGAACTTTGAATCGTGACTCGTCTGACCACAGAACAGTCTTCCATTTTGCCTCACTCCATTTTAAATGATCCCTGGCCCAGTGAAAATGCCTGAGCTTGTGGATCTTGCTTAGAAATGGCTTCTTCTTTGCACTGTAGAGTTTCAGCTGGCAACGGCGGATGGCACGGTGGATTGTGTTCACTGACAATGGTTTCTGGAAGTATTCCTGAGCCCATTCTGTGATTTCCTTTACAGTAGCATTCCTGTTTGTGGTGCAGTGTCGTTTAAGGGCCCGGAGATCACGGGCATCCAGTATGGTTTTACGGCCTTGACCCTTACGCACAGAGATTGTTCCAGATTTTCTGAATCTTCGGATGATGTTATGCACAGTTGATGATGATAGATGCAAAGTCTTTGCAATTTTTTGCTGGGTAACACCTTTCTGATATTGCTCCACTATCTTTCTGCGCAGCATTGTGGGAATTGGTGATCCTCTACCTATCTCGGCTTCTGAGAGACACTGCCACTCTGAGAAGCTCTTTTTATACCCAATCATGTTGCCAATTGACCTAATTAGTGTTAATTGGTCCTCCAGCTCTTCGTTATGCTCAAATTTACTTTTTCCAGCCTCTTATTGCTACTTGTCCCAACTTTTTGGGGATTTGTTGACACCGTGAAATTTTGAATCAACTTATTTTTCCTTTAAAATGATACATTTACTCGGATTAAACGTTTGATCTGTCATCTACTTTCTATTACAAATAAAATATTGACATTTGCCATCTCCACATCATTGCATTCAGTTTTTATTCACAATTTGTTTAGTGTCCCAACTTTTTTGGAATCCGGTTTGTAGAACATGTCCTATTCTTGTCCGCAATTGCAGACAAGATCAGGCATTTTCTATTATAGTGCCTGCAAATTGCGGAATGCACATTACCGGTGTCCGTGTTTTGCGGATCCGCAAAACACTTACGGACTTGTGAATGGACACTCATAGTTACATTATTAAAGGTTACGTTTTATCTTTATGTATATTCTAATGGATTGCCTTCCTTGTACAATGTTATAATATACTTTCTATGTTAGAAAGTATATTATAGTGCATTTGTAATGTGCGGAAGTTGTGTGCGGTTCTGCTGCGATACTGCAGGTATATAGAGGGACAAGCGTTATTGGAACAAATAATTTCTACTGGCGTGATATACCAGTCACCCCCCAAAAAAACTGATTGAAGCGGGGTTTTATATACCAATATGCTTTCTTTATAGTGCATTTGGGTACTGTATAGTGCATTTGCGCATTCGCGTACGCGAAAATTATATTGCCGATATTTCGCATTGAAAAAAATAATGAATGGAGATCGCAAATTCGAATAATACATCTGGTATGTCACTGTCCATGTTGTGGGACTATTTGTGCACTTCTAGTAATTATTTCTTGGCTGCAAATATGAGCTGAAGGTTTTTCAGGTTCGCCTGCCATTAAAATGAATGGGACCCGCCGCAAACTTGCGGTTCGCAAACATTTGATCGCGTTCGCGTACCGTCCCGGCAGATGTTTGTCCATCACTACCTGCTTCCACCAAATATTGATTGAGGGCTGCGATATATCTGCTTCCACCAAATATTGATTAAGGAGTTCGATATACCTGTTTCCACCAAATATTGATTGAAACCTGCAATATACCTGCTTACACAAAATACTGATTAAGGAGTTTGATATACCTGCTTCCAAAAAATACTGATTGAGGGCTGCGATATACCTGCTTCCACAAAATACTGATTAAGGGGTTCGATATACCTGCTTCCACAAAATACTGATTAAGGGGTTCTATATACCTGCTTCCACAAAATACTGATTAAGGGGTTCGATATACCTGCTTCCGCAAAATACTGATTGAGGGGTGCGATATACCTGCTTCCACAAAATACTAATTAAAGGGTTTGATATGCCTGCTTCCACAAAATACTGATTGAGGGCTGCGATATACCTGCTTCCACAAAATACTGATTAAGGGGTTTGATATAACGGCTTCCACCAAATATTGATTGAGGGGTTGATATACCTGTTTCCACCAAATATTGATTGATGCCTACAATATACCTGCTTCCACAAAATACTGATTAAGGGGTTCGATATACCTGTTTCCACCAAATATTGATTGAGGCCTGCGATATACCTGCTTCCACAAAAACTTCTCTTCTCTAGGGACTTTGGCACAGGGTCATTTTGAAAATGACAGGCAGAGGAAGAGGCAGGCCGTTCCGCAGGGGTGGTAGGGGTCGGGCAGGTGCACAAGGCCGGAGCCTAAGTGGGAAGTTGGAGAAGGCGGGTATGATTACTTCAAAGGGCACACCAGAGTTGGTTGAGTGGCTTCATCAACCTTCTGCTTCTGCACCCTCCTCATCCTCTGTATCTGCACCCTCCTCACTCTCTGCTGTGTGCACCCCCAAATACACCACCACCACCATAGCCCCTCCACATGAGTCAGAGGAATAATTTTCCCATCCATTCCCAGACCTTACCGATGTGCAGCCATTCTTCTAGGATGAGGAAGAGGAGGTAGCAACGGCCGCCACCCAGTGGTCTGACGACAGTACCCAGATATGCCCAAAGAAGGAGTTGCCCGCTGTTGCTGCCTACTCCAAGATCTCAAATGTAAGTGGTGGTGGTGAAGGTGACGATGATGACATGTCGATGGACGTCACATGGGTGCCCACAAGAAAGGAAGAGGAGGGGAGTTCAGAGGGGGACATGGAGCAACAGAGAGTTAGGAGAAGGAGGAAAAACAGGCAGAGCTCGCAGGGCACAGGAGGCAAAAAGCAGACTGCAAATGTATCTGGAGCGAGCCATCCATCATGCACGGTCACTTTTGGCGCTCCCAGGATGCCGGCACATGGCTCCGCAGTGTAAGCTTTTTTTAACGTGTCAGTTGCTGACAATAGTGTTGCCATCTGCAGCTTGTGCTGTCAACGCTTAAGTCGCGGTAAGCCCAACATACACCTAGGGACTACCGCCT
The DNA here is from genome assembly GCF_905171765.1 of Bufo bufo. Lineage (NCBI taxonomy): Eukaryota > Metazoa > Chordata > Amphibia > Anura > Bufonidae > Bufo > Bufo bufo. Next base: position 590,342,211 of record NC_053392.1, on the reverse strand, counting down.
TAAGAAGGCACCTGGCCTCCCATCAGCGAGCCCAGTAGGAGCAACACCGTCAGAATCCACAAAGCCACACTCCTGGCACTCCACGTCCTGCCTCTTCTCCTTCTCCTCTCTTCTCCCATTTGTCCTCCACTCCCCCTTCCACTGTGCCGTCGTCGCGCTCATCTGGCAGAAGGCTTCCGTGGCTCAAATGTTCAAGCATAAAAAGTTGATGACGCCGGATAACCCTCTTGTAGGAAAAAATGCGTATAGCAGCACAACGAAAAATTAAAGTCTTATCTTGTGGTGGTGCCAGCCGTGTTGGGAGCCAGTCAGAAGTTCCCCCTTGGATGCGTCATATAGAAGAAACCGCAGCACTCTCCTGTCTTCAATTCAGTGGAATTTATTTCACCAGCAAAACAAAATGTGACGTTTCGACCGTAAAGGTCTTTCTCAAACATTGAGAAAGACCTTTACGGTCGAAACGGCGCATTTTTTTTTTGCTGGTGAAATAAATTCCACTGAATTGAAGACAGGAGAGTGCTGCGGTTTCTTCTATATGACGGATAACCCTCTTGCCCATCGGCTGACCGCTGGCTTGTCGGAACTGCTAGCCTGCCAACTACTGCCATATAAACTGGTGGACCGCAATGGAAGGTCCCCCGGAAGGAAATATTTCTCCCAGAAGGGCATCCCAGAGCTATATGGCCACTTTCAGAGGCAAGTGAATATATCTCTGGCACACAGTGTCTGTGCCAAGATACATCTGACCACAGACACGTGGTCTAACAAACACGGGCAGGGAAGGTACATAATTTTTACTGCCCACTAGGGGAACCTTCTGACAGCCGTTAAGCATGTAACCCTTGGCTCCCTCGTGGATTTGGTGTTACCGCCAAGGATTGCATGCAGGCCTGCCTCTTATTCTCCTCCTCCTACTCCACCCTTCGTCTCCTCCTCGGCTGACTCCTCTTTTTCCACTGCTACCGCCTCTTACTCTGCGCCCCCCAAGCTCTCCAGAACCTATTCGACGTCCCAGGTGAGACATTGCCATGCTGTGCTGCGGCTGTTGTGCCTGGAAGCCAAGAGCCACACCAGTCCTGCACTGCTTTCAGCTCTGTGGTCACAGGCCAATCAGTGGCTAACCCCGCTTAATTTGACAGTTGGTAAAGTGGTGTGCGACAACGGTGCCAATCTGCTGAGCGTGCTGAAACAGGGCAAAATGACACATGTGCAGTGCATGGCACACGTCCTGAACTAAGTCGTGCAGCGATTCCTTGCCAAATACCCCGGGGTCCAGGACATCTTGCGGCAGGACAGAAAAATCTCTGCCCATTTTAGAAGATCTTGCATGGCCATGGTTCGCCTTGCTGACGTTCAGCGGCGACACCACTTGCCCATCAGACGTCTGATTTGTGACAGCCCGACGCGCCGGAACTCCGCCTTGTATATGCTTGATAGGCTGCTCCAGCAGCAACGTGCCGTTAACAACTACCTGTACGAACTCTGCAGCAGGACAGGTTCTGGGGAGCTTGTTTTTTTTTACCGTGCCAGTGGTGTGTCCTGGGTGTGGCCGCAAGCTTGTTATATACCTGTGGCTTGCAGGCTGGGGGCAGTGGTTCTACAGCCTTGTTTGGTGATGGAGCTCTGCTCCTTGTCTGGGTGATTCTGCCCAGTCCTTGAGGGCCACTTTATTGGACATAAATTGTCTTTCCTTATGTATGCTCCTGGTTCCCTACCTCACTTGTTATTTGTTAGGTGTGGGTTTATGTTCAGGGTGTGTTGTACGTCTTTATGGTTGTTACATGTCTGGGCTGTTGTTGGTGTTTCTCCCTACATGTATGTCTGACGTTTGCCCTGTATGTTGTAGTCTGTATGCAGCGCTGCTTGGGGCAGCCATGCACTGTGTGAGCATGGGGGGCTCTGGCAGAGTTGGTATGCTGGATTCCTGTGTGAGTTGTTTGTACTGTGACCTGCTGTGTGTTCGGGCTCCTGTACTGAAGCACGGGTTCCAGTTGTGGAGGCTTCGGCAGGTAAGTGAGTTGTCTTGTGGTTCTTACCTGCTGATCCTCTTGCTGTGAATGGTCTCTCCTTTTCCCTGCTTCTAGGCCTTTAGAGACTCCTGTTCCTCCGTGTTGTGGATGAACAGGTCCTCTCTCCCCTGCTCCTTTGTTAGGGATTTCCAGGGTGACTCAGGATATTAGGTATCCAGGGTATGAGCCATCCCACCATCAGGGTCTGCTTATACGGTTAGGAGTTAGGGAGAGGATTAGGGACGCAATAGGAGGTGACCTGATCCCTGATCCCGGCATTCTGGCCTAGCTGCTTCCCCTTTATCCCTTTACATTGTACGGTGGGTGGTTTCCCCCACTCCCCACCGTAACACCAACCCATCGACAGCCACCCTCCAGATCCAGCCTCAGGGAACGCCTAGACCGACAGGTGTCCGGCTACATCAGGTTAACGGCCGATGTGGACACTCTGAGAAGCGATTAACCCCTGGACTACTGGGTGTGCAGGCTTGACCTGTGGCCAGAGCTGGCACAATTTGCCATGGAACTCTTGGCTGGCCCCTCGTCGAGTGTCCTGTCCGAAAGGACGTTCAGCGCAGCAGGGGGGATCGTGACCGATAAGCGCACTCGCCTACCTCACGACAGTGTGGACTACCTCACATTTCTAAAAAGGAATTAGGCATGGATCTCGGAGGAATTCAACACCTGTGATGACCACGTGTAATTGGATTTCCTCATGCCAGCCCACACATATCCGCCACCACCCAGAACAAAGAATGGTCCTTGTCTTAGGTATATACAGCGGCATAAAAGGCCTTTTCTGTCAGGTGAATGCCTGATTTTTGGGGCCTCTACTCCAGTGGCCTACAGTAATTTTTTTATCCAGTGACCGCCTAATGTACCTCCAGACACATAATCACTAGTTATTTTCTGTCAGTTGAATGCCTAATTTTTGGGGCCTGTACTGGCCTACAGTAAAATTGTTATCCAGTGAACGCCTAATGTACCTCCAGCCACATAATTACAATGTCACGGTGGGGAGTGGGGAAAACCCCCCACCGTACAATGTCATTGATATAAGGTAGCAACTAAGCCTGGATGCTGGGATAAGGGAGCAGGTCACCTCGTAAAGCATCCATAAATCTGGCCCTATCTGTATGAGCCGACCCAGTAGGGCCCATACGCCGGAACTTCAGAACCCTGAAATACCTGAATTACCCTGAGGTAAAAAGAAAGGGACAAGAGACCAACTGGTTCATCCAAGACACGGATGAACTAGAGTCTCCCACAGGCCTAGCAACAAAGGACAACAACACCAAGGAAAAGACAGGTAAGTAACCAGTGGCCAGAGACAACTGAAAATCTAGTCACTTACCTGCCGCAGCTGCTGTAGGACACAGCTGAAGTAACCTGGAACCCAAACAGATGCGTTGCCATCCAAACACCTTCCAGATGCAGTCCGTGCTGACACACAGGAACCAGGACTCCAGCAACTGCACTTCCTAGGAAAATGGTTCACCCCTCCGGTAAACCAACCCCCTTCCAGAGGGACAACACACACAGGGAAACGTCTTGCACTCAAGCAGGGACAAACACCAACAACATCCCAGACATGAAACAACAAACAAGACGTACAACAAACCCTGAACATAAACCCACACCAAACATACAACAAGTGAGGTTGGGTACATAGAGGATACAAGGGAGACAAAGGAATGACAATGCTAAGAGATCTCGATGTCCAACAAGGTGGCCTTTAATGACTTGGCCGATGGAATAGCCACAGAATGGAGCATAGCTTCCAGCCCACAGCAAGGCAAGAGCAAAACTCACCTCCAAGCTACAAGCAAAGGCTAAATAGCTAGAAGAGACCACATCCTGATCTAACCAAGTCAGGATATTAACCTCACACACACCACACAGCAGGGAGACACAACTTAAAGGGGAAGTGCACGTGCAAACCACAAACTACACGTTGCCACAAGCAATGAGTCTGCACGGCAACCGCGTCACGGTCAAACACCAATATGACCGTGACACACAAGTTCTTTTCTGTCAGGTGAATGTCAAATTTTTGGGGCCTGTACTGGCCTACAGTAAAATTTGTATCCAGTGACTGCCTAATGTACCTCCAGCCACATAATCACAAAATCTTTTCTGTCAGGTGAATGCCTAGTTTTTGGGGCCTGTACTGGCCTACAGTAAAAATTTTAGCCAGTGACTGCCTAATGTACCTCCAGCCACATAATCACAAGTTATTTTCTGTCACGTGAATGCATAATTTTTGGGGCCTGTACTGGCCTACAGTAAAATTTGTATCCAGTGACCGCCTAATGTACCTCCAGCCACATGATCATAAGTTCTTTTCTGTCACGTGAATGCCAAATTTTTGGGGCCTGTACTGGCCTACAGTAAAATTTTTAGCCAGTGACCGCCTAATGTACCTCCAGCTACATAATCACAAGTTCTTTTCTGTCAGGTGAATGCATAATTTTTGGTGCCTGTCCTGGCCTACAGTAATATTTGTATCCAGTGAACGCCTAATGTACCTCCAGCCACATCATCATAAGTTCTCTTCTGTCAGGTGAATGCCTAATTTTTGGGGTCTGTACTGGCCTACAGTAATATTTAAACGAAAAATACAAATGTGATAGCACTCTACATCCAGCAATTTGCCTCCATGCTGGATGAGGCATTGGTGTACATTTTGGCCAAAGCGTAGTAAGCCACTCACCATGTCAAGGTCGCCTCTATTTGAGTGGTCCCTAACACTAGTTCCTACATGTTTATGGGCCATGACAGCCACACAAAATCCAGGGAATGCAGGTCAGCGTGCACGCCAAGCACACTCTGCTTTTAACCCCGTCCGGTGCCATTACAGCTTTCATCGGATCCAGGGATGCAAGTACCAACATGCACGCTGAGCCCACCATATACTTCTCCTGGAGCCAAATGGCTACTGGTAGGTTCTATATAAGCAGACTCAGTTTTATACTGACTTTAAAACCAGCCTCCAGGACAGATTGACTGGTCAGGTGTGCAATGGGACGGGGTTAATTTTGTATCCAGTGACTGCCTAATGTACCTCCAGCCACATCATCACAAAATCTTTTCTGTCAGGTGAATGCCTAGTTTTTGGGGCCTGTACTGGCCTACAGTAAAAATTTTAGCCAGTGACCGCCTAATGTACCTCCAGCCACATCATCACAAGTTCTCTTCTGTCAGGTGAATGCCTAATTTTTGGGGTCTGTACTGGCCTACAGTAAAATTTGTATCCAGTGACCGACTAATGTACCTCCAGCCACATAATCACAAGTTCTTTTCTGTCACGTGAATACATCATTTTTGGGGCCTGTACTGGCCAACAATAAAAAAAAAATTGCCAGTGACCGCCTAATGTACCTCCAGCCACATCATCACAAGTTGTTTTCTGTCATGTGAATGCATAATTTTTGGGGCCTGTGCTGGCCTACAGTAAAATTTTAGCCAGTGACCGCCTAATGTACCTCCAGCCACATAATCACAAGTTCTTTTCTGTCACGTAAATGCATAATTTTTGGGGCCTGTACTGGCCTACAATAAAAAAAAAATTGCCAGTGACCGCCTAATGTACCTCCAGCCACATCATCACAAGTTGTTTTCTGTCAGGTGAATGCCTAATTTTGGTGCATGTACTGGCCTACAGTAAAATTTCTATCCAGTGAATGCCTAATGTACCTCCAGCCACATCATCACAATTTCTTTTCTGTCAGGTGAATGCCTAATTTATGGGGCCTGTACTGTCCTACAGTAAAATTTGTATCCAGTGACCACCTAATGTACCTCCAGCCACATCATCGCAAGTTCTTTTCTGTCATGTGAATGCCAAATTTTTGGGGCCTGTACTGGCCTACAGTAAAATTTTTATCCAGTGACCGCCTAATGTACCTCCAGCCAAATAATCACAAGTTCTTTTCTGTCAGGTGAATGCCTAATTTTTGGGGTCTGTACTGGCCTACAGTAAAATCTGCATCTAGTGACTGCCTAATGTACCTCCAGCCACATAATCACAAGTTCTTTTCTGTCACGTGAATGCATAATTTTTGGGGCCTGTACTGGCCTACAGTAAAAAAAAATTGCCAGTGACTGCCTAATCTACCTCCAGCCACATCATCACAAGTTCTTTTCTGTCAGGTGAATGCCTAATTTTTGGGGCCTGTACTGGCCTGCAGTAAAATTTTTAGCCAGTAACCGCCTAATGTACCTCCAGCCACATCATCACAAGTTCTTTTCTGTCAGGGGCCTGTACTGGCCGACAATAGCTAATTTTTGGGGCCTGTACTGGCCGTCAAAAAAATTTGTATCAAGTGACCGACTAATGTACCTCCAGCCACATCATCACAAGTTCTTTTCTGTCAGGTGAATGCCTAATTTTTGGGGCCTGTACTGGCCTACAGTAAAATGTTTAGCCAGTGACCAATGTGGGGATTCGCTCTGGTAGTTAGTAGTGTTGGTCGAGCACCAAAGTGCTTCTGTGCTTTGGTGCTCGAGTAGAACACTTCCCGATGCTCAGGGGCTCTACAGAGCGCCCAAGCATAATGGAAGTCAATCGGAGAACCCAAGCATTAAACCAGGACACCCTGCTCTGAAGAAGGAGGGTGTCGGGACTATAGTTCGGCTTAGGAGTCCCTGCTCTGACTCCATATATAGCTATGTCCATATATGGAATAAGTGCTTAGTGACACCCAGTGCATTTAAGTCTAATTTAGCCTTTATTTCTGAAAAGTAACTGGCCATGCAGCTGTATAGTGTAGTGGTAAACATTCTGGGCTGTAATGTAGAAGGTTGTGAGTTCAAATCCGTCAGAAACTTTTCAGAAATGGCTAAATTAGATTTAAATACACTGACTCGAGCACACGCGATATTCGGTCGAGCATAGCGATGCTCGAGCTGAACTGGTGTTCGGCTGAGCATGCTCGCCCAACACTAGTAGTTAGGGTTAGTGGGTGCAGCACAGAGGCAAAGTACAAGTTCTTGTTTCAAATCATCAGTGTTTATTCACACGTGAAAGCAAAACAAAAACGCAAATTGCTTGGTGATCATTCACACACATGAAAAGTTCATATATAAAACAGTCACCTTTTCTCCTGGGTGTTACTTCACACCATGTTGGAAGTTCTGCCTTGTCAAGTCCACAGGCAGTCATTAGGTGGCCTGTTCACCCTCACAGGGGTCTGAGTCCTCCAGCCCGGCTCAAGCTGCAGATCCCAACACAGCCCTTTAGATTACAGCACACAGACCTCCTGAGCTCCACTGTCAGGCGGAGGTAATCCTCTCCACCTGGCAGTGCTGGCTGGTTTTTATGCCTGGCGAAACCCGGCCTTGAACATGGGGAGTAGTCACCCACCCAGCACTTTGACTACTCCAAGTAGATCAGCTATTATAGCCATACTAAGTATCAATGTGTCAAGCAGCAACTGCTGCTGACACATAAAAAACGCCTCTTACTCCACTGAGGCCAGGAACTTCGGTGACATGCACGATGATTCCTTGTAGCTTCTTACACCACCTAATGTACCTCCAGCCACATAATCACAAGTTCTTTTCTGTCAGGTGAATGCCTAATTTTTGGGGCCTGTACTCCAGTGGCCTACAGTAAAATTTGTATCCAGTGACTGCCTAATGTACCTCCAGCCACATCATCACAAGTTCTTTTATGTCACGTGAAGGCCTAATTTTTGGGGCCTGTACTCCCGTGGCCTAAAAAAAAAAAAAATTCTAGGCTCCAGCAGGGCATATTTTTGAGAGTTTCCCTTTAAGACGCATAAAAATGGCCCCTGATTAAAATACATATTTTTTGTGGGAATTTTTGCCAATGATCCCGCTCTGGTATGTAACTGTCCATGTTGTGGGACTATTTGTGCACTTCTAGTAAGTATTTGGTGGCTGCAAATATGACCTGAAGATTTTTCAGGTTCGCCTGCCATTAAAGTGAATGGGGCCCACCACTCAACCTTCAATGAAAACCAGTGATCACCCCAGAACTTCTTTGTAGCTACTCCTTTTTGAGAAGAACTGGTTGCTTGATGAAAGATCCTATGTGATGATCATTACCTTAAGAGGAGGCCATGATATTATAGGTTGTGGCTCTAGAATGAGCAAATCGGTTCGGTTTTGGAACATCTCCTCTGCATTCTGTTCCTTTCAATCTTCCTTTGACACATAAATGAATAAATTGCTGTTACACCCAATCCATTGACAAGCCAAATACATGACTTCACTAGATGTATTCAGCCACAGCTGAGAACACACACGCAGCTATTCTCATTGCACGGTCACGAGGCTATTTTGGCAAAGAAAGAAAAAAAAACTGAGAGAAATACATTGCTTACCATATTGTATGCCAACATTATCATCTACCCTTGGAAGATAACTGTATTAAGCTAACCAAAGACATACCGTTGGCCACGACAGCTTCAATTATTTCCCTTTGTTTAAATCAGAACCTTCATTGGGAAGGGGGCATAGGCTAAAAGCTATTTTCCACAATATGATTTTTTTGTACAATTGGCTGCCATTTGTTTGTTGGAAAAATTGTGTACTTGACATAACCCAAGTGTATTTTTCTTGGACAACTTCAACAGGACACCTTTCACACCTGTCTCTGTACCCAATGGGGCACATAATCTAATTCCTATCTCAGACAAACACAATGTCATAGGGACAGAAGAGCGGCTTGCAATGCTGGGGTCCTGGGTTTGAATGCGAACAAGGACGGACTGGCTATAGACCCTACAGGGAATTTTTCCAGTGTGCCGATAACCATAGTGCCACCTGAGCCCTCCTCACTGCCGCTGGCCGGGTACATACTACTGGGGGAACTATAGGAGTCATTATTAGAGGAAGTCCAGGCAGCATGCTAAAGGTAGGGATGGCTTGGTGTTGTACCCCACATCTCACCTCCTAAGCCCCTGCTCCATATCTATATTAGAGAGGAGGAGGACAGAACATAACAGCTATTGATGTCCACAACAGAGGAATACATATACTGTGGTATTTGGTTCTGTGGGATGGTATTCTATACTGCACTATGGTATTACTGACCCTGCCACCTTGAATTGGCCTCATCTACTTATGTTGCCCCAACTTCTATCAACTTGGAACTATCTACATCATTGGGGCCACTTTTAGTTTTTCTTCCAGGACCACTTTGAATTCCCAATCCGCCCTTGAATGCGACCAAGGGCAGTATTTTCATGGAATTTGTAAGTTTACCTTGGTTTCCTTCCACACTCTGAAATTTATAATGTGAGTCCCAATGGGGGCAGCGTGAGTTGTGACAATCTGTGGACAGCACTGCAGAATATGTAGATGGTATATAAATGAAGTAATAATAGGAAGTCAACTAGTACCTGTCAGTTCGGGTTTTGGAATGTGGAAAAAACTGGAGAACCCGGCTGAAATCCACGCAAACATGGGTAGAACATACAAAATCCATGCAAATGCTGGATAATGTTTGTCTTGGGTGAAAATGTCCATTCGGATTTCAGAGAACACAGAGCTCTAAAAGCCGTCCGGCCAGACCGACCTCATTCTCTACCCAGCGTGTGGTCCCGTCATACTGTGAACAATGGCCGTCTGTGATAAGCTGACCTCTTAAAAATCCATTAACACGCTGCTGATAAGATTAGAGAGCTAATTAGGAAAGAGAATCATTTTATATTTCATCATTTGAGTGTTAAAAATGCCAAAGTGGTTTCCATTAGCTGCCATAAAGTAATGTTTATTTTAGCGCGTTAAGTGAGAATTGTCAGCTCAATGCCAGATGGCAGCCCACAGCTATGGACAATTAAACATCTTGATAAAAAAAAAAGGGGCTGTCAGGATGTGAGTGTGCCCTTACACTTGGCCTTAAACTTATTTTCTAAGAATAGATTGCACTGGTAAGTGATCTCCAAGTGACAGCATTCCTGCTGTTGAGAGCGTGGGCTGTCCAGTGATGCTGGTTGTAGTAGTTGTAGTGTTGTAGTTTTCAACAGTTGGCGACAGCAGGTTACTTACTTACGACTTGCGTGTCTTAGATAGCAAGACCTGTATAGTGTGATGGGATAGAAGGAAACAAAAATCACAGCTAAGCAAAACTGTAGTGAATTACGATGAAGATCCTCAGCAGAAATCCTCAGCCGGAACTCTAATATCCGATGTAAATAGTCATTTTGATCCACACATGGATTAGCTCTAATGTAATTTAATATTGTTAATCCACAGTCTTTTAGAGAAAAATCCATGGCAGTATAACACACCTGTAAGTTTTGATTTCCATAATGCATTCATTTTTCGGTGTGCCTTATTTTCTGGAGCATGCCCTAACTGTTGGGGGAATGCTAGCAGATCCACAGTGTGCAAACATGGTCTAATATCTGTCATCTCTTCCATCACAAAATAAATAAAAAAACACAAATTCCTTATAGTATATAGGACTCTCATCATTTCTCTCAACTCCTGTGACCAACCCTACATGTAGAATCTGTACCGGAATTTGGCAACAATACATACTTAGGCCAGTTTCAGATAAGTGATGTAAAACTTGTTCATAACGATGAGCGAATTTCTCGAAATTCTTTTTGAATTTTGCTGAATCTGTCGAGAGACCTGATTCGGGTCCAACTTACTTCGACCTGAAATGAGAGTGCCCCAATTGCTCAGAAAAGTTGTGGGTGACGTTCTGTGGTCTCCTAGGACTGTATGCAACTCTTTTCAAATGCCAAGACAGCATTAGTAATATCAAAGTGACAGTGGTCTATATATGGCTCTGGGTAAACCTATGGTTGATGGAGTTAGCAAACATCCTGTGTAAAAACACATAGCACATAGTCAGATTTTTAAAAGTTTTTATTTTTAAAGAAAATTGGTCAGAAACATTTTATTGGTGGCTAATGCCTGTTGTTGCGTAGATGCACACACCATCACATGTTATTTTCCTTCATCTCTCCTGTCTTCTAATCTGAAAAATGGCTGATCAAATCATCAAAAATTAGGATTCAGATTTGACCCAAATTTTGGGGAAATTCAGGAGGAATTAGATTAGTTAATATATTTGCCCATCTCCATTTTCAGATGGTTTTTATATAGATGGTGTCCGTGTTATTTTTTTTTATTTATTTTTTTATCACAGATCTATTCACTTGAATGGGCAAGTCTTGCATGAAAATTGGACCAAAGTAGTGCACACCACAGTTCTGTGCACTTACCAGTGGTCTATGTAGAAAGTCGGGCATGGGAATTGGCCCAACTGAATTTAATGGATCAGTGTGCAGTCTAGAGATGAGCGAAGTTCTGAAAAATTAGATTTGTCTGCTTTGCCGAATTTCACAAAGAAAATCGATTTGTAACTAATTACTTTGTCACGAAGCGCATTTCTTTGTAAGTAGCAGGCACAATGATGAGAAATGGCGATCACATAGTTACATATAGTTAATAGTCATTGAACCCCTCAGATGCCGCGTTCATTGCTGATTACAGCATCTGAGGCTACAATTTAGGCCTTTCAGGAGGTAATCAGGGTAAAACTTAAATAAATAAATACTCAGCTTGTCCATTTGCTCTCGTAGAGGTCGTCGCTGCCACCTTAATTAAAGACACCGCACAAGATCACTGCTGAAGAACTGCATGCGGTATCAGCCAACATAATCCGACCTGCCCAAAGATGCAGAGACCTGAACGGAGACCACTTTCAGCATCTTTTGTGACTTGTGAGTAATTAAAAAAAACAATCCACTTGTTTCGTTCATCTTGTCATACTATCACTGGATCGTGGGCCACTCTGTATAATAAATATACTAAAATGTTAAAGGGGTTATCCGAGACCTAGAACCTTGTTTAGTTAGCCTTCATCTAGTTCCTTGTACAACTTTACAATTTACTTGCCTTTCAAATTGTGCCCCGTTCTCCCGCTCTCAATTGCAGTCACATGACACGCCTGCTGGCTTCATTTCAACACATCTGCTGCAGAGAGTAGTCAGGTCCCATAATCCCCAGCACTGATGTCGATGGAACGTCATCAGCACTGATACAACGCCCCCATTGCAGCTCCTCCACATCAACCTCCCTAGTTTAACAGAGAAGAGTGGGTGTAAACTAGGCAGGTTGATGGGTAAGAGCCACAAGGGGAGTTGTATCATCCCTGATGATGTTCCGTCGACATCGGTGCTGGGGACCCAATGACTCTCTGCAGTAGATGTGTTGAAGTGAAGCTGGTTGGCGCATCACATTACCGCAATTGAGAGCGGGTAAACGGGGAACAATTCGAAAGGCAAGTAAATTGCAAAGTTGTATGGGGGACTAGATTAAGGCTAACTAAACAAGAAGTTTTCTGTGCTAACAATACTGATGAACTATCCTCAGAATAGGTCAACAGTATCAAATTGGTGGTGGGCCAACTCCTAGCATCCCCACAATCGATTATTTGCCGTAGCTGCCTGAGCTGGAACTACCATTGAGAATGGAGCCATAAGCAAAGCTCTGTTCAAAGTGTAGTGGTCATACCAGGTTACCGCAGCTCAGCTCCCATTTATTTCTCAGTGGTTGCCATGAACAGCTGATCGGCTGTTAGACCCCCAACAATCTGATATTAGTGGTCTATAATGAGGATAAATGAAGTTTAATGTCGTTACTTTAGAAAACTCCTTTGATCGCTGGAAAAATAGATGCTGCTTTGGTTCAATTCGAACTCAGGACCCCAGTACTACAAGTCAACAATGTCAACCATTAAGCCTATGAACTACCCAATGGTACGTTCTTCAGAATGTACATCTAAAAAAAAAAGTTACATTGACTGCATGATAGATTATTATGTAATATAGGATGAAACATTCTTGGCAAAGCCCAGGAATCACTTGTCTAGGAAGACATAATGAAAGCATCATAGGTAATTTAGAGTCAAGTGCTGTTCCTTTAGGAATACGAGTCACGCTGCTATGATGAGGCTCTGAATCTCCAGATAACATTCATTCCATTACATTGTATGCACATTTTGAGAATCAAACTGTTATGATATTAAAAGATATTACAAATATTTCTCTATGAAAAGCAGATGTTTGACCATGTGGTGCTACACTGCTGTGAAAACCTTGTGGAGGAGCAGTCACACGAGAATCTACATGTTTTAGAAAGTTTTGTTGTAAAAATTTGGATGATAATGTCCTGTGTTATTGTTGTATTCCGCAGTCCAGGCATATTTGTCTACTCCCGATTCCCAGAGTGTGCATGCTACTGTTATTTATCCTCCATTGTGCTGTACAAAGAGGCTGGAAATGAGTGAGAACAAGAAAAAAACAAAACATACAATAATCAAAGCAGAGCAGTTTCTGACGTCAAGGGTATGTAGACTTTTGCAACCATTGTTTTTATTTGCATCTTAGGGCACGTTCACATCTGTGTTGGAGGCTCAGTCGCAGATTCCACCAAAATGAGCAGCTAAAAAAGCGGACACCTGAATGCATACCTCCCAACTTTTCAAAAAGGGACACTTATGGTTTATTATGTGAAAGGTCCACTTTTCTTGCATATTTATATACTTCAATAGCTTTTTTTTTTTACACAATAGCGCAAAAATGATCTGAATATAAAGATTTCTAAAATCAAAATGGCATTAAATAAGGAAATGATATGCAAGGCGGGCTTTAATATATAGATATGAATCAAGGAAACACATTCTGAATCAATATTGTAAATGTAATAATGCAAAACTATACCTCAGATCAAAATGAGGGACATTTAAGGAGCAAAGAGGGACGGAAGGACTTGGATCAAAAAGAGGGACACTTGGGAAGTATGTGAAAGGACCCCATTATAGTCAATGGGGTCTGTTCCGCTCTGTTGGTTTCAGTTATGTGCCAGATCCTGGACTTCTGTTAGTTTTGTTGTTCTGATCCTGGAGTAGAAGAATGGATATACCTAGTGGTTATGTGAACATAGCCAAAAATAAGCAACTTTTAAAAATATGTTTCATTTTTACAGTTTTTGTGCATTCAGCTCTTATAACAATGCTTCCAGTGAAATCAGATTGACCCACAGAAACCTCTAAGTGAACATTAGACTCACTAATTCAAAGCAGCCCCTCTGTGACCATTTGGGGGAGTTTAAACATGACAAGTAAGAACATGCTGAAGTCCATTATGAAGGCTTGACCACTCTGGCATGGTGTCTTGTTTGACAAAGGCCAGAAAAGCCAAATCTTCAACTACTCTACCATTCATAGAACCAACAACCACAGTCCATGAGTTCCACAGGTACACCAGCCATGCTGAACTACTGTTCTACTAATGTTCTAGCTGCAACCAAACCACTATGATGATAGTCTCAAGCAGAGAGGTAGTTGACTTTTCAATAATAATAGCCACTTACAGTATACACCATTGTGGGCCAGATTGATTGATTGTTTGGTATCTCTATTAGGACTGTTTCTCTGTAGAGTAGTGTAGAAACAATGGAGAGACACCTAAGATAAAACAGATCCCATAGTTTTGCATGGGGTCCATTTCTTGGTAGGTGGCATCATTTTCAACATCGAACGTCTCCTGTAAATATGTTGCATGCAGACTATGGTCACCAGACAGGTACAAAAATTGATGAACTTTTTCATCAGCTGCTTTCTGCTCGGGGAAAAAACAGACACAACTATGAATGACCCGCTGTATGGACATGAAATATAACGTTTCTGCATGGAGCCATGATAAGGCCTATACATTAGAGCAGTGACCCTGTCCGACAAAGCTGAGCAACATGCCAGGAAAAAATAAAACCAGGATATGGTGGGGCTACTAGGGTAAGATGGAATCACAAGGCATAGTTGCCAACAGTCTGGAATTTTCATGGACTGTCCCCAATTTCAGGCTGTCCAGAGTCAAAAATGGTCAGAGATTATGTAAGCCACACTTGTAAGTGGATGGTCCCGTATTGGTTTGGTTCTGTTGATGTTAAGTAAGACAGCAGTAAGACACCCTTTCAGGGTGGACACTCTGATTCGTAGGGGTAGAAGGGAAAGGTTGAACCAGAGAGAGGCCTGTTCCGTGGAAAGAGCCAACATGTTTTTCATATAGCAATTTAAGGACCACTAAGGAGAAATATGTAAAGTTACGGTATAAGGAGAGTGAAACCTTAAGATAGGTCTAAAGGTTGAGTGCAACAGTCAGAATTATAACATTTATATTACGTTGACCATGATGTGACATCGTTATCACATCCATTTCAAGATTATTCACAATGTTTTAATGGCAATGTTCCAAAAACTATGATTTTTAGGTTACAAAACTGACCCTCAGAGTCACTAGATTAGTAGAAAGTTTGTTCTTCCTTCATATTTTAACTGCATGAAAATAACCTGGTGGAAACTTACTGTTATGCTAGTGGCCCATGCTTGCAGCGTCCCACATCAGTGTGTAAATGGGACACTTCAAACATCTGCCTATGTATTTGTATGGTATTTCCTATTATCAGGCTGGCATTGTCATTACACCCAGTCGCCCCTAGATGGTGCTGGCACCACATAATATACCGTATATAGCTTGGGGTGTGTTTAGAACAGAAAAGTTAGTAGTTAGTGAGAGGAAGAAAAGGAGGAGAGAAACAGGCATTGTTCACCATGTAGTCTGCTATTTCTACCCCTTGGTCATGGCCAGGCTAAGGGAGTACAGCAAACATTTCTCTACAGCAACTAAGCACCAGACAGTGAGTCTATGTATAAATATGCAGTAAGCCTAGTGAGGGTAACAGCTGAACCCAGCTTATGGACCTCATCAGCACAAGTGACCAGGAGTAGCTTTCCGAGTACCTGGACACAACTGGCTGATTAAGGCCCTAATTGTCCTTATCCACTTCACAAGCCTTCCGGGACATAGTGGGAAAAAAAAACTAAACCTTTTTAGTGGAGCATCCTGCAAATAATAAAGCAGAAGTGTTTGCCTGCCGCGAGGGGAACGCCCTTATTGGATAGCTCAAGATAAGCAGAAAACAGCATATTTAGTACCAGAGTGCTATAGTTTGGACAGAAGTCTTGCCTGTAAAGAGTCAATCCAAAAGAGAACTCCTCAACTGACAATTGCCTAAGGCCTCACGCACACGACCATTGTGTGCATCCGTGGCCGTTGTGCCGTTTTCCAATGGCCTTCAATGGGTCCGTGGAAAAATCGGAAAATGCACCGTTTTGCAGCCGCATCCGTGATCCGTGTTTCCTGTCCGTCAAAAAAATAGGACCTGTCCTATTTTTTTGACGGACAACGGTTCACGGACCCCTTCAAGTCAATGGGTCCGTGAAAGAACACGGATGCACACAAGTTTGGCATCCGCGTCCGTGATCCGTGGCCGTAGGTTACTTTCATACAGACGGAAACTTACGGTTACTTTCATACTTCGTGAAAACTCATATCCGACAGTATATTCTAACACAGAGGCGTTCCCATAGTGATGGGGACGCTTCTAGTTAGAATATACTACGAACTGTGTACATGACTGCCCCCTGCTGCCTGGCAGCACCCGATCTCTTACAGGGGGCTGTGATCCGCAGCAGGGGGCAGACCCCCCTCAGGGACAGGGGCTGCCAGGCAGCAGGGGGCAGACCCCCCTCCCTCCCCAGTTTGAATATCATTGGTGGCCAGTGTGCGGCCTCCCCCGGCTCCCCCCTCCCTCTATTGTAATATCATTGGTGGCCAGTGTGCGACCCCCCCGCCCCCCCCTCTATTGTATTATCATTGGTGGCCAGTGTGCGGCCCCCCCGGCCCCCCCCTCCCTCCCTCTATTGTATTATCATTGGTGGCCAGTGTGCGGCCCCCCTCCGCCCCCCCCTCTATTGTATTAATATCATTGGTGGCCAGTGTGCGGCCTCCCCTTCCCCCCCCCCCCCCCCGATCATTGGTGGCAGCGGAGAGTTCCGATCGGAGTCCCAGTTTAATCGCTGGGGCTCCGATCGGTAACCATGGCAACCAGGACGCTACTGCAGGCCTGGTTGCCATGGTTACTTAGCAATATTACAATATTAGAAGCATCATACTTACCTGCTGTGCTGTCTGTGACCGGCCGGGAGCTCCTCCTACTGGTAAGTGACAGATCATTAAGCAATGCGCCGCACAGACCTGTCACTTACCAGTAGGAGGAGCTCCCGGCCGGTCACAGACAGCGCAGCAGGTAAGTATGAGGCTTCTAATATTGTAATATTGCTAAGTAACCATGGCAACCAGGCCTGCAGTAGCGTCCTGGTTGCCATGGTTACCGATCGGAGCCCCAGCGATTAAACTGGGACTCCGATCGGAACTCTCCGCTGCCACCAATGATCAGCCGGGGGTGGGGGGGGGAGGGGAGGCCGCACACTGGCCACCAATGATATTACAATAAAGGGAGGGAGGGGGGCCGACGGAGGCCGCACACTGGCCACCAATGATATTACAATAAAGGGAGGGAGGGGGGGCCGACGGAGGCCGCACACTGGCCACCAATGATATTACAATAGAGGGAGGGAGGGGGGGCTGGGGGAGGCCGCACACTGGCCACCAATGATATTACAATAGAGGGAGGGAGGGGGGGCCGGGGGAGGCCGCACACTGGCCACCAATGATATTACAATGGAGGGAGGGGGTCCGGGGGGGGCCGCACACTGGCCACCAATGATATTCAAACTGGGGACGGAGGGGGGTCTGCCCCCTGCTGCCTGGCAGCCCCTGATCTCTTACAGGGGGCTATGATACGCACAATTAACCCCTTCAGGTGCGGCACCCGAAGGGTTAATTGTGCTGATCACAGCCCCCTGTAAAAGATCGGGTGCTGCCAGGCAGCAGGGGGCAGTCATGTACACAGTTCGTAGTATATTCTAACTAGAAGCGTCCCCATCACTATGGGAACGCCTCTGTGTTAGAATATACTGTCGGATATGAGTTTCACGATGTAACTCAAATTCGATGGTATATTCTAACATAGAGGCATTCCCATGGTGATGGGGACGCTTCAAGTTAAAATATACCATCGGATTGGAGAAAACTCCGATCCTATGGTATATTAACTCCTGACTTTACATTGAAAGTCAATGGGGGACGGATCCGTTTGCAATTGCACCATATTGTGTCAACGTCAAACGGATCCGTCCCCATTGACTTGTATTGTAAGTCAGGACGGATCCGTTTGGCTCCGCACGGCCAGGCGGACACCAAAACGACTTTTTTTTCATGTCCATGGATCCTCCAAAAATCAAGGAAGACCCACGGACGAAAAAACGGTCACGGATCACGGAAATAACGGAACCCGTTTTTGCGGACCGCAAAAAAAAATGGTCGTGTGCATGAGGCCTAAACCTGATACAAGGAATACAATTGAACTTATTTCTGAGTCATCACTTATATCATACAAATGAACTGTGTCTGTACTGACTACCTGAAGACAATTGATTTTGTAAATGTTCAACTGTTTGATAACAACTGACTCCTCATCATTTCCACTACTAAACCATCTACTTAAGGGGACTCTGTCCCTTGTTGCTCCAATGCAACTGGCATCATGACAAACAAAAAGAACACGAAGGAGGGACCCCTCGGGCCGTTGGCCCCCATGCGCTTCACACCTGAAGCCTCCCCAGGCAGTGACTGGCTATCCTGGGTTACTTAAGGCACTTTTTCCTATGAAATGGTGCCTGAGCAATAGGTTCTAGTTATCTAGTTTCCTGCAAACATGTGCTCTTTCTCATTCATCTGCCATGTACTAACATCTGCTTGATTTCTAGATTTGTCTTTTCACTGCCTGACCTTTGCCTGTTCTCCATACTGACCCTGAGCTGCTGACCTTGGGCTGTTTATGGGATCACACAAATCTGCCTACCCTGACCTCGGCCCCTGTCCCTGACTATGGTTCTGCATGATCTCTTGGTTCTCTGCACTGGTGTCTCTTGACCCCTATGGGTAAGCAGTCACTTGAAAAGAGACTACTCCAAGAGGTAGTGGCCTGGTGGTTCCCCTGCGGCAGAGTACAGATCCCTGTACAGGAGTGAAAGGGTCCACTTTGAAAAGGCTCTTAGGAGTAGCCGCCAGCCAAATCTGTTCTGTGACACAGCGGATCCACATCCACGTCATAACACTTACCTTTCATTCAAAAGAGATCTCAAGTCAGTAATCGAGAACACGAGGAATTGGACTTGACAATCCAGAACATACAGACACCAGAGGATAAAAGTTATAAAATGCACTGGAAAGATTGCGCACATCAACAGTTTAAGAGAACGGTTTAGTACCGAGGCTTTGCTGACTATTCCAAGGTTTCTCGAAGCAGTGAAAGGGTAAACAGAGGACTAAGATATATTACAGAATATAGGTATTTGTGTAGGAGCTGCGGCCCATAAAGTCTTAAATGAAATGTAATCAGTCTTCTAGCCATAAAATATGCGAGTTCACGTAGGGATCTTTTTAACATTATCCCAGAAACCAATGCTAGAAACTTGTTTAGTCAACGGCCGGGCAATCCTGATGGCTTGAGATTCTATTTTTATTGTGAATGTTTTATCTTCTTCTCATCCAAAGTTAGAAGGAATGTCGACATAACAAGCCTCCCGGGAGCAGAGCAAGACGTTGTGATGGAGTTTAGGGGATGGCCATTATTGTTACCATGCTTTATGACTGCTCCTCGGACAGTAATAAAATTTTTGTGGTATATTTTGTTAATTCTAGTAAAAATTGGTTTTAACATCTTCAGTTCTGTGCTCTCACAAAAACTGTTAACTTCTTCGGCACAGGACGATGCAACGCAGACATTTCATATTCTTTGAGTTCTGTACTTGAGTTCATACTATGACAATTATCCTTAAAGGGGTTGTGTCACGAACTATATTCTACATTTTTCAAACTAGCACCTGGGTTTGAATACTTTTGCATTTGCATGCGATTAAAAATTTTGTATAGCCAGTGAGCTATTCAATACAATGTATCTGTATAGCGCCACCTGCCGTTTGTTCTTTCCCTTATTTTCTGTCCATCTCACGGAGCTGGTCGAACGTGCTCAGTTTAAATCTTGAACTGCCACTGAAGTAGATCCGAAGTCGCTTCGCTCAAAACTTTGTTTTAATGCTGTATGGAGATCCGTCTCCATACAGCATTAAAATGTATAGGTTCCGACTTCGGCATTTGATTATTAAACTGGAAAACCATTTTAAAATCGGTATCTGAAGTCGGCCTCGATATAGACTTGTACCTCGGTACCGGTCAGCTTCGGAACCAAGTTTTAAAATGGTTTTCAAGTTGAAAAATAAAATATCCCAAAGTGATTCAAGGAAGTCCCGCGAGACTTCGGTGATAACGAACTTGCCTCACCGGAGTCCATACATTTTAATGCTGTATGGAAACTAATCTTTGTCTAGCATTAATACAAACCTTTGAGCGAAGCATCTTTGGATCTAGGATCCGAAGCTCGCTTTGCTCATCCCTAGCCATCCTTTGCTGCAGACTGCTAGCAATTCATTCATAAGCCATAATGTAAGTAGTTACTGAAACAGTCAGATGAGGTGACAAGTCCTCTTTAGGTGCTGTGCCTTCTATACTGTAAGTAGACGGCATCACTATCTTCACTGTAAAGACTTCTAGCTTTCCAGGAAAAAGGCTGGGGAACTTCTGCCCCTTGGTTCAAATGATTAGTGGGGGTCCCATAGGAATGTACATACTCTATAGAAGTCCCTTTTGAACATGTCTCTCCTTGCAAAATCTAAATAACCATATTTCTAATTAGTGTTTAACGCATCGATGTTCATGAAGTGGACTTCGATACGAATTTCAGGGAAAGTCTGATTTGCCGCGAAGCCGAATCTCCTCGCGCTTTATGGTAATGAATCAATTTTCCCTAAAATGGTGGTAAAACAAATTCATACTCACCTCATCCATTTGAGCGAAGAGCCCTCTGCGGCCATCTTGATTGAAGATCTGGAGCAAAATCTAGTGTGTGGTGACGTCATCACGCACTACGCACGATTTTGCGCTAGATCTTCAAGCAGGAGGTCTGCAGCGGCTCTTCGCAATGGATAAGGTGAGTATTATATTTTTTTTTAACAGATTAACCCCTGATAGCCTACAGTGGTAATCTCGGATACCAAGATCAGTGATGAACATGGCATCTGAGGGGTTCAATTACGGGGGCAGCGCAATTTATCACAAAGCAAATTTTTTTTTGAAATTCG
Source organism: Bufo bufo (assembly GCF_905171765.1). Taxonomy (NCBI): domain Eukaryota; kingdom Metazoa; phylum Chordata; class Amphibia; order Anura; family Bufonidae; genus Bufo; species Bufo bufo. Next base: position 590,321,049 of record NC_053392.1, on the reverse strand, counting down.
GCAAAGCAGCCTAATCGAAGTTTTGAGGACTTCACTCATCTCTATTCCTAATGACGTATGTAGATGAGGTAATTTGGGGTCTCACTATTTGGACTTCCAGTGATAGCTGGCAGTGATAGCAAAGATTGGAAACCCCAAAAAAGGAGTTTGAGTGAGATGTTCCTTAAAGCGAACCTGTCACCGGTTTTTAACCATAAGAATCATCAGCATCCTGAGATAGTTCTCCCCCACCCTAATCATCCTAGTTTTTTTTTTTTTTAACACCTCCAAGTACTTCTTTTACAGTCCACTTTCGCTTTTTTCAAGTTATGTAAATTAAATGCTTACCTTATCACTTCCCATTCCTAACCCCACCTCCCGTTATAAGAGTGACATAATCTAAAGAGCCTACCCTCCTCCCGAACTCACGTCCCAAATCCTGCGCATGTGCAGAACCAGTCACTGATGAAAAAAAATCTAGAATATTCGCGATTACGAAGATATAGCACTATATTCTAGATCTTCACGAATTCTCGAAGTGCCGATATTCACGATAAAAATTTGTGATTAGAATATTCGCGATCAACACTATTCCTCATCTCACACTGATCATATAATGTATACTGCACAGCTGCGAGACTTGGAATAGAAGGGGTGGAGATGAGCAATCATAGAGGTAGGTGTGTCTTATTCGTTTGTGGCCGTGGCTGCACTCCAAGAGTCAGAGAACGCTGGACTCAGCTCTGAAGCATGGAGGAGACAGGACTAATCTAAGGTTCATTTACATATATGGCGGGAACATTTATTTTAGTTTTTTCTTTGAACTGATAGTTCATTCAGAATTGATTTTAATATCATTATTAATGTGTTAAAAAGTATTTATAGAAAAGTGAGCGGATAAATAGGCTTAGAAAGTGATGACAGGTTTCCTTTAAAGAAGCGACAGAAATAGCTCATGCTACCCACCACTCGAATAAGTATCCAGCATATTGGAGCCCCTCATCCTAGAGGACATCCACCAATCTAGAATTCATCACCTATCCAGTATATAGGTAATACGAGTTTGGGGTCAGAATATCCCTTTAACTTTGCTTTGAAAACATTGTCGGAGATGAAAAATAAATAAATAAATAAACAAAGACAGGGAATTTTTTTAACCCTTAGGATACCAGCGCCGTACATGTACGGCACTGGAAGCGGGGTCTGAAATCCCGGTCCCTGAGTGAAATCGCTCGGTGATCAGGGTACGATGGCTGCCTTGTACGGCAAGCGGCCATGTTTCCTAGGGGCACAGGGAGATTTTTCCTTCCCCCTGCAGCCCTGATCGCTGCTATTGGCTGGATTCCGCAGACATGCGCATTGCAGCTCCGGCTGCGATACGGAGCTCCAGGGGGGGCGGGGGGTGTCATGTGAAGGTGAATGGAGCTGAATAAGTCAGCACCTGTCTCCTCCTAGGTCAGGCAGGGGACACCATGTTTTGGGTCCCCTGCCAGCCCTGCTATTGGCTGGAACAACGATCTAGCCAATGGCAGCGCTATAGCTGCACAGGAAGAGGCAGAACTTCCCTGCATGCAGCCATTCTAGCTGGTGACTGTGTGCAGAGAGGTTCTGTGTCTTTCTGTGCTGCTGTTGGCTTGCTGGGACTTGTGGTGCACCACCACTGCAATTTAACCCTTTCCTGCTGAAAGAAGAACAAAAGAAGAAAAAAGAAGAACATCTGGAATAGCTGCACAGATTTCTTTTCATTTGCAGCTGTTCCAGATCCCTAAACCACCCTACGTCCCTGTCCCTTCCCGCCCGCCTGCCCCCCAATCCTTTTTTTACGGACGCCATTTGGTCCGTGCACTTTTTTTTTTGGTCTTTTTTTTTTTTTTTTACCATTTTCCAGCTCTGCGCCACTTTTTCTGCATGCGAGCTGTGACCACCAAGTGCTGTTCAGTGCGTACCTGCCTGATCAGCACCTGGGGATTATTTGTGCTGATTTTTTTTCCAATTTTTCATTTTTTGGGTTAAAAAAGAAAAACTGGTAGTTAGGGCTTTATATAAATATATATAGAGTTCTATATTTATATATATATATAGATATAAGTTACATTTTTAGCCAGTATTCACTGTAGTGAATTTTTATACTACAATTTTTGCACGCACACACACGATCTGTGTGCGTGCTACAGAACACCAATCAGTAGCGTGCTCAGTAGCATCTGCACATTTGAGGGGGTTTTTATTTTTAAATTTTTTTTGGGTGTGAAAAAATACCATCAGTTAGTGGTAGTTAGTTATATATATACCGTATATAAATTTCAGTTAGTGTCAGTTTAGATGTTTGCACGAACGCACCATCTGCATGGGTGTATTTTGCAGAGCACTGTAGAGAAGTTTTATACTACAGTTTTTGCACGCACGCACGATCTGTGTGCGTGCGTGCGTGCTGGAGAGCACCGACCAGTAGTGTGCTCAGTAGCATCTGCACATTTTAGAGGTTTTTTATTTTTACATTTTTTTTGGGTGTGAAAAAATACCTGCAGTTAGTGGTAGTTAGTTAGATATACTGTATATATATACATTTGTTAGTAGGTAAGTTTAGGATTTTGCACGAACGCACCATCTGCGTGCGTGCATTTTGCAACCACTGAGCACCATAACTGATTGAGTCTACTCAGTTTTCAATGCGTTTTTTTTTTGCAGAAAATATTTTTTTGTGCAGCAAAGACTTTTTTGTGCAGAAAATCTTTTTTTGTGCAGAAAAGACTTTTTTTCAGAAAATACTTTTTTTGTAGAAAATACTTTTTTATTGCAGAAAATACTTTTTTTTTTTACAACTTTCTTCTAAATTTAATTTTACATTTAATACAAGCCCCTTCACGTGTGAAAACACTACATACACACCCCTCAAACTAAATAAAGGTTTACTCACGTTACATCCCAATAAAATAAAAATCTCCCATTCATCCCAACGAGTGTACTCAGGTGAAGAGGCATAGGCCATCCTTGCCTCCGATACTGACTCTGCCAGCGAGGGAGAAGAGGATGCTACTTTTAGTGATGGCTCTGCGGTTCGCCCAGCGGTCGGTTCGCGGCGAACTTTACACGTTTGCTATCATAGAAAGTATATATTGGTGCATTTGTATGCTTCCAGAAAATACTGATTGAGGGCTTCCATATATCAGCTTCCACAAAATAGTTATTGAGGTTTTCCATATACATGCGTCCACAAAATTACTGCTTGAGGGTGATATACCATCTTCAACTAACAACTGATTGAGGCCTGCCATATATCAGCTTCCACAAAATAGTGATACAGGTTTTCCATATACCTGCATCCACAAAATTACTGCTTAAGGGTGATTTACCAGCTTCAGCTAACAACTGATTGAGGCTTGCCATATATCAGCTTCCACAAAATAGTGATAGAGATTTTCCATATACCTGCGTCCATAAAATACAGATTGCGGGTTTTGATATACCTGCTTCAACTAACAACTGATTGAGGCCTGCCATATATCAGCTTCCACAAAATAGTGATAGAGGTTTTCTATATACCTGCATCCACAAAATTACTGCTTGAGGGTGATATACCAGCTTCAACTAACAACTTATTGAGGCCTTCCATATATCAGCTTCCACAAAATAGTGATAGAAGTTTTCCATTTACCTGCATACACAAAATTACAGCTTGAGGGTGATATACCAGCTTCAACTAACATCTGATTGAGGCCTTCCATATATCAGCTTCCACAAAATAGTGATAGAGGTTATCCATATACCTGCGTCCACAAAATACAGATTGCAGGGTTTTGATATACTAGCTTCTACTAACAACTGATTGAGGCCTCCACAAAATTACTGCTTGAGGGTGATATACCAGCTTCAAGTAACAACTGATTGAGGCCTGCCATATATCAGCTTCCACAAAATTGTGATAGAGGTTTTCCATATACCTGCGTCCACAAAATTACTGCTTGAAGGTGATATACCAGCTTCAACTAACAACTGATTGAGGCCTTCCATATATCAGCTTCCACAAAATAGTGATAGAGGTTTTCCATATACCTGCATCCACAAAATTACGGCTTTAGGGGGATATACCAGCTTCAACTAGAAACTGATTGAGGCCTGCCATATATCAGCTTCCACAAAATAGTGATTGAGGTTTTCCATATACCTGCATCCACAAAATTACTGCTTGAGGGGGATATGCCAGATTCAACTAACAACTGATTGAGGCCTGCCATATATCAGCTTCAACAAAAAAGTGATAGAGGTTTTCCCTCTACCTGCATCCACAAAATTACTGCTTGAGCGTAATATACCAGCTTCAACTAACAACTGATTGAGGCCTTCCATATATCAGCTTTCACAAAATAGTGATACAGGTTTTCAATATACCTGTGTCCACAAAATTACTGTTTGAGGGTGATATACCAGCTTCAACTAACAACAGATTGAGGCCTTCCATATATCAGCTTTCACAAAATAGTGATACAGGTTTTCCATATACCTGTGTCCACAAAATTACTGTTTGAGGGTGATATACCAGCTTCAACTAACAACTGATTGAGGCCTTCCATATATCAGCTTCCACAAAATAGTGATAGAGGTTTTCCATATACCTGCATCCACAAAATACAGATTGCGGGTTTTGATATACCTGATACAACTAACAACTGATTGAGGCCTGCCATATATCAGCTTCCACAATCTATATGGCCACATAAGGCGGCAAGTTAATATATCTCTGGCACACAGTGTCGGTGCCAAGATACATCTGACCATAGACACATGGTGTAGCGAATACGGGCAGGGAAGGTACATAACTTTTACTGACCACTGGGTGAACCTTCTGACGGCCATCAAGCATGTAACCTGTGGCACCCGTGTGGATTTGGTGTTATAGCCATGGATTGCGTGCAGGCCGGCCTCTTCTCCTCCTACTCCATCCTCTGTCTCCTACTCGGCTAACTCCTCCTTTTCCACTGCTACCACCTCTTCCGCTGCATACCCCAAGCTCTCCAGAACCTATTTGACGTGCCAGGTGAGACGTTGCCATGCTGTGTTGTGGCTGTTGTGCCTGGAAGCCAAGAGCCACACCAGTCCTGCACTGCTTGCAGCTCTGTGGTCACAGGCCGATCAGTGGCTAACCCCGCTCAATTTGACAGTTGGTAAAGTGGTGTGCGACAACGGTGCCAATCTGATGAGCGCGCTGAAACAGGGCAAAATGACACACATGGCATGGCACACGTCTTGAACTTAGTCGTTCAGCGATTCCTTGCCAAATATCCCGGGTCCAGGACGTCTTGTGGCAGGCCAGGAAAATCTCTTGCCATTTTAGAAGATCTTACACGGCCATGGCCAGCCTTGCTGACGTTCTGATTTGTGACCGCCTGACCTTGTATATGCTTGATAGGCTGCTCCAGCAGAAACGTGACTACCTGTACGAACTCTGCAGCAGGACAGGTTCTGGGGAGCTTGCTCATGTGCGATGCATGCAGACTTCTGTGGCCATTTGATGAGATCACCAAACTGGTCAGTCGCAGCCAGGGCACCATCAGTGACATCGTACCTTACGCCTCCTTTCTGGAGCGTGCATTGAGACATGTCATTGATCAAGCCGTCGAGGAGCAGGAGCTGAAAGATGAGGAAGTCGCAATGTTGAATGAATTCCCAGGGGGCTACTCCATCTGAGACAAGTCAGCAGAAGTCCGAAGAGGAGTCAGAGGAGGATGGTGCCTTGGGGGAGGAGGAGGAGGAGCAAGAATAGCAGGCTTTAAACTTTTCGGGGATCCCTGGTGTTGTTTGTGACTGGGGGGAGGAGACCGAGGACGACATTCTCCTGGGCAATGAGCAGGAGCCAGGGTGCTCCACCGCTTCCAATTTAGTGCAAATGGGAGCCTTCATGCTCCAGTGTTTGAAGAGGGACCCCCGAAAAAAAAGCATAAAGGTCAAGGACCTGTACTGGGTGGCAACATACTTAGACCCCCGATGCAAACAAAAAATGGCGGACATGTTACCAGCATCACAGCATCACATTTCCAGGCCTTGCTGTGAGAGATGCTGCATTCTGCTGTTGAGGGCACTGTCATGGGAATTTCCACCCACAGCTAAACAGGTAAGGGTACCAATCCTACCGTGCCTGCAAAAAGATGGCGGTTTGAAGATGTGTTGGTCACTTCGGATATGAGATCATTCTTGCAGCCAACCCATCGACAGCCGCCCTCCGGATTCAGCCTCAGGGAACGCATAGACCGGCAGGTGTCCGACTACAACGGGTTAACGGCCGATGTGGAGGCTCTGAAAAGCGAGAAACCCCTTGACTTTACTTGCCGACAGTTATATATTTATCCTGTGATCGCCTAATGCACCTCCTGCCACAGAATCCAAAGTTCTTTGCTGTCAGGTGAATGCCTATTGCCTAATTTTTGGGGCCTGTACTGGCAGACAGTTAAATTTTTTAGCTCTAGCCACATAATCACACCCTTGTCTCACTCCTCTGCCTCTCATTATGGTGGCGTGTGAACCGCATTCACCATAAGGACCTTATAATGTCACAGGGTGATGTGACTGTGCCCCCCACCCTGTACTGTGCCCCTCACTCCGTACTGTGCCCCCTTATACCCCCTTATACCCTGTGCAGTGCCCCTAGTCATTCCCTGTACTGTGCCCTCTTATACCCTTTTTTTCCGGTCACAGTATGGCGGTGTTATCCGGTCACTGTGTGTTTTCCGGTCAATGTATGGCGGTGGTATCCAATAACTGGATGGCCATAACTGTATCCCTTTCCCTGCCCACGCCATCCTTTTTTAGACCTGGCATGAGTGGGGAAAATATGCAGATTGCGGTGCTAAGGACCTTTTCTCCACAATCTGTGTCAGAAATACAACTAACATAGACGTATTTCTATATAATAAATGACCACCTAATTGGATTATTATTCGGGGGTAGGGCTAATATCTTATTATTCTGACACTAGGGCTGGGTTTCTGACACTAGGGCTGGGTTCACATCGTATTTTATGCCATCCATTTATTGTATACCAAAAATGGATGCATTAACAGATGCCTCAGACTTATGCCGTACAATAGCGTTCGTTCACCATACAGTTCCATGGTAGAAAAAAAAGTACATTGATGTATGCATTTTTTAAATGGACTCTGCAGGATACAAAAACGTGGAGTGCTGCACATTTGTATACTGTACATGAAACCGATAGGAAATAAAAAATTTCTAGGCACCAGCAGGGCACATTTTTGAGAGTTTCCCTTTAAGGCGCATAAAAATGGCCCCTGTTTAAAATACATTATTTTTGTGGGAATTTTTGCCAATGATCCCCCTCTGGTATATCACTGTCCCTAGTGTGGGACTATTTATGTACTTCTAGTAAGTGTTTGCTGGCTGAAAATATGACCTAAAGGTTTTTCAGGTTCGCTTGCCATTAAAGTGAATGGGGCCCGCCGCAAACACGAGGTTCGAGAACATTTGATCGCGAACGCGCATTCACAAATCTTCCATAACTAACCCTCAAGCTATTAAAAAACTGATTTTACAAACTTTGCTAACCCTTTAGGTGCCCCATGGGAATTAAATGAAAATGGGAATGAATTTTGAAAATTTCACTTTTTTTTTGCAGATTTTAAATTTTAATCTATCTTTTCTGCAACACATCAAGAGTTAACAGCCAAACAAAACCCCAAATCTATTACCCTGAATCTGGAGTTTACAGAAACACCCCATGTGTGCTCTAAAACTGATGTATGGGTTCACAGCAGGCTTCAGAGTGGAAGGAGCACCATATGGCTTTTGGAGAGCGGATTTAGCTGGAATGGTAATTGGGAGCTATGTCGCATATGAAGACACCCTGAGGTGGCCCTACAGTGGAAACCCACAAAAAGTGACCACATTCCAGAAAATACACCCCTCAAGGAATATTTCAAGGTGTGTAATGAGCACTTTGACTCATCAGGCGTTTCACAGAATTAGGAAACACTTGGCTGTGAAAATGAAAAATTAAATTTTTTTTCCCAAAAAAGTTGATTTACACCCACATTTTTCACTTTCACAACAGGAAACAGGACAAAATGCACCCCACATTTTGTTCGCCATTTCCACCTGAATACGCCAACACTCCATATGTGCTCAAAAAATGATGTATGGATGCATAGCAGGGTTCAAAAGGGAAGTAACGCATAAGGCTTTTGGATTACATATTTTGCAGGATTGGCTTTTGGGAGCTATGTCGCATATGAAGACACCCTGAGGTACCCCTAGAGTGGAAACTCCAAAATAGTGACCCCATTATGGAAACTACACCCCTCAAGGAATATTTCAACATGTGTAGTGAGAACTTTGTCCTCAAAGGGGATTCATGGAATTGGCTGTGAAAAAGAATTTTTTTTATTATTTCCGGAAAAATTGAATTTAGGCCAAAATTTTTCACTTTCACAAGAGGGAACTGGAGAAAATGCACCCCCTAATTTATTTCCCATTTTCTCCTGATTTACATCAATACCTTATATGTGCTTGTATACTGTTATATGGGCGTACCACAGGGGTCAGAAGGAAAGGAGCACCAAATGGCTTCTGGAAGGCAGATTTCATCTGAATAATTCTTGCAATTGAACACACCCTGAGGTACCCCTAGAATGGAAACACCCAAAAAGTGACTGTTCTCCTAAAATGATGAATGGGCGCACAGCAAGCTTCAGAGTGGAAGGAGCACCATATGGAGTTAGGAGAGAGGATTTAGCTGGAATGGTAATTGGGAGCTATGTCAGATGTGAAGACACCCTGAGGTGGCCCTACAGTGGAAACCCCCAAAAAGTGACCCTATTCTGGAAACTACACCCTTCAAGGAATATTTAAAAGTGTGTAGTGAGCACTTTGACTCATCAGGCGTTTCACAGAATTAGGAAACGCTTGGCTATGAAAATGAAAAATTACAGTTTTTTCCAGAAACAGTTGCTTTACACCCACATTTTTCACTTTCACAAGGGGTAACAGGACAAAATGCACCCCACATTTTGTTCCACATTTCCCCCCGAATACGCAACACCCCATATGTGCTCAAAAAATTATGTATGGGCGCACAGCAAGACTCTAGATTCAAACAGCTAAATATGGATTTTGCTGACCTGAATTGGCAGACATGGATTTTAGGTGCCATGTCGCATTCAATAAATTCCTGAGGTCCCCAGAAATGAAAAAAAAAAACAAGAAGTGACCCCATTTCGGAAAGCGCACACCCATACGAACATTTTAAGTCGTAGAAAAGGTACTTTTCAGCAAATTGGTGACTCACAGAAGGCAGAAATACTAGACAAAGCATTTCAAAGCACACATTTGTAAAAATGAAAAATTACTAGCAGACCCCAATTTTTCACTTTCACAAGGAGTTAAAGGAGAAAATGCACCCCAGTTTATATTCCCCATTTTCTCCCCATTTTGCAAACACCCTATATGTGCTTGTAGCCTGTTGTATTGGCGCATAGCAGGGAAACTGCAAAATATGAATCTTGCTGACAGGCCTGAATTGGCAGAAGTGTTTTAGGTGCCATGTCGCATTAAATACATTTCCTGAGGTGCCCAGAAATGAAAAACCCCAACAAGTGACCCCATTTTGGAAAGAGCACCCCCGTACAAACATGTTAAGTGGTGGAAAGGGTACTTTTTAGCAAACAGGTGACTCTTAGAAGGCAGAAACAGAGAAAGAATTTCAAAGCACACATTTGTAAAAATGAAAAATTACTAGCAGACCCAAATTTTTCACTTTCACAAGGGGTTAAAGGAGAAAATGCAACCCAGGATATATTCCCCATTTTTTCCTCATTTTGCAAATACCCCATATGTGCTTGTAACCTGTTGTATTGGCGCACAGCAGGTCTCTAGAGGCAAAGTGCAAAATATGGTTTTTACAGGCCTGAATAAACAGACATGAATTTTAGGTGCCATGTCGCATTAAATACATTTCCTGAGGTCCCCAGAAATGGAAAAACCCCAAGAAGTGACACCATTTCGGAAAGAGTAGCCCCCTATGAACATTTTAAGTGGTGGAGAGGGTATTTTTCTGCAAACAGGTGACTCAGAAGGCAGAAATACTAGAGAAAGCATTTCAAAGCACACATTTGTAAAAATGAAAAATTACAAGCAGACCCCAATTTTTCACTTTCACAAGGGGTTAAAAGAGAAAATGCACTCCAGTTTATGTTCTCCATTTTCTCCCCATTTTGCAAACACCCCATATGTGCTTCTAGCCTGTTGGCGCATAGCAGGTCTCTAGAGGCAAAGTGCAAAAAATTATTTTTGCAGGCCTGAATAAACAGACATGGATTTTAGGTACCATGTCACAATAAATACATTTCCTGAGGTCTCCATAAATAAAAAAAAAGCCAAGAAGTGACCCCATTTCGAAAATAGCACCCCGTACGAACATTTTGGCCTCATGCACATGACAGTTGTTTTTATCGGCCTCCGTTCCGTTTTTTTTGTGGATAGGATGGGGACCCATTCATTTTAATGGGTCAGCAAAAAAATGTTGATAGTTCATCCGTTTGTGTTCCGCGTCCGTTGTCAGTGTTTCCCTTCAGCAAAAAAAATAGTGCATGTCCTACTTTTTTCACATTTGCGGACAAAGATAGACATTTATTACAAGGGATCTGTGGAAAAAAACAGATCCTCCCCAAAAAATGGATGCCGTATCCGTTTTTTTGGCGGACGCACAATTTGCGGATGCAAAAAACAACTGTCGTGTGCATGAGGCCTTTAGGTGGTAGAAAGGGTACTTATCAGCAAACAGGTGACTCACGAAGGCAGAAATACTAGAGAAAGCATTTCAAAGCACACATTTGTAAAAATGAAAAATTACTAGCAGACCCTAATTTTTCACTTTCACAAGGGGTTAAGGGAGAAAATGCAATCCAGTTTATGTTCCCCATTTTCTCCCCATTTTGCAAACACCCCATATGTGCTTGTAACCTGTTGTATTGGCGCACAGCAGGTCTCTAGAGGCAAAGTGCAAAAAATGGTTTTTGCAGGCCTGAATAAACAGACATGTCTTTTAGGTGCCATGTCGCATTAAATACATTTCCTGAGGTCCCCAGAAATGAAAAACCCCAACAAGTGACTCCATTTCGGAAAGAGCACCCCCTTAAGAACATTTAGGCTGGGTTCACACGGGCGTTGCGGGAAAATGTGCGGGTGCGTTGCGGGAACACCCGCAATTTTTCCGCGCGAGTGCAAAACATTGTAATGCGTTTCGCACTCTCGTGAGAAAAATCGCGCATGTTTGGTACCCAAACCGGAACTTCTTCACAGAAGTTCGGGCTTGGGATCGGTGTTCTGTAGATTGTATTATTTCCCCTTATAACATAGTTATAAGGGAAAATAATAGCATTCTGAATACAGAATGCATAGTAAACTAGCGCTGGAGGGGTTAAAAATAAAAAATAATTTAACTCACCTTAGTCCACTTGATCGCGTAGCCCGGCATCTCCTTCTGTCTCCTTTGCTGAACAGGACCTGTGGTGAGCATTAATTACAGGTAAAGGACCTTTGGTGACGTCACTCCGGTCATCACATGATCCATCACCATGGTAAAAGATCATGTGATGGATCATGTGATGACCAGAGTGACGTCATCAAAGGTCCTGTTCCTGTAATTAATGCTCACCACAGGTCCTGTTCAGCAAAGGAGACAGAAGGAGATGCCGGGCCGCGATCAAGTGGACTAAGGTGAGTTAAATTTTTTTTAATTTTTTTTAACCCCTCCAGTGCTGTTTTACTTTGCATTCTGTATTCAGAATGCTATTATTTTCCCTTATAACCATGTTATAAGGGAAAATAATAATGATCGGGTCTCCATCCCGATCGTCTCCTAGCAACCGTGCGTGAAAATCGCACCGCATCCGCACTTGCTTGCGGATGCTTGCGATTTTCACACAGCCCCATTCACTTCTATGGGGCCTGTGTTGCGTGAAAAACGCAGAATATAGAGCATGCTGCGATTTTCACGCAACGCACAAGTGATGCGTGAAAATCACCGCTCATGTGAACAGCCCCATAGAAATGAATGGGTCGGTATTCAGTGCGGGTGCAATGCGTTCACCTCACGCATCGCATCCGCGCGGAATACTCGCCCGTGTGAAAGGGGCCTTAAAGTGGTGGAAAGTGTACTTTTCAGCAAACAGGTGACTCAGAAGGCAGAAATACTAGAGAAAGCATTTCAAAGCACACATTTGTAAAAAAAATTGAAAAATTACTAGCAGACCCCAATTTTTCACTTTCACAAGGGGTTAAGGAAGAAAATGCACCCCAGTTTATGTTCCCCATTTTCTCCCCATTTTGCAAACACCCTATATGTGTATTGTAGCCTGTTGTATTGCAGGGAAACTGCAAAATATGGATTTTGCTGACAGGCCTGAATTGGCAGACATGTATTTTAGGTGCCATGTCGCATTAAATACATTTCCTGAGGTCCCCAGAAATGAAAAACCCCAAGAAGTGACCCCATTCAGGAAAGAGCACCCCCATATGAACATTTAAAGTGGTGGAGAGGGTAGTTTTCAGCAAACAGGTGACTCATAGAAGGCAGAAATACTAGAGAAAGCATTTCAAAGCACACATTTGTAAAAATAAAAAAAATTACAAGCAGACCCCAATTTTTCACCTTCAAAAGGGGTTAAAAGAGAAAATGCACCCCATTATATGTTCCCCATTTTCTCCCCTTTTTGCAAACACCCCATATGTGCTTGTAGCCTGTTGTATTTGTGCACAGCAGGTCTCTAGAGGCAAAGTGCAAAAAATGTTTTTGCAGGCCTGAATAAACAGACATGTATTTTAGGTGCCATGTCACATTAAATAAATTTCCTAAGGTCCCCAGAAATGAAAAACCCCAAGAAGTGACCCCATTTCGGAAAGAGCACCCCCGTACGAACATTTTAAGTGGTAGAAAGGGTACTTTTCAGCAAACAGGTGACTTACAGAAGGCAGAAATACTAGATAAAGCATTTCAAAGCACACATTTGTAAAAATGAAAAATTACAAGCAGACCCCAATTTTTCACTTTCACAAGGGGTTAAAGGAGAAAATGCACCCCAGTGTATGTTCCCTATTTTCTCCCCTTTTTGCAAACACCCCATATGTGCTTGTAGCCTGTTGTATTGGAGCATAGCAGGTCTCTAGGGGTAAAGTGCAAAAAATGATTTTTGCAGGCCTGAATAAACAGACATGTATTTTAGGTGCCATGTCGCATTAAATAAATTTTCTGAGGTCCCCAGAAATGAAAAACCCCAAGAAGTGGCCTAATTTCGGAAAGAGCACCCCCTTACAAACATTTTAAGGGGTGGAAAGGGCACTTTTGACCTAACAGGTGTTTCACAGAAATGAATATGTAGTGGTTGGTGAAAAGTGGATATGTAAGTTATGGGGACTAAATCAGAGATATAAGGTCGTAAAACTACAGGGTACATCAAGTATGAAATTAAATTAATGCTCCATGGATGAGTGGTAGATTCTGAAACAATCTTTGATGCACAGGCCAGGTTTTTCTGGGCAGGTTCCGCAATGGTAAATGGTGTCTTTCCTTATCCGCCTTTTGGAACACACCCTGCATCTTTTTTGGGTCCTTCCCTTCTTCGCTGTTTGTGGGACTTCACCAGGGAAATGTTGCCCTGGTCATACTCGGGCACAGTAACTTGCAGAGGTACTGGGGCCCTCCATTGCTTGGTTTGGAAGAATTAGGGCCTTTATCACCACCTCTTGAAATTGTAAGAATGTTCTTGTCTGGCCTCTAGATCTAAATAGTACGTATGCATTGTACAGCGCCATCTGTACGAGGTGCATGGACAGCTTTTTATACCACACTTTTGTTTTTCGTGTGGCACTGTAGGGTTTCAGAACTTGATCCCTCTTGTCCTTGTACTTAACCACCAACATGTTCTCATTGAGGAGAGCACGGCTGTCTCCTTTTCTTAGTGGTTACCCTACGAGGGATCTAGGGAGGCCTCTCAGATTTTTGCGTACTGTGCCGCACGCCACAGTACCTCTGGAACTTAGTGACCGGAACAGTGATAGATTCGAGTAGTAATTATCCACGTATAGATGGTAACTCTTATCCAGCAGTGGGTGCAGTAAGTCCCACACTATCTTCCCACTAACTCCTAGGACAGGAGGGCATTTTGGGGGTTCAATCCGAGTGTCCCTCCCTTTATAAACCCGGAACTTGTGAGTGTACCCAGAGTTACTCTCACAGACTTTATACAGTTTTATGCCATACCTTGCCCGCTTGCTGGGCAGGTACTGGCAGAATCTTACCCTCACTTTGAAAAGTAACAGGGATTCGACTATGCAGACATTTTGTTCTGGGGTGTACACTTCTGAAAACTGCGTTGAAGTGGTCAAGGATGGGCCTAATTTAAACAGACGGTCAAATGCGGGGTCATTCTGGGGTGGACACTCTGCATTATCGTTGTAATGCAAAAACTTCAGTATTGATTGGAATCGATTACGGGTCATGGCATTACTGTAAATTGCAGTGTGGTACAAGACATCCGCACTCCAATACTGATTAATCTTTGTTTTTTTTACTATGCCCATATGCAGCAAGAGCCCCCAAAAGGTCATCATCTCTGCTGAATTTACTGGGGTCCAACCTTGGGGTCTAGTGTATGGCGATGTAGGGCGCTGGGAAATAAATTGCTGGGCGTATAAGGCCTCTTGCACACGACCGTTTGGCTTTTTCAGTATTTTGCGGTCCGCAAAACATGGATCCGCAAAAAATACGGATGATGTCCGTGTGCATTCCGATTTTTGCGGAACGAAACAGCAGGCCCCTGATAGAACAGTACTATCTTTGTCCGTTATGCGGACAATAATATGTTCTATCTTTGAACGGAATGGAAAAATGGAAATACGGAAATGAATGGTTCTATATACGGTCCATATATGGAACGCAAAAAATGGAATGTAAAAGGAAAAAAAATAAAACGTTTGTGTGCAAGAGGCCTAAATTTGTTTGGGTTACCATCAAATTTATAAAATCTTCATAGAAAAAGATTTTTAAAAAATCAATTTCAGTGAAGCTCACACAGTCTATCTGAATTCCTGAGTTGCCCACAAACTCAGGAATTTGGTACTGATAATTCTCAGTGGGTGGGGTCCATGTGGGCTCTCTCTGGGGGGCTGCCTCCTCTGCTACCCTGGGGCACCTTCTAGAGGGTCCCTCATCAGCGGATGATAATGATGATGAGGGGGTAGAGGAGTAGAGGAAAGTGGGGGGTGTAGTTTCTAAAATTGGGTGATTTATAGGTGGTTTCTAATATGTAAGCCCCAGAAAGTGACTTCATAACTGAACTGGTCCTGAAAAAATTGGGGTTTGGAAATGTTCTTAAAAATGTTTTGCTTCTAATGTCCCAAAAAAATAAAATGTCATTTTCAAAATGATCAAAACATTAAGTAGACATATGGGGAATGTAAAGTAATAACTATATTTGGAATTATATCTATTATGAAAGTAGAGAAATTGAATTTAAGGTGAAAAGTGGCTCGGTAGTGAAGGGGTTAAAATAACAAAATAATCCTATAATTGGTTACATTTGCCTCTGTTCTGGCACCACCGCTCACATCCTTCCTGCCAGACTTTGATACATTGCTGTAGTAGCCACGTGTCAGTATACCCTATGTATTTGCTCTATGTGCCACAACTCTGCTGAGGCCAGTGATTGGCTGCAGCAGTCACTTGGGTTACACAAGCACGTCATCGGTGCAGCCATGTAAAAAAAATTGCAAGAGAGTCGACCAGAGTGGCAATTCTGGAGCTGAAGGGCAACTGAATCTGTGGGGTACAGGATATTTTATTATTTTAACACATTCTTTTTTTAGCTTGAACAAACCCTTGGGGTTGTCGAAATCCTAACTTAAGGGCTGGAATGAGGACCGGAGGTGTGACATCTCATTTTTCATCACATGCACCTCCGCAGCCATTAATTAGCCTCAGCAGTGGCCTCCCTAAGCACCACGTGATGACCGAGGCTAGTGAATGGCGGCAGCAATGCAAGTGATGAAAAATGAATTTAAAGTTAGGGGGTAAGACAAACCCTTTAAAGAAGCACTGCCGTTTTTTGTTTTTAATTTTGCATGTATTACTAAATCACCACCAGTATCCTAGTAGTGTCATTTGTTATACCCTAAGGCCTAGTTCACACGAACGTATGGCTTTTATAGTTTTTTGCGGTCCGTTTTTCACGGATCCGTTGTTCCGTTTTTGAGTTCCGTTGTGTTTCCGTTTCCTTTCCGTTTTTCCGTATGGCATATACAGTATACAGTAATTACATGGAAAAAATTGGGCTGGGCATAACATTTTCAATAGATGGTTCAAAAAAAACGGAACGGATACGGAAGACATACGGATGCATTTCCGTATGTGTTCCGTTTTTTTTGCAGACCCATTGAATTTAATGGAGCCACGGAACGTGATTTGCGGCCAAATATAGGACATGTTCTATCTTTAAACGGAACGGAAAAACGGAAATACGGAAACGGAATGCATACGGAACACATTCGGTTTTTTTTTGCGGAACCATTGAAATGAATGGTTCCGTATACGGACCGTATACGGAACACAAAAAAACGGCCCGTACACCCGCAAAAAAAAAACGTTCGTGTGAACTAGGCCTAACTCAGTTGCATCCATACATTTTGAACCTTTTGATTATGGGAACTTACATCATGTGATCTCAAGTCTGACTTGTTGCTTTAAAGGGGTTCTGCACCTCGTACCGGGTGTCGGACCCCTGCAGACTGTTAAAGTTTTTTTTTAGCATTAGGCACCGTTTCAAATTTGGAGCCCAGCTTGCTGTACCTGTTTATTAAAAAAAAAATATATAAAACATACACAGTCTCAAAAAAGTATTCATACCCGTTAAATGTTTTCATGTTACACACATTTTCACGTAAATTTATTGGGATTTTATGTAAAAGACCAACACAAAGTAGCAAGTATGTGTGAATGATACTTGGTTCTCAAAATGCTTTATAAATAAAAATCTGGAAAGTGTGGCGTTCATTTGTAGTCAGCACCTGAGACAGTACTTTGTAAGACCACCTTTTGCTCATATTACAGCTGCAAGTCATTTGGGGTATGTCTCTATCAGGTTTGCATATCTAGAGGCTGAAATTTTTTACCCATTCTTCGTTGTAAAATAGCTCAGGCTCAGTCAGATTGGATGGAAAGTGTCTGTCAAAGGCAATTTTCAAGTCTTTCCACAGGATCTCAATGGGATTTAGGTCTGGACTGTGACTGCGCCATTCTAAGGCCTCATTCACACATACGTGGATTTTCACGGACCGCGGTCTGACAAAACCCGGCCTGCCGTTCTGCTGAGTGCACGGTGTCATTGGTTGCTATGATGCCGTGCGCTTCGTGCTACCGATGCCGTGCGCTTGTGCACTCAGCAGGACGGGTTTTCACGGACAATCCACGTATGTGTGAATGAGGCCTTACACATGAATATGCTTTGATTTAAACCATTCCATTGTAGCTCTGGCTGGATGTTTAGGGTCGTTGTCCTGCTGGAAGGTGAACATCCGCCCCAGTCTCAAGTCTTTTGCAGCCTCCACCAGGTTTTCCTCCAGGATTGCCCTGTATTTAGCTCCATCCATATTGCCATCATTTGACCAAAGCACCTTATTCCGCATATTTGCTGTGTCCCTTATATGGCTTGTGGCAAACTGCAAACGGGACTTCTTAAGGATTGCTTTCAAAAATGGCTTTTTGCCATTCTTTCATAGAGGCCAAATTTATGGAGTACATGGTTAATAGTTGTCCTGTGGACAGATTCTCCCACCTGAGATGTGGATCTCTACAGCTCCTCCAGTGACCATGGCCTCTTGGCTAATTCTCTAATTAGTACTCTCCTTGCCTGGGCTGTCAGTTTAGGTGAATGGCCTTGCCTTGGTAGGTTTGCAGTTGTGCCATATGCCTTCCATTTTTGGATGATGGATTGAACAGTGCTCCATGAGATGTTCAGAGCTATTTTTTCTACAACCTAACCGTGCTTTACACTTCTCCACAACTTTATTGTTGACCTGTCTAGTGTGTTCCTTGGTTTTCATGATGCTGTTTGATCACTAATGTTCTCTAACAAACCTCTGAGGCCCTCACAGAACAGCTGTAGTTATACTGAGACTAAATTACACACCTGTGGACTCTGTTTACCAATTAGGTGACTTCTGAAGGCAATTGGTCTCACTGAATTTTATTTAGGGGTATCAGAGCACAGGGGGCTGATTATAAAAGCACACCCCACTTTTTAGATTTTTATTTATAAAATTTTTTGAAAACCATCTATCATTTTCATTTGACTTCACACATACTTGCTACTTTATGTTGTTCTATCACAGAAAATCCCCCAAATCATACATTTAAGTTTGTGGGTGTAATGTGGTAACGTTAAAGGAGTATGAATACTTTTTCAAGGCAGTGAACTTATCTGCTCCGTTTTGGCTCCCTGCCACTCCGTTCCAGCCCTTGTCCTTAAACTTTCTGGATGGATGGGGTCATGTGCACCGTTTCAGCCAATGTGCCGATTGGGGACTTGTCACCACTGAGAGCAGTCATTGACTGGGATGGCATGTATGACCCAGTCTGTCCAGAAGTTTACAGGATGGGGACCAGATGGCCACAATAGAGAGCCAAAAAGCCAGAACAGACCAGCGAGGAGCAAGTGAGTGTGGTTTCTTTACCAGGAACCGCAGACTACACTTCAAAACTGTAAAAAAAACTTATTTTTTTTTAAATAAAAATTATATATAAATATTTATAATATGAAATGACAAACACATAACTGTACAACTGAAATAATTTATTTACCACTACAGCACCACGAAAACAAACATACAATGTGTTAAAATACAGAATAATCAGTCAAAAATACAGCTGAACTGGTTGTATATTTATTTTCTCCTACGGTCTATACAGGTGTATTGTTGATAAAACAGCCAACACTGAACTTAAGTTTCTCATTTATGGAATTTTTTTTGAAACAATACATTATAAAGAAAAAAATAAACCAAATTCAAATAGAAACACCGAAATCCAGAAGTGGCACGTAAAAAAAAAAAAAAGACTAAACAATGCACTTTTGAAGAAATTCATTTCACTCACATTTAATTGCCTCCACCACAGGGTAATGGATTTGACATGCAAAATAAAGAGGCCTTTGCTATCCAAAATACCTCCAGTAACCATTACTCATTTGCTTCTCTCTTTAATCATCTCAACCCTTCAAAATTGCTTTACTGAAATCTTGGCGTTTTTCCTGGAAAGCGGAAGTCAAACAAAAGTACTAAGAACGGTTTAGTCAATATTTTTATATTTTTTTTCTTAAAGTTCATGTTAAAAAATGAAAATACACCTTTCAGGGGTTGTTACTGTTTATATGGTGCTTCACGGCCCTTTATAAAATATTTTACACTGAAATTACTGGAATATGGCATATTCACTGCACCTTCCTAGCAAAATGAAAAATAAAAAATAAAAAAAATTGTAAAAAAAAAAAAATTACAAAATAAAAACACAAGTTGTTCCTGCTCATATTTATAACTATTTACATAGTTGAGAAGAAAAAAGGTCTTTTTTTTTTTTTAAAGCATACTGTAGGTTGAAGAGTATATCATGAGCTAGTGTATCAACGGGTATTTCAGTAACATTGAGAATTATTGGGCATTAACTGTATTGAAAAAATGTCATTTGTGCAAAAAAATGGAAACAATTATAACTTTGGTGCCATCAGTTGTAGTAAAAATGGAAAGGTTTAAGATCAACAATTTTTTTCAATATTTTAAAAAGCCATAGTAACAAAATTGACAAAAAATCATTTCATGTTCAGGAATCCCAAATGTAATTTTTTTTTTAACAAGAATTGAATTTCCTTAAAACCTAATTTAATTCATCATTTATCTTATGGTTTTGGCCACACATATATAGCAGAATTGTGTGCTCAGGGATTGTACAAACTACTTCCTGTGGTTACAGATCCATCGTCATTCCATATGCTTTCAGTAGGGCACAACAGAAGACTATGGGTGCTGTATTACATCTACCTGTGCTTCAGAGGTTGAGCAGCGCATGGGGCCCTATATTCACTCAATTGTCTAGACTATTACTTTAGTCTATGTTTTATTTATTTTAGCATATATTTTATTTCACTTCCTTCATTGGGACAGTTATCTGAAAAGTGTGGATGTAGCCGTTTTCTTCACTACCATACTGACCAAGATGGCGGACCATCCATATTGAACTAATCTAAGAAGCTCTAATTACCGTAGATGTACAGAACTGGAGAATTACTAAAATGTTGAGATGTTTTTGTATGGTTTTCATAACCCTTGAGAAACATCACTGGTGCCCTTGTCATGTATAATCAAACCCTTGGCTCAGGGGCAGACTGGTCATAGACCTTATAGGGAACCACCTGGACCCTCCTCACGATCAGCCAGTGTAAGTTTTTGGGGATCTATTTTGTGCTGCTGGCAGTATTTCCATCAGTTTGGACCCAACTACAAAATGGGGCCACTTTTAGTATTTTTTCCAGGGCCATTAAGTTTTTAGTCTGCCCCTGCCTTGGCTCGATCAGTGTTACTCCTTTGGGGACCAAAACAAGCTTGTTATTGGCTCTGTATCCTATTAAATTTGAGTAGAGTTTTTTTTACTTGGTTTGGCAGAAGGATTTCCAGTTGCTACCCTGAATATTTTGAGCTAACTCATTCATTTAGGGCTCGGTCACGCGAACGTGTGCTGCCCGTTTCCGTATTGCGGATCC
This sequence comes from Bufo bufo, assembly GCF_905171765.1. NCBI lineage: Eukaryota > Metazoa > Chordata > Amphibia > Anura > Bufonidae > Bufo > Bufo bufo. The sequence continues at coordinate 590,300,260 of NC_053392.1, read as the reverse complement.
GCAATACACGGGCACCGTTTCCATGGCCGTTCCGCATCACGGATGCAGACTTATTCATTTCAATGGGTCCGCAAGTCCGGAGATGCGGAATGGTGCAGAACAGAAGAATGAAACGGAACACTACGGAAGCACTACAGAGTGCTTTCTGGGGCTCCGATCCGTGCTTCCGCACCGCAAAAAGATAGAACTTGCCCTATCTTTTTGCGGAACGGAAGGATCGCGGATCCGTTCAAGTGAATGGGTGTGCGATACCCATGGGCCTGCCCCACAGACGGTGCCCATGCATTGCAGACCACAATTTGCGGTCCACAGCACGGGCATGGGCTTCACACGTTCGTGTGAACGAGCCCTTAGGATGATATAAAGCTAAGTCTGTAGGTCCAAGTCATATCTGTTCCTAGGATTCAAATTTTGTTCTCTCGAGAATGAATCCTTCTGTTCTACATTAAAGGGGTTTTCCGGGTATTTAACAGATATCCTCATGTAGTTGCTTTCCGCATTTCTATTATGCTTTTTTTTCCCAATTTGGACTCTTCTGACCCATTTTCATCATGTACACAATTCGCTCTGGTTTGTTTCTATCCTGGATGTAGCAATTGCTTTTGCTGTATCCAACCAAACCCATGATGCACTTCTCCTTTCTCTACCTCAGCTCCAAAACTGCCCATAACAACGCCCAGCAAGTTTATAACCCCTCCCACCCAGCTAGTTACATAGACACTCTACTACCACTGCCCCGCCCATGGACATGACATCACAGGAAATGAGAAAGAGCTGCATGGACGTGGTCATGCGACAGACCAGAAGATAGGAGTAAAATAAGGTTAAAAGAAATATATTACAAAATTACAACTACGAGGTTCCTTCATAAAGGACTACTTTAAAAGAGGTTAATGCAAACCGGAAAAACCCCTTTAAATATTTTTGGTGTTTGATTTAACAGTGAATATTAAGTCAGATTGGAGTCCAAACTAAACATCTTTACATATGTCAGATATTTAAACCTGCCTCTGAAAGTTCAGAATTTAGAAAACAGTGTAATTCCCAACAGATCTCAGATTCATTACTGTAAAACTGCTTAAACGTTTCATTCTGTTTGGAAACATGCAGAAAGTACAAGGAAAAAAGAACAGGTAGCTTACGGCATAATTACGAGCAAGATGTAGTATTGTAAAATATGTATTCTAGTGCAAGTCAATGTACAGGACTCAGCTCATACTGGCCAGCTACACAGAACCGAGCAATCAAAAAGAGCCCTAACTGTAAATGAAACATTGCTATAGCTGACATTTTGTACAGAGTATAAAAATATGGTTGGTATGATTGTACATTTTACACATGATGAACATAATTATTGGTTTTCAATGTTTACAACAGAGATCTAAAGAATAGTTTCCAAATAATGTTGACTCCAAATTGCCCCCCCTCCCATTGTAATACTATCGGTACAATTACATATACCCAAAAACACAAACACATATAGCATAGCTATACAGCATCGTAGCAAGGTCTGTTGATAAGACCAGTAATCATTAAATATTTCACTGGTTTAATAAATGAAATTTACATTAATTAATTCATTTGCATAAATGCCTCAGACAAAAATTTGGGAGAAGGATGTGGCCAATGACTCTAAGTAAGCTCAACGTTTTTGTTGGGTAAGCCAGTTATCGAATGGAAAAAACTATCCAGAAGGGCATTTTTAGGTAAGAAAATAGAGCCAGGGCGGCCAAAGACCTATAATAATCAACACATTATCAGAAAAGTTACAGATTCTGATTGGTTGCTATGGGCGAGTCATGACACTGTACATGGTCCAGGGGTGCCATGATAAATCGAGGGTGAACCAAAAAAGATTTGGGAATTTTCAGTTCATGAAAATTCAGTTCATGAAAATTCTACCTTTTTGTTGCGATTACCTTTTTGCAACAAATAATGTTATAATGCCCAAACCACAGGTGGCACGAAAACCCAACAGGCACCCTGATGACTTCTCTTAGCTCCAGTTTAGTTTCATTGACAGATCTCTTCCTATTTGTGCATAAGGAGAGACCTGTCAATCAAGCAGAGCCAGGCAGACAGAAGCTGGCACTGAGTTTCCCCAAGGATTGTTCTCCCAGTTCCCGACTCCTGTTTAAACACTGTTTTTTCTGAAACACTGCAAAGAAAAACCAAGATGTCTAAGTAGCCACATGCCTTTCAACATGAGTAGAGAAAAATGGTCCGGGCATCAGAACATCTTAGAGGACTAGTTTCAACTTGTTCCATGAAAAAATATGGACTACTGAAGATCACTATTGTTCCAGAAGAATCAAATATAGAATGGATGTGACCTACTAAGAATTTACAAAAATTTTAAAAGTATTCCCATCTGGATGTTTATGGTATATTATTAGGATAGACATAAATGTTTGATGGTCCAACCCCTGAGACCCATTTCTATCTCAAGAGTGGGGCCCCATCATGAATGGGGTACAAGCCTCACATGTGCAACTTTCTCTAGTCACTGCTATGAGAGTTCCAGAAATAGAAGAGCACTGCTTCGAGCTACTCGAGCATTGCTTTGGCTATTTTCAGAAGTCCATCAGAGGTCAACGGAGGGGTGGTCACACATGCGTGGTGTCCACTTCATTCACCGCTATGGGACATCTGAAAATACCCAAGCAAGTATGCTTGGCTATTTTTATTTTAGAAGTCCAATAGCTGTGAAAAGAGAGGACGCCATGCTCTTCATTCGTTGCCGGGCCCCAATGTTGAGACAGTAGCGGGTCCCAGGGCTGAGATGCCATAAATGTTCAGATGGGTCAGATGAGTTAACCCCTTTATGGAATCGGGGGTAAGTGTAATAAATAATGCACAGGAAAACAGTGGTAATGCCTACAGCAATCTGTCAGAGTCTATCATTTTGAAGTGTGGAAACAACAGACCAAAATATTGCTTTGGGCAACTCGTTTCTCAGTTGCCATTTCTGATACAAGTTTTTATAGGAAATCATCTTGTATCTTGGAAACAGTGATTGACCTCAAAAACATAGGCACGTGCATTCCTAATCAGGGAAAAATATCAAAAAGTGGGGAAATTAACCAAATGTGTAGACAGCCTGTTGTAAAGGAAACAAAGAAATCTGAGTATTACTGGGAGAGATACAGCTCTACTAAATGGGCTATTTCCATTGTTTTCTTCTTTCACATAATATCACTAACACATTATTCCAGTGTTTATTCTTATATTAATGTTTTTATGTTCTTCAAAGATGCTCAGAAAAAATTGAGACATTCGATTCTGTTAGTAGGTCAGAAACTACGTGAGGCAAATCTCCTATGTTTCTACAAATCTACTTTTTATGTCTTTTTTTATTTTATAGTGTCAACTACAAATACAAAAACATAAAAAAAAAAAAAGTGGGCCATTCAAAAGCTGGTTACGACACAGGCATGGAAGGAGAACCAAAATGATGTATTCAACAGAGTACCAGAGAGGAAAAATGATGCATCAATAAAATTAATTTCAGGAGACCTGGGTTGATCCTGGCAGGCATCGAGAATGAAAAAAAATTGGCCCAAATCTCTTACTGCAACACAGGAATATCACAGCATAGGAGAGGGGGTAATGTTCCACTCCAAGTTTTATTACCAACTCTGGATAAAACCTTCAGTGACGTATAGTTTCTGCCAGTTATTAAAAATAAACTTTCCAAAAAAGTTCACACTAGTACCGTTTTTCCTTCTTTTTTTTTTTTAAGAATATAACACTGATCGAACAAGGCCTATTTTTGCTTTTTTTGTTTTCTTTGAAAAAGTTTTTTTTTCTCTGTTTTATCCCATCAAAACAACACATGCTGCTATGGCAAATCTAGCCACATTTACATGACTTTACAATCATATTTGAAAGCTGTTCAATTTTCGGTGACTTTCCGACATAGTACAAGATGGTCAAAGATTCTAAATCTTGAGATACACAACACGGTGAGGCTGATGCTTCTGGGTTGATTGTGTTATACAGACCGAGCACCTATGAAAAAAAAGAAGAGAAATTTTTATGTTCAATGTTGAGCTATGACCAGAAATGTAATGGTGGTTCTCAATGCAAAATCTGTAATCATCCTGACTGTTGCATGTCCATTACGGTACCGGGGCAAAAGGGACCTCTGGACCCTCTCTGGTTTCAGGGCACAGGTGTGACTAACTTCTTCACACACCAAAGAAAACTACTAGTAATAAAGTAATAGTAAAATCCAGGAATTTGACAGGAATTTTGCAAAAAGTTAGGGTTCAAATAAATTTTAATTTTGTTGCGATTCGGACCAGAATTAAAAATTTTTAAAATTTACTTATGTCTAGTAATAATATTTGCGGGGGATCTGAGGTTAGGTGGCAGCAGTAAGAAAATAAATAGAGATCTGGACTCCTTATCTACAGTACTACTCATGTACTACCTCAGATAATAGCCCAAAATCATGGTGAAGGATTTCTCTAAGCTGGCCATACACCATTTTATCAAAAGTTGAAAGAACCATGTGTTCCCATATGCTATGGTGCCTCCATGCAACACCACATTCGCTTCTAGAAGCTCTGCTTCATAATATGAAATCCAATGGGACCATAGATTTCTATAGGTATCACAATATGGACACATACAACACATTCATAATACAGTCAAGTATATTAAAGGGATTGTGCAAGAATGGCAGGGTGGGGGAGGTTGGTTGGAAAAGCCCCCCACATGGCCAGACCTGTAAAGGGAAGCTTACTTACCTGTCCCCTGGTGCTGGTTCCCCCTCCTTCTCTTCCAGGCCTGCGATGCTCCACTGGGCTCCCTAGCTGAAAACATCCAGTTTGATGCCTCCTGTAGCCAATCACTGGCTACGCGGTGACCAGCTTCCCTTACATCAAGATAAATGGTCACATTGTCACGGACGTTCCCGTGACAGGTGCCAGGAGATCAGTGAGACTAGCAACAAGTGGTTTGATCTGACAGGTTCCTTGTGGATTAATTCTTGTCTGTGTTGTTTCTGGTAATGGCCACACCCCTTGAGGGAGACACACACCACTTTTCATAATCAAAAGTGGGGAGGAGGGTACCCCCACCAACCTTAAATGTATGTAATAGCCACCGATGTATTTCAGATTTTATTTATTTACCTATTTATTCATCCATTATACCAATGTTTTTTTGACAAAGAGGTCGTCACTTCCGGTGCGTTCCACAGTGGAACGCATGCAGAAACCGGAAGTGACACATTTAAAAGCCGTTTTTGGCGGTCTTTTTGGCGTTTTTCTCATGCTATTTAAACCCCATTTTACTGTATGTTGAATGTATATGCTCCTGATGGAGGGGACCCATTAAGAGGCCCCGAAACGCGTCGAGCTGCTCACTCCCCCAACCCTGGCTTTTGGAATAAAAAGAATAAAAGAAAGAACAAGGACTCGAGAGTGATCTTTGTTCATTCCTAAGACTCTACTGGCGATCCAGGCGCAGGAGGTGTGGTGTGGGTGTCTTGAGCTTTATCCCACATTACCCTCCTGGGTGAAGTGAGTCACTAAAATTTTGATTTTATATATTTCAATTTTATACTTGCGAATTTACCATCGTTTTACTATTTGTTTTATCTTACCTAAACAACATAAATTGCTACTTTTTGGGTTATATACCCCCACAAGCCTAGACACTAGGGATATTGGCGCCCCCCTGTGGTCCTCTTTTAGCGTCCCCACGCTACCCCACTCCTTTCTTTCACACCCCTTGACTCAGGTGTTGCTTATGTGGTAATTTTACCTTCCCTATTTTTGTGGCTCCTCCCACCATGTGGTGCGGTTTATAGCTTCCGTCTTGTTTTGGATTGCTGGTGTTTGGATCTTGGCTGAGTTCCTGTGCTTCCATAGCTACTTGAAGTTAAGTGTCTCCTTCCTCTGTTGTTTTATTGTTTGGGTTTTCTTGTGTTGCTCTTTTCCCTGCCATTTGTGTTTAGGCCTGAGTGAGACTCCTGTTCGTCCTACCGTTTGGAGGAACAGGTTGTCTCTTGTCCTGACATTAGTAACAGGGTACTACAGGGTGAGTTAGGACTCTAGGTTCCTGTGTATAAACTTTCCTACCTCTGGGGTCAGTTCATACTTGCAGTCAGTCAAGACTTGGATTAGGGTTTCTCTAGGAGGTGACCTGCTTCTTTCCTTAGTTTCCAGGCCTTTTTCCCTCACCCCTTTCCCTCCTATGTTCGGTGTGGGTTTCCCTCCCTTACCGAAGCGTGACACACATGATGTAAGGGGATCCAGTCATCTGGACATTTTCAGCGAGGGGAAACAGTGGAGCATCACAGGCTAGGAGAAGAAGGAGCGGGGAGTCAGTGCTGCAAAGCAGACAAGTGAACTTCCTTTTACCAGTCCGGCTAAGTGAGGGGGGGGGGGGTTGCCAAAAGCCCTCCATTCTTGTACAACCCCTTTAAGAAAACATCTAGGTGGAAAGAAGCCCTTTATATAAAATAAAAAAGCAACAATTGCACATTTGACAAGAAAAATAAATATACAAAACCAATATAAAAAAGTTATAAAATACAAAAACTCAAGTCTCAAAGTTATAATGCAACTATCTACTGTATATAATTCGGGTCTATTTCTGTGGAACTATAGGAAGTGTATAGGTTACCCAGTGGCATCACTTACAGATTTATAAGGATGCCATTAATAGGTTAGCAAAACACAAAGTGACCTTTTCCTACAGGTTCAATGGACTATTTATATCTGAACACAGAAGACCTCTTCAGCATCTCTACAAAGCCTAAGTTGTGTTACATTCCTGCTGGCGTCTTGTGTACCGTAAATGCCCAAAAGATATTTGTGACAGCTGAACTTCCTGAGAATATTTCTCCTGTAAAGCAAGGAGTGAGGTTTTACTAAGGTTCTAGATGTTCCTCTATATATCCAAGTAAGGTAGTAGAAAACTCCAACGTATAGAGATTAGAAACCTCTTGAAAATGACCACACAAAATTGCATTGAAAAACGCTCTTCTAGGACAGAAGGTCCTCTTGAGGAAGATGGAAAGTACATAGAGTGTAAGCTGGAAATTAAAATCTGTCACAGAAAATGTGATCTAGATACTTAAAGGAGAGGTCTTCTTAAAGACCCCAGGGGCTTTTGAATGCAACAAATTTCAAATCTTAATATTAGACTGTTATAAGTAGTATTGACAAATAAACTAGCTACATAGAGTGTCTGTGTAGGGGAGGTATAGCAGATATGAAAATCGAGAACCTGTTGTGATGCTTCATGCCAGCACACCAACCCATCACAAAATATCATTGGTTGCCAAATTTTGTACTACTATGCATTTGCCAATGATATCTTACCATCGCTCAACTAAGCAGGGAAGGCATCATCTGTGTCTTCCCTGCATTGAAAGGGTTATCCAACATTATATCAGACCCGCAGTGGTGATCATATTTACCTGGTCCCCACTGCTGGGTTGCTCCCCATTTGGCTCTTCATCTCCCTGGTGCACTGATATCAACATCCTTTTGACGGGGGCGCATGTGAGCACTGCAGCCTATAGCTGGCTGCAGCAGTGACCTGCTCTCCTTGCTTCACGTGACTATTTTTTGTGGCGCAAGGGACGCAGGTCCCTGCTGCGGCCAGTAATTGGCAGTGCTCATGTGCGCTCCCCTTCCAGTCAACAGAAGGTTGATATCAGTGTACCAGAGAGATGAAGAGCCGGCTGGGGAGCGAGAGACCAAACTCAGTGGTGGAGACCAGATAAGTATGATCACTACCGTGGGTCGGACACTCTGTGAGGTCTGATATAATGTTGGATAACACCTTTAATCTAAGCACAACACAAGTAATGGTCATCTTTACCGACCTTTAGATTACTATTATCAGCCATGTCAGATCAGGCAACCCACCAGAGGAAATTGTTTAAAAGACTCTTTCCAAATGAGGTTGACTTTTGCGTCAACAATGGTGCCCACTAGACAGTCCATGGATGGTGATGGGAGACTCTACATATAGCTCATACTGTATATGCCAATTCTAAGTACAACAACAACAACGAAACATTTGTAAAGCGCTTTTCTCCCGTAGGACTCAAAGCGCATTAAGTAGAGAAAGATACACCAATGAACTAGGTTAACTTACCCGACTGTGCTGGGTGTCAGCACTCCATAAATAGGGACAAGCTCCAGCACAAAAGTTTGCATTGTAGCCTTTCGGTTCATGTATCCATTTCCATCCAAGGTCCCTCTTGAAGTCAATATACAAAGATCGTAGACAACAGTTGTCTTGAACATTTCTAGAAGAAACAACCATCACGGTTAACTTCATATGGTTTTCCTGCTGGTCAGTTTTCTTAAAATATACATTTTTGTTATTTCCTCTACATGGTGACATGTCAGCTGTTGTAAACTTTATTGGTTAGTGCACTCACTAAACAAGCCTACAAGCTCCTCCCAGTAGTGTTTACTACCCCTATAGCACCTCCACAGGGCTAAAGAAGCATTACATGAAGCTCTTTCAAATCCAAAGGTTGTCTATATAATACATGGTCAGGTTGGCTTGGGTTTATAATGACTGCCATCAATTATCCAGTGGTGAGGGTAAAGATGAAAACTAATTACCGGTTATTAACTCTATAATCTCTAATAGAGTGCCATATTTTAAAATGGGCTTTCTAAACCAGGCAACCCGTTTAAAGAACACCTGATTCTAAATTTTACCATCAAGTCTATTCACATACCTGAAACAATACGCAGCATCTAACGCCCGTTTCCTCCGCCGACTTGATTGCTGGGAATCTTGTCTGTATGGCGGTAGCAGCATCAGCAGTAGATGGGGAGTCTGGTTGTTTTGCTTTTTTTGACCAGGCTTCACAATGGGATATGAGAATGAGTCATCAATACCTAAAATATAAAAACCGGAATCATAATTCAAATCTGAAAGTTAAGCAGAATTATCCACAGTGACTATTGGTCCAATATCTATCTTTATTTCCTGTTATTAAAAGGGTTGTCCCACAAAAACATTTTGCAGTTTTCAAATCCGCACCTGGATCTGAATACTTTTGCAGTTGGATGTAATTGAAAATGTACTATAGTCACTGAGTTATTCAATAAAATCTTTCTGTATAGCTCCTCCTTCTGTTTGTTCTTTTTCTTATTTCTATGTCCACCTTGCTGAGGTGGATGCACATGCTCAGTTCCATCCTTGAACTCCCTCATGAGCTGTGATAAGAAGTGAGATGCAGTAGAAAGGACACACACCCCTGAGCAGGGGTGGACACAGACAACAGAGGGACCCTGTGCAAAGAATGTATATAAACATATACGTGCAAATAAAAAAACATCTTGCTATAATGGGTCAATATGTTTACAGTATATATATATATAGTATCCAAAGAATGAGGCAGCACTCCAGGTAAAATAAAAAAAGTGGATCCTTTATTCCCCTCTGTGCAACGTTTCAACCGTCTCAATGCGGTCTTTCTCAAGCATTTCTCAAGACCGCATTGAGACGGTTGAAACGTTGCACAGAGGGGAATAAAGGATCCACTTTTTTCATTTTACCTGGAGTGCTGCCTCATTCTTTGGATACTATACTCATCTATAGCCGTCTGAGCCTGCGGCTGAGAGGATTTGCACCCGCGGTCTTTGGTCTTGTGCTGCTGTGATTTCTTTTTTGGTTTCTATATATATATATATATATATATATATATATATATTTTTTTTTTTTTATTATTATTATTTTTTTTCATTCTAGGCAATGCCTCTAACTCCGCTCAAAGCATAACTATACACACCCAGTCCCCTTAATGCTCCCACATAGTAATTATTCCCCCTTTGTACCAGCACATAATAGTAATGCCTACTTCACAGTAGAAATGCCCAGATGTGCCCCTTTCACAGCAGATGCCCAGATCTTAACTTTTTACAGTGGTAGGCGAAGACTTCCACCTACTGTAACAGTGTTCCCGGTGATGGGCAGCTTTACAGTCTAGGGCATCGCTAAAGCTGACATCACAGGGCTTACTTCTAGGCGGAAGGCCCCCCTATAGTACCCCCAGTGGTAATAAGGCTTTCTACAGTGCCCTCAGTACTAATAAGGCACCCCTAATAGAAATAAGGACAATCTATAAGACACTTTTATAAAGCCCTTAGTAGTAGTAATGCCCGCCACAGCTGCCCACAGTATTTATAATGTTCCCTGCAGTGCCCCCTGTAATTATAATTCCTCCTGCCGTACCCCCTGGAGTGATAATCTTCTCTGTAGTGGCCCCATAAATTATAATGCTGTCCTCTCCATCCAGTCTTCGATACCATGCAGTCCCATGTAAATAACACCAGTTCTCTCCCTCCAGTCCCATGTAAATAACTTCTCTTGCTTACAGTTCTCTATAACATATAGTCCCATGTAAATAACCTAAATCCCCTCCTTCAGCCCCTCCAACACACAGTCCCATGTAAATAACATCACCCCTTACCCTCCATTCTTCTATAACATACAGTCCAATGTAAGTAACATCACTCCTCTTCCTCCAGTCTTCTATACCATGCAGTCCCGTGTAAATAACACCAGTTCTCTCCCTCCAGTCCCATGTAAATAACTTCTCTTCCTTACAGTTCTCTATAACATATAGTCCCATGTAAATAACCTAAATCCCCTCCTTCAGCCCCTCCAACACACAGTCCCATGTAAATAACATCACCCCTTACCCTCCATTCTTCTATAATATCCAGTCCCATGTAAATGACACCAGTTATCTCCCCTCAATGTTCTATAACATACAGTCCCATGTAAAAAACATCTCTTTCTTACAGTCTTCTATAACAGGAAGCAAACAAAAACAGGTATGCCACTTAATTTTTCACCTTTCATAACCTTCCTGATATTCCTTTAAAAACAAAATTGGTAAGTATGGCATATATATGGTTGAGGAATGAAAATCCTTGAAGAGTTGGGATTTTCAGAGCCTGATACGTAGGGTAATAGGTGTACTGATCCACAGCCAGGACAGCTCTTTCATAGGGGATAAAGATGTGCTAGAGAGGTCGCACGGGCAGAGATACCATTGGTGCAGTGGTACAGGGGCCTTATAGGCAAATACTACTATAAAAAAACAAAAGGGTACGGAGATTTTCTTGGATAAAAATTACAGAAAAATTCTGATTCATTAGATTAAGGATAGAGTAGAGTCATAGTAAGGGATGAGAAACACTATGATGATCCCCTCACTCGATAAATTAACTGCAAGGGTCCCACATACTATTTTTGCTCAGGGGCCCTCTACTGGCTATGTCAGCCCTTGGACATAGGCAACTGGATTTTGATCGACATTGGCTGGTCCACAATGTGCCAGGTGATGACACTGTGATTGTATAAAGCAGTAACCAAATACAGGCTAATATCCATTTATTGTCCTAAAAGTTCACTGTACCTGCAAATCTGGTCTCCAACTCCTCACTTTTGTTGGGGATGATATAGTTATTAGAGGGGACAAAGGTGCAACATGGACAATGTAAACTTATTTTAAATCCAAGATTTCGATCTGTAAAAGAAAAAAAACAAATTTATGATAATTCATTTATATGCAATCAAATCGTTACAGAGTAAAAATGATCTAATTTTCTAAATTTTGTATGACATTTTTGACCTGTCATCCATGCTTTTTTTTTTTTTTCTTTAAATGGGTTGTCCCCCACTTGTGACCCACCTCATTGAGCAAGATCCCTCTACTGTACTTGGGTAATCTATTAAGGTGCAGAGGTTGCAATTCTAATGGAACTCCTGCTCTATGTTTGTCCATAGGGCCACCTGCCGTGTAGTTAACTGTGTAACTTGGGGCAAATGCAAAATATGTAACCAGCCAACCAAAGATATTTCTAATATTAGTGTCCACTTACGTGGATAAGAGGCTATGGTTCCACTTCATTTCCATAGCTACACCTCTGCTGTTTTTGTCCACAGGTGCGAGGAACCAGACAACGAGATGACGAAATTCTGTTATTAGTGGTCCTTTCACGAGGTGTGGGCCATACTGTCTAAAATCATCACACGGGGTGAAGATAGGTCATTGCTAGTGAAAGGTGGACCTGTGTATAGCATTTACACCAGGGACCTCAATGGTGGACCGTCTTGTGGTTGAATGGAAAGAGAGTATTGAGCTTTACTTTGGTAGATTGTCTGACATGTCAGACAAAGTCCAATTTTTGGTGTTTTTTCCCACTAAATGGACATGTGAGCCTTACTGGGAAGTGTTGTAGACACCTGGAAGCATCAATAGTAAGTTTTAAAGTGTCCCACAAATGGAGTTGAGCATTTTGTTTCAAAAACATACTGTATGTAGGTCTAATATATGCAAGGGATGTGTCTAATGCAAATCTGCATTAAAAGGGGCATTTCTATAGAGTTTGGGTAAATTCTTGGGCACAGTTGGGGCAGTTCTTCTGTGATTAAAGTATTGGGAGGTACAGTATGTACAGTACATGAAAAGCATTAGATTAGGGTTCCCTAACTTGTGATCCATGGGCCCTCAGAAGTTAGAATTCAGAAGGTCAGTAAACTTGGAGGGTAAAAATTGTGATATGACCCGCTTTACTGGAAGTCCCTTTTGATGAGATCTATTAAGTGGTCCACAGCCCAAACAAATTAAACAACCCCTGCATTAGATGAGCAAAGATACGTCTTTACCTCTGTGACGGAGCCATTCTTTTATAGCTTCTGTCACATCGAATGACAACCACTCCCCCTCTGCTCTCGTTCTCACTACTTTACTGTCTATGTAGCGCTGCATCGGTGACGTTAAGTCTTTGGATTTAAGAATCTGTATGGAAAGATACCCCCAAAAAGGTAAGACAAGGCAAAACATGGGCTGTAGTCCATTAAATACACCGTTATACACCAATATAGCATTTTTAAAAATTTTCTAAACTCCAAACATAAATGTGCGGCAGTGGAAAATGTGATGCTCTTTTCATCCATCCAATATCTATCTAATATATAAAGTATATATCTAATATCTCATTATCTATCCAATATCTATATCTAACAACTATCTAACAACTATCTGTTTAAAATCTCCATCTAATATCTCTATCTATCTTTGTAATATCTATCACCTATCTAACAATTATCTACCTAATATCTCTAATATCTATCTCTATATAAATCTACACACACTACGGTGGCTCAGTGGTTAGCACTGGTGCCTTGCAGCGCTGGGGTCCTGGGTTTGAATCTGACCAAGGACAACATCTGCCTGAAGTTTGTATGTTCTCCCCGTGTTTGCGTGGGTTTCCTCTGGGTTCTCCGATTTCCTCCCACACTCCAACGACGGAACTTAGATTGTGAGCCCCATTGGGGACGGATTGATACTAATGTCTGTAAAGCACTGCGAAATATGTCAGCGCCATATACATGCGTAAAATAAGTAATAATATAATCTTGGCAATTTGCTTTTACCATTTCTTCTAGTGAATGTCCTCTTTCGTTCAGCCGCCGGAGCAGCACCATCTTTGTACAATCCTGCCTATTGACCCCTCAGTAAATGTGAACTCCCCGCTGATATAAAAGACATCCGACTGTCCGGAGATCTTCCCAGTTTTTACAGCAATAAATGCTATCTGCCGAGAAGATTTCTTATGAAGTGCAGCCTTATCTGATCACATTCCAATAAAGTCAGCATTTGGCAGAAATCCTCCAAAAACGGAGCTCTGACCCCATGTGACTCTGCAACGATTCCTCCTGAGAATTGCGTTGTTATTATCTAATTTCCTCGTATATCCAGAAAGCATCAGTGGACCACCAATATTAATCTCTTCTATCCTGCGAAGATCTCCTATACTATGAGTCTGTGAACAAGGAGAGCGGTGGCCAGTAATCTGCAGCGGATGTGAAACTACAACTCCTAGCATCCCCTGACAAACTCAGTGGTAGTTTCACAATAGTTGGAGACGCGCTGGTTACAGACGACTGCTGTAGGATATGGAAACCATGCATTCCCAAGTCCCATGTAAAAAAAACTAAAAATATTAGAGTTCAGGAAGACAACCTCAATATTTTTTCTTCGCTTTCCGATTGTATGACCTCTTCATTCTAATAATTCTCGCAATTACACACCCACAGATCAGTAAGTGATAGCATACCCTAACTTACTATGATGGGAAAATCACCTTAACCACTTCACATCCGGGCCATTTGCCCCCTTCCTGACCAGGTCTAATTTTGCAAATCTGACATATGTCACTTTATATGGTAATAGCTTTGGAACGCTTTTACTTATCCAAGCCATTCAGAAATTGTTTTCTCGTGACACATTGTACTTCATGATAGTCATAAATTTGAGTCAATATATTTCACCTTTATTTATGCCAAAATCCCAAATTTACCAGAAATTTAGAAAAATGTGCAATTTTAAAAATTTCTATTTCTCTGCTCTTAAAACAGAAAGTGATACCTCATAAAATATGTATTACTTAACATTCCCCATATGTCTACTTTATGTTGGCATCATTTTGTAAATGTCACTTTATTTTTTTAGGACGTTAGAAGGCTTAGAATTTTAGAAGCAATTCTTAAAATCTTTAAGAAAATTGCCAAAACCCACTTTTTAGGGACCAGTATAGGTCTGAAGTCACTTTGAGGGGCCTACATAGTGGATACCCCCATAAATGACCCCATTGTAGAAACTACACTCCTCAAGTTACTTAAAACTGATTTTACAAACTTTGTTAACCCTTTAGGTGTTCCACAAGAATTAAAGGAAAATGGAGATCAAATTTTAAAATTTTACTTTTTTGGCAGATTTTCCATTTTAATAAATCTTTTTCTTTAACACATCGAGGGTTAACAGCCAAACAAAACTCAATATTTATTACTCTGATTCTGCAGTTTACAGAAACACACCACATGTGGTCGTAAACTGATGTAAGGGCACACGGCAGGGTGCAGAAGAAAAGGAGCGCCACATGGTTTTTGGAAGGCAGATTTTGCTGAACTGGTTTTTAGATGCCATGTCCCATTTGAAACCCCCCTGATGCACCCTTACAGTCGAAACTCCCAAAAAGTGACCCTATTTTAGAAACTAGGGGATAAGGTGCCAGTTTTATTGGTACTATTTTTGGGTACATATGATTTTTTGATCATTCATTATAACACTTTATGGGGCAAGGTGACCAAAAAATGGTTGTTTTAGCACAGTTTTAATTTTTTCATTTTTCCAGCATTCACCTGATGGGTTAGGTCATGTGACATTTTTATAGAGCAGATCGTTACGGACGTGGCGATACCTAATATGTATACTTTTTCTGATTTATTTAAGTTTTACACAATAATAGCATTTTTGAAACAAAAATCATTAAAAATGATGTTTTAATGAGGGGCTAATTTTTTTGCGGGATGAGGTGACAGTTTTATTGGTACCATTTTGTGAGACATACGCCTTTTTGATCACTAGGTGTTGCACTTTTTGTGATGTAAGGTGACAAAAATGGCATTTTTTTTACACAGTTTTTATTAATTAATTTTTTATGGTGTTTATCGGACTGGGTGGATCATGTGATATATTTATAGAGCCGACCGTCATGGACGCAGCAATACCAAATATGTCTATTTTATTTATTTCTATTTAAAAAATATATAAATTTATTCCTTACTTGGGGAATTTTTTATTTTTTTACATATGAAACCTTTTTTTATTTTTTTTATTTTAACACAATTTTTTTATTTTTTTTATTTTACACTTTGCTACCCCCATCAGGTCATACAAGACCTCTGGGGGACATTTAACTTCACATTTTTTTTTTTCACTATTGATTTCTCCTGTAACTAGGGCTGACATAGTAGCCCCAGTTACAGGGGAAATACAGACCCAGAGACAGCAGAATACAGTGCTGTACAGCCTCAGTGAAGGGCTGATCGAGGTCTGTGAAAGACCCGACAGCTCCTGCACTCTACCGGCCCCGGCGGTCACATGACCGCCGGGACAGGAAGCGCATGGCTCTTCCTGCTCTGTATACACAGCGCTCGGTGAGTGCTCTGTATACAGCGATCTAGAAGGCAGGGACATCTGGGAACTGTCCCTGCCTTCTCTCTGGGTTGCCCTGCTGTCTCTGACAGCGGGCAACCCGCTCTGCAGCTGCACGATTAGCGTGCAGCTGCGATCTCTGAATGGATGTTCAGAAACGTCCATTAAGAGATAGAAAACCACCTCCCGGATGTTTATAGTCAAGGGGCGGATGGGAGGTGGTTAAAAGGGTTGCCTCGTTCACACATTTTTTTGATGCAAAATCCAACAAGGAAACCGTATCGGAATAGATAATTCCTCAAATCTGACTCCCACTGATTTCAACGGGAGGCAGTGACTGATGCTTCCTTTTTTTCGGCATTCTGAAAACACAACCGTTCAGCCCTAGAGTGCCATGGTTAGTGCACAGGAACTAGCACTTACTTAGTTGCCTGATTTTCAGAGACAGTCCTAGCAAATTTGTGATGTCCCAGGCCACAAAGGGGCGGGCTATAAGAAACCCCACCCATAAGTGGGTGTTTCCAGGTGTTTTTGGGGCATTCCCAGGGACAGGGCTTATATGCCCCAAATTAACCAAGTTAAATGTCAGTAAGTATGCACTAATCAGCCCCACTGAATGGGGGTAATTGGCATGCAGACCGGCAGGTGAATCCGTAAGCTCAGCCTGGACTTTCTGCGGCAGATTCCAGAAGTGAAATATGCATCATATTTTTCAGGGAATGTACTAAAAGGTACAGAAAATGTATTATGTGAGATACAGGGAGATGTGCATACTGGAAAGTAAGAACCCTTTCTAATATACTCCTTGCTTAATCATTATTCTCAATCTGATCTCTGCAGGATAACTGTAGAATATGCTTTTGCTTGCTCTGGGGTTGCCATGGTAGCATCAACAAACTTCTGTGTGTATGGACTTCCTGTCAAGTGACCTCCACTCATAAGAGCACAGGTATAACCATGGAAGTCACATGACAGGAAGAAGATTGTGAGAATCCTTTAAAAAAAAAAAAATTGCGGCAGGAGTGGTGGGTGAAAACTCTGGGTCTGGCTTATGTGTCTTTGGCCTTCGTTTGGGATTTTTTTTCCTGCCATTATCAACTACTCTTTAGGGGAATTTTATGAAAACTGGTGTAAAGTAGAAATGGCTTAGTTGCCCATAGCAACCAATCACATTTCAGCTTTCATTTTTCAGAGCTCCTTTGGAAAATGAAAGGTGGAATATGATTGGTTGCTATGGGCAACTAAGCCAGTTTTCCTTTTTACACCACTTATAATGAATCTCCTCAATTATGTACCTAAAACATGGTTGAACCATGGAAATTCATTCACTGCATTCATTTTATTCATTTATATAGCTCTTAAATAATCTGCAGCGTTGTACAAAGATTGCTGGTATTCACATCAGTCCCTGTCCCCACTGAGGCCCACAATCTTAAGTCTGATCCTATCAGTACATTTTGGTGGAAAATCCATGCAAAAACGGAGAACATACAAACTTTGTCCAAAGCTGCCCTTGTTTGGACTTGAACCCAGGACCTCACAGAAACAGTGCTAACCACTGAGCCACCGTGCCGCCTATAAAAACATATATAATCATATAATTGTATCAAGTAGTAGTGGAAACCCAATATAGAATACATTGCTCTGCCAATTATACTGTAATGTCTAGCATCAGGCACGAAGACATATTTTTGAAGGGGTGGTGTCACGAAACATATTCTACATTTTTCTGAATACTTTTGTAGCTGTATGTAATTAAAAATTGTGCATAGCCAGCGAGCTGTTTAATAAAATGTATCTGCATAGCGCCACCTCCTATTTTTTTGTCCACCTCTGTTTAAATCTTCAACTGGCACCATCCATATGGCTGTGGAAGTTACAGGGAGAGAGCTACAGCAGAAAGGAAATGTCTCCTGAGCTGCCAGGCTGAAGATAATCTAGCAGAGTAATTGGAGTAGTGATTGTGGAGATCTCTGGATCCATGTGAGGTACAGGGCTGGTTCTAGCTTTGTAAGAACAGTATTGTCATGTCCTATATGATGTCTGATTTTCATTTTTTCCATAATGCTTGTCTTACCAAAGACATTGGTGGCATAAAATTAGGATATGCCAACAATGTCTTATTGGCAGTGGTCCAGCTGCCATGCTCCAAGATGGTCACTAAAGCTAACTACCACTTTATCTGCTCAGTTTTCCATTGAAATTCTTGATTTTCAAATACCCAAATACATCATTTTGGTGGTCCCCATTTTAGAGCATTTACTTATTAGCCAGAGCGGACTGTGGCTACAAAGACCGATTCTCTCTGGAGGGCTGAGCACGTCCACACATTACACTGATACTATGTAATATCCCATTCCACCTCTGGGGTCGCTGCAGGGAAACAGAACACTAGCTTACCTAATAGATTACTGAGGGTCTTATCAGCTGGACAACCTGTGATCGATTTACCATTATCACGCTTTTAACAAACACTTATATAAATGAGTCCGTCACTTACCTGATATAGTTCTATTCGTTGCTCCGATACTCGTGCTTTTGGGTTCTGTAAACGAAATATTCTAAATTCTGCCTTCACTAAATTGGAAACATTTTTCTCCATTGCAGAGACGTCGAACCGGACGATTCTGAAGTAAGGATTGTAGTAATTTGGGTGGATGGCATCTGGAAAATGTAATGATATTTTTTGTAAAAATACAGTAAAATAGTGTTCATTATATGCATCTGTAACCTCGTGCTAATTTAATATTTTAAAGAACTTTTGGGAGCCTGAACTAAAGAGCTAAGTGAAATGGCAGCTTTTATCAATGCTGTTACTGAACCCAAAATCAAGCACAAAAATCCAAAAGATGGTGGGTGTGGCGAGTAGCTATTAAAGGGGTTGTGCCACAAAAAATATTCAACATTTTTCAATCCAGCGACTGGATCTGATTACTTTTGTAAATGCATATAATTAAAAATTTAGTACAGCCATTGACCGATTCAATAAAAGGGATCTGTATGGCACCACCTGCTGTTTTGCTCTTTTCAATATTTCCTGTCCCCCTTACTGAGGTGGTCACACACGCTCAGTTTACATCTTCTGTTAGAAGTTGGCAGTTACAGGCAAAGAGCTGGAAAGGACAAAGTGCTGTGATAGTTAGAGCACTGCAGCAGCATGGACATGCCTCCTGAGCTGTGATAGGGGGAGAGCTGCAGCAGAAAGGACACACCCCCCTGAGCAGCCAGCCTGAAGAGAATCTAGCAGAGCATTTGGAGCAGTGAATGTGGAGATTTTTAGACCCATGTGTGGTACAGGGCTGGTTCTAACTTTGTTGGAAAGGTATTGTCGTTTACTATATGATGTTCCAATTTAATTTTTTACATCAATCATGACATAACCTCTTTAATTGTACATTGTATACAATGTGGTTGGACCCCTCATTGGGGCCTTGATCCATTTTCCTTCATTGAATAGATTTTTGAAAGGCCCCTTAGGGACCTCCAGGAAAGATTCCGAACCCAGCAACACAACTTGAGGCTTAGCATTCCCTGTTTCTGGCCGAGCTCAGCAGAGCTGTGCCTATTTCTTGCTAGATGAGAATATACCTGTTCGTTGTAACATTTTTGGACAATGTACTACAGCCAGAAATTGCCCGTATCTCCTTTCCTCCATATTTTTTCTCCTTGGGTATACTATCTCCATATACAACTAATGACACTGTGCTAACAATGGAAACACCTTCTCAAGAAGTATTCATAAAAAATTCCTCACCCAACTCAGTTTCTTGACTATACATATAAGCAAAAAGGCATTGGGGATGTGTTGTCCATGGTGATGTCACATCTCTGACCACATCTCTTCTCTATCATACATGATGACATAGCATTGCTTGCATACTAATTGTATTGTTCATAGTGGAGAGCATAGACAATGAGTGGAGCATATATAAAATGAGTGCCGCTTGCCCTGGAGGACCCAGGATGTCCATGCAGACAGCCCTTTAATTTCAATAGGCATTGTGCAATGCTGAAATTCTCCTGCGGCGGCTCTGCAGAATAACTGGTCTGTAAAACAAAACATGCAATGCAACAGCTCTCTGCACACCAAATAAAGTACAAAAATGCATAATAATTGCTGGTGCTATACTTATAAATTAGATATGCTTGGCAAATTATTTTGTACAAAATCGTGCACTCCTGACCAGCTCCTCAGTTGTGCACTCATGACCAGCTCGTCTGCCCCATAGGCTGATTTTAATTAGTGTGAGTATATAGCTTGGCTTGCTCCCCCTCACTTACTGGAAGCCATTTGGCACCAGGAGAGGTATAGTTTGTGGACTCTCATTGCAGTCTTTGGTGACCATTTGGCACCAGGAGTGGTGTGGAGTGGGCCCAGCATGCATGTTGGTACCTGCATTCCTTGGATATAATGGAGGCCATTTTGGAACCAAAAATAACAGAAAGTAAGGCAGGCCCAGCATGCATGTGGAACCTACACTCGCTGAATTATATGGTAGCCATCATGGCACATAACAGGTAGAATTTAGTGTTAGGAACCCGTCTTACAGAGATCGCCTTGACGTGCGGCAGACGGGCTCAAATAATTTTGTACAAAATGATTTGCCAAGCATCTCTAATTTATAAGTATAGCACCAGCAATTATGCATTTTTGTACTTTATTTGGTTTGCAGAGAGCTGTTGCATTGCATGTTTTGTTTTACAGTGTTGTTCTCAGCCATAGCAATGTGCCCCTGCGCATTGGGATGTGCTGACTGACCCCCTTTTTCTTTGCAGAATAACTGGTCAACTGGCTCCCACAGAGTTCATAGATAGGTCAGTGGAATTCCCAGTAGCAGGACTACCTGTGATCACCTTATCATTGTAGGAGGACCTTTCTAATAATAAAAGGATTGTCCATGGCAGGCAACCCCTTTAACTGCACATATTGTGACTGTTATTGAAAGTGTTCTACTAAAGCCGAGAGATTTCTGATATAGCAGAAAGCAGTTCCCTTAGTTATCTCATAAAGGTCATGAATTTGGCATCACTGTGTCTTATGCGCACAAGCAAATAGTTGGCACCATGAATCTCCTTGGTTTTCAGTAAGTTCAAAAAGTAGAGTCAAAAATATAAAATATTTACCACCCTTGACTCTTCAAGAAAGGTATCCCAAAAAGAAACACTTGAGATGGAACAGATTACACACAGTGGTGTGACTTATTCTTATATGTGGCTCAAAGTGGGTTAAAAATCATACAAGAAGCCCTATTCATCCTTAACAATACACAGCTACTGTTCTTCTGATGCTTCATCTGCTGCTCCAGGTTTTCAAAAAAGGAAATGCCAGCTCAGACAATCATTGCCTATAGCAGTGTCCCACCTCGGGTAGTGTTTGGCTGAGCAGACCTTACCTGGTGTCAGGAAGTGCAGAGCAGCAGGGCACAGAACAGCATCAGAATGGCAACAGCTTTTTTTCTATTTTTAACCCACTGTGAGCTATTTATCAATATAAACTGTAATACCTTTGGACAACTCACTTAAATAACTACTAGAAAGTCTTTGAGGACCTTTACTGCTGAAGAAGTGAGTCAAGGATTCAAGAAGCTGTACTTATATGAGTCTTAATTATGTGACAACAAAATGACCATGACTAATTCAGCTATGAATCACTTGGAATAAGTCTAAACCCTTGGCCATTTGAGAAATAAGTTTTTTTTTTTTTCATATTCAAGATGTCTTAGGACAGTAGTGAAGATTCTTCATGCAAACTGCAGTTAACAACAGAAAGATATAAGAGACCATGAGTCAACCGAACAAAATTTTAGATTGATCCAGATCAATGTTTCCCAGTCGAGGTAATGTCTTGAAGATTTCCTTAACAAGATGTTTCTTGATAGGAAATCCTTCAGACATTACCTGCTGGTCATTCCTTGGAAATTGGATGGGAAACACTGATTTAGAATGATTCAGGTCATCCTTTGCTCATGGTTCTTCTCCTCCACTGTCACATAATGACTTAAGGGCGCTGTATTGACCATCTATCTATGCACAGGAAGGAATAGTTACAGCTGTCAAACAGCCTTTGTTCCTCAAGGGAAAACAGAACAGATGGGCTTGATGTCTTTTATTCCTATTACCCCATGATGAGTCTTCAGAAGAAGTTTATAACTTTATCAAGTTTCCACAACTGGTTATACCATACATAAAAGGGAATTCTTCGGGCTTGGATGAAACATGGCTGCTTTCTTCTCGAACCAGCTCTCCACCTGTCTATGGGTTGAGTGTGGTGTTGCAGCTCTAGTCAAGTGAATTTGGTCTGGGCTGTAATACTATACAACCTGTGGAAAGATGTGGCATTACTTTGAAACAAAGCAGTGATGTCCTTCTAAAACTGTATAAGCTTCTAGATCATGAAATGCAGAAGATCTGTCCAGGATAAGAAGTAAGATTTCAACACTCATCTGACCATAGACATTTTTGTTTAAAAAAAAGGCTCTCCTAAATAGTATAATGAGTCTAATATATATGTATTATAAGTCGACCCTCCACCACTTGCCTTCTGTCTCTTGAGATTAAGGAAATGATAGCTTAGCCAATCACTGGCCACAGCGGGTCATGATTGCAGTGAGTAATTGGCTGAGAAAGTATTTCCTGTGTGTTGAGATGGAACATGGTATAGAGACAGGTGGAGGACCATAAAGCATCAAAATGGGAGCAGTGGGGATCGGTGAGGTGAGAATTTAGTTATGTTAAATAATTTTTTATTATTATTTATATTATATTTAGGATCATGGGGGAAAATTTTCTGGAAAAAAAAATATATGGCAAGACAGTGTTCAAATCTTACTTCTCCTAGTCTGGAAAGAACTTCCAAATGTCATGATCTTCCTAAATTTCACGATCTACGCTAGAACACTATGATGTAATTGTAAACCTTCTTGTTAGGTAGATTGAATTGTGGGACTGGGAAATTTACATTAGGGTGGGAGTTGCTCTTTAAAAAAAAAGACATCATTGTAAGACAAAAAGTTTTGTTTTCCAAGCAGAGCCATGTTGGCAAATCCATCATTGGCAATAAACATTGAAAGATTAGCACAAGTGAAGAAAAAATAAATGTCTCTTGTTTCCTCGAAGGAAAAACAACTGAAGGCCACAATGTATAACAAGGATGAGCTTGGTATAACTGCCTGAATTCTGTAAGGATCAGTAGACTCTAAGTAACGTCTTTCGGTTGTAATTACTGCTGGTAAACAAGTGTTACGAAGATTTATTTTTATGGTCTTTTGTGTTTATGAAGTTCCTGTTCTTTGGTTTTAGGCCAACACTTCACAATTTCTGTTTCCAACCTGGTCTCCGAAACGCGGTAGTCATCTAGAGAGGATCTGCAAATATTTACAGTTACATCCACTTATTAAACACAGCTCTGATCCCTTTTTTTAGATCCCGGCCAATTTCTCTTCCCACCGGCAATTAAAATAATTAGGCAGTCTTCAAAGCCGATCTACCATGAAACCCTGAACGTACAGTATCTAGGATGAGTGTTAACAATGCCGGGGCGCGTGAAAGCATCAGAGAAAAGAGCTGTGCTGTGGGGGATGCACCAATATTCATCAATATTAGTACAGCTCGGAAAACCTGTCTGCCTTTATTGATGTCGGTGGCTTTTTGAGGATTGATGGAGGCCTCTGGAATGTTAGCTGAGACAAGCAAAATTGCTCTCACTACTGTGTGAAAATCTGCCTCCTGCATCAATGATGTGACCAGCTTCTAACGCACTGGCTGAAGACTTGAGAATACTCCAGGTCGAAGCACACATGGTTACAGGGATAAATCAACGGAGATATATTAACTGGCTAAACCGTCAATAAGGGCCTGGGATATACTGTAGTGACACAACAATTTTATTTCCCTTAGAAACATGCATCAATGATAGATAGAGTTAGATAGATAGACAGAGACCGCTAGATAGGGAAAGATAGATACTAGATAGACAGAGATAGATACATAGATATACAGATAGATAGAGATTTAAAACATTGCTAATAGAAATCTCTTAATGGGGGTTAAAGATGTAATTTTAAAAGATAACAAAAATGCAATCTAAAATGCAGTATAAAGCACATTTTATTGCACACGTTACACAAAAAAATAAACGGGTTATTCAGTGTGCAATATGAAGTAAAATAAAAAAAAGCAATGCCAAAAACCACTTTTTCTATATTTGCACCACCATTTTTTTTTTGTAGATTTATATGTACCCCTAAATAGCACCAAAGAAATATAATTTCCCCTGCATAAAACAAGGCCTCATCAGTACAGCCATATCAATAAAAAACATTTCTTAAAAATTATGGCTGAGGGTTAGTGGCAAAACAAACCCTCTCCTTATGAACATAATCACATAAATAGATAGGTCACTGCCTCCCACAGGCTCAACACACTCTTCTGCTGCTGTCATCATTGCCATGACGTAGTTGGCTGCACACTGTTCTACTGTATGTCATGACACATTTTTACATAACCCTGTCCTTACCAACATAATCAGATTAGATAGGTCACTGCCCCCTACAGGATCAGCACACTCTTCTCCTGCTGCTCCTATCATGCCCATGATCAAATTGGCTTCATCACAATGCCTTTATTTATAGGAGGCTCTGTCCTTACAAGCATCATCACATGAGAGCCCAGGTCACTGCCTCCCATAAAATCAACACAGTATTCCCCTGCTGCTGTCATCATTGCCATGGTTTCATTATTTAAGTATGCCGATTGCATTCATGTTTCCAAATCTACCAGGTGGAATTGTCTATGAAAATAACACTCGGTCAGCTCTCAGCATGAGGTCACTTTCCCTGGCTTCCTAAAGGGTCAAGTAGGCGATTCAGGTAACGGAATCATCTCGGTCATGTACTCTCAAGTAAAGTAGCACCTTTACAAAAGTTGTCATTTTCTTGGTTGCTCCAAAAGCACCACTGTGACTGCAGCGCGGAGCACTAGGATAATGTTAATATAGCTTGCATGGAGTATGTTTCCACTGTCCCGTTATGAAACGCAAACTGGCAGATAAATGACCAATAAAAGTATGAGAATTTGGGAAAAAGGACTAATGATTCTGGCTAAAATTCCCAGCCTTCTTCTCCTGGGAGAGACGGATAACAGTAGATCTTCTGTTTTCTATTCCCTCTCTCTTGAATGCAATGAGAGACGAGCACAAGACTCAATGGTTCTGCTTTGCCAAACCACCTCGTTGTCACAGCAGCGGTGCAAATTGCCAAAATAACATATAAATTCTGTCAAACTCCGCTGCCTGGATTATTCTCACTAGTAAGGCACTAAGCAATGTTTCAGCAGATCTGACTGTAAAAGTGTTGGGATCCAAATATTACCACACCCTGACCACTCTTCTCCACACCCAACCATACTAGAAAGAAATGGGACACAAAAGAGATTCTTTGTGTTAGTATCATTAGTGGGCATTTCAATAATTATACATATAATATACAGTGTATATATATATATATATATATATTACAATCATTAGGAGAAGAGACACCAGACAATAAAACCAATATTTCTACAAAACAACCATACATAGGCTTCACGTAGGACCTGACAGATCTTTAGATAACTGAGTTTGTGCCATTTTATTTTTTAAATAACTAATACTGCGATAATACTGCCCAAATAATAGCGTCATCCTGTGTCCACACAGCAGCACAGAGTGCTCCCAAAATAGCATCACAAAGTGATTAATAATATATTATCATACAGTGAATACAGAGCGTCATCCAATGCCCAAAAAAACAAAGTAAAATATTACACCCATATAACTACTGTACCGTTCCTAAATAGTACCAGAATGGTTGCCATTAGGCAAGTTCGGAACTAACCACCAGGGGAGAATAATACGGTCATACAGTGTCTGAATAATAGTATGTACAAAAACACGGTAGCAAAGAGTGCTCTCATAAAAGCATCACATGGTGACTACATAATAGTACCATACAGTGATCACATAGTGCCATACAGTGTAGATTTACTTAATCGTATCGAAAAATGCTTGCCATGAGGTGAATTTTAGACTAGCCCACAGGGAAAAAGCATAGAACAGTCAAATAGGTGTCTCAATAATATCATTCACAGCAGCAAAATCCTTTAAAGTACCACAAAGGGCTTACATAATAGTATCATAGAGCGGGCACATACAGTGGCTATATAATAAAAACTATATAGTGCCCATATAACTTCTGACGGCAAATAAACACCACCTATGGCACATCTATATGGGTTTTTATGGTCGTGATTATCCCTCTGTCCATTTGCCTGTCTCAGAAGCTAATGCATGCGTCAAGATGTTAAAGGGGTTATCCAGGAAAAGATAGTTATGACTTCTCCTCGGGATAGGTCATCAGAATCAGATCTGCGGGGGTGCGAGACAGAGGACCTCCACCGATCAGTTGTTACAAGAGGCCTTGAGAGCTGTAGCCTCTTCCTAGACCAGCAACATCACTGTACATCAGTTACATGGCCTAGTTGCAGCTCAGCCCCATTCAAGTCAATGGGGCTGAGCTGCAATACCAAGCACTGCCACTATGCAATGTACGACGCTGTCCTTGGAAAGCTGCCAGGAGCCAGCATCGCTCACCAGAACTAGGGTGAGCACAGCGGTTCCTTGAAATAGCTGATAAGCGGGGATGCCGTGACTTGGACCCCTGCTGATTTGAAAATGATGACCTATCTTGAGGATAAGTCATCATCATCATTTCCAGGATAACCACTTTAAATCCTCTTCAGCTGGAAAAAACTAACCTTAGTGCCTCTTCTCTGAGGAGACCAAGCTTCCCACCTGGCACTTTAGTCATGCTGGTCATCAGTTGTGGCTGCAGCAATTGCATCTGCAGCCGTAACACCTTCGGCAGCCACCTCATCTACCAGAACACTGCACCGTGCTACAGCCATCTCATCTGCAGCTGTCTTCTGCTGGCATACCCTCTCCTCCTACGCTGCAGCTCTCCATGCTGCTCTGTCACTATGGGCTGTTATTGTAGCAGTGGTGATTACCAGGGTCCCTGCAGCAATGTTGAGAAAGTGGGTCCTTGGGGAAATAAGATACTGACTGGCCTGCCTCTGTCCCTAGAAGTCATCTCAGCCACCAGATGCATCTACTGTAAAATAAGATAAGCAAATTGATGCCACCAATTTGGAATTCATCCCAAATTTCCCAAAAAGTTCAAACCCCAATTTTTTGTAATTTGTTTCAGGCTAATCAGATAGAGAAACTAGAGGAACGCTGCCTAGCCTGTAATGGTCATCAAGTATATTAACTTATCTCCATAATAGAAATAGTACCCACCCAGAGTTCCCCCCGAGGCCTTTCAACTAGAAAAGCAGATTATGTCTACTTTTCTCTGATAAAGGGCTTTGTCTTGAAAGAGCTAGTTGCAGATGTGAGGCTAGCTTAGCTATTTTCCTAAATTTGCTACATAAGTATGTTTAAAAAAAGCTGAGCAATGACTGGAATGATATGCTATAGTTGTCAAACACTCTCTCTCTGTGCAGGATGTGAAGGACTAGGGGCCCATCTTTGCTCAGGGGATCCACCTGTTCCCCTATGGGCCAGTCCAAGCCTGTGCACAGCAATTAAAGGGATCGCCTAAGGATAGCAATACAGGGATGGCAGCCCTGCTAATATCTTTGGAGGGTACCATTTTCGTAAAGTTGCCGCCTAAAATCAACCCATCTATCCGTCATCTATGAATCTAAGCAATGCATATTTTCTCCAATTCCATCAGAAAATGTTCCACAGAACAGCTGAAAGAAAACACACTATTATGTGATCAAGAAAGATTACCATCCTTCCCCGTCCCGCAGAGCCAGTTCGAAGCCTTTGAAACCAATAACCTCAATCGTTTACATTCCTTGCGGAATTCAGTCCTTCCCACTGTATTTAAAACAGACAATGGCCGACTTTCTCCTCAAACATCAACCATCTGTCTACAAATTGCCGAGCCAAAGCTTCAATAGAAGAAAGATGTCAGATATTACAGCCTCTGCCCATTCTTATTGCTACTTTCCTCTGTGCAATCACTCTCTACAGATCTCATTACTGTGCACTATCACCGCCTCGCTCCATTCACTTCCCGTCCTGATTACTGCAACCTTCCACTGGCTGCATTCATCTCCTATTATAATCACACTAATTATGGAGTGGATGTGGCATGGAAGTATCCGAAATATGAAAAGCGAAAGATTACCTTCTTGTTTTGGAGGGTCTTGAATTTATGGAACTTTCTTCAAAAATAAAGGGTAATTACACAAAACATAACTATATGGATGTTAATTGCATCAATGTTTAAATATTATATTAGGCAATTAAGGGGTGGCATAAACAGGACAACCTCTTTCTACTGAAGGTATCCTGGTGATCAGATGATCGCCACAGATCTGCCTTAAGAAAGCTGCGGCTGGCTATGAAGTTCCCCTGCAGTAGCCTCTATAGGGGAAATGTAGTATTACAGGCAGCAATTCAACCAGGTAATACAGTCCTGATCAAAAGTTTAAGATCACTTGAAAAATGGCAAAAAATCATATTTAGCATGGCTGGATCTTAACAAGGTTCAAAGTAGAGCTTCAACATGCAACAAGAAGAAATGAGAGTGAGACAAAACATTTTTTGAGCATTCAATTTAATGAAAACAACGAATAAACTGAAACAGGCTGTTTTTCAGCTGATCAAAATTTTAGGACCACATGCCTTTAAAAAGCCAAATCTGTGCAAAGATGTGGAATCATTGTCATTTTCTGTCAGGTAGTCACACGTTGTGATGGCAAAGGCAAAAAAACTCTCCCTTTTTGAACTTGGTCGGGTTGTTGAACTGCATAAGCAGGGTCTCTCACAGCACGCCATCGCTGCTGAGGTGGGATGCAGTAAGACAGGCTTTCGGAATTTCTTAAATGATCCTGAGGGTTATGGAACAAAAGTCAAGTGGAAGACCCCAAAAAATTTCATCAGCACTGAGCCAGAGGATCCAATTGGCTGTCCGTCAAGATACTGGACGATCCTCGACTCAAATTAAGGCCCTTACTGGTGCTGACTGCAGCCCCATAACCATCAGACGGCATCTGAGACTGAAGGGCTTCAAAAACAAAAAACGTCTTCAAAGACCTCGTCTCCTTGAACGCCACAGAACTGCTCATTTGGACTTTGCAAGAGAGCACCAAACATGGGACATTCAAAGGTGGAAGAAAGTTTTATTCTCTAATGAGAAAAAATGTAACCTTGATGGTCCTGATGGTTTCCAACATTACTGGCATGACAAGCAGATCCCACCTGAGATGTTTTCTACGCGCCACAGTGGAAGGGGCGCCATAATGGTCTGGGCTGCTTTTTCCTTCAGTGGAACAATGGAGCTTCAGGAAGTGCAGGGGCGTCAAACGGCCGCTGGCTATGTCCAGATGTTGCAGAGAGCATTCCTCATGACTGAGGGCCCTCGTCTGTGTGGTAACGACTGGGTTTTTCAACAGGACAACGCTACAGTACACAATGCCCGCAGGACAAGGGACTTCTTTCAGGAGAATAACATCACTCTTTTGGCCCATCCTGTGTATTCCCCTGATCTAAATGCAATTGAGAACCTTTGGGGATGGATGGCAAGGGAAGTTTACAAAAATGGACAACAGTTCCAGACAGTAGATGGCCTTCGTGCGGCCGTCTTCACCACTTGGAGAAATGTTCCCACTCACCTCATGGAAACGCTTGCATCAAGCATGCCGAAACAAATTTTTGAAGTGATAAACAATAACGGCGGAGCTACTCATTACTGAGTTCATGGAAGTTGGATTTCTGTTTTGGGGGGGGTTTAGGTTTTTTTTGGAGGTGTGGTCCTCAACTTTTGATCAGCTGAAAAACAGCCTGTTTCAGTTTATTCGTTGTTTTCATTAAATTGAATGCTCAAAAAATGTTTTGTCTCACTCCCATTTCTTCTTGTTGCATGTTGAAGCTCTACTTGGAACCTTGTTAAGATCCAGCCATGCTAAATATGATTTTTTGCAATTTTTCAAGTGGTCTTAAACTTTTGATCAGGACTGTACATGAGTGAACTGCGTCTCTGCTCTAATTTCTGGTCACAGCTCACCTATTAGGAGAACATAATTCAAAACCACCAATTACTGATCCAACCTTTTTTCATGCTCCATTGAGTTCAATGGGGTGGCCACTAGGATCTTTCTAAAACTCCATAGAATTCAGTGGAGAGTGGGTCATGCATAAGCATCTCAACTGAACTTAATAAACCTAAATAGAAATAGTCAAACAGAGGTCACTGGACCCAATTCTCCAAATAGGTGAAGACCCTAGAAGTGGGATCCACACTTATTTGATATGCCATAAATGCTACAGTTGAAAATATCTCTTTAAAAGGTTATGTCTGCCTATAAGAACCATCTTACATATAAATCTAAATACAAAATTGAGTAACTTTGTAAATACATTTGTCACACGCTCGTTCTTCTATATCCATCGGCGCTGAGTTGATGCCATGTTTTAGCGCTGCTATCTTTGCTGACATCTGCAGCTGTCTTCTGCTGGCATACCCTCTCCTCCTACGCTGCAGCTCTACATGCTGCTTGGTCACTGTGGGCTGTCATTGCAGCAGTGGTGATTACCAGGGTCCCTGCAGCAATGTTGAGAAAGTGGGTCCTTGGGGAAAGAAGATACTGACTGGCCTGCCTTTGTCCCTAGAAGTCATCTCAGCCACCAGATGCATCGACTGTATAATAAGATAAGCAAATTGATTCCACTAATTTGGAAGTTATTCCAAATTTCCCAAAAAGTTCAAACCCTAATTTTTGGTAATTTGTTTCAGGCGAATCAGACAGAGAACCTAGAGGAACGTTGCCTAGCCTGTAATGGTCATCAAGTATATTAACTGGTCTCCATAATAGAAATAGTACCCACCCAGAGTTCCTCCCAAGGCCTCTCAACTAGAAAACGGATTCTGTCTGCTTTTCTCTTATAATGGGCTTTCGTCTTGAAAGAGCTAGTTGCAGATGTGAGGCTAGCTTAGCTATTTTCCTAGATTTGCTACATAAGTATGTTTAAAAAGTCTGAGCAATGACTGGAAAAACATGCTGTAGTTGTGAAACTCTCTCTCTGTTCAGGATGTGAATGACTGGGGGCCCACCTTTGCTCAGGGGACTCTACTTTGTTACATAAACTCTTTCAGTACTGGACTGTAAATATTTAAAACCCCTTCCCCCATTGCTTTTTGCATGATAGTTTTGTCCGTTTCTGTAGAGCTTGGATTGACTTGGATTGCCACTGAATTTGAATTTCTGGCTTTGACTTTGTCTGCTTGGAATATGGTATTGCATGAACTCGACCAGCCCTGGCTTTTGGTTTGACAGACCACGAAATCCACCTCCTTATTTTGCTACTACGAACTGATTTCTACTCATTTCCGCCATTGCCTACAGATTCCACTCCAGAGGCGCTGACCTCTATCTAAGTCAACCCAGAGGATACCCTATGGTTAGGTTCACATAAGTGGCATTAGCTCTAGTAGTCTGTTCAAGTACAAAAACAGACTACCGGAGCTTACTGTATTCGGGCACTGCTGGGTTTCCATTGACTATAATGGGATTCGACAGGAAACCTGACAGTTTCTAATATAAACGCTATTTTTCGGACGGGCAAATACTGTTGCATGCAGTATTTTTTGTCCAGATGAAAAGCGGCATTTATGCCAGAAACTGGCCATTACCCACTGGATGCCATTATAGTTAATGGGGATCCGGCTGTAAGAGCCAGTATCCAGCTGTTCCAGAGTTGGTGCTGCATAGGTAAACATAACTAAATTCACATCTGCATTGAACTTTCAAGTTCTTCTGATCGATCAGAAGAACAAAGAAAATGATAAATAACGAATCGGTCTTATTTTGAGCATCAATTGTGATCAGTTTGCATCAGTCCCATCACACGTCAGTTATTTTGCATGCTGTACTTTTTCTCCCGTCAAAAATAACTGACATCTAATGGAACTGACACAAACTAAAGCAAACGGATTAAAACATGCTCAAAATAAAATGGATCAGTGATTTTTAATTTTTCCGTTATGCCTCATTCACACGTCAGTGTTTGGTCAGTGATTTCCCTCAGTGATTTTACACCAAAACCAGGTGCGGCTCTAAACACAGAACAGGTGCAGATCTTTCCCTTATTTCTTATATCTGTGGAGGCTCCAGTCCTGGTTTTGGCTCCCAATCACTGATGGAAAGCACTGACCAAGCACTGATGTGTGAATGAGGCTTTAGATTCTACCACATCAAATTACTGAAGAGGGCCTGGTTTGTCTAAGTGCGGAGTGCTGAGAGATTTCCACTCTGAAGCCTGCAGAACTGTGAAAGCAGTTCAGGAGTAATAAAATATGCTATAACAGTACAAGAAGTAATGTATGTACACAGTGACTCCACCATCAGAATAGTGAGTGCAGCTCTGGAGTATAATACAGGCTGTAAGTTAGCATCAGAACCGAATAAGTAATGTAATATAATGTAGGTACACAGTGACTGCACCAGCAGAATAGTGAGTGCAGCTCTGGAGTATAATACAGGATGTAACTCAGGATCAGTACATGATAAGCAATGTAATGTATGTACACAGTGATTCCACCAGCAGAATAGTGAGTGCAGCTCTGGAGTATAATACAGGATGTAACTCAGGATCAGTACATGATAAGTAATGTAATGTATGTACACAGTGACTCAACCATCAGAATAGTGAGTGCAGCTCTGGAGTATAATACAGGATAAGCAATGAAATGTATGTACACAGTGACTCCACCAGCAGAATAGTGAGTGCAGCTCTGGCGTATAATACAACTCAGAATCAGTACAGGATAAGTAATGTAATGTATATACACAGTGACTCCACCAGCAGAACAGCGAGTGCAGCTCTGGAGTATAATACAGGATAAATAATGTAATGTATGTACACAGTGACTCAACTTTTTATATAGATTGATTTAATACGTAAACTGGGGGTCAAAGGTGGATATACCCTTGAAGCTAGGGACTATAAATTCTGTACAGCACTGCAGAACGTGTCAGCACTATGATCATAATATAATACACAGCTAGAAGGTAAGTACTGAACCTCTGAACTTCATACACTTCAATGTGCTCGAGTCTGGTTCATATAAAATTGCTTGAAATTGACTCTCTAGCCGCTTCTTTGATGCCTTCAGAGTTAATGCATGAGGTCAGGAATATTCACCAGAGACTTGTGAAATACTAACTTCAAGGGGAGCTCTTAGCAGATGGGGAGGATGCACCTGCACAGAGTTCTTCACTAACGCCAGTCCAGCTCCCAGATCCAAACAAAAGGATGTATTCTCCAGGCTGCCGTAACCAGAGCTGAAGGGACTCATCAATATAACATGCTAATTAAACCAAATCACCAACGATGTCCTCAAATTCATCCCAATCAGTCAAATCCAGGCCTTACAATAACAAAGCCGACTTTCTGGAAATCTGTAAAATCCACTTTAATTTCAACAAATACTTTGCCATTACAGGACGACTACGCCTGATATGCTGCGACTGCCAGTCAAGCTGATTACCCACAATCTGCATTAAGGCTCGTTCACACGAACGTTTTTTGTATTCCGTATACGGCCATTTATTGAGTTCCGTATAAGGAACCATTCATTTCAATGGTTCCGCCAAAAAAACGGAATGTACTCTGTATGCATTCCGCTTCCGTATTTCTGTTTTTCCGTTCCATTCAAAGATGGAACATGTCCTATTATTGCCCGCAAATCACGCTTCGTGGCTCCATTCAAGTCAATGGGTCCGCAAAAACAATCTATTGAAAATTTTATGCCCAGCCCAATTTTTTTTATGTAATTACTGTATATGTCATACAGAAATATGGAATGAAAAAACAGAATGGAACCAGAAACACTACAGAAAAAACGGATCTGTTAAAAACGTCCTGCAAAACACTGAAAAAGCCATACGGTCGTGTAAACAAGCCCTTATTCCCAGGGGTTTCCAAGATTAAATAACAGAGTTTTCTCTAGAAACAGCACCACCCTTCTCCATGGGCCGTACCTGGTATTGTGGCATATCCCAGTTCAAGTGAATCGGGCTAGGCTGCCATACTAGACACAGAGTAGCGCTATTTCTGGAAAATGGAAGACCCAAAAAGAAACAAAGATGATCTTTAAGCCCAGTGCACACGATTCCCTACAGAAGCCATCAGCATTGTTCATGAAAATGTTCCATACAGATGTAGCAGAGGTGAATTTGTAATCATCTACAGGAAGTGCATCAGAAGCTGCTACACATAAATGGTAGCCCTGTGCTTATCACACCAGAAACATCAGGACAGCCAAAAAAAGATCATTTTAAAGCAATTTACTCTTTGAGAAAGCAATGTGTAATTTATTCTAGAGGCACCCATCCACAAAGTGGTTGTCCATATTGGGGTTAAAAATGAAAAAAAAAAAACAATCAGACATCATGTAGTACATGACAGTCTCTATTCAACAAAGCTACAACCAGACCTGTACCTCACATGGATCGAGTGATCTCCACATTTATTGCTTCAATCCAAAGATCACAACAGTTTGCTGAAATTATGTTATAGACGGCGAGTAGACCCACAGTACCAACCAACCGGTTTGGCTTTGGGCCAACTCTAAGGGTATTATACTGGCAGTCTTAACGTATCCAACCTTTAACCCCTATACAGGCATCTAGACTTTGCTGCTGAGTAACCACCTGACCTCTACAGCCTGAAATAATCTCAGTGTGGTTGGGATCAGAGACAGTGGTGTGAAGCACCGAAGGATCAGGCAATATGTGTGGTCTGGAGACAGACCAAGGTCAGGGCAGGTAGAATACTTGCGTATCCATAAAAGGTCAGGGCAAGTGGCAGTAGGGAAATTCAAGAAACAGGTGAAGGTCAGGGCAAGTGGTTGGAAGTCAGAACCGGTAGTCAAGCTGGAGTACGCTACAGTGGTAGTCAGATTGAAAAAACACCTTTGCTGGTTACTAGAAACTAGTAAACCTATAGCTCAGGAACCCTTCCACTGGAGAAGGTACCTTAAATAGCCTGGAGTGGCTAGCCATAGGCTAAGGAAAAATGTAGACGTGTGTGCCATTTAAAAGGGTTGTGCAGGAAATATATATTGATGACCTAACCTCAGTAGCTCAGAGATCAAAAGCTGTCAGCTGAGCTGCCTGACGGAATGCAGTTAAAACACACAGCCTGCTTTAGAGAATCTCATGCCTTT
The DNA here is from genome assembly GCF_905171765.1 of Bufo bufo. NCBI lineage: Eukaryota > Metazoa > Chordata > Amphibia > Anura > Bufonidae > Bufo > Bufo bufo. The sequence goes on along the minus strand of NC_053392.1, from coordinate 590,264,977 downwards.
ACAGAGCAAAGGGCTCAACATTTTTAATAAAGACCAATTGAAAAAAATAATTTTAGCTCAAAATGACTACAATGCAATAATTAAAAAAATTGCCCACAAAGATGTACATAACCTTTAAGTGCCCAGGAGATGGCTCTTCACTGTAAAGCGCTCCCTGCATTGAACTGCATCACAGCTCCTCTTCTTTGAGTCACAGTTTTAACATCCAACCAGTAGATCACTAGGGGCAGTGAAGCAGCTTCATACAGAGAGCACTTCACAGTGAAGCAGCGCCTTGGGCACTAGCAGGAGCAGAATCTGTCCGAATAAAACTTTATACTCTCAATACGTCTGATACGAAAAGCTCCACAAAAGGTACGTTTGTACTGCTCTTGCCAGTCCCGACCTAGTGCTGTCAGCAGCTTAGCATGGTGGAAACTGCTGACAGTTTCCTTTTAAAAGGAGGTGTCCCCTTCCTAAACAAAAGCAGGAATGGCGAGATCACCCAGGTCTGGCATTTCAAAGGCCAGCAGTTAAGCTTCCACCTGACTATACATTTCACCTGTAGCAACCAAATAGCTGGCTGACCTTGTAACAAATGAATGGGCTGGTCCGAAAGAGTTGTTCTGAAAAGAGAGCCCCTCTATGATGTCCAGAGGGCACATGAACAGAGGTTGTCCTAAGCCACCCCCTTTATGTTTTTTTTTCAGTACAAAGGGGATGTTCTCTGTAGTCAACTGCAATCTAAGAGTTAACTATCAAACGTCGCCTTTGGTTTTGGCTTTTCACTTGGGAAACAGGTCATCAATAACGGGCAGAAATAAATACTGTGAGGAACAGTCTGCCGTCAGCCCATTCTACATCTTAGATTTCCAACATTTGTTTGCAAAAGCCGTATGATACCAGACGATACGTAGGCTTTCTATAGAGAGCAGGCTCCAGAGCCCATCAATTAAAGGGCAGCCCGTGTTCGCTGTACTATGAGGTCCGCAGAGAAAAAAAAACACTAGCATTTTGAAAAAGTTTTAATACAAGCACAAATAAACGTTTCCCAAAGTCTTAGGTCTTACTTCTTTTTTTTTTGCAGCCTTGTTGTAGGGTCAACGGTGTCTGGAAGCTGTCACTTTGTACACGATAAACACAATGTCGAAGGAAATGGGGGGGGGGGGACATTTCCCATAGATTGCACAAGCACAGTTTGAATTATTCAGCATGGTATTATGTGTCCCTACCTTGGGGCAAGGAAATTGAAGTGTAATTATCTCTCCTGCTTGCTTCTGCATAATGTCAGCGCAATAAACTGTGCTTCAGTTTTCAATTAGCCTCATTAACTCCCAGAGCCATCTAAAACAAAGAAACGTGTGATAGCACATACCGCTGACTTAATCAGCATCCCGAGTTGTTTGACTTACAGCGGTATTACGATAATTCACGGTACGTGCCGAATGCAATTGGGTGATGCAATCAGTAAATGAAAATTAACATGGAGATGTCCATTTCTGAGATATGATGACGAGTGATGTAGATGGAACAGAATATTACTGGTAGGACATGGTGGCCATAGACTGTTGGCTTCTTAGCAACAGCATCTGACCAAACACTAATGGACCCCATAGAGATTACAGTATTGACGGCCCAACCCATAGATTTTGTGGGGCTGGTCAACGATCTTATGTGTATGGGGAGTTCAAGACTCTACCGGATAGAAGATGTCGGAGGATAGACGGATCAGACGTGTTGAATTTCAAGTACCTGTGTATGGGTGAATCAGGAGAGATAATTGTCAGCTAAATGAGCTGGTGGCCATCGAAGGTGTATGGGCACCTTAAGACTAACCATACCGATTAGAACCTCCCAACCCTCATGCTCATGGATGCTCGACCAAGTACAAATGTGTTCTGAATGGGGATAGGGGATAAAGCATATCTCCTCTGACAGCAAAAGGATTGGGTATGTTGAAATCCAATATCCTGATCCTTCTCTCTCTCAACATCTGCCGTCAGGGAAGAGTTGGAAGGCCTCTATACACATTTGATGGTCAGCCAGTAGTATAGTACTGGTATATACACTACTGAAAAGTGTACCTATAGGCTCATTTAATTCCCAATTGGGTAATCCTAGGGTACTAGGGAACCTTTTTAGAAGTTCCTTAGTAAGTTCAAGAGCTGTGACTAAGACTAGGCAGGACATGGGCAGGATGGGGTGGATCAAGGGTAAAATAAATTACTACAAAGAAAAAAATAAGGGGTTGGGTCAGCACAACCTGCCTGTAGGTGCAGATCACTATGGCGAAATACATATATAAACGGAAAATGCAAATGTGATCGCACACTACATCCAGCACTCTGCCCTCCATGCTGGATGAGACATTGGTTTATATTTTGGCCAAAGCATAGTAAGCCACTCACCGCGTCAAGGTCGTCTCATGAGTGGTCCCTAACTCTTGTTCCTACAGTACCTGTTCATGGGCCATGACAGCCACATAAAATCCAGGGAATGCAGGTCAGCATGCAAGCCAAGTACACTTTGCTTGTAACCCCGTCCGGTGCCATTACAGCTTTCATCGGATCCAGGGATGCAAGTACCAACATGCATGCTGAACCCACCATATACTTCTCCTGGAGCCAGATGGCTAATGGTAGGTTCTATACAAGCAGACTCAGTTTTATACTGACTTTAAAACCAGCCTCAAGGACAGATTAACTGGTCAGGTGTGCAATGACTCCAAGGAGATCGCCACGCCTCCAATATATACTACAAAGAAAAAAATAAGGGGTTGGGTCAGCACAACCTGCCTGTAGGTGCAGATCACTATGGCGAAATACATATATAAACGGAAAATGCAAATGTGATCGCACACTACATCCAGCACTCTGCCCTCCATGCTGGATGAGACATTGGTTTATATTTTGGCCAAAGCATAGTAAGCCACTCACCGCGTCAAGGTCGTCTCATGAGTGGTCCCTAACTCTTGTTCCTACCTGTTCATGGGCCATGACAGCCACATAAAATCCAGGGAATGCAGGTCAGCATGCAAGCCAAGTACACTTTGCTTGTAACCCCGTCCGGTGCCATTACAGCTTTCATCGGATCCAGGGATGCAAGTACCAACATGCATGCTGAACCCACCATATACTTCTCCTGGAGCCAGATGGCTAATGGTAGGTTCTATACAAGCAGACTCAGTTTTATACTGACTTTAAAACCAGCCTCAAGGACAGATTAACTGGTCAGGTGTGCAATGACTCCAAGGAGATCGCCACGCCTCCAATATATACTACAAAGAAAAAAATAAGGGGTTGGGTCAGCACAACCTGCCTGTAGGTGCAGATCACTATGGCGAAATACATATATAAACGGAAAATGCAAATGTGATCGCACACTACATCCAGCACTCTGCCCTCCATGCTGGATGAGACATTGGTTTATATTTTGGCCAAAGCATAGTAAGCCACTCACCGCGTCAAGGTCGTCTCATGAGTGGTCCCTAACTCTTGTTCCTACCTGTTCATGGGCCATGACAGCCACATAAAATCCAGGGAATGCAGGTCAGCATGCAAGCCAAGTACACTTTGCTTGTAACCCCGTCCGGTGCCATTACAGCTTTCATCGGATCCAGGGATGCAAGTACCAACATGCATGCTGAACCCACCATATATACTTCTCCTGGAGCCAGATGGCTAATGGTAGGTTCTATACAAGCAGACGATCTCCTTGGAGTCATTGCACACCTGACCAGTTAATCTGTCCTTGAGGCTGGTTTTAAAGTCAGTATAAAGCTAAGTCTGCTTGTATAGAACCTACCATTAGCCATCTGGCTCCAGGAGAAGTATATGGTGGGTTCAGCATGCATGTTGGTACTTGCATCCCTGGATCCGATGAAAGCTGTAATGGCACCGGACGGGGTTACAAGCAAAGTGTACTTGGCTTGCATGCTGACCTGCATTCCCTGGATTTTATGTGGCTGTCATGGCCCATGAACAGGTAGGAACAAGAGTTAGGGACCACTCATGAGACGACCTTGACGCGGTGAGTGGCTTACTATGCTTTGGCCAAAATATAAACCAATGTCTCATCCAGCATGGAGGGCAGAGTGCTGGATGTAGTGTGCGATCACATTTGCATTTTCCGTTTATATATGTATTTCGCCATAGTGATCTGCACCTACAGGCAGGTTGTGCTGACCCAACCCCTTATTTTTTTCTTTGTAGTATATATTGGAGGCGTGGCGATCTCCTTGGAGTCATTGCACACCTGACCAGTTAATCTGTCCTTGAGGCTGGTTTTAAAGTCAGTATAAAACTGAGTCTGCTTGTATAGAACCTACCATTAGCCATCTGGCTCCAGGAGAAGTATATGGTGGGTTCAGCATGCATGTTGGTACTTGCATCCCTGGATCCGATGAAAGCTGTAATGGCACCGGACGGGGTTACAAGCAAAGTGTACTTGGCTTGCATGCTGACCTGCATTCCCTGGATTTTATGTGGCTGTCATGGCCCATGAACAGGTAGGAACAAGAGTTAGGGACCACTCATGAGACAACCTTGACGCGGTGAGTGGCTTACTATGCTTTGGCCAAAATATAAACCAATGTCTCATCCAGCATGGAGGGCAGAGTGCTGGATGTAGTGTGCGATCACATTTGCATTTTCCGTTTAAAATAAATTACTGCTTGTCTGACAACTTTCATGCTGAATTTCAAGGACCAAGGGCGGTGGAGAGCTTTCTCAAGATAACATCTTGGGCCCCAACAGAGCTTGTCCCACTCCTGGTAGGAATGGGGCAGTCTTACAGGGCAATATTTTTTCAGGATTGGCCCAAGGTTTGGAACTATGACTTAATTGTTTTAAAGGGTCACTAACTAGTCAAACTTTACATATGTCATAGAGACATATGAAAAGTTTAGATTGGTAGGGGCCCTAGCACTCAGACCCCCATGGATCTAAACTTTTGATATGTCTCTATGATATGATATATGTAAAGTTTTTTGAAAAGTTAGCGCATTCTCTCCTTGCTGCTAAGGACGGCATCAAGACGGGCCCATAGACTTCTATAGAGCCCATCTTGTGCATTGAGAAGAGAGAGAGTGCAGTATGCTTCTCTATCTTCATTCTAGGGATCGGTAGGGGTCTCAGCTCTCAGACCCCCACTAATCTAAACTTTTGATTAAAAAAAATTGAGATAAATAAAAACTCCCATAATTCCCTGCTATAAAAAAGTATAGCCCCAATCCGCAGGCCCTTCCTCTGTTCTGGACTGCTTAACATTTACACTGACACAATTCATCTCTAAACAAACTCCAGATGGCACCAGTGAATGACTATATCATGGGTATAACAAGACGTTCAGGAAATGCGGGCGAGCTATTATGGTGCAACCTCTAATTGAAATACATTATAGCTGGAGACATCATAAATTAGCAATTGTTGCAGTGTCATCATCATTAGAACACGGGAATGCTATCCAGGGTTATGACAGATGCCGTTGAACCTTCCAGGAGATGCAGCAATGTTTTGGCATTTTACACATATTGTAGATTATGCAGGAGCTACTGAAGTCTATTTACTAAAATATTTTATTATTATTTTTGAGTATCGGGCCAGAAGTACTAACTGTTTAGTCCATACTGTGTGTACACTTTATTACTAGAAGAATATGGCCTGCTTAATATATGCCTTCAAGTTCTGCTTTAAGATTGTGCACAATTTTGGCATGTACTGTAAGACGCACTGTCAAAAACTGGCCATATTCCCATAATAATAGGTAGAGAACCCCATTAACAGTGCTAGAGTGTCCCCAAAACAGTTACAATCAGAGAGCCCAAATATACAGTTCCAGCAAGAAAATTCCCCAAAACAGTGCCAGCCAGAAAGCCCCAAAAACAGTGGCAGCTAGACAGCCCCATAAACGGTGCCGGATAGAGAGCCCCCATAAATGTTGCCAGAAAGCTTCTATGAACCGTGCCAGTCAGAGAGCAGTGGAAGCTAGGGACCCCCAATAAACAGTTCCAGAAAGAGAACCCCATAAACCGTGCCAGATAGAGAACACCCATAAGTTGTACTAGACAGAGAGCCCCAATAAACAATGTCAACCAGTAAGTCTCTATAAACAATGCCAACCAGTGAGCCCACAAAAACTGTGTCTGGCGCTATTTATGGGGGCTCTCTGTGTGTAACTGTTTATGGGCGGGACTTTGTTTGTCAGAGATCCCCCATAAACAGTGCCGGACGGACAGCCCCCATTATCAGTGCTATCCAGAGAGTCCCCATATACAGTGTCAGATAGAGTGCCCCCCATAAACAGTGCCAGACAGAGAGCCCCTATACACATTTCCAGAAAGAGAACCTCATCAACAGTGCCAACCAAAGAGCTCCCATAAAAAATGAAAATCAGAGAGCCCCATAAACAATGCCAATGACAGAATGTACCCCATTTATAGTATCAAGCTTCTATTTCAATTAAATTAAAAAATTATATAAAATTTTTGTATAAAATATAATAAAATGCATGTCTTGGGTGACATACCAGGTATGTACATAGATTATGTTTACTAAAAATCACAAAGTCACCCAAAGCCCAGTGTGCTGGCACCAGACCCGTTTCTCATTCCTGCTGCATGGCTAACGGTAGCCATACACTTTCCATAACTGTCTCCCAAACTACTGAGAAATTTAGACTAGCAAATTCATATTCATAGTCACAGGTGCACATCCATAAAGCAAACATGGTTGATAAAAAAATAATGGGTGCACAATTTTACACATACAAACAATAGAGCAGAAAAATAGGGATCATTCTAAATTAAAGTGGTATTATACCTACTATAAATGAAAAAATGCGCACATTTTGATCAAACTTGTGTCGGGCCCATCTACCAGGCGTCAAAGTGGCTTCCACAGACGGGTCCCTAACTCTAATATACCGCCTCTCTTGGACTTACCCAAGTCTACATTTTCAGGGCAGTGTAGTATAATACCACTATAATTTAGAATGATCCCCATTTCTCAGCTTTATTGATTGTATGTGTAAAGTTGTGCAGCCATTATTTTTTTATCAACCATGTTTGCTTTATGGATGTGCACCTGTGACTATGAATATGAATGTGCTAGTCTAAATTTCTCTGTAGTATATATTGAGGGTAGCGCCTCTTTTAGACTGAGCAACGCCCATCTACCTGGGGCTTCTGAGCAAAGTCCAAGAGAGGCGGTATATTAGTGTTAGGGACCAGTCTGCGGAAGCCACCTTGACGCCTGGTAGATGGGCCCGACACAAGTTTGATCAAAATGTGCGCAAAGAGCTTCCATTTTTTCATTTATACTAGGTATAATACTACTTTAATTTAGAATGATCCCCATTTCTCAGCTTTATTGTTTGTATGTGTGAAGTTGTCTCCCAAACTAGCTATTCCTAACAACTCCCCATGCCCATGCATGCTCAGTTCAGCCAAACATGCATGCGTTACTAATGGGGAGAGAATAAGTTGCTGCCAGATGCTTATCTCTCTGTAGAACAAAAGATCGGGCTTTGAAAGGCAACATGCCTGATCCTTCTTTTCCAAGACACTATCTTTAGGTGAGAGTCAGAAGGTCACCATGGACACTAGGTGGACTGCTGGTTCCACCATTCATCTAATATGTATGGCCACCTTAAGAGGATTCGAGATGGGATGGTGCATATGGGGTGAACCCACAAGGGAGCTTGGGAGTGGTTGCGCTGGCGAGGATGGCAGTAGTAGTCCTCAACCTGGCACTCCCTGGGACATGCAGTAAAGGAAGGGGTGCACCCTGGTTCCATTGCTGCACTCCCTCGATTTGTGGAGGCTCCTACCTGGTGATGGCTGGGGTACCCTTGATGGTAGGTGGATGAGCAGTAGGGGGCAATGGAAAAGGGCAGGTGTAGGGCTGGAGGAGGATGGTGGTGGAGTCAATGACCAGGTCCCTTTGGTTATAATAAATAGAGTCTTTCTTTACTGAGCAGATGGTGGGAATTGTAGTACAAATAAATGCAGTAGGCACAGTTATGAGGTATATCACACAGCAGGCTTTTCCCAAAGGCTGTATATATAGTAGGAGGGGGCAATGATGGTAGTCATTCTCCCTGAGTCTCTCTCTAAATAAATTTTGCAATCTTCCAAAATAACCACACGTGTGCAATCACTCACAATATACTTTCTGCAATGCCCAGTCTGCAGTCCTAGACTAGGTGGCCAGTCCGTCTCAGAAGTGTGCCAGGCGCCAGAAGCAAGTAACCTTTACCACATGCAGTAAAGTCTATTGTCAAACGTTTGTTTACCTTACTATCTCAATAAAAAAGCACAGCCTTTAAAATGGTACTCTACCTCTGTACAAATTCTGACGTGGATTGAAAACAGCTTTACGAGTCTTGAGAGGTTTCCTAAAAAAAGATACTAATAAATCATCATGTATCCAGGATTTTGTATACAGGGGAGGAAGGGGTTAACAAAAGCTAATTGCAATGCATCCTGGGAGATGCAGGTGCTTGATGAGCTGCTGTCCACCCACAGAAACGGAAGATAGTCTTCCACATGTGAGTAAAAGTTTTTTTTTTTTTTTTAAAGGTTTGAAATTTGTGGGTTAACCCCCTATAAAAGAATATGGAGCACACCATAGAGATGTGTCTACTGGTGTCTGTCGTGGATACTATGCACACACTGAATGAAAACAGCTTTACGAGTCATGAGATATTTCCTAAAACAAGATACTAATTATAAATCTTCACATATCCGGAATATAGCTGCTATTTCAAGGGCTACAGTAGCTTCTAATATACAACCCACAATAAATGCTTTCTGGCTTCTGTTCAAATACTAGAGTTGTCTTTCCGTTTCCACAGAGCAGTGTGAATCCCATATGACGAGAGGCTCGTAAAACCAAGCCCTGTAAGAAATAAAAGCAAACAATATGGAATTCCTGCAGACGTTTCGTAGTATCGCGACAATTTTTTGAATTTTCTAAAATGATTTAAAAAGGTATACATGTTTAAAAAATATATATTATGGATTCATATTCTCCCTGCCAAACTAGTTATGTCTGCTTCAAGATCTGACCATCGTCTATTGTTTATGGGTAGGGGATCAGTCACCTCCAAAATCCATTTCAAAGTAAGCATACCGCCTTGTAGGGTAGGTACCCACGGAACATAACCATACCTTTGTCATGAAAATCCTACTCCTGAGAAAAGCTTTTTTATAAAACGGGTTTTTTAAATGTAATTTTAATATATAATATTTTTTTTTTATTCACATAGGAATGTTTTCCTACATGGCAGTTTTTCCCTGCGCACATGACCCTTGCTGTATTCACACATACATCATGCATCATTCACATGTGTCTGCTCATACGGTTGAAGTGTCAATCTTTGGTAGCAGCGAAAACATTTTTCCTCAATTTCTGGATTTTTCCCAAATCATTTGCCTTGTTTTTCTTTCTGCCCTGGTAAATTATGAAATTCAACATCTGGCATTGAGAATGTCCAACTGTTTTCTGTACCTCAGGTTGAATTAGCAGCTCTATAATTACGGGTACGTGTATCAACTTAAAAATATATTTAATTTTAATCCATTTAATACCGAGATTAAGGGGAAAAAAATGAAAAAGAAAGCAACACATATAATCCTTTTCAGGTGTTTGGATTATGCGGGGCAATTAGGTATCCGGCACTTAACCCATTTGTTGCCAGGAAGCACTAAACTGTGATCGGCATTGGTTCATCCGTAAAGAAGTCTGGAAAGGATCCGTGTTTGGTCCACGTGTCCGTTTTTTGCCCTCCGTGTGTTCCATGGACACTGCTAGTCTGAAAAGCAATTTCCAGAGCATCTCCCACCAATGGTCCATGAAAAGCATGGACCAAAGACGTATGTCACCTGTCTTGTGTCCATGGTTTTCACAGTCCCATAGACTATAATATTCGTGGGAGATCTGTAATCACTGACACCACGGAAGCATCCGCCGTTTTGTCACCATGGATTCATGGTCCGTGGAAATCCACTGATGTGTCAATCCACATAATAAAGTCAGTGAATGCGTGAGCGGACCGTGGAGACCACAGACAGCATACATCCATAATTCACTAATGCATGAAAGAGGCCTAAGGGCTCTTTCACACTTGCATTGTCCGGATCCGTCGTGTACTCCATTTGCCGGAAGTGCCCGCCGGATCCGTAACACCGCAAGTGAACTGAAAGCATTTGAAGACTGATCCGTCTTCAAAATGCGTTCAGTGTTACTATGGCAGCCAGGACGCTATTAAAGTCCTGGTTGCCATAGTAGTAGTGGGGAGCGGGGGAGCAGTATACTTACCGTCCGTGCGGCTCCCGGGGCGCTCCAGAATGATGTCAGAGCGCCCCATGCGCATGGATGACGTGATCCATGCGATCACGTCATCCATGCGCGTGGGGCGCCCTGACGGTAAGTATACTGCTCCCCCGCTCCCCACTACACTTTACCATGGCAAACAGGACTTTAGCGTCCTGGCAACCATGGTAACCATTCAGAAAAAGCTAAACGTCGGATCCGGTAAAGCGCCGAAACGACGTTTAGCTGAAGGCCGGATCCGGATTAATGCCTTTCAATGGGCATTAATTCCGGATCCGGCCTTGCGGCAAGTGTTCAGGATTTTTGGCCGGAGCCAAAAACGTTCCGGTCCTGAACTGAAGACATCTTGATGCATCCTGAACGGATTTCTCTCCATTCAGAATGCATTGGAATAATCCTGATCAGGATTTTTCCGGCATAGAGCCCCGACGACGGAACTCTATGCTGGAAAAGAACAACGCAAGTGTGAAAGGGGCCTAAGGCAACATCTGTGTGGAGCTTGTTTCTCCTGCCGACTCTGATTTCTGAAAACACAAATTAGATACATTCTCACACAGACACATATAGCGTAAATAGCGCCTGGCAGAGTAGCACATTTTGAAAGATGTGCATTTCTGGTGGCGGTTCTCAATCTCTTCGAAGCTTACCAGGCACACTTTTACTGGCTGTGCTTGGCATTGCAGCCTAAGCCCATTAACTTGAATGGGAGCGAGGTGCGCCAAGACCATGTGACCGATGAACATAACGTCACTGACCTAGCAAGAGGCCGGAGATCTACCCGGAGCACCACAGCCTCAAACAGCTAATCGGCAGGGGTGCAAGATGTCAGACACCTACCAATCAGATACCAATGACCCATCTTGACGACAGGTGATAAACACTCAGACACCTTTAACCACCATGCTACCCATCTCAAAAAGTGTCTTGCCAAGTTCTCCCAACATAAGCAGTAACATGCCCTCCAAGGGCTTCTTAAGGACAACTAAACCACAGCAAATATGTTGTAAATAAATATATTCAAGAATAAATCAATGATTTTTGTGTCTTTATACAACTGATGCAGTTTAAATAACGGTTCACGCAAGATAAAGTTCCACAAGTGTTTATTGCACTAACTGATGACGACTAAATCCCCAGACCTCCCGGAATCCTTCATGCTGGACTTCAAAAGTGATTGATAATCAATTTGACGTAATCTGTTCTTACATCGGAGGTCAGAGGTCTTTGCTCCGGTCTACAAGCCGCGAAGCGATGGGCGACATATCTACAGAAGAACAGGTGAAGACTGAAGAGTTGGTGGCAGCTTGACCAGATAGAGTTGACAAGGGCTGTACAACATGCCACCCAGACATGAACCACAAATAAGTTAAAAAGTGTCAGCAAACATCTCACATGCCTTCCAATTCTCTGGAGAACCTTGTACCTATCTCTGTCAGCACATTTAAAAAAAATAAACTATTCTAACAACCCTTCCATTTCTCTAACCACTTCCAATTGACTTCTTTGAAGAAGTTAAAAACAGGATGTCAATTCCTCTCTCGCCAGCTTCACACCCACTCGTTCAGGCCCATAACACTCCTATTATTCCTCTTCCAGCAATGGGAAAGGTGTAGGAGGAAAAGAGGAATGAGTGACAAGAGTTAGATAGATAACAGTAATCCCTCTCTCTGGGAAAACAAACCTTTTGTAAGACAAGATAAATATGGAATTTTTTCCACAGTATAAGTCTACCTTTACAATATGTTAAGGAGGCGTTAGAGCTAACATCTATCTCATATCCACTTACTATGCAATTGAATATAATCTAAAGGTTGAGGAGAGGTCAACAAGAGTGGGATTATGGATAGAAGGTCAAGAAATATCCTTGACCCCCTTCACCCAACCTTGGTGACTCCAAGACCAATACTTTATCTCCAGAGTAAGAAAATCCAAATATATTTTCATATTGTCACATACAAGTTTAGTGGCCGTATGATCAAAATGTTTTTCCCCACCTGGACATCAAACTTCTTAGCTTCTGTGATTTTTTAAAAACTGAAATGTCAATGTGACAAGCTTAGCACAGGTCTAGGGTATACTATTTATAACTTATGTAGTGAGTCTTCCCAGTGCTCTCTGGGAAAAAGGATAAGTAAATTAGCTCTCATCCAGGAGGAAGAAATCTTCCTCTGTAGTACCACCTAATGGAGGTAATAGCTGTCTGCAGATGGGTGTCTTTTCCTAATATTTTGACTTGGCTTCTATGTCGAGTCATGTATCTAGGCCTCGGGATTTGACTTATAGGGGAGCTAACTCTCATAGGTGGAATAAAGAGGCAGTGTTCTTCCTCTTGTGTGAGAGCAAATTTACATACCGTTTTTCCTAGAGAGCATTACTTGGTTTATAAGACTTACTACATCAACAGGAAGTCTACAGAAGGAGAAAGAGTACCCCCTAGGCCTGTGCCGGGCTTAAAAATGCAGTCCACATTATGGCACTTCTTATTTACAAGCTCAACACACAGATGAATAAAACCCACCTGCTTGTGGATCTCACCTAGAAGAGGCCATAGATTAACCGGTTCAGGGCCAGACAAAGTTCAGCTATTTTTAGTACCTAAGTCTAACAGTATACCAGCCTAAACTGATGCCGTTAATACTGAATATGTTTGCGGGAGGTGAAGGACCAGGACTGCCCACCATAAAAACTACACCGAAAACTACAAACAGGCAGTTGCTGTTGTTGAGCATGCTATACTTTTGCAAAAATCCCACATTTGCCAAAAACACACTAGATGTTGGGGGCTTAATTTTTCATACTGACTAAAGGGTGAGTTCAAACACAGTGTTTTTTGGAAAAAGCTACTGCGTTTTTTTTGAGCCAAAGCCAGAAGTGGATCCAGCAAGGAGGAAAAGTACAAAATATTTCTCATTCCCTTTGAGTCCAATTGTGGTATTTATAGTGTCCTGGAGAAAGGGTACTTTGGAGAATGGACATTTGCCCCTATAAAGCTATCAACTCCTTACTTTATTGCACTTTGATTTATGCCGTTGTTCACATTTTTATATGTTTATTGTAATGTAGCCTGATCATTTGCACGGTTATTGCGCTATATTTGCACTACACTGTGTAAAGGGTTAATGCACAGCCAGCTGATATTGAAAGAGAGAAACCTGGCAGTAAGTGTCCCAGCAGCGCCACCATAAGGGAAAATTAAGCATTACACAATGTCCATTCATATCAATGGGGTGTCTGTGTAATGCATGACAGGACAGGTCCTTCATAGTGAGAGATGCTCTTTGTAGCTACTCTCGACCCCTGGGCAAGAGATGAGGACTGGGAACAAAAGACCCCCCATCTATTAACTTTGTCCACCAGATCGAGCCTTGCGCTGGAATTTTAACACGTTCAATGTGAACACAGCAGATGGTTAAGTGTTGCAATTGTAAGGGGAAAACGCCAAAGGAACCTGGCATCAGGTGGGAGTCCAAACAGTGGGACTTACATGGATGACACATCTAATCAAAATACCAATGCCTACCATAGGAAAGCTATGATACAGGGAGTATGATACACTGACAGAGCACAGCATGCTGAAAATTATACGGGAAGTTTGAATGGAAAGTGAAGGTTGGTGAAGAGTGACCTGAATACAAATATCCACAGATTATGTAACCAGCTGTTTTCTCGAAGTCACTAAAACTAAAACCCAGTTTAGGATTTGTGTATTTTGGAAGACGCCAATCTCTTGAATATTTTAATCCATCTGTCTTCAATCCCCGTGTCTTGATACGTCTTATACTGCGTGGCATCCCAGCCTTCACATTACACGTACAGTATGTATCTACAACACGCACCGCTGCTCCTTTCTGCTAAAGCTGCTTAAGCCTTCTGCCACCAGGAGTCATGGATGCCGCTGTGACCAGGGCACAAAGCCACCTTTTCTGCTTCCTGCAGTGTAAGGCTATTTTCACACTAGAGCTAAAATGTTCAGGCAGAACAGCCTGCCGGAGTTCATTGCATTCACCGGAGACTGCCAGAGAACCTCTAGGCCACTTCGACTATAATGGGACCCGTTGTGGATCTGGCCGGTTTCCGGCACTAGTAGACAAAAATCGGTATTTGTCCGACCAAATCCCGGCACTAATGTCGGAAACAGGCCAGATCTCTGCTGGGTCCCTTGATAGTCCAGTGGGCTCCAGTGGGGAAAGAAATGATGAACTCTGGCAGGCTGTTCCTCTACCGGAACATTTTAGCGCTAGCGTGAAACTAGCCTAAGGCCAATGTCAGAGGTTTAAAAGGGTATGTCCACATGGTGGACCTTCCCACCAAAGTCTGCACGGAACCCGCTTGAAATCAGCCTCCCATTGTTGTCAATGAGAAATCTGCTCCATACAGGTTGGATTTGAAATCCACGTAAGCCTTTTTTGCCATTGATTCTGCTTGAAAACCACGCCACACACAGAGTAGCCTCATGAATCTAATCCATGTGTGGACCTACAGAAGAAATCCGAGTGTTAGCCGGTGGAAAAATCCATGCACATACAGTCCCACGTTAAAATCCAAAAATACACAGGTAACCATCCTTAAAAATACTCTGTGTGAATTTGACTGAAAAGGGATGATTTATTTTTGCTCCACCCAAATATCCATGTTTTCTGAATTGAACTACTACAGTATATCCTAATTTTACAAGGATTATCATGGAAAACGGGCAAAAAGAAGACATAAAAAAATGCATCCATCGAATTACTATGCCAGTGGTGCCTGCACTTCCAGAGTCCCTTGCCAGTCCCTGCTCACCAACCTCCCGCAATGACTTCACACGTGACCGCCTCAGCGGACACCCCTGAGGAGTGGTCACATGTCCATATCAACACATCATTACTAGAGGCCGGTGAGCAGTGACCGCCGGAGACAAATTAAACAGTGGCAGGGTAATCAGCAAGGCAAATAAATATTACACTATATATTTTTTTAGCATCCTAACTTTTTGGTAAAGGCTCAAGGGGATGGACAACCCCTTTAAACTGCATGGGATGGTTATGGACTTGGTTCATAAATGATTGGTTACAGGACTTGGTTCAGGGTCCTGGTGATGAAGATGAGTCCGGCCAACACGTCTAGCTGTATGGGCTGAATCAATCAGAAAGGTAGTTGGTCTTACTTATAGGTCCTCCGTTATGACTTCTAGAGGGGGATGTCCAGACTGATGGACCTCAATCTCAGACATTCATGTGACTCAATAAGTTTGATTTAAAAGAAAAGATCATATGATTCCTCCGTGCATTGTAATAAAATAATACTTGCTAACTCTCACGAAACGTCTGGGAGGCTAGAAGTCCAAGACACCTGGAAGAGCTGGTAAATCTCCAGGGTGCTCCAGATGCCTCCTGATTAGCAAGGGTTAACAAACTTTTCTTGTGTGTGGCGTGGGGATGCTGCATCATCGGATTTAGCCCCAGCATACAAACACATGCAAAGGGGCACAGCCTGAAAGAAGGGGCAAGGTTATGCCCCTAACCTAAAAAAATAAATAAAAATATAAATATAGGTCAATTATAAGATGTTAATATGTTTGGTTTAAGACTAGAGGCTACTAATCTACAAACAGAAGAATGCAAGGAAGACACAGAGCATGTCCCCCCAGCATCTCTGTGCCTTGTAAAACCAAGAACAGTCCTTCAGAAGGTAGCATTTTTGCAGCAGAGACTTAGATATATTGTCAACATGGTCTTTCTCAGATATATAAACTGATGACATAACTGATGAGATTAGATTTTACAACACTCTACAGAAATATCCGAGCTTGCGTTGCACATTAGGCAAGCACTTACATGAAAAACTGTGTGTATTTTGGATCCCAGGCTCACCCACATGTTAGTGTCTATAGCATAAATTATCTATTCTTAGTCACGTCATACACACCAGGACGGCCTTTCAACACAACAGTCAACCGGTGACTTCAATAATCTGAATGATCTACCTCCAAGCTCTAGGCGGCCATCGTACTGTAGGTGCCTAAGTATTCTATTCAATTGTAACGCCCCAGAGTCACATTACCACCTTTTACACCCCTCTACTATCACCTACGGTTGATTCTATGTCATCATGTGTATTAATTCTAGGTCCTGCAAAATATGTATTTGTATTTCTGATTCTGCAACTGTTAAAGTGTAATGTGCCTGGTTCACCAGCAGATGGCGGCAATCTTGGCAGAGTTTGCCTAGGATGGAACCTTCTGTCCATTCTAGCCCTCTCTAGAGAGGGAGAAGTTTTAATTAGTGAATGCAGTCTAGCCTTCCCCTCCTTGGGGACAGGTGGTGTCTAGAGGATCCCCTCTATGGGGTAAATAGCAGGCCCTCGTCCCTGCTGGATGGGCCCTGCCTAGGCAAGTAGAGCACCATCAGCTCTACTGGAATAAGAGAGAAAAGCAAAGAGCCACAGAAGCCAGGAAGAAAGGTTCCCTGGACAAAGATAAAAGACAAAGAGAAAGATACAGATCAAGATAAAGACAGAGTCAGACTACAGCAAGCTAAGTATAGCAGAGAGGAAAAGTTTCTATTTAAACCTGATAGCACAGCAGAGCTAAAGAAAGTGACAGATGTAGCAGAGCCGAATGTGTTTGCCTGCCAGAATTTAGGTCAAAGCCTGCTGGTGACCAAGATAAAGTTGGAAGATTTTTTCTCTGATGAAAGTTTATTCAAGTAAATCTGCTGTTCAACGTTATACAAGGTCTGGACTCCATTTCTTTCTCCATCCACTTCATCAACCATTCCATTTTCTGCAGCTGACCACCACGCCTGGGGCTCCAGGATATCCAAGTAGGAGCACCGTGACACATGCACAGCCACACCTAAAGGGACACCATAGGCTACCTTCACACCACTCTGGCATGCCTACACCTGGGTACCACTAATACCATCTACTTAGGGGGACTCCGTCCCTCGTTGCTGAAATGCAACTAGCGTCACGAAAAACTAAAAACCACCCATAACACCTTAAAGGGATCCCAGGGTTTTTTATCCCCCATGTGCGCTGCACAATCATTGGTCCCGTCATGTTAGCACCAGTACCTTCTTGAAAGTAAGAATAGAAAGACACATTTTCACTAAAGAAACCGATTACGAAAAGAAGAAAACCATCAACAAGCTGTCTATATTAAGTGCATAATGGTGTACTGTCCTCTGATCAGTTCCATAGCACATTTGTTTTTTTCTGCAGAACGAATGACCATTGCAGCTCAATTCATGAAGGTGGAGCACCCTTTCAAGAAAGAGCAGCTAACCTGCTTTATTACAGTCTCTAATTAGTAGTTACTGATATTTCAAACACTTGACTTGTAGTTGCAGACACGTCCTGAAGAGGGAGGTAGAGAACCCTAAATGATGAAAGCCTAAGGGCATTTGCCCCTTACCCCCCCTCCCTCTAATTAGGTCCTGTAGACAAATCTCAAAAAAATAATCCTCTCCTATATCAGCCTTTAAGACTTTTAGTCCAATATTATAAATTGAATGCAATATTTAACCTTATTCAAATATCCTATAATCTAAAAAAAATCCAATACTTTGGCGCCCCATGGCTCAAATGTTTGCAGAAAAACAAAATCGCCCATGTTTTGTGTGACTTGTAGTTCTTCAGCAGCCACAGAACCTTTGATTGCATGATTTAAGTTTTAGTCCTTCACTACAGTTTATTTTTTTCCTGTCCAGATGGAAAAAGTTTCACTTCAAGAAAAAAAAAAAAAAAAAGTTCAGAGAGTAGGCGACTGATACAGACGAGGAAGGGATTTGGAAAGGAATGGTGCACAGGGGAAATGAAAAAGTAAAATGTATTCATGAATAAATCCATAAAATGAGATGAGGGAATGTGATGTGGGACTGCGGCGGCAGAAGAAAAACCGGACAGAAACAATATGATTTGTTCCATTTACCGAGAGCAGCGGAGGTGAAGAAACATAGCTCAAAAAGTTGGAATCGGTGAAGTCATAACTAGAGACCTGCTCCTCGTGTCATGGCTCTGCCTGCCAGCCGGTCTACGTGGTATGAGAATTAGCTCTATAGCAATAGGCAAAATGGAATCAAATGCAGTCAGAGGTGGTGACATAGAAGTCCATTTCATGGATAGCTTTGCCTGTTCTTTATTTCTGGTGCACAAAACAACCATATAGCCTTAACATTCAGGCCCCAAAACACAGCTAATCATACAATTCTCCCTGGCTATAAAGGAGGCCAACTGCTGACCACTTAAACAAAATTAATGTGTGTTACCTCAAACCAGGAGTAAATGTCCACTTGGAGGCTAGCAACCTCAGTAACAATCTCTCCAGACAGGTTCTGTCTCCTCAGATGGCTCTCTCTTTCTCTAGTGCACACCTTACACCTAAAAGCCCAGTAATGAGCTGGACTGTGATACAGAGAAAACTTGTACTGGTCAGGAAGGGAATGATAGGCCCATCTACCAACTGCCAATCATTCCACAAAATCCTGGCCCGAAAACAACTTACCAAAAGTCCTCAGCAAAGCTACTATCTTCCAGGGATACTGAGGTTTCAGGGATTCCTTATATCTCATCCAGCTTTTTTTTATATACTTCCTATAGCCTAGTACACATATGAGAGGAATCTTGGGGAAATAAAATGACAGAGTTAGGCCTGTTTCACAGGCAGAGGATCTCAAATCCGGGAAACAAAATGGTTCAGTTTAGTCCTAATGCATTCTGAATGGCAAGAAATCTATTCAGGATGTCTTCCTTGCCGTCAGCATTCCATTTTGTGGCCGGACAAAGAAACGGAACAAACCAGAGGCGTTACTAAAAACAATGCAAGTCAATGGTGACAGATCTGGGTTTTTCTTTTAGGAAAAAAAAGAACGGATCCAACAACCACTGACTTTCAATGTATTTAGTGACGGATCAGTTTTGGTCCGTTTCTTTGTCCGGGTGAAACAGGCCTTATCTTACTTTGAACATACGAGAAAAGCCAGATAAAAAATAGCTTGAAAAAGTCAAACAAATTGGATGACTAACAACTTGAGTCCAACAAGGAACACAGACCATGTCATGGAGAACCTCAAGCACCCAAAACATAAGACAGGACAATCTGGAGTAACACTATTTGTCGACTTAAAGGAACGTTATAAAATAACCATGAAGAGTATGCATTCAAGGACACTGTAGCGTGTAGATGACTTGGTTAAAACCACAGGTATGAACTCTGTATATCTGACAGTAGGAAGTCTGACATTCCAACTAGCAAGAAAATGAACCACTAAAATCCACCCATTTATGTGGTGCAAGTCAAAAACACCTGATGTGACATAAACCCTTCTAAGAAAGTGTAAATCCCAAGACTCATTAAAGAAGGCTTTGTAGTGAATCAGAAAGAACAACCTAATGCACCTGCTGAAATTACTTTACAAAATGTGTTGGTTCTCCAAATTTTTTTTAATTTAAATTAAGAACATATAGAATCATTAGTGGTTATCTTAGAAGAATAATTGGGTTGTCTGGCTCCTGTTGGATCTACTTCTGTACTAAGAACTCTATGATACTGGTCCTACTAATTTACAATACTTATGATTATATTGTACTTAACGGCTAGCTGTACTTTCATAAAACCTTTGATATGCCACAGGGATATATCAAGGGTTTTGATTGGTGGGGATTCAAGTAATGAGACCCCCATGAACTCTAGAATGAGAAGAAAAGAGCGTTCACACAGCACTGTTTCTCCTTGCTTATGAAAATGGGTTCATTAAAAGGTCTATAAGTCACCAGTCCATTATCAGCTGTAAGAAGAGACAGCATTGTGTTGGAGTGCAGCTAACTTTTCTGTTTCAGAGTTACTGCCCACATTATATTCCAGAGCTGCATTCACAATTCTGCCAGTTTTTACTGAAAACTGTCGACAAGCTTGTGTACAGACATAAAGCTTAATACGGAAGGTGCACTACTATGGATGCAAACAAACAAGTCTGACTAAACCCTCAAACTGGTGTTAAAATTGAGAATTTAGCCAATATATCCTTATATTAAGGACATATCTGAGCCCGAGCACCGCGCCAAGGTATCTCAATCGTGTTTCTTTAAGACTGAATGATTTTATGGAATTGTTGTGCCTAGCACTGTAGAGGATCTTCTATTTGGATTCCACAATGTGGATAGTCCTAATGCTAGATTGTGTACATTCTTCTCAGACATGTCAAGATCTTCAGACTCTACTATTTCCTTTTTTCTTTCCTTGCTTGCTTATTCTGTCATGTTTGGTAACTTCAATGCTTGGTCACAGATATTGGGGCACATTTATTAAGACTGGCTTTTTAGATGCAAGTCTTAATATGCCCCTGTGCTGGCAGTGGATCCACCAAAGTTATTTAGAGGCCCCAGCCTCTGCATAACTTCAGCAGATCCACCGCCGTTTCTAAATGCAAGACGACTCCCTTGCAGTCTCACATTTAGACCATTTTCTATGCCTAAACCAGGCGCTGAAAATGATGAATGAGACGGGCCTATCGACCTGTCCCCTTCCCCGCCACGTCCCCCTTTTTTTTTTAAATGGTGTGAGCAGGGAAAAAGTCTTAGATTTTGCCACTACATGGTGTGCGACAAAAGTGGAGTATATCTGTTCATAAATGTCCCCAATTATCTTTACAATAGTACCAGAGGGGTATATACAAAGGACTTCCTGGTGTTGCAGTGGGCCCTGAGTCCGTCCTTCCTAATGTCTAGGAGCACTACAGAATGCTTCTCAGTTTGATGCAACCCCTATAACACTTTGGGCTTACACGAACTTCAAGCACAAAATGGAACTGTTACGGCAGTAGGTGTGGAACCATTGTGTCAACCAACAGATTGGACTTAGGGCTTAGCCTAAGGCATCATCCTGACAGTCCCCTGCAAAATCATAGTCAAGGACGGGCCAAGGTCAGGGCAGGCAGAGTAAGTGCTTTACAGTAAACAGTCAGAGGTCAGGGCGGGAAGCGAAATGTCAATACAGGGGTCAGGCACAGGTCAAGTCAGGCAGCTGATGCTCAGAATTCCAGAAATGGGCAGAAGTCAGTACACAGGCAGACAAACAAATATACTGTAGTACCTGGAAAATTATGAACCTATTGCTCAGGCACCCTCCTGCATGGGAAGATGTCCAAGTACCCAAAAGGTGGCCAATCATTGGCTGGAGACAATTAGGGTGTGCTTTCAAACCCTACGGGCAGAGGAAGAGATGCCTTGCTAACAAGCAGGCAGCAGTCTGCATGGGAAGAGAGAGCAAGATAGGCAGGCGGGCCCAATGGGAAGAAGGGAACAGCAGGAGGTGGGTACCAGAGGACTAGGTCAGGTGAGCAGAACACTGGAGCCCTTTTGTCACTGCTGCAGCAGAAGAGGAGATTCAGTTTTTGGGGTGGGGTGTTTTGACACTAGTTCCTCTTTGTAGTCCCATGGGTCTCCATCTAACATAATATTGATGTCTTCTTACATGGCGAGGGAATATTTGGGCACTCTTAGGTGCCGTGCCTGGGTGCAACTGCTGCCCCTGCACCCTGTTGTAATCGCAAATTACAAAATTAAAAAAAAATTATAATAAACCTCAAAAAGTAATCACTTTCTGGTCAGTAATCAATGCCAGAGATTTAGTGCCATTTTTGAGGTTATGATTTTTGCTCATTACTGGCGGGACTTCTCAGCACTGCATTATCTCTTTTTAACAAAAAAGGTGCTTTTCTCCCTTATCCTGCTCCGACTTTGCCAACTTAATCCACAATGGCAACATTCTTAGGCATTAAAAACACAGCTGTTGTCTAGAGCAGGAATGCTGCGCTTTGCAAAGGCGGTTGCAGTTATTATTCTCTGGTGTTTCTGGATGAGGTTGAGGACTATGAGCCAGTTCGAACCAAGTGAAGCATACAATAAAGATTCTCACCAAAAAGTATTTACAAAAGGCGTGCTTATTTTCCTTCTTCAATGCAGAAAATAGTTGCTTTAAGTCAGCATTTGGGATTTACGTTGTGAAACAGTATGTTTAGCTCAGCACATCAGCCTTTATGTAGTTGTACCGGTTATTTCGTGGAATTCTCAAGAACAACAAAAATGTTTCTAAGATATTACAAATCCAGTTCACAAAATGAAACATCAGAAAAAGTAAAAAATGGCCAATTTTACAAAAACCATAGAATCCAAAACATATGTTGGGTACATAATTGCCTGAAGGGTCCATTCACACGTTCGCATCCGTTCCACAATTTTGCGGAACCGGTGCGGACCCATTAATTTTCAATGGGGCCGGAAAAGATCCGCACTTCCGTTCCGTATCCGCACTTCCGTTCCACAAAAAAATAGAACATGTCCTATTTTTGTCTGCAGACATGGACAACAAAAGGCATTTCTATTTAAAGTGCCTGGCAAGTGCGGTCCGCTGGTGCCCGAGTTTCGCGGATCTGCAATTTGCGGACTGCAAAACACTTGCGGACATGTGATGGACCCTAAAGGGGTTCCTCCAAGAGGACAGGCCATCAACATTTGAGTGGTAAGGGTCTGATCTTTGAGACCCCACTTGATCAGCACAGTAAAGGGGTCTTGGGGGTCACATAAGCTCACATCCTCTTGATTTTTTACCCCATATTAATTTGCATGTCTAGTACTGCAGCTTGTCCCATTCATCCCATTTCCAAGCATATCAGCACCCACCACCACTTCAATGTGCTGATCTCCAGGGGTCACCGAGGTCAGACCTCCAGCAATCAAACCACGATTGCTGTAATTTCAGGCCATCAATGTTAAAAGTCCAGGAAAACCCTTATATATGCATTTTTCAAAGCTTAGATGCTTAGGACCATAATGCATCCTTTTGTTGGATGGGTTTTCCAACAAGAAGCCCATTTCACAACTGACAGTGTGTTAAGAAAGGGAAGTCTGAGCACATTTAACAGTGGTAGGTAGTCCATCACAATGGGAATGCGGTGGCCTCAGCTTTGCCAAGAGTTGAGGAAATAGATAAATTTCAAGAAGAAATTCGAGGACAACTGTTTATTGTCCTTGAAATAAGGGATTTTCTCAGAATAAGGTGTCATATTAAAGAGAAAACAGCGATCGGCTGTAGGAGAACTTGGCAGCAACTCTTCAATTCTCCATGAAGAGCTACCACAGGTGATACAAAACATTACCTCCCATTAAAATCAGTGGGAAGTCCATGTAATGCAAGGCCTCCACAGCTAAAAACACTCTTCACAGCTGCTAGCATATTGATGGAGGTCCCAAATGAGGGAATCCAAAGACCCTTTTACACAGGCTCATAATCATCCAAAAAATGCATGGTCATAAGAATGGCTGTTCTTTGTCCTCGTTCAGTCAGAAATTACTATTTAGAGATATTGACCAGATATTACATTAGGCACATCTGTAAATACAGATTGCTATATCTCCCGACAATCCCATTCACACACAAGCTTGACATGACATGTATGTGTTCTGGATGGGTAGAAGAGAGTAAACCGCCTCCAGACACCTCTGGCGGCAGGTTCTCTCTGAGAGGAAATACACTGTCAGTGGTGAAATCCAAGTGACCAAACCTTCTCTCTCTCAACAACTCCCATTGGAGGAAGCATTGGGAGGCCATCACGCACACTAGATGGTCATCCAATCCTCTCTTAATCTGTGGATTTGGCCTACTACAATCCAATATGTACAGCCAGCTTTACATTCAATAGCTAGCTTACATGTAAGGTGTTTTCAATTTAGGATTCTTTTTAATGACGAAATAAGATCAAATCCCCAAAAATTTATAGGAAAAGAGACCACGTGAACACAACTCTCATAATAAACAATTTACTCATATACTGAGGAAGTTCATGTAAGGTGATAAAACGGTTGTGTCAAGTCTTGGCACCATTCATTTTCCTTTCGTCCACGTTAAGTATGGAGAAATTTGCTTCGTTCTTGGAAACTGGCCTCCTGGCCCCTTTTAACTTTTATAGAATTACGGCTCCTGTAATAGACCCTTTCTTAGAGGTGTCGTAATAACCAATTATGATTGTGGCTAACTTTTTCCTTTTAGAGAAAAAAATATATCAAACTTCATAATAAACCAGTCAACAAAACCCCTCTTCTCTAAAAATGTTCAAACTAAACAAGATTCAGAAATGTAATCAGAAACCAAAACTATTCGAGATGCTTATCATGCCTAAAAAATAATAATAAAAGAAGAGTGTAAACCAAAGGCCCAGAGGGCTTTAAGCAGCTGGGATTTTGGAACATAAGGGTTAAAATGAAAAAAAAAAAAGAAGCTAATGCTGTGGTTTTTGGGAGGTTTCACAGATATTGTTTTTTCAGCTGGAGGTAAAATCCAATGAATCCGAGCATCAATAAACTCATAAATCCATCTGGTAGATGCTATATCGTAAGATATTCTGGACCTGGACATCAGGTATGAAAGATAAGTCCCCCAGAAGACATTTATAGGGACTACTGACTATTACTCAAAGATTTTCAACCACAATGTACTCATGAATATACATGGATGATACACTGAAAGGGACAACTGTGCACTGGGGACATTTATGGGACACATCCATCAATGTTTTACTCATATATCAATTTATATGTGAATACTTTTTTTATTAAAAAAATGGGTTATGTTTTTTTGGGTCTCATCCATCAATGTTTTAATCATATATCAATCTATATGTGAAAACTTTTTTTATAAAAAAAATGGGTAGATGGTTTTTTGGGTCTCATTTTTTGAAGCCACAGTACTTCATGTACACCGTGGTGACCAACTCTGGGCACCCCCGACCATCAACTTTTGAAATGACTGTGGTCCTCCAGCAAGCAGCGCATCCGAATTATTGTTAATCAGCCCAGATCCATCATTTAAGAAGTGGCTGTTCTTGTTAATGCCGTTCAGGCTCATTGACTTGAGTGGGCCTGAGTGGCAGTACCAGGAACAGGCACTACTAAAAGTACAAAGCTCCTCCTGGTGAACAATAAAGGACACTCTGACCCTCATCAATCTGATATTGACAGCCTACCCAATGGGTAGGCCATCACTTGAATGGGACGGTGCTGCAGAAAGGCCACATGACATCACAGGCAAGGAAGGTCGCAGTGGTCGCCTAAAAACCATGGCCCCTTCCAATAGCTCAACAGAGAGTTGAACTTCCACCAATAGAATACTGATGACCTATTCTGAGCATAGAAGACAAGATTAATATTGGGGTGCTCCTCTAGTGTGATACCTCAGACGGTAAGTTTCCCGTCCCCATCCAATAAAGCTCCTTACCAGAATGTGTTGTACACACTGAGAAAAACACTGGATAATAGCGTAAGCACTCCTACAAGGAGGGGGTCCAGCCTATTGCACCTTCCCACCAGAGATATTCACCAAGAGCTGGAACAGAAGCACATATATGTGTATATATACACACACACACACCAGATTTTTCGCCCTATAAGACGCGCCGGGCCATAAGATGTTTTTCATTAGACCTCAGGTCAGACCATCAGTCAGACACCTAATGTTAATCAGACCTCAGATGACAGCCCCAATCAGACCCCCAATGTTAATAAGACTCCAATAAGACGTCAGATTAGACACCTAATCAGACCTCAGCTCAGACCCCAATGTGAATGACCCCCGATCAGACCTCAGATAAGAGCCCCATGCCTCTCATGAGCCCCCATATGCCTTTTATCAGCCTTCATGCCTCTCATCAGCCACCATAGCCATATTTCAGCCCCCATTACCATATTTCAGCACCCATATTAGCCCCCATGGCCATATTTCAGACCCCATACCAGCCCCCATTACCAAATTTCATCTCCATTACCATATTTCAGCCCCCATTGCCATATTTCAGCCCCCACATCGGCCCCAATTGTCATGTTTCAGCCCCCATTGTCATGTTTCAGCCCCCATTGCCATATTTTAGCCCCCATGCCTCTCATCGGCCAGAGAACACATAAAACAATAAAAAACACTTACCTCTCCTGCTCAGGACGCCGCAGCTCCTCGCCTCCAGCGCTCCTCCTGCCGCCTGCTGTGCTGTGAAGCAGACAGCTGAGAACCAGGAAGCGGGGAGTACAGAGCCCTCACCGCTTCCTGGTCCTCCGGTACTAATAAGCCTTCCATAATGGTAATAATAATTAGTATTTACCCCATAAGACACAGATACATTCATCCCCCCCTTTGGGGGGAAAAAATGCATCTTATGGGGCGAAAAATACTATATAAAAAATATCAAATTAACAGCTATGCTTTTCAGCAGTGGTCTGCTGCCTTGCTCAGGCTTCATCAAGTCTGAGGAAGGCGGTGGTCCACTTATTCTGGCCATAGGTCATCAATATTTAAGTCCAAGACAATCCCTCTAAAAGTGGTAGGCTATCACTTGAATGGGACTGCACTGCAGAAGGGCCATGTGACTGAAGGAAGTGGCTTTACAAGCGAGGAAGAGGCAGCAGTGCTCATCCAAGTGCCATGGCATCCTTCCAACAGTTGATCGGGGAGGTGCCAGGAGGTAAACCCCCACTGATCAGATACCTGATTCTTGACATAGCTCATCTATATTTAAGCCTGAGACAACCCCATTAAGAGGTACTTGACCAATAAAAATGTAAAACTGAATGTGGTTGAATTGGTTATACCAGTAATCAAACCTTGTAGAGGACCCTTTAAGAAACATGGAAAGACAGATACAACATGTTACAGTTAAAGAAAAGCAAAAGGTGACCTCAAGTCAAGTTTAATGAGTTTTCAAACTGTCCCATTACCGAAGGAATTCTTTCCATCGCAAGGAAAAAATTACCTCACTTTGTGCCTCGTACAGTATGTTGCAGGTCACAGAACTGATGCGTCGTCCTTGATGGACTACATCCTCAGGACAACAAATGAAGACTTCCCTTATGTAACAGGTCGAGATAAATCATTCACACAACTGGGAGTTCTGGGAATCTACGTGGAAAGATTGAAGGATGTTTTTCCAAAATATAACCCTCCAGAGGAGAAACAATTAAAGTAATATCTTTAAAACTATCATGAGAATGTACTGTAAGGCAGGAAATACACAATGGTGAATATAGTGAATCAACACAAACAGGAATTGTTACTGACTCACCAAAGGCTGAGCTCAAAAACAGCAAATTCAAAAAGTCTCCAAATCAAGTCTTTCGGAAAAGTGACACGAATGTGAAATTAGACTGTTTTCCTGTTACAATAATGGAACAGAAGAAATAAATCCCTGGATGTGGCATGTACCAGACACCAACAGTCCCCAACGGACTCCACTGACTGTAAGGCCTCTTTCACACGGGAGTCGCGTATAAGTGCCGGATAAGATGTGGGTGCATCGCGCGAAAATGCACGATTTTTCGTCGCAAGTGCAAAGCGGTTTAATGTGTTTTGCACGCGCATGAGAAAAATTGCCATGTTTGGTACCCAAACCCGAACCCGGGGTTCGGGTTAAGTGTTGTGTAGATTTTATAATTTTTCCTTATAACATGGTTATAAGGGAAAATAATAGCATTCTTAATACAGAAGGCATAGTACAATAGCGATGGAGGAGTTAAAAATAATAAACAAATTTAACTTACCCCATCCACTTGGTCACGTAGCGGATCTTCTTTCTTCTGGACCTGGCTAAAGGACCTTTTATGACGTCACTGCGCTCATCATATGATCCATCACCATGGTTATGGATCATGTGACGGACCATGTGATGAGCGCAGTAACGTCACCACAGGTCCTTTTCCTCCTGGTCATCAAAGAAGAAGACAGAAGAGAAGCCGGGCTGCGCGAACAAGAGGATGAGGTGAGTTAAATATTTTTTTTTAACCCCTCCATCCCTACTTTACTAAGCATTCTGTATTAAGAATGCTATTATTTTCGCTTATAACCATGTTATAAGGGAAAATAATAATGATCGGGTCCCCATCCCGATCATTTCCAAGCAACCATGCGTGAAAATCGCACCGCATCCTGCCAGAGCCTAGAGAGCCAAACCTACTGTCAAAACTAGAACCTCACCGAAACCCCTGGCAGACGCTGATAACAGATGTGAACAGAGTCAAAGAGTTATAAATGCCTTGGAGAGTGGTTGCGACAACTTGCAGATGAACTATCTGCAACTATAAGAGTCAAAACAGTAAGTTATAGGCCCAAAGCCTGTTCTACTTGTATATCGTCATATTGCAAAAATCTAGAAAAGAAAAAAGGAACCTACAAATGCACGCACAACCTCCTAATAAACACAAAAAGCACCAAAATAGTGTACAATAGATTCATTCACCATTCTGGATTTTACAGGGAAACAGTAAGGCTTAACTCGCAGAACCTCAAAAAAGATGTAGCCTACCTCAAGCTTTCCGTTGGAGTTATAGGCATTGATGGTTAGTTCGCAGTGTTCGCCAGCGAACACATGCGGGCTGCCATCTTTAGTAAGGTAGACTCACCCGTCCGGCGATGCACAGGTAAGCCCTTACCTGTGCCTGGAGCCGGTCTGAAATCAAATGCAGCCACCAGGAGCAGGCAGTTCCGAGAACAGCCGGATGAAGGCCCCCGGCGGCTGTTCTCGGAACTGCCTGCTCCCGGTGACTGCGTTTGATTTCAGACCGGCTCCAGGCACAGGCACAGGTAAGGGCTTACCTGTGCATCGCCGGACGGGTGAGTCTACCTTACTAAAGATGGCAGCCCGCATGTGTTCGCTGGCGAACACTGCGAACTAACCATCACTGGTTATAGGTCGGAAGGATGAAAGTGTGATGTGAACAGGGTCTAATTTACATTTTGGAGGGGTTGTGCCACCAGTAAATGTTATTTTAATATAATTCAGTAGTTATGTTTGGTTATTTAATTTCTGTTTCAAACATGCTCCAGTTGTAAGATATTCTCTTTTATGCATTATTATGGCATCCCCTATTGTTTAATCTACATGCTAATGTCCATGTCCACCTACTGGAGGTGGTCACACATGCTCAGTTCAATCCTTTAACTGCCCCCTGACGGATATACTGTTAAAAGCTGTTACAGGGAGAGAGAGCAGCAGCAGAAAGGGACATACACCCGGAGCTGCGATAGGGAGAGAGCTGCAACGGAAAGTACAGGCACCCTGAGCTGTGATAGGAAGAGAGTTGCAGCATAAAGGGCAAGGCCCCTGAGCTGCCAGTCAAAAGATGATCTAGCAGAGTTAAATCTCTGGATCCATGTGAGGTACAGGGCTGGTTCTAGCTTTGTTAGAAAGGTATTGTCCTGTACTATCAGATGTCTGATTAAAATTTTTTACATCAATCATGCCATAACCCCTTTGCATTTATAAAAACAGATGAGATCATGTATAATTCTCCTTATCAATGTATGGACAAGTTAAGGGGGTTGAACCACGAAAAATATTCCAGAGTTTCCAAACCAGCACCTGGATCTGAATAATTTTTTAATTGTATGTAATTAAAAATTTTGTATAGCTACTGAGTTATTCAGTAAAATGTATCTTTATAGTGCCACTTAATTTCTTATTTCTTTGACCTGCTCACTCAGATGGCCGCACATGCTCAGTTTCATCTTTCAACTGCCTCCTGAGCTGTGATAGGGAGAGCTGAGACACGCCTCCTGAGCTGTGATAGGGAGAGCTGAGACACGCCCCCTTAGCTGCAGTGGAAAAAACACTCCACTTGAGCTGTCAGCTTGATATAAATCTAGCAGAGCAATGAATGAGGAGATCTCTGGACCCATGTGAGGTACAGGGCTGGTTCTAGCTTTGTTAGGGAGAGGTTATCATGTCCTATATGATGTCGGAATTTCATTTTTTACATTAATCATGGGATAACCCCTTTAAGTACCGTAAATTCAAGTGGTCAGGAAAAATGAGCGGAGATTGATTTTTATTTGTCCCATTACTTTTAACTACCACAAACCATGTTAAAGATCATATCTGGGCCTGTGAAGCTTATTCCCTATGAGGTACAATCCTGAAGAGTGCCCATGGGTGTCTTACACTTTTCAGGCCATGAGAGATTCCATTGTGCAGTATAAGGACTATTGCACACGAACGTTGTCCATCTGTTCCGTGCATTGAAGACCGCAATTTGCGGTCCCCAATGCATGGGCAACATCTGTGCGGCGGCCGGGATGGATCGAGACCCATTCAACTTGAATGGGTCCGTGATCCGTCCTCACCGCAAAAAAATAGAACAAGTTCTATTTTTTGCGGTGCGGAGGCGCGGCCAGAAACACCACAAAAGTGCTCCGTAGTGCTTCCGTGGGGTTCCGATCCGTGCTTCCGTTCCGCATCTCCGTGATTGCGGACCCGTTCAAGTCAACGGGTCCGCATCTGTGATGCGGAGTGCACATGGGCCAGTGCCCGTGTATTGAAGACCTGCCGTAGGCGGGCTGCAATACGGCCACGGGCACACAACGTTCATGTGCAAGAGGCTGAAGAAGACACTTTGTGAATTCCAACCCAGATTTGCTTATTAGACCCTCACAGTGCAGCCCGTGAAATCCTCAGTGCGAATTTGAAAAATCTCTGGCAAACTCCATATCTCGCATAGATACGCTACATTTGAGAGAGATGTGCTCTATGGGAACATTTCAGATGGTAGGATGCACAATAACTAGATCACAGTCAAAAACACATATAAATTGATATTTTTGGGGGCGTGAGGGATTGCTTCAGCTCTATACTTTTACATTGCGGAGACACTTCTTACACGGGGCTGAAAGAAAGTCCATCAGGCTGATTGGATAGGTCTTTAAAGGGGCAAACATCTATGTTCCCCATTCAGTTTGAGTATTACCAGCAGAACATTGTAAACAGTATTTGTGCTGTAGACAATACCAATCTTAACCTTGGACAAATGATAGTAGTAAGATTGGTTATCCCCCGTTCAGTTGGCATGTTGTTAGCAGCACGTAATGGGTTTACAGTGTGTTTCCTACAAATACAATACTTTTTGGTGCTGCATAAAAGATGTGATCACCAGTCAAGTGTGTGCCCATTTGCTGGCAGATCACCGGAACGTTTACATGGGGCAATGATCAGGAATGACCGTTTTTGTGCCCGATGATCAACCCACATAAAAGTAACCTTAGGCTTCTTTTACACAGGCAGATAATTGCCTGTAA
Organism: Bufo bufo; assembly: GCF_905171765.1. Lineage (NCBI taxonomy): Eukaryota > Metazoa > Chordata > Amphibia > Anura > Bufonidae > Bufo > Bufo bufo. The sequence goes on along the minus strand of NC_053392.1, from coordinate 590,233,582 downwards.
CAAGCGCTAGTAGATATTACAGTAATTTAATTGGTGCTCAAAAGGAACTTTTACCCTGGACGACTATCGGAGGTAAATGGCCAGATGAGGAATTATTCATAACTTAAAGGGGTTTTCCAGGATTTTTATACTGATGACCTATCCACAGGATAGTCATCAATATAAGATCGGTGGGAGGGTCTGACCAACAGGATGTCCGCCACTCATCTGTTTGCGATGCAGCATGAGAGCTTAGGCCTCTTCTTAGACCTTCCCCTGCAGATCAGCTGTTTTAATATGACCCAGGAAGAGGCCAAAGCATTCAGGGAGCGCTGTGGCCCCTTCGATAAGCTGATAGGCAGGGTTTCCGATATGAAAGTCATCAACATGAAAATCCTGCTGTGCAACGTCAGGTCACAGTGTAGCGCGGAACCCAGAAGAAGACCAGGGAGCGGTGAGCGCAGGAAGAGAGTGCAGTCCGGAGTAGGAGAGGTAAGTAATTTATTTATTTTATGTCTGATCTGATGAGGATTAGGGGGGTCTAATTTGAGGTATGATACAGATTGAGGAGTCTAATTGGGGTGGGTTTGATCTGAGGTCTAATAAAGATTTGGGGGGGGGGCAATATGCTGAAGAGTGGGGTTTCTGATCTAAAGTCTAATCTGAGATCTGATAAAGATTGGATTCGGGGGGGGGGGGGGGGTCTAATCTGATGTTGCTCCTCTAAAACCCTTAGTGTGTCTTATAAAGTGAAAAATATATATTACAAAATGTTCACCATGGCTGTCCCAACACTATATTTAAAATAAACCGAAACATCAGTTACACTTTAAATGCCAAACTGAGCTCGGCTCCATCGGTAAACAGGAATTTTTCTTACAGTGCCTGGCAATTATCCCATAACCTAATCCTCAGGCGCCCCATAGGCACGTGCCTACATAGCGTAACTGGAAGTCTGTATTAGAACCATGCCCACCTAATTGTATACTGCAATAAGAAAAACACTTCGAGCCTTAACCAAGGGAAGTACGGCCGCGGCACAGTTGACGTGGTTGCGATGGCTGTTTAAGCTTTCTTGAGGCTGATAATTATCACACGGAGGATTGAGCGGCCTAATTTGTTGTTTACTTTGAAAACCGCCGGTTCGGACGGTCGTTTGCTATCTTTGGGTTATCCCTCGTAGTGTGTTTTCGAACGGGAGCTGAGACGTTCAGCTCTATCTCTTCAGACAAGCTGCTGAGTGATTAAGGAACATTTCCTCCATTCCCGTACTGTATTATGACATGTGTATTTGTAAAGGCCTCCGCCGGCTGCTATTACAAAGAATTTCAAATACCTCGCTGCCACATTAACAGATGTTAAACAAACTCCGCTCCTTTGTTCGCCCGGCTCCTTTTAGCTTTTCTTAAACATTTACTGTGGGGATATAAACTTAGGTATTCCGTTTGCATATATTCAGGGGCTTATGCAATTATTACTGTTGAACAAACTTGCAAAGATAGACTGAAGTGTTCTCGGGGCTACCGTATGGCGGTCAGAAGATTGGCTCCACGTGCGCCTGCAGGCTGAGGAGTTATCTACATTACTCTGTATAAGTGAATCACATAATAATGAATGGGCAGTATGGTGGCTCAGTGGTCAGATCTGTTGGGCCATGCTACTTATTCAGTGATATGATTATAGGATTAATTTAATTTCATTGTGGGTGGTCTTTATGGCAGCTCCTATTCCACTTAGGAAAAGACAATAAGGTCACTAACACTGTATGTGAGCTTTTCTAAATAGCTTGGGTCACAAAAAAGCAAAAAAAATATAAAAATAAATAAAATTCAAGTCAAAATAAACAATTTTCACCGCTTATTCACACCACATCCACCATAGTGGAAAAGTGGAGCCAGACACTTGTTTGCCCCATAGGGAAAGTCACCATGTCTCATGAACTAGTACCACCAGTCTTATTTACCAAGCCCAAGACTATCTATATTCAGATTAAATGAGTTTGAAAGATCTGGAATCGATGTGTCCCTTCTTAACTTTTCTCTTGGCTCGAGATATCCCAATATGAGGGATGCAAGATGACCAGCTTTAAACAATCAAAAACAATGCCAACATTTTTCCAAGCAATCATCTCATGCCACTCATCTATTGAAAAGGGTAAAGAAAGACACATCTGTATCTGAATTAGATGTGCCGTAAATGTAAAATTGATAGGGACCCACCAACTATGAAACCAGCCAATTCGAAGACCAAGTCCTACGAGATCTCAAAACCTCAAAAGTAGATGTGGAAACATATGTAAAGATCCTCTCTACTGAGATTAGTGTAAGGAAGAGCTGTCACGGTCCCTCCCATGACAGAGGTGAGAAGATCGGAGAGACTGGCGGCACGTGAGGGTATCTGACAGTCTCTCTGTTTTCTCCTTTCAGTGTTATGTTTGGTAATGACCACACGTCTTGTCTGGTGCAGCTGATGGTCATTACTGAGGCTATTTAGTTCTGACTCACACTGCTTACCTTGCGGATGATATTTCCTGCTGGAGTTGGTTGAGCTGGTGTGTTGTTCCTTTGGATCTCCTGCTCCTCCATTCTTCTTTAAGCTAAGTGCATTTTGTCTTGCATTTTGTTGTTCGCTTGTGTGTGCTGTTGTCTAAGTCACAGGTAAAGGGGAAGGAAAAACACCAAATACACACCACAATGAATAGACAACAATCTAGGCCTCAAAAGCTAAGGAAGATGGATGGTGACCTCCTAGTAATCCCTAGGCCTTTACCTAACTCCTGCCAGTATGAGCAGATCCTGATGGTGGAAATACTCATATGCCGGATACCTAAAGCCCTGCTAAAACTGACGAGCCCTAGGATAGGTAGAAGGAATGAGACAGCTGGTTCCTTCCAGAATGAAGGAACCTGCGTCTCCCTGAGGCCTAGAAACAACACACACCAGATAATAAGAAACAGCGAAGGCAACAAGTACTTAGCTTAGAGATGTATGGAGAAGCAGGAGATCCAAGACAAACCAGCACTAGCAACTCCAAGCAGAAACTATCAACCGCATGGTCAGCAGTGTGAGGCGGATATAAATAGAGCCTCATCACTGATAACGAGCGGCACCTGAGGAGAGGTGAGATCCTGCCAAACAACATACATAGAGGAAAACAGAGAGACCTGTCAGATAGCCTCACGTGCAGCAAGTTTATCCGATCTTCTCACCTCTCTCACAGGAGGGACCGTGACACTCTGGTTCCTTCATCTGGGAAGGAACAGTAGTCTCATTGCCTGCCACCATTCCTAGGGCCTTCCAGGGTCTAGGTTTCGGTGTATGAGTATTTCTACCTTCAGCCTGGCAGGAGGTCTAGGGATTCCTAGGAGGTCACCATCCCTCTCCCTTAGCTTTGAGGCCTAGACTCTGGCATATTCCTTCTGTGTGTCATTTGGTGTTATCCCCTCCCCATTACCTGTGACAAGAGCTCTCACTCCAGTTAGGTATGATTTTAGGAGGTTCGCTAATAATAGTTGACCCCAACTTAATTTTAAGTTGGTTGGAGAAGTTCTCCAAGTTGCGAACACAAGGATCAAGGAATTTAGTGAAGACCTTTAAGAGCATACGCTGAGATGATACAAAAAAATAAAAAAAAGCTTTATCAATAGGATGCAGCATGCTCGCTGATCTTTATCTAAGCCCAGTAAAAACCTTACTTGTAGGTGGAAAAAAGTCTGACGTGAGGAAAAGACAAGACAATCCATCACTAAAGCCCCTGATGCACAAAGCAGCTTTAGAAAGGCAGATAATTACCGGATGAAATGTCTTAAGTGGTGGAGAGAAAGCTGAGAGATTCATGAAACAGGTGAGCAAACAGACAGTCCTGAAAAATCGAAGGAGTCAATATTGTGACAATGTATCAGGAGAAAAGCAAAGAATGCTCAAAAGAGACAACCAAAGATCCATAAAAAGGAGAACGATGCACGTGTGTGTTTTGGGGGCTGGGATAACAGAGGCCCCTTTCTCACAACAATCTATGACTAGTGTCCACGTTATTGTCTTTTTACGTAATTTTGATAGTACCATGAAAGATAAAAAGACAATATATATATATCAGCATGTACTACCAAATTTCAGCCATTGAAACCTTTTCATGTTCTTTCCTGCAACTCACAGAAAACCCCCCTTTACTTATTGACACCCCGGTAGATCTCAAAGAAAGGTTTCCATCACTAGAAGTAATGTATTATTCTGAGATACTTTGGTCGTTCCTGATCAGTGAGTCCAAATGCCTAGACCTTACATTCTTAAATATAAACGTTAGTTTAATGGGTTGACCCATCAGGACTACCCCTGTCTACATGCCCTATTAGGATATTATGGGAAGTCCCCAGCTCCCCATCCCGCTTTTTGAGCTTGTATCAAGCACTGGATGTCATTTTGGCATACTTGGGCCATCCACGTCTCATTTGAATGGACTCCATGTAAGATGAGCAACAAGCATATTTCACTGGATGGTCAGTCAACGGATTGTCTGTGCTTCCTTTAAAAGTATTGTCCATGGATGGTGGAAGAGATTCTTCAAAAAGGGCTCAAAGTGGGCTTAAAAAAAAATTGAAGGGATTATGACCATCACCTATGCCCTTCCGCTCCAGGTTCCAACTGGTCTCTACTTCCTGGCCTGATCTCGAAGAGTAGGAAATACCTGAGGAAGCCTGCTCAGCCAATCGCTGACTGAGGTGGATTATCATTGTGGCCAGTGATTGGCTCAGCATGCATCTCCAGACATTTCTTCTGTATCGAGACAGGATCGGAAGTGCGCACCAGTTAGGACCCAGTAAGGATCAGAGCGGGAAGGGCAGGGGGATCACTGAGGGCGAGTATGCCTTCTTTCTTTTTTTCATCCCACTTTCAGCCCTATCTAAATAATGTTTCCCTCTTTTAGGCTCTGAAATAAAGCAGAGTTGTGGACCAGCGCACCAATGTGCAAGCAAAAAAATCAAAGAGTTAAAAAGGTATTGTATGAGATTGGAAAAGGTCTTCTTTCCCAGAAACAGCACCTCTCTAGTCCATAGGCTATGTCTAATATTGCAGTTAAGCCTCATTTACTTGACTAGGGCTAAACTGCAAAAAAAAATTCTAACCTCGATAAGCCCTTTAAGTCGTGCAAACTACTTAGAATCTACTTAGGAAGAATTAAAGGTTATTAAGCCATAAGAATGCTCAAAGATTGAAGAAAAGATCAAGATTACATGCTCACGGTGGATAGAAGATGCAGGGAAAGTGACATTTCTAAGTGAAGGAATGTACAGCAAGGGATTGCTCTTCTATTTTGGAAAGGCATGCATGAATTTCTATCCTAAGGCAAAGCTGAGAAGGACACTTTATTACCACCCCCACCCTCTGTATGAAAAAGCTCATCATAACTTCTGTTCACGCTCATCTGTAAACCTTCTGCTGTATCCAGAGAGCGGCTTAGAAACAGCAGCAAAAAAAATTCACCTCATTGGACCCACAAAAAAAAAAGTTTTTGACAGTAGGGTAAATTTACTAAAAGGCAGCGTTGTACCAGAGAAGAATATCATGGTTACAGAGTTAGGTCAGTGCAAGTCCAAGGAGCCCACCAGAAAGTCCATCAGTCTAAAAACTGCTACTGGAGCCTAAAAACTTTTTTTTTGTACGTTTCTACGGATATCTATGTTCTCATTATTTGGGTAACTAAAAATGGCTCCTGGACTGGTATGCTTGACTTCTAAAGTCTACATGAATAGGTCAAGGTGTGACACAAGTGGCAGGTGGAGTTGACAGTCAGCTAGGGCTCAGAGGAGAAGGCATACTAGGGTTAGCAGCAGGAGTAGGTCGTTACTGGGGAGGTACCTGCAAAAGAAGGGTGTGACTAACTTGTGCTCTGGAGTGACTTACCTCGATCGACGAGGCTTGTCCCCCTATATCAGGGGCATGACTCTCTCAGGGATCTGTCTCTCTCCTGCATATAGATATTGTGACCCTTGGTAATTGGGCAACAGGAACCTGGTGTTTGGTGCATTGCATAACGCGTTAATGGGGCTTGTACGGCATGTGGCCAGCATAAGCGGCACCTATGTGGTATTTCTCTAGTGAGTGACACCTGTACAGTATGTGTCCAGTGCATAGGTAACACCTATGTGGCATGTGTCCAGCACATGAGTAGAGCCTGTGTGGCATGTGTCCATTAAGCGAGTGGTGCCTCTGTAGCATGTGCACAGTGCAAAAGTGACGCCTGTAAGGCATGTGTACATTGTCAGTGGTGCTTGTGCATCATGTGCCCATCATGTCAAAGCCACCTACACAACATATGTCAATCAGCTCTTGAGTGGCACCTCTAGGGCATGGGTCCACTTTGTGAGTGGTGCTTATGTGTCCAGCATGGCAGTGGTACCTCTGCAGCATGCACCCAGCATGTGAGTTGTGCCTCTGTGGCATGTGTCCAATGTGTGAATGGCTTGTGTGGCATGTGTCCAAGACAAAATAGGCACCTGTAAGACATGTGCTCACTGTATGAATGGTGACTGTATGGCATGTGTCCAGTGTGGGTGGTGCTTGTGCGTCATGTGTCCAGAATGTGAGTGGTACCTCTGCAGCATGTATCCAGCATGTGAGTTGTTCCTCTGTGGTATGTGTCCAATGTGTGAATGGCACATGTGTACAGCTAGTGAGGAAAATATGTGATAGTCCTCATACAACAGGTACAGGGGTCCTCTGTCGTTTCCACCTGCATGTGGTCTGCCTTTTGTTGCCAACTCCTAAGGACCATCACAGTTGGCAATTGTGTCAAACGGACCTCCTGGGGTTTTTACATGCTTCGTCAAAAACAAATTGTCAACAAATCGTTAGCCCTATCTGGAGCAGATTATACTTTAAACTTCACAATATGACAGACGGTGAATATTAAACGTATAGTAGTTAAAGTAACACCGATATACCAAGCGCGTTTTGGTCTCTCAAACCCATAATTGCTTCGTTGGACTTGTACGGTCTGGATCAGAGTTGACTATGGATTACAATATCTACAGAGCACTTGTCAAAAATGTTTCCAAAAATATAACAAAAAAAGAACAAATGTTGTAATCTGACAACCGCAGTGATGCCAAAATCTAGTCACATTGAGAAATCATCACACAGCGGCGCAGTATTAAACCCATGTGCCCATGTGAAAACCATTAATGGAACATTTGTGCTTCTGGAAGAGTGATACTCAATCTCCCTGCGATGGAACATTTTCACATAGTAATGCTTTTCATCTATCATGGCACAGTATGCGGAAGGTCTTTCATGCAGTGAAAGCTTTAGAAATCAAATATTCCTCTGTTTATGGCAAAGCTAAATCTCTCCGGGACGGAACGCATAGCAAATAGGCTGCTTGTCTTTGTTGCGTGGACCGCGAGAACTGCAACATAACATCAACGCAACGAATCAGCTTTGAACTGAATGTTAATGGGATGAAAGATTTTGCTGTGGTCCTAGATTAAGGGCAGACGGCATGCACAATTTAACACTACGAGGGAATTATAAAAACATCGGCCCGTTCAAGCTTTCAACACGTTACTGTCATTCAGAGCGATGTGGGTGGTAAAGCCCTGTAGTAAATTGATCTATTTGGTTTAAGGCTTTAACTGGTCTAGCACGGGCAGAGACTGGTGTAAAGCCAGGTGGATCTCACGTCCAAATGGAATTCACAAAAAGAGCTTGTTATAGCTGGGACAACCTTCAAATTAGGAATCAGTAAAATACCGCATTAAAGCAGTTGTAAAGATTTGCAAAAATGTGCCAAAAGCAAGGAATGTGAGGAAATAAATAAAAAAAAAGCCTATACTCACCTGTTCAATCACTCACCGATTCAGCATCACCGGCCTGGTGTCGGTCGGTTTTTGTGGACATAATACTGTACATGCGACCATTTCATCCAAATTCTACATGCAGGTGCAGCAAGCGCGGGAGGACAGGAGTGGTAGTGGTGGAGATGATAGCAGTCGTAGTAGTCATGTTGGCACTCCTCACTCTGGCTCTCCGTGGGTTGTGCAGTGATCAGAGGGGTGCACCCGTTCTTATTCTTTGGGAGATGAGGCAGGACTCCCTCGGAATACTAGAGAGGAGAGCCAATGTAAATGAGCAGGGTGACAATGCAAGGTAATGATGAGGCCGAATTTAGGGTATCAAGTCCACCGGTTCTTTACTGAAGCAATTATTGTATAGGATACACACTTTCTTCAGATTACATGCAAGTTCTTCCCAAGGCTGTATGGAGGGGGGAGGGATTGTAAAACTACAAATCCCATCATTCCCAGTCTGCCTACAGCTATCAGCCTACAGCAGGGCATGATGGGATTTGTAGTTTGAAAACAGCTGGTGGGCCGAGTTTGCCCATCCCTGGTCTAGGGCATAGCACAAAAGTCTGAGTCTCTTTCCCAACTAATCCAAACAAGCTTCCCAACTCGGCTAAAGTGTGCAGTCTCTCTCACAAGGAATTCTCTCTACCCAGGTAGCACTACAATGCAGGATGTAGTCTTTAACAGATGGCCAGTCTGTCTCAAAAATATGGTAGGGTACCTCAGGCTTTTCCCCAACCAAATGCAGTGAAGTCCACAGCCTACATTTATGCGTAAGCTTCACTGACGTTATTGTCCATACCCTGTCCCTTTTGTAATGGCCCTCAACCTTCAATTAAGTTCAATGTTTTTTCTCTCTCAGCACTGGTTTTCGGCTTTTATATGGCTGGTAGAGCTCACAGGGTAGATGTATCTCTGCCTACTGCTTCTCTCTCTCTAACATCAGCTTCTCCCAGTAGCTCCTTTCACAATAAAGGCTGCATACTCTCTAGCAACATCTCCTGGCCTGAGGGGGTAGGACCAAGCAACTATCTCTAAGGGACATGGGTATTAACCCTCAACTACCTGTATTGAGCCTTTTTATCTGCCCAGAGTACCCCAAACATTGCCTATTTTTCCCCATATACCCGTTTTTCATTTCAGCACTTTCCCTCCCCCATTCTCAGCATCACTGCATCCTGGCACGATGTTTACATGCAGAACTTCCTGTTTTCATCAGCTTCCTGCTAGGTTTTCTAACCAATCCCAGCATGCTTTGCTCTGTAATGTTTCTCAGGGCTTGCTTCACCTGCCACACTTTTCTCTGCAGTAGTCATGTCCCCATACATCACCCTTTCCATGTCAGTTAGGCAGAGCAAATCCCATTAAATATTACAGAGCAAAGCATGGTGGGATTAGTTAAAAAACTCAGCAGGAAGCTGAGGAAAACAGGAAGTTCTACATGACCACATCCTGCCAGAATGCAGTGATGCTGAGAACAGGGGAAGGAAAGTGCTGGTATGAAAAACAGGTATATGGGGCAAAAATATGCAGTGCATGGGGTATTCTGGCTGGATGTAAAAAAAAATCATTATGAATCCATCAATGTTTTACTCTTGGAAAACCCCTCCAATTCTGAAAGCTGGTCTCTCACTAGGAGACAACCTGACACCTTTCAGGAGAAAAAAATAATAATAATCTGGTGAGAACATGGATTTGATTCTGATTTTAAGCACAGAAAGGTGATGCAATCGTAAATCACAAACACATACTTATGTATTATAAAAACTCCCAGCCGCAAGTTGACTAAGGGGCTTTTTTTTCCCCAACAAGGTCCCTAACCAGAGACCACCCTCGGAGCGCCTGGGATTACAGATACTTTACAAAACAACACTTACAGGCCGTAGTTTAGTGTATATAGAATGAATGGCTCTCTTGTCTCCTTGTATACAAGTGTGAGGCCGGGTCATAAATTACAATAAACGAGACTTTTATGCAACATTTTGCAGAATATTCTACAATTTAGTTATAAGTGAAGAAAGAAAAATAAAGCTAAAATGAGATATTGGCGTTCTGGATGTCTCTGCCTCGGGTACAGTATATAATGTGCAGTCTACCATTCTACACGGTATAACATAGCCACAAACATATTAAAATCATTTCCAGGGACACTTGGCTACTGAGCCAGGGCATTTAAGGCCATTCTGTTTCCCGAGAATTTGCTCAGCTACAAAACTGCATTACTGTATGTCAGGTTTAATAAATTTTGCTGAAATGCTGCATTTTGTAGTTATGTATAGTTTTATAGCGTTAAAAAAAAATAAAAAAGCTTCAATCCATCAAGGTTAACCCTTCTAGCGCAAAAAGCCAAACTGATCCAGAAGAAGGTGAAAATTTTTTACAAAAAATACCCATGAAATGGCACATTGCTTTGTATTGGGGGCAATTTTTGTTTAATTGCCGTGTTCCAAGAGCTATAACTTTTTTATTTTTACCATCGATATAGGCATATGGGGGATTGTTTTCTGCGAGACAAGTTGTAGTTTTTAATGGCACACATTGGGTACACATAACTGGTTAACTTTTATTTCTGGGGGGTTGAGGAAAAAAAAACAGCAATACCACCACTTAGTTTTTACATTATACATTTTCAGAATTGCGGCACAGATTACAGCGATACCAAATATATAGAGGTTTTTTTTTTACGTTTTACTTTGTTTTTGCACAATAAAAACCCTTTTACTTTAAAAAAAATATATACAAATTTTTTTTTGCATTGCCGCTTCTCAAGACCCATAACTTTTTTATTTTTATTTCTAGGGAGCTGTGTGAGGGCTTGAGTCTTGCAGGATGACTTGTACTTTTCATTGGCACAATTTTGAGGCTACATAACACTTTTTGATCGCTTTTTATTATTTTTTGCGGTGAATACTCAAAAAACTGCATTCTGGCTTTTGTTGTTTTGTTTTTCTATGGAGTTCACATGTGGGATAAATTACTTGACGATTATATAGTCTAGGTCATTACAGATGCAGGAAATCCAAATATGTGTGTGCGGGGGGATTTTTTGCAATTTTCCTTCCATTGAAAAGCATTTTTCAATGGGGAAAAAAGTGCATTTTTTAAATACTTTTCTGATGCCAGAACGGCCGCCGCTGCCTCTCCCGGTCACGCGGATGAAAACAACTGGCAACGTGGGTGGGGGGGAAGGCAGCAGTCAATAGCAGGCCGCAACAGGGACGAGCCTCCCTAGCATCGAGGGTGAACCTCAGCTCCTTTCTGCTTTCCAGTGCTAGCCATTGCCCTCAGAGCTTTGAAATCATCATGTGTGTGTTCATTCTTGGGAACCAATTCTCACAATCTGCAGGATCAACCCCACCAAGCAGTATGCCTGGTTTGATAGGGTTGATCCGGCTGGCAGGTGCTCTTTAAAGGAGTCATCCAAACATATTTTACCACTTGAGCTGACATCGAGCGTTGAGAGAAGCAACTGCGCACAGGGCAGTATGGATGCTGAGAAGACCATCTGACATCTAGTGAGTATCAGAATATAAACCTATGCACAATACTCACTGGGTGTCATATGGTGGCCTCGGTAACTGTACCATCCAGCATGGATCTGTGTCTCTTCACACCTGATATTATATCGAGCAAGCAAGTATGTCTGGACAACCCCTTTAAGGTTGGTTTCAAACAGCTATAGTACAGATAAATTCTGGTGGCCATATTATAGACTCAACACTAAGAAATCCAAACCTACAGTAGATCACCTTCAAAAACGAAGGTAATCTGTTACCTTAGTCTTCTACCGGTTCTGTATAGTTTCTTCTCTCTTAGCAGAGACATGTTAACGGTTTTGGTCTGTGATCTCTGGCTTTCAAACATGATGCTTTTTCCTGGGCAGGTTCTATGGTATCATTAAGGCCCGCTAATTAAACCAAGCTGGTCTTCACAATCATTGCCTGAAAATCAAGGTACAAATCTTTCTCATCTCCTGTCCACTTGCTATTAGGCAATATACTATACAAATGCTTTCTCTTCTACCTCTGCCTCGTTCCTGACCTCAACTTTGCCTAACCCTCCTGTTCAGCCTGCCTAGAACTTGAGGTGATTCCTGAATTTTGACCTTGGTCTTGTTCCTGATCTCATCTTTGCCTAGCCCTCCTGTTTAGTCTGCCTAAAACTTGGAGGTACCTCCTGAATTCTGGCCTTGGCTTTATTCCTGACCTTACTCCTATACCTCACCTGACTTTGCCATATTTCTCTGGTTTATTTTGCTTCTTGATTATTCATTGGCCTGATGCCTTCTGCCTTTCTACCCAGAGGTTGTCTGATTTTCTGACATCCCTTTGCAAATCTGAGATCTCCCATGGGAATGGTGACCTTGTGATTCCCTGCAGTGAAGTCCAGATCCTGTGGGGTAAATGACAGTGAATCTGACTCCACACACTTCCATTAACTAGCGTCAATCAGATTGCGGCTTTGAGGGTCCAACTACTCTCCAATAGGTGAAGCATAACATAAACTAGGTGTGGTCAATAGGTAGAGTTGGACTGACGTTGCTTGGGTCCCACCAAATAGACCACATCTTATGGCCGAAGGTAGGAATCAATAAAGGGGATTGTCTTGATGGCACAACCACTTACAATCTTGAGTAAAGCTTGGCATAGACAAGATCATTGTTGGCAGATCCAATTTGTACAGGATTTGCTGACAATAAAATATCTATGACGCCAAGTAGAGTCTCGGCCCAGAGTTTCCGAGTGGTTGAACAACGGATAAATTATTTCCATCTAACCCTCTAATTTGCCTTAGAGGTAAGTGGCATCGAAGTTGTCTGGCAGCTCTTCATCTTCTCCCATTTTTTCCCCATTGATTTTGTGTGGCTCAGGATCATTCATTGGGATAGGACTTAGCTGCAATACCAGGCATAGCCTTTGGACAAGAGGGGGAGGTGTTTTTTTGGGGGATAAAAAAAAACACCTCTTTTTTCTAACCCCTATTATAAATTAGCATAAACCATTCTACTTCTGGACATCTATAATTCAGCACCCTGAGTCCCGTTCTTCGCCTCTGCCGATCTTAAAAAGCTGTTTCGAATTAAACATATGCAGCACTGGATGTATCTTAATCTTTTAAATCTTCCTCCAGTGCTCTTAAAGACTGCGCTACTGTTTTGGAATAGAAAAGGTATGTCAGAAAGAACAGGTCCCGGGGGAGACCTATTGAATATGTTTATTAAATAGACTGGAAAGACTCTTATAAAGAGCAAATAACAGACTCCAGTGTGAGAAACGGTATGAGCTCGTAGGACTGGCACACGGGCAAGTTGGCAGGCCGTTTACCGCTGCAGCCGGTAAGCACAGCAGTATGCTAACTATGGAGCACGAATGTGCTCTCCTAACCTGTCTAAGTAAATACTTTGTATCTACCGTGAAAAGATTCTGGATAAATCAAAATTGTGCCATTCCTCTGTTATTCCTCCTAGAAGTGTGTAAATACTTTGACTACTGGGTGTTAACATTTACCTTTTCTAAGGGATGTGCCCCAACACAATCATCACTGATTGGACAGTATCAAATTGTTGGAGGACACACTCCTAACTGGTAAAACCCAGTTGTCAATGTGGCCATTAATTTCCAGAAGGAGTAACAGGGGAATGGTAAAATAGAGGGGATCCAGAATGGTTATCCTATGAAAAATACAATTATTTAGACACATATTAGACCCAAAAATGATAGACTGGCCAAACACGTTCTACTCTAGGTCAGTTATACATTGGAAGATAACTAACTAACTTCAATGGTCAAAGAAGATCTCAACACATGGAACCCCTACAAAAGGTCTGTGTGATCAAGATTTTTAATGTAGGGAAGTCCATGTAGAGATGTACAGTACAGACCAAAAGTTTGGACACACCTTCTCATTCAAAGAGTTTTCTTTATTTTCATGACTATGAAGGCATCAAAACTATGAATTAACACATGTGGAATTATATACATAACAAACAAGTGTGAAACAACTGAAAATATGTCATATTCTAGGTTCTTAAAAGTAGCCACCTTTTGCTTTGATTCCTGCTTTGCACACTCTTGGCATTCTCTTGATGAGCTTCAAGAGGTAGTCCCCTGAAATGGTCTTCCAACAGTCTTGAAGGAGTTCCCAGAGATGCTTAGCACTTGTTGGCCCTTTTGCCTTCACTCTGCGGTCCAGCTCACCCCAAACCATCTTGATTGGGTTCAGGTCCGGTGACTGTAGAGGCCAGGTCATCTGGCGCAGCACCCCATCACTCTCCTTCATGGTCAAATAGCCCTTTTTTTCAAAGTTTTCCCAATTTTTCGGCTGACTGACTGACCTTCATTTCTTAAAGTAATGATGGCCACTGTTTTTCTTTACTTAGCTGCTTTTTTCTTGCCATAATACAAATTCTAACAGTCTATTCAGTAGGACTATCAGCTGTGTATCCACCTGACTTCTCCTCAACGCCACTGATGGTCCCAACTTCACAGGTGACAGGGCACACCTGTGAAGTGAAAACCATTTCAGGGGACTACCTCTTGAAGCTCATCAAGAGAATGCCAAGAGTGTGCAAAGCAGTAATCAAAGCAAAAGGTGGCTACTTTGAAGAACCGAGAATATGACATATTTTCAGTTGTTTCACACTTGTTTGTTATGTATATAATTCCACATGTGTTAATTCATAGTTTTGATGCCTTCAATGTGAATCTACAATTTTCATAGTCATGAAAATAAAGAAAACTCTTTGAATGAGAAGGTGTGTCCAAACTTTTGGTCTGTACTGTATCTTGAAACTTCTGGGCCCCAAAGCAAAATCTATAAGCGGGCCCATCAACAAGTCCACATCAACTTTGCTAAGCAGAATATAAGCAGAAGAGCGCTTGACAGCCATCAGAGTTTGTTTCGTATTTTGGAAATCTTTCGCACAACGGCGTTTAGTATTCAGTCATTTGCATATTTCCAGTCATTCTTAAAGAAATAGTAACATACTTGTAACATTGGTTCGAGAGGATATCCACCCACCGGGCACAAAGTAGTAAATCGGAAGTGAGAGGAAACCAAAGTTCTTGGCAAAAGTGACAGCAGGAAGTGCTGCCATTTTGGTTGTGACTTTTACTTCTTAGAAACCTGTCATTTTGTCTAGATGTTCTACTGGAAAAAAAAGTGTAAATTTTATGAGAAGGATAACTGCTAGATAGGTCAGGGTTTGATCATTGGGACCTGGATTACCGTAATTCTTAGATCAATAGCTGATCAGCAGAGGTCCAACACCCTGCACCCCCCCCCCCCCAATCAGCTGTTTCAGAATATCTTCAGAGCCAGAAGTCAGCATTAGAACTATACAGGTCCGTCCATTGCGTACGGGACAGAGCTGATCCCTCTGAGCTGATTGGTAACCAGCTTTGTCCACCATGGATGGAGTTGTAGTTCTGGCACCAGAGTTACTGTGAAACAGCTGATCGGTGGGTGGGGTGGGTGAAGAAATATTAAAATCCTGTTGAATCCCTTTAGGTGAATTTCAATGGCGCTATAGTCTGTGTGTGGATCGACTAGTCAATCCGTGGTAGAAATTCCTGCAAAAATCTATGGCAAATCTGTGAAGTGTGAATATCACTATTAAACATGGATAAAAACCAGAGTGGCCCAATTACGGTCACAAAGTTAATTTCCTTTTTGTTTGTTTTATAGGGAATCAATTCCTTTTTTTGTTATTTTTTTTCTTTTCATTTTTTTAAACTTTTTTATGTGGTAAAAAATATTCTCATCTTCAAATGGACAAAATAAATTGATAGAAAACAACTTATTTTCGGCATCTGAGCGCAGACGGAGAAATCTTTCAGAAGAGATGTCTGCGAATTCCACTAGAGAAACTTTTAAATAAAGGGAATTCCAAGAACTTTAAGGAGATGATTTAATGGCTCTGTACCCTGCAGTGTAAACACGACTATTAGGAGTCTCCATTTTGCTGCGTCCAAAGATGTTCCTCTGTGTTCTGTAAACTACAAACAGATGCTCTGCAGCCCGATCCCCCGCCGATGATGCCGAGCTTCCTGGGGTGAGAAACTACTCAGGTCTTCGTACAGAAGCCTAGAAATGTACAAAACCAAAAAGACTTCAAACTATCTGCCAATCCCTGCAAATAATACCTGGACATACTTGACGATGGGTCTGGATGATGTTGATTTAAATACTAGATGTATGAAATGCAGTCGGGTTCGCCATCACTACTCTCTACCCATCCCTCAGCCTCTCCATTACTATATGGGTAACCCCATCTGAGACAGTGATGGCGCATCGCTAGGATATGCTATCAATGTCAGATAGGTGTGGGTCTCACCTAGAGAACGGTGAAGTGAAGGCAGAGCAGCCGGGCACGCACAGCCAGCCTCCATTTACTGCTATGGGAGTTTTGGCTCGGCTATTTCCAGCAGTCCCATAGCGGTGAATGGAGAGGTGGCCATGCTTGCCAAGTGCGTTCACTTCGGGGGACCATGTTCTGGAAATAGGAGCTGGTACCAGAGGTGGGGACCCACACCTATGTGACATCGATGGCATATCCTAGCGATACGCCATCAATATCTGAGATGGGAATACCTCTTTAAAGGGGTTTTTAGGCACTACATTATTGATGATCTATCGAGTCATAAATATCTGGTATGTTTCAACATACAGTAGGAGCCTATGTCATCTCGCGCCACTCATCTTAGCTCGACTTACATTTTCCTTAAAAAAAAAGATAAAGGGGTTTTCCGAACGACAGAGGCACTTTTACTTATACCCCCAAATGTGCTTAGCATTATAAAAAAGCACTTGCCTCTTCTCGGTGCTCCATGTCAGTTCCGAGCATCCGATCCCCGCTCATATTTTGTCACGTGCATCGTTGCAGCCATTCACCGGCACGTGACCAGTGAGGCTAGTGAATGGCTGCAGCACACGTGGCGATGGACGGGAATTCACGACTCTGGAATGTGACATCATCAATAAGTAGGTGGCCTTTTTCTTTATGCTAAGCAAGTAAAATTGCTTTGGGGGTCTGACAATCCATTTAAGGAAACTTCAAAATGTCTAAATAATATTGCTATGCTATCAATATTACGATTTGTGGTGGTCACAAGTCCCAAGTGCCAGGAGGACAAGTCGCACACCCTTTTAAGGTTTTTTCCAGGATTGTGGGTGCTTTGACCTAGTCGGCGAAGTGTGTGGCACCTAATGAAAAGAATCACTCTTCTGCTCCTTGCCGCTCCGTTTTGGCACGCTGGCTCTGTTTGGTGATAGCCTGTTCACTTGTGGCCGGGGTATGGATAGGCTCGTGTACGTTGCCGCAGCCAATGACTGGCCTCATCAGTGACATGTCCCCAAATGACGTGCTGCTTGAGGCCAATCACTGGCTGCGGCGGTGCACGAGAACCCGTCTGTACCCTGGCCAGAGGTTAATAGGCTAGAGCCCGGAATATTGCTGAACAGAGCGGTGCGGAGCGGGTGATACAAGTGTTTTCATTTGGGTAGATGCACACAGCAGTGTAGTTATGCAGAATTTCCGCATGGATTTTTGGGCAGTTTTTGATGCGTTTCCGCCCCAAAATCCACAGGTGTTACTTGCGGGTTTTGACATGGATTTGCCACAGATCTCACACTACATTTCGCAAAGGTTGAAATCTGCACCGCAGGGTTATTTCTTAATTGAACATAACATTTTGAAAATCTCATCTACTTTGTTGGTACTGCATTTTCCGCTGTGTAATATACATCACGCGCAGATATGCTCCCGGGCCAAGTAGGGCTACTTTTACTTCTGCGTTATTAATTCCGGTTTTGAGAACCGGAATTAAACGGATTTTTTTGTTTTGTTAGTGGCACCATTGACTTACATTGATTTTCATGCCGGATCTGGTTTGTTCCATTTCGCAAAGCAGCGGTTTTGTGTCCGGCGCCAAAAAGGAACGGATGCATACTGTACTTATGGATCCTGAACATTTTTGTCCCCATGGACAACGAATGGGGACAAAACTGAAGCGTTTAATTCTGGTTTTGAGATCCTCTGTCGGATCTCAAAACCAGAATTGAAAACGCAGATGTAGGGCTGAAACGATTCATCGATTTAATCAATGTAATCGAGGCAAAAAAATCCTCGATGCAGTTTTTCTGCATCGAGGATTTGTTTAAATCACATGACTACGGAGCGCGAGTGAAATGAAGCTTCTCACTCACCGCTCCGTGGCCTCCCGTCGGCACCGCGCTGCAGGACCTTGCGTTCACACATCGTGTGACGTCAGGTCCCCAGTGCCTGCTGGGATGAAGACGCGTCACCTGCGGATTCCATGTGTCGGCGCACTCTGCACTGAAAGGTAAATATACATTTATTGGGGGGGAGGGGTTAATGGGGGCACCTGCGATTTGGCACATGGAGGGGCTGATCTGGATGGCATGGAGGGGCGTATCTGGGGGAGTGGGGGACATGGTGGATGGCATGGACGCACTGCGGAAGGGGGACATCATGGCAATCTGGATGGCGTGGAAAGGCTGATGGCAGTGCCATCGTCGGGGCACTGGGGGACATGGAATGGAGGGGCTGCTGATCTGATGGCACTGGGGGACATGGTGGAGGGCATAGGAGGCACTGGGAAAGAGGGACATTTTTATAAAGCAATACGTTATTTTAAGGGCTCTTTCACACTTGCGTTATTGTCTTCCGGCATAGAGTTCCGTCGTCGGGGCTCTATGCCGGAAGAATCCTGATCAGTTTTATCCTAATGCATTCTGAATGGAGAGAAATCCGTTCAGGATGCATCAGGATGTCTTCAGTTCCGGACCGGAACGTTTTTTGGCCGGAGAAAATACCGCAGCATGCTGCGCTTTTTGCTCCGGCCAAAAATCCTGAACATTTGCAGCAAGGCCGGATCCGGAATTAATGGCCATTGAAAGGCATTAATCCGGATCCGGCCTTAAGCTAAACGTCGTTTCGGCGCATTACCGGATCCGACGTTTAGCTTTTTCTGAATGGTTACCATGGCTCCGAGGACGCTAAAGTCCTGTTTGCCATGGTAAAGTGTAGTGGGGAGCGGGGGAGCAGTATACTTACCGTCCGTGCGGCTCCCGGGGTGCTTCAGAGTGACGTCAGGGCGCCCCACGCGCATGGATAACGTGATCGCATGGATCACGTCATCCATGCGCATGGGGCGCTCTGACGTCATTCTGGAGCCGCACGGACTGTAAGTATACTGCTCCCCCGCTCCTCACTACTACTATGGCAACCAGGACTTTAATAGTGTCCTGGCTGCCATAGTAACACTGAACGCATTTTGAAGACGGATCCGTCTTCAAATGCTTTCAGTTCACTTGCGTTGTTACGGATCCGGCGGGCACCTCCGGCAAGTGGAGTACACGCCGGATCCAGACAACGCAAGTGTGAAAGAGCCCTAAGAAGGTTTTTCTTATTAGATTAATCATAAAAAATAATCGATCGAATACTCGATTACTGAAATAATCGTTTACTGCAGCCCTACGCAGATGTGAAAGTAGCCTACAAACGGCCATAATCTTTGAAAGCCCCTTTCAGTTTTGTACAAAGCTGTAGCGGTTCTGTATGTTACTACACAGACTCCATGAGCACAGGTCTACGGCAGGATTTGGTCTCTTAAAATTCAGGATGAACGCTGCTAGTGGCCCCTTTGTGACTTAATAAATGGAGTTACATAAACCATTTTGCAGTTCTACATCAGGGATGCTCAACTGCTTCCCTCCAGCTGTTGCAAAACTACAACTCCAATCATGCCCAAATAGCTGTAGACTGTGCAGTCATGCTGGGAGTTGTAGTTTTGCAACAGCTGGAGGGCCACAGGTTGGGCATTCCTGTTCTACATCTATGGGTTCCTTAAGGGGGTTGCCGATCCTCAGGATAGATCATCAATATCAGATCGGCGGGGGTCCGATCCCCAGCACCCATGCCGACCATCTGTTTGGAGGGGCCATGAGCGCTGTGACCTCTTCCTAGGCTGGTGACGTCACATTCATCGGTTTTATGGCCTAGGTGCAGCTCAGTCTTGTTCAACTGAATAAGGGCTGAGCTGGGATACCAAGCACAGCGCTTGGTAAGCTGCGAGGACGCCATGGTGGTCACTGGAGCGCCGCGGCTTCCTCAAACAGCTGATCGGCGGAGGTGCCGGGTCTCAGATGCCCAAGGATCCTGAGGATAAGTCATCAATTTTAAACACTCATTCAAACCCCTCTAAGATAGACCAGTAGATCCAAAGGCAACGCGAGCTGTATGAGTACTGGAAACGAGATACTAGGAGGGGGTTAAGAAAATTATGGCCAAGGAAAATCTAAATCCCAAACAGAAGGGGGAGGAGGGGAGGGATAAAAACGGAGAAACAAAGGAATTATGTGAGGGAAACACTGGCTTCGGAAAGAATGACATTTTTACTGCTGTACTTGCGAGAATACAAATCAGAGTTTGACTTCCACAGGAAGCGTCGAAATTAAAGTTACTGAAATCTATCCAATATGTAAAAATTCAATTATCTCCCCCAGAACATTTTCATTTCATCACTGGCAAACAACAGATGGTTTAATGGCCTAAAATCAATTCAACTTCTGTTCCGCCGAGTGGGGTTGTTTTCTTCAAAAAAAAAAAATTGCAATTGCATTTGTCTTGTTTTTGAAGTATCCATTTTTGTTTACAAAACGTTGAGGGGAAAAAAAAACATTTGAGAACACGAAGAGCTTCTCGATTGTTGCATCTGGCGGCTAACTAAGCGGTCTTATGAATGAAACAACGGCCTAGTCAGGAGCCGGGACAGATGTGGTATTTCTCAGTGTGGTGTTGGGGTTTGATACGGCCAGATAGAGCCAAATAAACACGGCCGGGGTCAGGGTAACAGAAGGAAGTTTTGTGCGGAGCAGAAGAATACTTCAGTATTAGCTAATTGACTTAATGTTAAGTAAACAGAAACACTCCGGCTCCTCTGTCTTGGCTTTTTTTTTTTTTTTTTGCTGAATTTTTTTGGGGGAGGAATAAATATAAGCAAAAACATTTGTCAAGGTTAAAGCAGCAAAAAAATAAAATAAAATGTAAAACAGAAAGAAAATAAGCAAAAGAATAGGACATATGTGATCATGATGGGCTTAGAACTTGCGGTCTTGCTGAGCTTCGATCCACAGGTTTAAATCCAACTAGGGTGATGTGCACTGTGAGGTAAAGGGGTTGTCCGGGTTCAGAGCTGAGCCCGGACATACCCATATTTTCACCCAAGCAGCCCCCTGATGTTCGCATCGGAGCATCTCATGCTCTGATGCGCTCTCTTGCCCTGCGCTAGATCGCGTAGGGCAAGGGCTCTTTGGTTTACAATAACACACTGCCGGGCAGAGGCTTCCGCCCGACACTGTGTTCGGTGACTTCACCGGCTCTGATAGGCGTGCTTTAGCGCTGCCCTAGCTGTTTTACTGGCTAGGGCAGTGCTAAATCACGCTCATCAGTGCCGGTGATGTCACCGGACTTTCTGGAAGCCCCATGGAGAGCCCCGGTACGTCACCGGAACTCCTGAAAATGCCTTTGCCCTGCGCGATTTAGCGCAGGGCAAAGAAGAGCATCGGAGCATGAACTGCTCCGATGCTCAAGTCAGGGGGGCTGCCTGGGTGAAAATGGAGGTATGTCCGGGTTCAGCTCTGAACCCGGACAACCCCTTTAAAGGGCATCTGTCAGCAGATTTGCACCTATGACACTGGCTGAGCTGTTACATGTGCGCTTGGCGGCTGAAGACATCTGTGTTGGTCCCATGATCATATGTGCCCGCATTACTGAGAAAGATGATGTTTGAATATATGCAAATGAGCCTCTAGGAGCAACGGGGGCGTTGTCGTTACACCTAGAGGCTCAGCTCTCTCTGCAACTGCATCATCACTCCTGACCCTGTCAAATAAATTACAGGGAGCGTGGCAGTTGCAGACAGAGCAGAGCCTCTAGGTAGTTACTCCTGGAGGCTCTGCAACTGCCGCAACCTCTGCACTTTCGCAGTCAGTTTCACTGTCAAAGTGCGGCAGTTGCAGAGAGAGCAGAGCCTCCAGGTGTAACGACAACGCCCCTGTTGCTCCTAGAGGCTCATTTGCATATATGAAAACAGCATTTTTCTCAGCAGTGCGGGCACATATGAACATGGGACCAACACAGATGCCTTCAGCTGCCAAGTGCACATGTAACAGGTCTGCCAGTGTCATAGGTACAAATCTGCCCTTTTAGTACGTATAAATCCCACACTCCCACGATCAGCTGTTGCGCAGAGTCTCCTGAAGAAGGTGACGCATATAAACAGTTGCCCCCCACTGACTAGTGGATGGAGCTGATTTCTGCACCGAAATGAATGGGAGCAGCACTGCAGCAACCAGCTATTTCCAATACACAATGGCCGGTGAGGGTCATGGGTGCACCACCAATGAGGCGAGCACCAGGTAGGGGCAGCCGAAGGGCCATGGGCAATGAGCGCTTTCATTGTGGCAAAGGGGATAGGTTATGAAATTGGCATTTAGCGGAGGGGCGCCATTTCAATTTTCACCTCAGGCAGCAGAAAGGCTAGGTGCACCCCTGGTGAGGGTCCGACTCCTGATCAGCTGCTTGAAGAGGCTGTGGGGATCCAGTGAGAGCCGCCGCCTCTTCTTAGGCCAGTGACGTCCCATTCATCAGTCCCGTTCAAGTGAATGGTCCTGAGCTGCAATACCAAGCACAGCCACCAGCCAATGGAAGGCGCTGCACTTGGTAAGCCAGTGCGCCGCAGCCTCTTAGACAGCCAAGGACTCAGGGTACCCCGGCCAATCTGATGGATAGGTCATCAATATCAGAATCTCGGAAGACCCCTTTAACATCTGGTATACTACTACCACCCCCAACAGATGATCACTGCAGATACTGTAAATCCCGGTTTAGAGAGCGGGGGAGAAAACATCACTAGGGGGCGAGATAATAGAAACTATCTGGCAGAGGAGGGCGGCAGTACAGTAGTACGCACACAGCGCAGCGGGCGAGTCCCCTCGGCACCGCACAATAATTCACACAGAAGGAACCTATTATCTAATGACTCACGTTCTAACATGTCAAATAGAATGATCCCACTACTTATGATAGCGGCCTAATAATCTGCCCGTACAGCACTCAAATATCAGCCGAGGAGCGAACGACACGCCGGCTCGCAAAACTTAATTAGAAAAAAAACTTGCAACCGGTTACGCACATGTGCGACATCGAAACCCACCAGCTGCAAAGCAGGATTTTATGAATGTGGAGGAATGCGCGCCTCTGCCACATGGTCCGTGGAGCGATTCCACCCATTATATAATTAGACACGGATGCAATCAGCGCTCCTACAAGAACAGGGTTGTAGAAGTCTAAAGAAAAACATGGCTGCTTTCTTTCAGGAACAGCGCCACTCGTGTGCAGAGGCTGTATGCGGTATTGAAGCTCGGCCCTATTGAAAGAGGACCTGTCACCTCTCCTGACATCTACTTGCATTCCCTAACAATTCTGGAGCATCTATTCTTATGGCTCTAGGATGTGCCTCTAGTATTGCTATTAAAAGCTATAACTGAATTGCTAGCAGTTTGCAATGAAGGTCCAGCTGGGTTGTACCAGTTGGGGGTGTGTCCCTGCACAGTCTGAAATTATCCAATCAGTGCTGCCGATGTCAGACACCCCCCCCCCCCCCCAACTGGTAGCACTCAGAGGGCCTTCATTGCAAACTGGTGGCAATTCATTCATAACTTCTAGCAGGAATAATAAAGGAATGGCACAACATAGAGTCATAAGAATAGATGCCGCAGAATTAGTATTATAGGCAAGTAGCTGCTTAAACAGATATGTCAGGAGAGGGGACGGGTCCTCTTTAAAGGGGTGTTCCCACAACAAACATTTATGACTTATATACTGCAGTTGGTAAAATTGGGGCAAGTAAGCCCTGACCTGGGAAAGCCCAAGTCCACTAGGGACTGCCCAGTTATGGGTTTTGAAAATGGTCTCTGCAAATTGGGGACTGTTGACAACTACAGTATATGGCAGGTTTTACGGCATGTGGGCTTCTTCCCACCCAGAAACCACTCATCAAAATTCTGTATTCTCCACATGGGGCCAACGTCAGCACCAGGCAAAGCCAAGCAGATGCCAGGGTCAACTGGGCTTCGGTGGTCCATGACCACACCTGGAGCCGATCCTGGCTACACAAGAGACTTCCTCTCAATGCTAAGGACCCTCCCCTATAAAGTACAAGAAATTATAACCCAAAATTCAAGCAAGTCAAGGAGTAGAAGATCCAAGAAATCAGAAGACTACAAGGGACATTTATTCTATGGGTCAAAGAGAAGCTTTTGGCCAGAACCGGACCTATAATGTGTGCGTTAGACCATGAAGCTCCAACCTAAATCCCCCAGGCCAGATGTCGGCCGTTCTGCAGCTGATGACCTCTCCCAAAGGGCTTCCCTGTGTGACATAACTGTTTACGGGCCTCGAGTCCAACTTTCTAGTGTAGAACAATGCCTTTGTTAAAGGACTTGGACCGTTCTGCTCCGTTCACTTGACTTTTTCAAGACTCGACCGGGACCTTACTTTTTTTCCCCCACCAGGAGCCACAAGCAAAAATTTTTCTTTAATTGCTTTGACCTATGTGCTAATTTTTTATTTCCCGTAGCCAAGCCCTTTGCTTGGTTTTGGACAGCAGCCATTAAACGTCTGTCATTCTTTAGCCTGTAATCAATCATCAGACCTAATTCCTAATCCCCTGCCATTGAACGCCATAATACGTTTTTTTTTTGCACAGGGTATAATTATAGGCTGCGTAGTTTGGCGATATGTGCAGTAACTTGTATTTAACCCTGATCGTTCTTCTGAGAGTTGGATTTCGAGGCATCGTTCTCGGGCTCTGTGTTCAATTGGAACAGATCTGAGGTTGTTCATGGTCTTGGAGGAAGTTCTCCTTTAGGATCGTGATGTGTGCGTTCAAGATAAAGGCAGAGATCAATCCTGTGAGACCGAAACAGCTCCAGGTCTCATCCTGTCCCCTCAACACCTGTTCTTCCAAGGATCTACTCCCTGGAAACATCCAACATTTACGTCCAAACAGGGAGATAATGTATAGATTTGTATCCCACTGCTTCAAAAGGCCGTCAATACTAAACACCCAGACAACCCTTTTAATGAGTATGGACGTTCTAGATAAAGACCGATGTCCATGGGCCCTAACAGCTATGGGTCTCTTATTCATCCTGCACGGAAGAAAGAGTCCTGGGGATGAAGCGGTCAACAGTTCCTATGCCAACGTGCACTACTGCCCCATCATCACTACCCGGCATAGATAGTCCCAATATCACCAGGATGGTCTGCTCCTTGGACATCCATCCCACCACCTTGGTCTCACAGTCAGTGGACTTAATGAGGTTGTCCAGTCCTTTTACAATGATAGCCTATCCTCAGGATAGGTCACCAGTATCTGACTGGAAGGGTACAACTCAGGGGTGCATCACCAATAAGGCCAGGTGAGGAGATCGCATCAGGCAGGACCAAGTCGGGCAAGAGGGAGGGGAAGAAGTCGAAGGGCCATGGACAGAAAGGGAAGGGGTTAGGTTAAGAAATTGTCATTGGGGAGGGGAGAGGTGCTGTTTCAGGTTTCGCCTCAGGCAGCAGAAAGGCTAGGTGCACCCATGGTACAACTCCCCGAGCCCCCGCAATCGACTGTTTAGTTGTAGCTTTGGTGTTGTAACTATAGCTCCATCTATTGTGTAGTGGACAGAGCTGGTAACTGCAGCGCGGCTTGCACTGGAGTAAATGCAGTAACAAGCCATATCCACTACACAATTGACGACCCATGTAGTTCCAGTGCCAGACAGTTGACTGGTGGGAGTGCAGGGTATCGGACCCCAGCCGATCCAGAGGACAGACCATCAACAGTAAAAATACTGGACAAACCCCTTTAAGAAATGGAATACATCTTGGAAAATCATTTGGAGCTCGCAGCCAGGAAGTTCTTTTGAAAACCTTCCAAAAATTACAAAAATGCAAAACAAAGCGAAACGCGTTTCACACAGCCCAACAATAAAGATCTTCTATTTTATGGGACATGACAGACAACCTGCGAGTTCCTGCAGACGTGTTTATACAGCGTTAACGTGCCCGGAAAATGTAAATGAGCAATACAAGATAAACTTCCCGATTACATGAAATCTCATTATCTGAGCCTCCCCTTCTTAAATAAATGACACGAGCACAATATTAGGAGCCAAGCCTTACAAGCTGTGAAAGTTGTGATATATGGAAGGGTATTATACTCCAGAGCTGCACTCTCTGTTCTGCTGGTGCAGTCACTGTGTACATACATTACTTATCCTGTACTGATCCTGAGTTACATCCTGTATTATACTCCAGAGCTGCACTCACTATTCTGCTGGTGGAGTCACTGTGAACATACATTACTTATCCTGTACTGATCCTGAGTTACATCCTGTATTATACTCCAGAGCTGCACTCACTATTCTGCTGGTGGAGTCACTGTGAACATACATTACTTATCCTGTACTGATCCTCAGTTACATCCTGTATTATACTCCAGAGCTGCACTCACTATTCTGCTGGTGCAGTCACTGTGTACATAAATTACATTACTTATCCTGTACTGATCCTGAGTTACATCCTGTAATATACTCCAGAGCTGTACTCACTATTCTGCTGGTGGAGTCACTGTGTACATACATTACTTATCCTGTACTGATCCTGAGTTACATCCTGTATTATACTCCAGAGCTGCACTCACAATTCTGCTGGTGCAGTCACTGTGTACATACATTACTTATCCTGTACTGATCCTGAGTTACATCCTGTATTATACTCCAGAGCTGCACTCACTATTCTGCTGGTGCAGTCACTGTGTACATAAATTACATTACTTATCCTGTACTGATCCTGAGTTACATCCTGTATTATTACTCCAGAGCTGCACTCACTATTCTGCTGGTGGAGTCACTGTGTACATACAGGGCGCCGGTTGTGGGGGTACCAGTAATCCTGCCTCCACAATCTGATATTGGTGACCCTTCCAAAGCATAGATCAGCAATATTAAAGTCCCGGAGGCAGAATGAAGGCGTCTGGCTGCGCCACCGCCATATCACTGTCTTTACTTACACAGGGCCCAATTCATACAGGAGGCTGTGCTTGGTACTTGGACTGCTAATAGGTCCCGGTGAACCCCCTTTAAGCACAATGGAGGTCATCTAATCCATGGGTGACAGGGTAACCATAGAGGGGTGGACCATACAGCAATTTTGACAATTTCCATAGAGACGTGAGGACAACTTGAAAGCCAAATCACTGACAAGTCCCATCACGAGACTCCAGTGAGGAGTCAGTTATAGTGGTTCCCAACCGTGGCAAAACTGCAACCTCCAGAATGCCGTAAATTGTGGTTTTGCTATGAAAATTTCATACAATTTTCGGATGCTCCTCTGGGTATTTTAGAACAATAATGAACTTCACAATCTCATTCTGAAAAGAAATCTCTGCAGCCCAGTCGGCCACTTCCTCCCCTAGATAGGAATCCTGCTATAGTGCCAGCCTTGTGAAAACACTTCTATCTGATCCCCAGGGGCATCTCACTGCTTATGTGCACTGGTGATAAAAGCCACACAGCTTTCCAGAGGAGACCAATGAAAAAGAACTGCGAAAACACAACCTTCACAGTCATAAAACAATATTGTTACTAGAGAGAGGCAAAAAAAAAAAGCAAACGAGCCATCAAGAAAAATGGAATGGGAGGAAGGAATATGAGGCCAAAGAGATGCACTACCTTACGTATCCTGTACTGATCCCAAGTAATCCTGTATTATACTCCAGAGCTGCATTCACTATTCTGCTGGTGCAGTCACTGTGTACATACATTACATTACTTATCCTGTACTGATCCTGAGTTCCATCCTGTATTATACTCCAGAGCTGCACTCACTATTCTGCTGGTGCAGTCACTGTGTACATACATTACTTATCCTGTACTGATCCGGAGTTACATCCTGAATTATACTACAGAGCTGCACTCACTATTCTGCTGGTGCAGTCACTGTGTACATACATTACATTGCTTATCCTGTACTGATCCGGAGTTACATCCTGAATTATACTACAGAGCTGCACTCACTATTCTGCTGGTGCAGTCACTGTGTACATACATTACATTACTTATCCTGTACTGATCCTGAGTTACATCCTGAATTATACTCCAGAGCTGCACTCACTATTCTGCTAGTGGAGTCACTGTGTGCATACATTACATTACTTATCCTGTACTGATCCTGAGTTACATCCTGTATTATACTCCAGAGCTGCACTCACTATTCTGCTGGTAGAGTCACTGTGTACATACATTACAATACTTATCCTGTACTGATCCTGAGTTACATCCTGCATTATACTTCAGAGCTGCACTCGCTATTCTGCTGGCAGAGTCACTGTGTACATATATTACATTACTTATCCTGTACTGATCCTGAGTTACATCCTGTATTATACTCCAGAGCTGCACTCACTATTCTGCTGGTGCAGTCACTGTGTACATACATTACATTACTTATCCTGTACTCATCCTGAGTTTCCACATTTATTTAACAAATTTTGTACCAAAGCTGAAATTCTTACCTTAATCTTCTTCACTTACATCCAAAGTGAGAGCCAGAATTCCACAGTCATGTGACCTAACCAACTAGCTCTGACTGGCTGCCTACCAGTCATGTGAGTGTCCACCGTCCACTGCCCTCTGGTTACAGGAGGCCGGCAACAATGTAATTTTAGCTTTGGCTGTAACTAGAGTGCGACACCTGCTTACCTCCAAAATGGTCCAAGATAAGCAAAGCAAAGTATTGTCTTAGTGATTCCTCACCTTATGTAGAATGGAAAAGTGAAATACGCCAGAATGTAGAGTCCCCCTTTAACTCATACCCATATGAAACGCTTACGTACAACGATTCCCATCTCCCATAATATATAACACCAGAGATTGGCGCTGAGCCCCATCAATCCTCATTAGCTCTATTTTAAGGGGGAAGTCACTTAGCCAAAAATAATATTTAATTCTGAATAAGCCTTGGGATACAGGCACTGTCCATCGCGGCTATAAATATCTGCTAAAACGGGAGACGATCCGCCGTGCCGTCTATATATATATAGCTCGCCACAAGTATAACCGGGGCATATTTGCAATACTTTGGAAATTACTGCGAGGTACACTCTGGGCGGCGAAAGCGACCCTAAAGGTCTTTCCCATGCCACCGGCTTAATCGTATGGTCTACACGGCTTATCGGGCCTTCTATCCTAAGCGGGCTTGCTGGTTCTGACCGGAGGGTGGACCTCCGAGTCCTCAGGGACCATAAATAATTCTTAGAAAATATGTTTTTGTGATTTTAGGTTTTAGGAAGAGAATTCTTCTTTCTGCAGCCATCTAGGCACCGAGAAGCAACGGATCCGAGAAGGTCTGTCGCCCTCTACTGGCCACCAGTGGAAACACAAGCCAACTTTTACTAAATCCCCCCCCCCCCCCCCTTAAAAAAAAATAAAAAATCTAGGATTTAGGTTCATTTTCCACTGACACAAAGGTGGTTTGCAAAATCATAACAATTCCTATATTCATACCAGGAGGCCGTGATATGAATAATGTGGACATGGCGGTGGCGGGCGTGCGTGTCAGTAAACGTCATGCGGGGCTAGGTTCACAATGGGCGCTCTATGAAGGCAGAGGCCCTAATGTCTTCATCACTTATTTGGCCATCATAAGTAACGAGGATGATGATGATGATGATGATGATGATGAAGAGGACGACGACGACGACGACACGCTCTAGAACATGTTGATTTGGCCCCGGCAGGTAACAGGCATTTATCCCCCGGGGAGAAGACGAGGGTGGAGTGGGTTTATCAGATCCTCGAGGTAATGAGCCATGTTAAAATGCCATTAAGTGCCCGGGAGAAGGGAAAATCTGCTATTTCTTCTCATCATTCTGGACTGGGACGATTGTTCTTATTGGATATAAAAAGCTATTTTTTATTTAATAACGGCTGCTGCAGAACCTCTTTTTACAAGCGGCTTCAGTCAGTTTTGCTGAGCATAAGAGGTTTTACAGCAGCTGAGGCAGCGGACATACAGTCCAAAAAGCACAGTAAAGTCAATGGGTGCCAGTGCCTGTAAGGTGCCCTGAATTTTGTAATGGCAAAGATTTAAAGGGGCAGCGCAGAAAAAAGTCGGCGTGTGCTTGCTTTATAAAAAAATAAGAGGGGGATGATGCCTTTTGGTCCATGGAAGGGGTGAAGAGAACAGAGAGCAATAGAGGAAACGCAGAGGAGACCATTGACATTCAGCTTGAATGGCTATTGTCTAATCAGTGGGTGTCCGTCTGTGGAGGAACTAATACTCTCAGTGTGCCTGCATGCTGGGGGTTGTAGTTCCATTCCTTATTCCTGAATGAGGATCTCGGGTCATTATGCACATTACATCGGTTCCCCCTTCTCCTATAGTGACCTCACTGTTAACCCCCGTAATCCAAGGGGAAAGACCCAGATTTCCATCACCCAACCTACAGGAGAGGTTTACGCAGGAGGTGTCCAACTCCTGCGCCTCTCTCTCTCTCTCTCTCAAGGTTTCCCCTCGAACCGGAGGGTGACCTCAAGGTCCAGCCCAAGGCAAGAAGGGGTTAATCCCGTCACCACCAGGAGAGCTAACAGCGCATTGCAAAATCTCTCTTGGCTGCGAGTCAATTTCCAGAACGCAGCGCACATTCTGTATTCGCTTCATATATATGTATTTTATTTATTTTTTTCGCCTGGATGTAACTACCCCCCCCCCCCCCTTCCCCCTCTGGCTCCCAATACTATGAGGGGGTGTCACGCTGCTGGACCCTGTAATCTCCTGCTAGGTAACCGCAGCCGGGTGCTAGATGAACCTTTACGGGTTACAGAAGGGGGGGGGGGGGGGGAGCAAAGATATTTTTCAATGTCCGAAAAAGTAACGGGGGGGGTAGATAGGTGAGGATAATCGCTATGTGATAACTACCGGAGGAGGGGGGGGGGGGCTGAGCGACCCTTAGAGATCAGTAGCCAGATGTACAGCAAGGTCAATCCACCATCTCCGGTACCTCTATGGATGCAGGTCTTGCTATAGACCAGTAGGGCGGCGCTCCAGCTCTTGCACAACTACAGCCCTCAGCATGCCCTGACCGCTGGCACGCTGAGAGCTGTAGTTCTGCAACAGCTGGATCACTTTAAGGCTTGGAGATCCCAACAGTTTGCAACCTGTCACCTTCCAGGTGTTGCAAAACTACAACTCCCAGCATGTTCTGCGGTCGATACATTAACGATGCTATAGACATATACTGCTTAACAGGACATCGAAAATGGCAAAAATTACTTAGGTCCCTGGACTGAGTGAGGGTGGGGGGGTCACTTACTTTCAGAGGTGAAAGGAGGGGTTAGAAAATCAATTTTGTAAACTTCCTTGGCAAAATACTCCTCGTCAGTCCTCTCCTTCTCGCAGATGACGGCCCTCTGGTTGGCTTTCTCCTGCAGCAGGTCCCTGGTGCTGTTGTAGATGGCGATGACATCCTGGGAGACCTCCTCGGGCTCGGGGTAATCCTCTGGGGGGCTGTTGAGCTTGAGTTTGCTGAGGATCTGCCCTCTGATGGCCTCGATCCTCTTGCGCATGAATTGCTCCATGTCTAGGGTGCTGCAGGTAGACAGGCTGAGGGCCAGGAGGGCCAGGTCCAGGGTGAGGAAGACACTCAGGAGATAAGAAGAATAGTGCATCTTGACTTTCCTGGGATCCACAAACAGGAGACTAAAAATGATACAATGTAATTTATGTACAAAATATTTATAATATTAATAATTATAAACTACAATGTGCAAAAAAAAACACAACAAAATGCCAAAAAAAAACTTCCCAAAAAGTTTCCAAAAGTTTTTAAGAAGTTTCCAAAGTTTTTCCAAAGTTTCTAAAAAGTTCTTAAAAAGTTTTCAAATGTTTCTAAAGGTTGCCAAAAGTTCCCAAAGTATAAAAAAGTCCTCCAGAGCAACATGTAATAATAGTAATAGACGTGACAGGGTGCCGGATGAGCAGTCCATGGAGGGGTGCAGTCATGGAGGTGATGAGAGGCACTGCTGCTGCTGCTGTGCTGGGCTCCAGATCCCAGCTGGGGCGCTCATAGACCGGGCAGGGAGATCCTGGGGGCTGAGTGAGAAGGCTGGAGGTCTGACGTGTCGTGCAGGCTGCATCCAGGGCTCCGGGGCTGCAGGCGGGCAGACAGACAGGCAGCACTCCCTCCAGAGCTGTGCGCGGCTCTCTGCTCCTAGCTGCTGCTGCTGCTGCTGCTGCTGCTGGCGGCTCCTGCTGCTGCTGCTGCACTCACCGTGCGGAGGCGCGCGCTCTGCCCCATGTGTGACGCTCAGCCCGGACACTGCCAGCAGATAACATCACACGCACATTTATAAGGGCTCCCGCACCACGTGCTGCACCACCGCACTGTGACGTGGGGTGGACGGAGGACACAGCGCCCGGTGACAGCCCGTGCCAGCCGTGCCCCGCAGCCTCCACCCCCAAGACGGGCCAGGGGCACAGACCCAGTGCCAGCAAGTGGTAGGTAGATAGATAATAGAAGGGATGGATGGATAGATAGATAGATAGATAGATAGATAGATAGATAGATAGATAGATATGAGATAGATAGATTAGATAGATAGATATGGGATAGATAGATAGATAGATAGATAGATAGATAGATAGATAGATAGATAATAGATAGATAGATAGATAGATAGATAGATAGATAATAGATAGATAGATAGATAGATAGATAGATAGATAGATAGATAATAGATAGATAATAGGTAGATAGATAGATAATAGATAGATAGATAGATAGATAATAGATAGATAGATAGATAGATAGATAGATAGATAGATAGATAATAGAAGGGATGGATAGATAGATAGATAGATAATAGAAGGGATGGATGGATATGAGACAGATAGATGATTGATAGATAAATAAATAGATAGATATGAGCGATTAGACAGATAGATACATATATATATATATAGATAATAGATAGATAGATATGAAACTATAGAAGGGATAGATAGCAGATGAAAGAGATAGATGATAGATAGATGTGAGATAGATAGATAATAGATGATAGATATGAGGATGGATATATGATAGATAATAGATAGATATAGCCATACATTTATTATAATAGATGATAGACAGATAATAGGAAGAGATATAAACGACAGAGAGATGGAAGGGTGGATAAATAGATTATCCTTCCTTGGACGCAGGGTCGGCAGTGGTGACATTTGGCCTCCTGTAAATTCTGGCACAATTATCCCAGTGAATCAGTGCAGAGTGAGAGCTATAGAAGGTGGTATCTCCTGGGACCATGGGTGGTTGGATCTCTGAAGCTGGGCCATACCCAGCTGTCCTTGTGTCCAGGAAACTGGCATGGTTTGGTTAACAACTATCGTCCCAGGTCACCTTGCGTGGTTTTGCACAGACGCTTGTCTGTTCTATGCGCTTGCTTGTTGGGGGTCTGCAGCCTCAGCATGCTGTACACGGGGGTTGTCATTGTTGTGAGATACTTCCGCTTTAAGTCCCATCTAATTTCACCCAGGAACCCCCCACAAAACAGAATGCATCAGAATGCCCCTTTATATGCAAATTAGTAAAAACTCCGCCCCTCCTGAGGATCGGTTCAGAGTCAGGGATGTTACTTTCTTGCCACCATGTTGGATTATTGGAATCACTGCGGCACATGTCAGAATGCTGAGAAAAAGTGGAAGGACCCCCCCCCCCCCAAAAAAAAAGCAACTGGGAAGATTTTTAAACCCATGAAGTCAATGGGGGGAGGGGGGCGTAGAAAATGTAGGTTTTTATGCTTTAAAGAGTTTTTCCGCTTTTCACAATGTCTTTTTGGGTCGATGAAAGCGCCAACCACATAGTAAGCTGCCCCTGGGAATCCCTCCCGATCTCAGGAGGAACCTCACAACAGGTGTTCAGTTCCCCTGCAGCGCCACCACAGGTGAAATGAAGAATGACACAGTTACCTTTGAAAACAACTGGCCTGGCTAATGGGTGGACATCCTGGGTCCTCCAGAGAAGGAGACACTCTTCCTATGCACCCTTCCAGTCGGGTTAATATATAGGTGAGAGCCTGAAACGGGGGAAATACAACTCAGATGACCCTCGTAGGGTGACCCTGGTGACAATGACCTGCAAACGGGAAATCCAATGACGGAGAACCTTTGATATGTCATAGATCCTAATGATGACCTATATGACCTCAAGCCACCGTAGAGAGCACAAGCCCCTTTGACACTACTTTTAGAGATTTATGTTACTGAAAAGGGTGAAATAATTTTTTAACCCTTGCACCAAGCTTGAACGAATGGGGTTCCTGGTCTCGGAGAACCCCTTTAAGTTCAGGGCTGGCCCAAAGACCCTCGGTAACATAAGAAGATGCCAGAATTATCAGGCGAGGACGCTGTTAGAGATTTTGCACTGGGGTTGAGTAGCTTCATGTTGCCACTGTCCCAGGTGACAAACTGAGCTCAGCACGAGGATCTCACAGGTCAGCTAGGCCTCATCAGTGACGTCACCATCCCTAGAGTTCCTTCTCCTCAGGCCAATCTCCAGTACCGTACCTTTAATCGCAGGCCATGATGGAGAGGCAGAGGTCATCCTGTAGTCAGCGGGTGAGTGCCATCTAGTGGTCAGTGGTGTCAGCTCTAGAGGATTATCCTGCACATTGGATACATCATGTGGCACTGTACCCTGTGTGTTTTGTCTTTGCTGTAATTTTTTTAAATAAAGTGTATTATTTTTTAATTTTTTCTTTAACCACACAGTGTCTTAACGTCACTCCTGGGGCGACTACTAAAATACCAGAGGCGTGTTTTTTTAATTTTTTTTGGGAAGCATTATTGAACTTTACTTTTTTGGGTCCACTAGGGGGCCCTCTGTAGCCCAATGTATCGTGCCAGTCAGGAACAAAACTAGCAGAGTAACATGTGGTCTAAGGCAGGGTTCCTCCACCTCAGTCCTCAGGCCCCACCTTGAGACTAATTATATCATCTGCTCAATTCTAAGTAGATCCTGAAAACCTGATCGGCAGGTGGGCCCCTGAGGACCACTGGTCTGAGGGGCTATTGTTAGGTGCCATATATAACCGCGGGTCCTTGTGGTTGCTGGGCTCGTTGATTAGATGACAAAGGCATAAATTGACAGCAGCATCGAAAGAGTTAAAAGGGTTGTGTGGAGTTGGCTGCTCTCTTCATTAAACAGCGCCACACCTGGCTACAGGTTGTGCCTGGTATTGCAGCGGAGATTATGTACACCACAGTTTCTCAACCTGGGGGCACACGTCGCAGTGTGAGGGGCTACACAGGACTGGCCCGGCAGCCAGCAATATTTTGTTGCTAGAGTCGCTCCACAGTAAATGATGTCATCGCGCCGCCTGAGCCGGTATGCGGGCCAGAAGAGTCCAAGGTCCTGCGGTATGGAATGGGAGTGAGGTGACGGTATGGTTTTGTTATTTTCCGTTTGTCAATTGAGAAGCATAAGTTGGGCCTCTAAAGGCGGTTGTTATCAATAATGAGAGGCACTATGGTGGACTTTACTAGTTTGGGGGGCACTATAGGAGGGCATTAGTATAGTTGGGGGCTCTATAAGAGGGCATTAGTACAGCTGGGGTCACTATAGGAGGCCATTAGTACATATGGGGGCACTGTAGGAGGGCATTAGTACAGCTGGGGGCTCTATAGGAGGCCATTAGTACAGCTGGGGGCACTGTAGGAGGGCATTAGTACAGCAGGGGGCACTATAGGAGGGCATTAGTATAGGTGGGGGCACTATAGGAGGCCATTAGTACAGCAGGGGGCACTATAGGAGGGCATTAGTATAGTTGGGGGCACTATAGGAGGCCATTAGTACAGCTGGGGGCACTGTAGGAGGGCATTAGTACAGCAGGGGGCACTATAGAAGGGCATTAGTATAGTTGGGGGCACTATAGGAGGCCATTAGTACAGCAGGGGGCACTATAGGAGGGCATTAGTACAGCTGGGGGCACTATAGGAGGGCATTAGCACAGCTGGGGGCTCTATAGGAGGGCATTAGTACATATGGGGGCACTGTAGGAGGGCATTAGTACAGCAGGGGGCACTATAGAAGGGCAATAGTACAGCTAGGGGCACTATAGGAGGGCATTAGTACAGCTAGGGGCACTATAGGAGGGCATTAGTACAGCTGGGGGCACTATAGGAGGGCATTAGTACAGCTGGGGGCACTATAGGAGGGCATTAGTACAGCTGGGGGCACTATAGGAGGGCATTAGTACAGCTGGGGGCACTATAGGAGGGCATTAGTACAGCTGGGGGCACTATAGGAGGGCATTAGTACAGCTGGGGGCACTATAGGAGGGCATTAGTACAGCTGGGGGCACTATAGGAGGGCATTAGTACAGCTGGGGGCACTATAGGAGGGCATTAGTATAGTTGGGCGCATTAGTACAGCTGGGGGCACTAGGGAGGGCATTTTACTACTGGGGCATGTTATAGTATCTTTATTAATACTGGGAGGGCACTATGGTGGGCTTTATTAGTTCCAAGGCATACTATGGTGTGCTCTGTTACTTTTGGGGCCACTATAGGGGGTCTTTATTACTGGGCAGAACGATAGGGGGATCTTTACTAATCCTAATTTAGGGTGGTATTATTACTACTGGGGGCACTATAGGGGGCTTTATTACTACAATGGAAACTATGGGGCATTATTACTTCTGGAGCACAGTAGGGACATTATTACTATTGGGGGCCCTGTTACCACATAGTGCACTCTGGCAGATAATGATTTCTATGGGTGGGACTTTGGGGAGCACTATCACTGTGGGGGGCACCCTGTCGCAGTATCAGCTTAGCACAATTATCTTTTGGGGGCATTATGTTGACGGCACTATTACTGTCAGGGACACTATTTCCTGGGAGCAGTTACTTTTTAGGGCACCGTGTGCCTATCTGTGTGGTACTAGTATTTTAGGGGAATTATCTGTTTCTGCAGTACAGTATTGGGGAGCACAATGGGCACAGTATTATGGGGGCAGGATGGGGGTTTTAGGAGGTGGGAGGATGATGGAAAAGTAGGAAACTAAGATGTCTGTGTGCCAAACTCTGCAGAAACTAGACATGGCTGAAAGACACCATCATGGTGGTCTGGTCCTGATGGAGAAGATGAATGTCAGAAAAGACGTCTCCGGATGTAAGAGGTATAGGGCGCTGCATTCTCCTGTATGTTTGGTAGTGCTGAATGTAATTTAAATAGCAATAGTCATACATCATGCGTCCTCATGTGGTGTCTCTATCATTCTATCATTATCCTTTTCCTCAAGTCTGAAGGATCTGCTGACAGAGGCTTATAAGAGACCCTGTGACCGCAGAGTGAGAATAGCCTTATACATTTATCACTGTTCGCAATTCATTGATCATCAAGGTCCTGTGGGTAAGGGACATACAGGGCAAATAATAAAGGGCTTTATCCGGACCATAGAATACGTAATCAATATGAGATTGGTTGGGGTCCGACACCCCCTCCAATAAGCTGTTAGCGGTAGCCGGTGAAAATATACAGAGCTGGAACTCTACAGCACCATACGTCTGTACAGTGGCCGATCTTGGGTAGAATAGAAGCATCAACTGCAGTACCCCGAAATGGCCACTGCACAGTGTATGGCACTGTGGATCTCTGGTTCTGTACACAGTTTACTTTGAGAACCTGCTGATCGGAGGGGGTGGCCCCCCCCCCCCCCCACATCGAACTAATATTAATGGCCTGTCCTATATGATTGGTCATCAATATGTTGGTCCCGGAAAATTCCTTTAATGGACTATCCATGAAGTCCTAGTCATGTACTTTGTGCCGGTGTATCTAATGTGATGTGTGATACACTGGGAACCTCACAGCATTCCCCAAATGTTACTGAATGTCAGAAATATTGTGAAGCGGAACAACAATTATTAACATTAGAAGAATGAGGAAATTCCTGAAGATAAATAACGCTGCATCCATACCAAGAAGAGATTGTCATTCTGCTGCTCGGAGCAAAGAAAGCTGCCAAGTATCAGATCAGCGTCTCAGGGGCTTGTAGGATGTTATCAGATTAGATAGATATTTATAGATAACTGATAGATAGATAGATAGATAGATAGATAGATAATAGATAGATAGATAGATAGATAGATAGATAGATAGATAGATAGATATGAGATAGATAGATAGATAGATAGATAGATAGATAGATAGATAGATAGATAGATAGATATGAGATAGATAGATAGATAGATAGATAGATAGATAGACAAACAGATAGATAGATAGATAGATAGATAGATAGAAGAGATAGATATATATGAGATAGATAGATAGATAGATAGATAGATAGATATCAGATAGATAGATAGATAATAGGTAGGTAGGTAGATAGATAGATAGATAGATAGATAGATAGATAGATAGATAATAGATAGATAGATAGATAGATAGATATGAGATAGATAGATAGATAGATAGATAGATAGATAGATAGATAGATATGAGATAGATAGATAGATAGATAGATAGATAGATAGATAGATAGATAGACAAACAGATAGATAGATAGATAGATAGATAGATAGATAGAAGAGATAGATATATATGAGATAGATAGATAGATAGATAGATAGATAGATAGATAGATAGATAGATAGATAGATAGATATGAGATAGATAATAGATAGATAGATATTAGATAGATAGATAGATAATAGATAGATAGATAATAGATAGATAGATAATAGATAGATAGATAGATAGATAGATAATAGATAGATAGATAATAGATTGATAATAGATAGATAGATAATAGATAGATAGATAGATAATAGATAGATAGATAATAAATAGATAGATAATAGATAGATAGATAGATAGATAGATAGATAGATAGATAGATAATAGATAGATAGATAGATAGAAGATAGATAATAAATAGATAGATAGATAGATAAATAGATCAGGGTATGGATTCCATTCTGACAGGTTAGTACCACAGTGTAA
The DNA here is from genome assembly GCF_905171765.1 of Bufo bufo. Taxonomy (NCBI): domain Eukaryota; kingdom Metazoa; phylum Chordata; class Amphibia; order Anura; family Bufonidae; genus Bufo; species Bufo bufo. Next base: position 590,194,615 of record NC_053392.1, on the reverse strand, counting down.
AGTATCTAGAAGTCATCCTTGTTTTCCCTTGTATGAGATCGCTGGAAACGTCAGCTTCTTCCTATCTTCGATGAATCATCCGGATTCCATTCACAGACTCTTCCTCGCTGGGCCGCCGTGTGATAAGCGGATGTGAGAGTGTGTGGTATATTTGTCTGTGTGTGTGGTAAAGTGCTGGAGTTTATGTTCCTTCCAGAAGGTAGATAAGTCATTCTGTCTATGATAAGATAAAATCACATTAAGGTTACACAATAGATATGGCTGCACATATCAGCCGGCCTATCCTCAAAAAAATAAACTCCGGCTCTTTAAAAAACTCTAGCTGTGTGATTTGTGGAGCATTGCTTCATGGCTGGAAAGGTACATGGGATGAAAAAGACACAGGTCCATCATTTATACAGCATTAACCGACTTGTCCCAACTGGACATTAATGGCCTATCAGTAGCATTTGCCATCAATGAACGATAGGTGAAGGTCCTGTCTATGGGACCTGCAAGTCTCTCTAGACCGAGGCCCACCATGAATGGAAAGCAAGCCTCAAGTGCTGACCTGTCTGTTTGGAGAAGCCTCATAGCAGTAAGTGGAGGGATAGTCACGCGTGCACGGTGTCCTTTCTATTAGCTGATATGGGACTTTCAATAATTGCTGAGCACCCATGCTCAGTATGCTCTCTATTCACTGCAGTGCCCTGTTCTCGATATAGGAGTGGGTCCCATACACCATAAATGTCCGGATGGGACAACTCCTTTAAATTTTACATTAGAGAGGTTGTCTCATCTCAGACATTGGTGGCCTATCACTAGGATATGCCATCAATATCAGATAGGTGTGGGTCCTACCTCTGGGACCTGCATCTATTTCCAAAGTGAAGGAGAGCGCACTGCGGAAGCATGGCCACCCTCCATTTATTTCTATGGGAGTTCCAAAAATAGCCAAGCGCCAGTTTAGCTATTTCCAGCATCCCTATAGCGATAAATGGAGAGGTGGCTCTGTGCACTCTCCATTCACCTCTATGGGATTTCCAAAAATAGCCGAGCGTGTTTTCGTAACTCTGTCTCTAAGTGGCAACAGGCTTCTGATGTTGCACCCATCTGCCCTGCGTGACAACAGTCTGTCTCTGACTCATCAATCAAGATAGCTTTGCAACTCACAAACGCAGCATACTTCAGCAGGTTAGTCTATGTGGTCCTGACCTGGTTTCTCCAGGCCTCTTGCTGTTTCAGGGTGTGGGAGTTGGGGAGTGCAAGTTGGCTGCTCATACTGCAGGCTACCTGTCACCAATGTGATGATCAGCAGCTCTGTGGCCTTAGCTATCTCCTGAGCTGGTGCGCCCATTATGATTAGTACTTCATACCTCCACCTGCTAGCTGGCTAAAATGCAGGAGTATGGCTGGATCTGTCTCCAGCAGCTGCTTTTCTCTTTTCCCATGATCCAAAAGGTCCAGCACCCCTAATAGCATATTATCCAACAGCAAGAACACAATTTGGTGCATACATTTATATTACAGCGTAGTCTCAAAAATGCATTTATCTCTGTTTCCAGTAAGGCACACCTACAATGGCCTTCACATCCTACCCAAGGCCAGAGCCGTCCTTAATATTGATTGGACCCTGGGCAAGAATTTACTTGAGCCCCCTTGATCCCGCCTTCCCACACCCTAGCATGCAATCACGCCCCCAAAACCACAACACACACACACAAAAAAAAAAATCCACACACTTCGTAGAGTAGTAAACTTTAATAATAAAGAGTGGCCACTGGAGGTGTTTCTTGGCAGTAATGTAAATACTGCCTTTTTTTCTTAAAAGGCAGTGATTACATTACAAAGCTTGCAGAGACATGCTATAGACACCAGAACTACTACGTGTAGCTGTTGTGGTTCTGGTGACTATAGTGTCCCTTAATATAGAGAAAAAAAAAAGAATCAGCACAAAAGTATCAAATAAAATCATTATTTTATCATTATTCAAAAAATTAAAAAAGCCCAACTTCTGACACAAATATATAGTATTTTGCAGATTACTTTTTTTTTTACAATGTACAGATAGTACTGTACTACTAACTAGTGTTGCGGTGTTCGGCCGAACACTGCGTGTGCTCGAGCGCGATGCTCGAGTCTCCTCCCCGCACTTTTGTTGGCACGTTTGTACGCAGCCAATAAACGTGCAGGTAAGTACTGTCATTCACTGTAATGCCGTAGCCATGTTGACTACTGGCATTACAGTGATTGGCTGGCGGGAACGCGTCATCGTGTGCTATATAGCTACATTAGTGGCTCCAACCCCCACTTCTCCTCTTCCGCCTCCTCCTCCACTTCCACCTCAGAATTATCCTCTTGCATCACCAGTCAGCTATCAGTCGGTAGCTGAAAGCAGTGTAGTAGCACTGCAATGGGGAAGCGTCAACAGCTTAAGCTGATCTGCTTAGGTGACAAACAGCACACCGCCTCAGAGCTGTGGCAGGGGATAAGAGACCAGACTGAGCTGTGGCTCTCGCCACTCAACCTAGAACCAGGCATGGTTGTGTCTGATAATGGCCTTAACTTGGTGGTGGCTTTGGAGCTCGGCAAGCTCACACACATCCCATGCCTAGCCCACGTCTTCAACTTAGTGGTTCAGCGGTTTCTCAAAACCTACCCCAATTTGCCTGAGCTACTGGTGAAGGTGTGCCGCGTGTGTGCCCATTGCTGCAAGTCATCGCCAGCTTCTGCCGGTCTGTCAACTCTGCAGCAGCGCTTGCAATTGCCAGCTCACCTACTGTTGTGCGACGTGAGCACACGCTGGAACTCCACATTCCACATGTTGGCCAGGCTTTGTGAGCAGCAGAGGGCAGTAGTGGAATACCAGCTGCAACATGGTCGTTGCCTTTCCAGTCAGCTTCCGCTCTTCTCAAGCGAGGAGTGGGCATGGATGTCTGACCTCTGTGAGGTTTTAAGAAACTTAGAGGAATCAACACAGATGGTGAGCGGCGATAACGCTATTATCAGCGTCACCACCCACTTCTGTGTCTACTCAAATGCTCGCTGCTCACAATTAAGGTTGACGCTTTGCATGTGGAAGAGGTGGAAATGGGGGAAGACATTACACAGGGTGATAGCCAGACCACCCTCAGTTCGTCTTCTCAGCGCAGATTGGATGAGGAGGAGGAGGAGCAGAAGATGGTTCCCTACGCTTCAGAGGGTAGTACCCATGGAAGTTTAATTCCATCTGTTCAGAGTGGATGGGCAGAAGAGGATGAGGAGATTGAGAGTCATCCTCCTGATGACGACAGGGAAGTCTTGCCTGTTGGGAATCCGGCACACATGGCTGACTTTATGTTAGGCTGCCTTTCCCGTGACCCATGCTTTTTACACATTTTGGAAACACTGATTACTGGTTGTTCACCCTTCTCGACCCCTGCTACAAAGAGAACTTCACATCTCTCATTCCTGTGGTAGAGAGGACGAGCAAAATGGTGCAATACCAGAAGGTCCTTGTGGAAAAATTGCTCCAAGATATTCCATCTGACAACGCTGGCGGCAGAGTCCGTAGTTCCTTGGGCAACTGAGGAGGGGAGACGAGGGGAACACACAGAAGTTCCATAAACGGCAAGGCAACACTCTCCAAAGCCTGGGACAGTTTCATGACAACCCGCCAGCACCCTAAGCCTGATGCGCGGCCTAGTGTCACAAGGAGGGAAAAATTTGGGAAGATGGTGAAGGAGTACGTAGCAGACCGTGTCAGCGTCCTAAATGATCCCTCAGTGCCTTACAACTACTGGGTGTCCATACTGTACACGTGGCACGAACTGGCGCTCTACGCCTTGGAGGTGCTGGCCCGCCCTGCCGCAAGCGTTTTGTCAGAGCGGGTATTTAGTGCTGCTGTGGGCATAATAACTGATAAGCGCATCCGCCTGTCAACTGAAAATGCTGACAGGTTTACTCTTATAAAAATGAACAAGGCCTGGACTGCCCCTGACTTCTCTACTCCTCCAGAGGAAAGCGGCTGAACATAAAGGCACTTTAAATGTGTTTTTTATAATGTACTGAATACACTGTATTCCCAGGCACCCCTTCCACCACAAAAAAGGGTATATGGCTCAATCTTCCTTTTCTCTTCCTCCTCTTCCATCATATCAATATGCTTTTTAGTCTGCCATCGCTCCTAACATTGTAGAGGGTCAGCTCACCTGCAGGCCCTCGCATATAATGTTTTAGAGGGTCAGCTCACCAGCAGGCCCTCACCTACAATCTTTTAGAGGGTCAGCTCACCTGCAGGCCCTCACATATAATGTTTTTGAGGGTCAGCTCACCAGCAGGCCCTCAACCATAATGTTTTACAGGGTCAGCTCACGAGCAGACCCTCACCTACAATCTTTTAGAGGGTCAGCTCACCAGCAGGACCACGCATATAATGTTTTTGAGGGTCAGCTCACCAGCAGGCCCTCAACCATAATGTTTTACAGGGTCAGGTCACCAGCAGGCCCTCATCTACAATCTTTTAGAGGGTCAGCTCACCAGCAGTCTCTCACCTACAATTTTTTAGAGGTACAGCTCACCTGCAGGCCCTCGCATGTAATGTTTTATAGGGTCAGCTCACCAGCAGGCCCTCACCTACAATCCTTTAGCGGGTCAGCTCAGCAGCAGGCCCTCCTCCCTAATGTTTTAGATGGTCAGCTCAGCAGCAGACCCTCACCCCTAATGTTTTAGATAGTCAGATCAGCAGCAGGCCCTCGCCCCTAATGTTTAGAGGGTCACCAGCAGGCCCTTGCTCCTAATGGTTATGAGGGTCACCAGCAGACCATCAATCATAATTTTTCAAGGGTGTACGATGCCCTCCTTTATGTGTAATAATGGGTGTATTGGAGTGCCGATTCCTTGTAATTTTTGGAAGCCCTTTTACTTAGTGCATAGGCTTTATGAGTGTAGGAGTCCCACTACCTGAACAATTGTACCACAATGTGAATGAGACCCTCCATTATGTGATATACAGGTTGTATTGGAGTGCCTCTTCCTTGCAATTTTTGGCAGCACTTGCACTTTATATACAAGTAAATATACAGGAAATAATGTTTCCTAACAATTTTTCCTCTAAAATCGATTTTATCTTCGGTTTTGTGCGTATTATTGTCAGTCTGTAAAAGTGGCGTACTACTGGGATAACATCATTCCCAGCAGTGACCTGGCAGTCCAAGATGCATCCAGACATCCTCTCCATGCTCTTCACGAACCATTTCGGTGGTGTTTCCATCAATTTCTGACCTATGAACCAGACATCCTCCCCTCTTCAGAGCAGGGGGTGCCTGGTTTAATGCTCGGGTTCTCCCATTGACGTCCAAACACCCGAGCATCCCGAGGTGTTCAACCCGAACACCCGAGCACTTTGGCCAGTTGCTGGCCAGTTGTAGAAAATAAACAAGTCTCTCTTTACTAAAATTCAGAATGGGAGTTGTAGTACGTCCAACAGTATCAAAACACAGTTCCAAACAATTCACACTGCAAATGTTCCCAGATAGAAATGTATGGATATAAACCAGGATGGAAGTTGTAGTACTTCTTCCCTCTATCTCTCCAAAGTTTCTCTCTGCAGAATCTAAGGCTGTCAATAAGGGTCTTGCAATGGTGGCTGTAATTTCCAGCTGAGGGGTACGAGATTAAGATATGGTGGGCGAGACCGTGTCTAAGTGTGAAGGGTGTATTTGGAATGTCCATCTCACTGCAGTAAAGACTATCAGCCTTAAACAGCAAATACCTTACTGACTGACTGCAGTGCTCGGCGATGCAGATTCTTGACCTTCTAGTTGTTTCCTTTCTCTTTTCCTGGAGTACTGTGAAGTAGAGATGGATTTATCTCTGTGGATCTTTCAGAGAGTGATTCTCTCGAGTTCAGGGCTAGTACTTTGACGAGTGAGCACGTGTAGCTTACTCTTACTTTCTTTACTAGCACTAGAGTGAGCTAGGGGCAGAGCTTAGTCCATCTCCTAACTTCCTACAGGGGCAGAGTCAGGATTATTAACCCTGCTTAAATAAGATTACATAACAAGAACAGTTTTCCAGTACCCTATTCTCATATAGTGCAATGATAAGTGATGCAATTTAAAGGTATTAACCAAAGTCAAAGAACTCAACTTTTTTGTCTGCTCTGACCCTTTTCCCCAAATGTTTTATATGTAGGACTAGGTTTGATGGTGCCATGTGCAGCATCTTCCATTAGCATCCCACCATACGGTACCACGCAGTACCTAAATAACAAACATTTATAGTGTCTCCTAGGGCTGCAGCTATCGATTGTTTTAGTAATCAAGTAATCTATCGATTAATCCAATAATTAATCGAGTACTCTAATAAGAAAAAAACGAATAAAAAAGAATGTTTTCCTTTATAAAATGTCATCAGAACCCCCGTGACATCATCAGACCCCCGTGCCATCAGCTCCCTACAGTGCCATCAGTCCTTTGTGCCATCAGCTCAACCCCCTCAGTGCCATCAGTCCTATATGCCATCAGCTCCCCCGATGCCATCAGCCCCCCCCAGTGCCATCAGTCCTATATGCCATCAGCTCCCCTGATGCCATTAGCCCCCCCCAGTGCCATCAGTCCTCTGTGCCATCAGTACCCCAGTGCTATTCAGGATTTTTTTGTGTTGAATTCAATCGAGTAATCGTTTCAGCCCTAGTGACGCCACCACCATACACTAGAAAAAATGATTTGCTATATATTGCACAAATAACTAAACCACGCTGTGCCCAATCACACTTCCATGCAGTTACCTTAATAACTACCAGTTACCGCCATCATACTGTACATTCCAAAAACCATACCATGCAGTGGCTACATAGTAGTGCCACATAATACCTAAGTAAATGCCACCATAAAGTGCTTAAAGAGGACCTTTCACCAGGATACATATATAGAAATAGTTATATTACCTATCAGTGCGGCCCCCAGTGATGTATTTCCGCTTATAATTTTTTCAAAGGACCCCCCTTCCTTTCGTCCGCTGTGGTATCTGGTAGTTCTGGTGCCTCATATGCTAATGAGGCTATTTGGTTCAACTAGGCGGTGACTTGAATTTGTCCTGGGCGCGGTTATCTTCTCCCTGGCTAAGAGCGCCGCGCTCTTAGCCAGGGAGAAGGAGCTCAAGTTCTCGCGAGATTCGTGAGAACTTGAGCTTTTACACACATCCCGAGCCGTCCGCCATCTTGGAGTCCCTGGCGGAGAGCATCGCAGTGGCGGCATAGGCGGCAGCAGCAGTAGGATTCTGTCGGTAAGTATGAAAAACAACCCTAGAAAACGAGCAACTTGTTCAACCTTTACTAATACTCCCCCTAGGCAAACGAGCATGATGTTAGTTTTACAATTTTACCTCCCACCACCCCTAAGGGACTCAAAGATGGCGCACGGCTCGGCTCCTTCTCCCTGGCTAAGAGCGGGGCACTCTGATTGGATGCGCTCTTAGCCAGGGAGAAGATAACCGCGCCCAGGACAAATTTAAGTCACCGCCTAGTTGAACCAAATCCACTCATTAGCATATGAGGCGCCAGAACTTCCGGAGACCACAGCGGACGAAAGGGGGAAGCGGAAATACATCACTGGGGGCCGCACTGTTAGGTAATATAACTATTTCTATACATGTATCCTGGTGTATGGTCCTCTTTAAATAATACCAACATACTGTAACCAAGTAACAGATCCCATTGCAATGTATAAATAATACCGCTATAAACTAATACTAAATGGGTTTTCTGGGATACAGAGATCGATAACCTATCTTTAGAATAGATCATCAATATCAGATCATTGGGGGGTCTGACTTCCAGCACCCCCAAGGATCAGCTGTTTCAGGTAGCTGGAACCAGAAGCAGTAGGCTTCACAGACTCTCTAGTGGTCATGTAGGAGTATAGCAGTTCAGCTCCCGATCAAGTGAGAAAATATGAAATTACGCAGTGGATAATCTCTGGTGTTTGTGGCTGCCCGAAACAGATGATCGTGGGAGTACTAGATGTCAGAACCTACTGATCTATTATGAGGATAGATCATCAATATCTACAGTAAGTCCCGGGAAAACTCTCTTTAAGAATGGTGGTGGTCACAAGTCTCAGGTGCCAGGTCATCTGAGACACCCCACTCTTAAGGTTAGATATCACTATAGTCATATGATATTTTCCAAGGCACTTCTCTCTTTCCTGATACTGGAGATGTGTCAGTCTCCACCGTTCTCCTGGCCTTCACTTCATGATCAAGAAAGCTCTGCATGATCAGAACTATAAGTCCTGCTTTGGTAGGAGAGTTTTTGCTAATGTACTGCATGGAATGATGTGTCTACAATCCACGGGGACCCCTGGAGAAATACTTTAAAACTTTTTTTTATAGACCCCCTCCCACTACCCCCATTTGCTGAACTTTATAACACCCTTTCCATTCCCTACTTTCAACATTTTGGAAAAATCAATCCAAGTATCCGGTTACTTCATAGATTAACCAGCCTGGGATTTCGATCATTTTGGATCTCGGTTGGCTTGGTGACCATCAGAGGCCTTAACGCTCCTTCAGGCACGTAAGGAATAAACATGTTAGACGAGATGAAAGGAGCGGACATTTCTAACAATGCTTATAGTAAAATCCAAGCCGGCTCGTAAGAGTAGCCAGCAAGTTTCGACAGCCACTGGGGAAAGCAAGTCATAGGGTTAAAGAGAAAGGTCGGAGCTAGTCAGTTGCTCTGGGAAACATAGATTGTTTCATCAGACAACTTGTATACCATAAAAGAAAGCGAGGTCTCGCCAAGCTCCATTCAACTACTACTGAATGTTTGTGTTGGCCCGGCTCTCCGTACGAGGGAATCGTTCTCCAGAATTGAGGACTAACAAGTTCTCTGTGGTCATGGAGACAGGGCATAAGGAAGCTTCTCGAAAAAAGGATCGCAAACCTGAAACTGTTTTGGAGTTTAATGAGCACCTGTCAGCGGGATCAACCCTACGAAGCCATACATACTGCCGTGAGGGGTTAAGCCTGCCGATTAAAATGATATCTGTCCTGCGAAAATCGGTTGTAGCTTTCCCAAGAAAAAAAGTTTTTTATTATTTATGCAAGTGAGGGCATCAGTGCACTGAGGGGTGTGGCTAGCACTTGGAAAGCTGAGGAGCACCAACGAGATAGGCCCCGCCCCTCAGTGCACTGAAGTCCTCATATGCGTCAAGAATAAAATACTTTTTTTTCTCAGGAATACATAGACCAATTTTCACAAGACAGGTATTGTTCTGATCAGCAAGATCAACCCTACCAGGCATTATGCCTGGTTTGATAGGATTAATCCTGCTGATAGGTGCCCTTTAAATGGCAGGAAATCTCCAACTGAAAAAGACTTAATGTGTATCCTCTCAATGTCCTTTTCAATCAGATGTCGGGTATAGCATAATGTCTATTAAACTATGGTTCATCGAGCCGTAATGAAAAGCTCTTAGCGTTCACAAGTTTAACTCTTTGTGTTGACCATTCGGTTCACTGATTGCAGTCATTCACTTCAGTCCCTGTACACGATCTAATTACATTGTCGCACACATTAAAGTGCCCATACACCTTCAATAGCTACCAGCCAAATGCTCATTCAGCCAACAGCTATCCTTTCTGACTCCCTCATACACATACACACTCACTTCGGCCAAGCCTTAAAGGGGTTGTCCTGGTACAGAGCTAAACCTGGACACCACCCCCCCTTCTGCTTTCATTCACCATGAATGAGTGGAGCATCGGAGCTTTTTACGCTTCGATGCTCTCCCTTACTCTGCGCTGTATCAGGCAGGGCAAGGGCTGTTTGTTTGCCTTTCGAAATTGCTAGCACGCCTAGCAGTGTTCCCGGCGACATCATCGACTCTAATGAGCGGTCTTTAGTGCTACACTTTCCTGTAAAAACAGGCTACGGCAGCGCTTAACCCTGCCCATTACTGCTGGTACGTCACCGGATCTCACGGAAATTCCCTTGCCCTGCGCAATTCAGCACAGGGCAAGTGGAAGCATCAAAGAGTAAAAAGCTCAGATGCTCCACTCATTCATGGTAAATGAGAGCAGATGGGGTTGTGTCCGGGTTCAGTTCTGAACCCGTACAACCCCTTTAAAGGACAGAGAGGAGTCAGCTTCTGCCAGATATCTCCTGCAGCAACTTACCTCCAGTGAGAACAAAAGCGATAAGTGTTAAAGTGCCTGATCCTTCTTTGCCTCAACATCATCTGCTGGTGAAAAGTTGGCACACCCATAACATAGTGACATAATAGAGTAATTTTGGCCAAAACTGTGTATTGGCGGGTCCAAACTCTCCTCCAGCAGCAAATGTTGGGGGAGAGGATCAGTCTGTTGGATTTCAACATGACAGAATTTTTACTTCTCGATTCGGCTCTCTACTTTCCCCATTCAGAACACATGGATGCTCTGCTCATCCACCATATGGGATCCTTGTTGGCCAGCAGCTATCTCAAATATATGGTCACTCAGCTTAAAGAGTCACTGTGCTTTCACACAATTGAATTTCATTTAATAGAGAATGGTGTAACTAGCAAATTTCTAAATCAATTAATTAAAAAAATCTGTCGGCATCTACCATAAAAAATCGTAGTCCAAATCGTAGTCCATTTGTAGTCCATTGCTTGTTGTTAGGCAAGATCTGCCCTTGGTAACAGAGACTCAGAAGATGGCTGAGAGGAAGTGGGGACGAGTCAGAGCTAGCTGAGATTGTGAGCCTAATAAAAGAACTCAGTACAATGTTGGCAGAAGTGAGACGCCTCCTGCTTCTGAGTGAAATGCATCTAGCTGTGCAGCTGAAACAGAGAATAATATGGCTGAAATAAAAATTAGGGAAGTCCAAGCATAACTTTTCCATCACATTTATGATGTACAAAAAAGTACAGCCATTATGCAAATTTGTTTTGAAAACTCAAGTACTCTTTAAAGGGGTTGTCTCATCACAGACAATGGGGGGCATATCGCTAGGATATGCCCCCCATTGTCTTATAGGGGCAGTTCCCACCACTCAGACCCACACCTATATCGGGAACAGAGCCCCACAAAGTGAATGGGAGCGCACCGCGCATGACCAGCCACCTCTCCCATTCACTTAGATGAGCCCGATGGAAATAGCGCTCAGCTATTTTTGGTGTCCCCATAGAAAATGAATGGAGGGAGGCTGCGCATGCGCATGCGCAGAGCGCCTTCCAGCTCTTTCGGGACTTAACACCTATAAGACAATGGGGGCATATCCTAGCGACATGCCCCCATTGTCTGTCATGAGACGACTCCTTTAAGGTATGTACATCCTTGGCTACAGACTAACAGGCTGTTCTGGCATAGAATGCCGTGTAGCAGCCGAATATCTGCCAGACCCCATTATAGTTAATGGGGACAACGGGCATTCCGGTATAATCTGGCAATGCCGCATCCGGAGAACTCTGGCATGCTGTCGGAACAGCCTGCTGGAATGCCGTACCGCAAATGTGAACCTAGCTGCGCCCGTGACTGTGATGACATCTGTGACAAGACGGTCCGTGGTTCATCCGTGAGGATGTACGTGAAGAATCCATGTTTGGTCCATATGTCCATTTTTTTGACCTCCGTGTGTCATCTGTATTCCAGGTACACAGCTAAGTCTTAAAATGAATGCCCAGAGCTTCTCCTAACAATGGTCTGTGAAAACCATGGACTAAACACGAATGTTGTGCCTGTGGTTTTCACAGACCCATAGACTATAATGTGTGAGGGATCCATAATCACGGACAAAAATAGGGCGTGCTTCCATGGTGTCACCATTGACCCGATGTCCGTGGAAAACCACTGATATGTGACGTGTGTTAATGGAGATGTTAGACTGTTGTCCGTGCAGACCATGGATAGAACACGTCTGCAATTCACTGAAAGAGTCTTTCCTTTCATCTATCCCTCTGCCGATCCATATCACAAATATCTAATAAAATCTGCTGTGATCAATACAATAAAAATAATACAAACATTTTCAAGGGTGTGAATATTTTTTATAGGTACTTTACATTGTCAGTGACAGGTGTTGAAGAAACTTTGACCCTGGCCCGTGTTACACGGGAATCCTGTTCTCTGCAGAGCAACCTGTATTTTTGTAATATCCCCCCCCCCCCCCCCCCCACCAGTCCAGTCCACACCGGAGGTTGTGCTTTAAAAATTCCAGAAGTTCCTTGCACTGGTGGTTGAGAAAGAATTTGATGACAAATCAACTATTTAATGCTGTCTGCTCAAACCTTGCTTTTTTTCTCTCCTGCACTGAGAAGTTGGCAATCCAGCTTACAAAAATATTGAAGGAAAAGTAGCATTCAATTGGCGGACTTTGCTTTGCTTCAGATATTCCACATTAGAAATTCCTACCGATCGCTCCTAAAAACCCTGTCTATGTTACACAATAGGAAAGAATGGAATTTATTAAATCAATATTTTGTAGATATTTCTTTTTAATAAAGTCAAATTTGCCGGTTTCCAGCGACGAGTTCCTCTTTTTATGTTACAGCTCAAATGGAAGGAATCCATTCATACGAGACATGAAGGGGGTTCAACGGCTCGAGAGGCAAATTAGTGACTAGACTGCTGCAGAGGCGCTCCAGATAAATGCAGACGGGAGATTAAAAGTTGGATTTCTTCAGAAATCATATTAAATTTGAATTTATGGCTGTGTTAATGGCAGTATATCATCTACACACAGCGAGGGAGGTCATTGTGTGGCTCCAAGCTCATGTTCAGTTATGGTCATTGGCAGACTCAACTTAAGACCCAAGCTTCAGGTCTGATGGCCACAGCACACTGTTCATTTTAGGCTGAGTTCACACTGGCACTGGGTTTGGATGTTTTTTAGAGCATCCGTTAGAATTTGTTGGGATCTATCAAATATATTATGGCTTAGAATAGGGCATCCATTGGAGCCACTTGAGGAAAACAGCCGCCCATCTTCTTGGTTTGTGTGTCCGTTTTTTTGCCCTCACTGGCAGAGCTGATTTGTCATGCTTGGAAACACAAGACGATCACATGATTGCCAGGTCCAATCAAGGAGCACTATGTACACTTCACAGGAGAAGAAGGCGGTTCTATCTTCTCCTAAAGGGTCCCCAATTTTCCCCAAAATTGGGCAACAACCTACCAACACTAAAAACTTAAAAACGACCAAAAACTTACCTTAAAGGCTATGTACACCTTTGAAGGCAATTTCTTTTTATGATTGCATTTTACTCATTTTGACCTAAAAGTCATTTTTTCAATTGGTCTTTAGTAAAAATATTGAGCCGTTCTGTCACAAAGGGTTAACTGTTTGTGTAGCTGTGTGAATAGTACTTTTTACTTTCACTTTTTGACGATCTTCTAATAACCCTTTATCACAAATTTACTAAGAGGTCATAAACACTTATTTAAGCCACATTCTTATCAGAAAGATAAGAACTGAGCTATAAAGAGTGTTTATAATGTCAGAGATCCCATCAGCTCCCCAACTGATGGAAAGGAGATAAAATTCAGATCCTGCTAATAGAGAAACACAGACCAATTTAAAAAATGAATTTTTAGCTCAGTATGAATACAATGCAATAATAAAAAAAATTGCCCCCAATGGTGTACATAGCCTTTAAGAAAGAAGCTTTAGTCATCTTGACCCCACATCTCTGACGCTGCTCTGGTCCCTGTTTCTCTGCACTTCCTGTCCTGGCTCGACACGTTTGAAACGTGAGGAAAGGCCTGCTTAGCTAATCAGTGCCCTTAGCAGTGATTTGCCTCAGATAATGATTGGCTTATTGGGTCTTTCCTAAAGTTTCAGGCAGGTCAAACCGGCACAGGAAGTGCAGAACAACAGGGACCAGTGCAGAGTCAGAAGATGACTATAACTTCTTTGTTAATTCTAACAAGTTTTGGACCAATTTTTTTTTTAAGAATTCGGCACAGAATACGGCTTCAAAAAATGTTGGACATAAAACTGACATAGTGATAGTGGATGGCGGTTCAAGTTGACGACTATAACCCCCACCCAGTGCACCGAGGGGTGTGGCTAGTACTGTAAATCAGACTTGAGATGAACCAAGGGGCTAGGCCCCACCCTCAGTGCACTGAAGCTATCATTTGCATAAAGAATAAAACAGACAGATATCATTTTATATAGCAAGATCAACCCTATCAGGCAGTAGGCCTGATTTTAATAGGGTTGACCCTGCTGTCAGGTTCTGTCACCTCTCCTGACATGTATTTTTGTAACTACTTGCATCCTCCATGTGACAAAAAATTCCTGGAGCATCTATTCTTATGACTCTGTGTTGTGCTATTCCTCTATTATTCCTACTAAAAGTTATGAATGAATTACTAGGAGTTTGCAATGAAGGTCCAGCTGGGTGTTACCACTTGTGGGGGTGTCCCTGTACAGTCTGACACTATCCAATCAGTGCTTCCAGTGTCAGATTGTGCTGGGACACTCACCCCAACTGGTAACATCCATCTGGACCTTTAACTTCTAGAAGGAATAATAGAGGAATGGCACAACATAGAGTCATAAAAATATACGCTCCAGTTTTTATTACATGTGGAATGCAAGTATTTGCTTAAGCAGACATGTCAATAGAGGTCCTCTTTAAAGGGGAAGAGCTGTAGTACCACACATGACCTGTGGACAGGTGTGGCACTGTTTTTGTAAGAAAGCTGCCATGTTATTCTAATTCTGTGCAATTCCTTTAAAACCTTGAAGCAAACCTATATGATACGAGTAAGAAATATAATAATGCGAATTTGTCTGTGCGGTTTGAAGACTAGAACAGTAACTCATTTTGTCCCACCCTGGCAGCGGGCCATCAGCTGACTGCACAGGACATATGGAGTAAAGTTATAAATGTACTGTTATTACAAACTCCTACTGACTCCTGCCCAGAAATAGAACGAGAGGCAACAATCAACTCACAAAAAAGTGCGAAAATATCCCCACAAGATCCTACAAGGAAAACACAAAACTTGTGCCTTGTTTATGCAGCAAACAGAAAACAGGAAATTACATTTTCCCAGAATAATCGACCCAAAAACAGTGATAAGATAAGGATGTTGTGTTACCTTATCAGTGGAGTCTCACAGGATTTCAGGGGTCTCCAAGAGACAGAACTAGAAGGTAATAAATACAAGACCGCTCCGGCCACATGAATCCAATCCCATGACTCACATACTGGTGAACGGAGGTTTTCACCCCATATCCCTCACTGTCTATATACCACTTAAAGGGGTTGTTCAGATTTAGAATGGGTGACCTGTCTATGGGTGGTATGTGGTACTGCAGCTTTGCCCCATTCATTGCAATTGAATTGATCTGCAATGCAAGACACAATCTATGGGCCCCTGGCTCCTGGGAGTAAGCAGCCATGTTTTCTTAATTCTCGACAACCCCTCTAAGTTCATGTAGATGTTTTCATGGTGGCAGACCCTGAGATGCTCCCAATGCAAAATCTGTAATGGGGACCCCAACGATCATGTTTCTTTTGTAGTACTGGTCTTTTTATATGGAGAAGATGGACCATTTGGACCCTCCTAGTTTCCGGGGATAAAGTGCGGCCACAGCCTCTGCACCTTCTACAGTAAGGCCCCTTTCACACGAGCGAGTTTTCCCGCGCGGGTGCAATGCGTGACGTGAAAGCATAGCACCCGCACTGAATCCGGACCCATTCATTTCAATGTGCCTGTGTACATGAGCGTTTTTGTTCAAAAATCGCAGCATGTTCTATATTCAGCGTTTTTCTCGCAGCCCTGGCCCCATAGAAGTGAATGAGGCTTCAGTAAAAAAACACATTGCATCTGCAAGCAAGTGCGGTTGTAATGCGTTTTTCACTGATGGTTGCGAAGAGATGATGTTTGTAAACCTTCAGTTTTTTATCACGCAACATGCAAAACGCATGAAAACGCATTGCGCCCGCGCGAATAAAAAAATGAACAACTGAACGCAATCGCAGACAAAGCTGACTGAACTTGCTTTCAAAATGGTGCGAGTTTCACAGAACGCACCCTAAATGTATCCGGAGCCAATCTACGTCAACTTAATTTGCCATTTGTACTTGCGGATTCTTATGTGTTGAGGAGGGAGAAGCAAAATCTAGGAGGCTGTATAGACCCATAGACTATTACAAAAAGGTCAGACCTAGCGCAGATTAGGTAACAGGGCAGGAACGGGGGAGGATCGGAACGGTGGGACTAGATACTACGAAAGAATTCTTGGCCAATAGCTAAAAAATCAACCAACGTAGGGGTAGTTTGCCTTGGTCGGCAGCTGATTTGTCTTTGGGAAAAGCTACAGTATTTTAGAGCTACAGCAGGTTGAGGAGACCTGATGTTGAAGCGGGAGAAATTTTTTAGCTGGGTCCTTCATGATGGAAGCCCTGATGAAGCTCATAAAAAAAAAAAAAATTATCATAGGGCATACTCAACCTTAAGCAACAAGAATGTTCTGGACCTAAAAATCCTAAAGGGCATCTGTCAGCAGTTTTGTACCTATGACACTGGCTGACCTGTTGCATGTGCGCTTGGCAGCTGAAGGCATCTGTGTTGGTCCCATGTTCATATGTGCCCGCATTGCTGAGAAAAATGATGTTTTAATATATGCAGATGAGCTTCTTGGAGCAACGGGGCCGTTGCCATTACACCAAAAGGCTCTGCTCTCTGTGCAACTGCCACCGCCTCTCCACTTTGATTGATAGGGCTAGGCAGGTGTGATCACATTTACACTTCCTGATCCTGTCAATCAAAGTGGAGAGGGTGCGGCAGTTGCAGAGAGTGTGTAACAGTAACGCCCCCGTTGCTCCTAGAGGCTCATTCGCATATATTAAAACATCATTTTTCTCAGCAATGCGGGCACATATGAACATGGGACCAACACAGATGTCTTCAGCTGCCAAGTGCATATGCAACAGGTCAGCCAGTGTCATAGGTACAAAACTGCTGACAGATGCTCTTTAAAATCCACTTTGTCCTATGTGACTATTTCTCCGCTCATCACATAAACCTTTGAGCTGGATTTTGCTTCTGGCCCAGGCAACTCTATGGTATACACTATACCATGTACCCTATAACTGACACCCAAGTTCATAGCCCTAGTAAACGGTGAGGGAGCCCCAAGAGGGAGTACAACATGCCAAAAAATTGTAGGTTCTCGTAGACAACCAATCATTTTTATCTATCATTCAATTTACAAGGTCCCTTTACACGCACGGTTTCGTATATTATTCACTTCAACTTCACCCAAAACTATATCCTTTAATTACCATTCCAAAGAACAAATATTTTGAGCAGTAAAAACATTTGTAAAAGTGACATATTTGAGTAAATGTAGCATGACATTAGCTTGGATAATGTCTTAAGTAGTGGCGTATGTGTCGGTAAACACTGTGAGTAGTTCCTGTGTAGTTTTCTATATTGTTTTCTCATAAAGAACTTTTTGGAATCACAGACAACTGACTGGCTATTTATCATGTGTCCTGCGGGTGACAGCTGAAGAACTGTTAATAAAAACAAGTTCAACCCTCTTCAAAGGGAAGGAGAAGGCTAAAGTAACCAGATCCTCTGTACAGTGTTCTCGTCACTAAGCAGAGAAGCTTTGAAGAATCTCACCAAACATGTGCTTACAGTAGAACAAAAATGTATAGATATCTGCGGCCGAATTGTTTAATGGAGGTCAACACTTTATACCTTATGTTGAAATATATATACGGTAGATACATTTTTCTTCTAGCCAATTCTTTGAAGACATCTGCTAAAGATTAGTAGCTATACTTAAGAAGCAACTTGAAATCTATAAATGATTAGGAAAAAAAATTAACAAAACCCATTTTCAGTCTTCGAAGACCTCTGCTAACTTCTGAACGAGTCTTGCAGTAATCTAGCAGAGAAAGAAGTGGGGTCCTTCATCCCCTTCAGGCTTACTTCTCTCTGCAAGAGACTTTTGAAGGCACTAAAGCCACTGATGAAGTCCTTGTGGAGAATCTGAACTTATTTTTTCTGGTTTAGGTTCTAGTTCCAATTACAATCCGAAGAGTAAAAAAAAAGTAGAAAAAATGTCTTCAAAATACTTTTCGTCTCCTTCCAGAAATTACAATAATAAGTTCTGCCTGCTTGCCTCTGTAGAAGAAACCTCTCCAACTCTCTCAAACAAGGTTAAAGGGGTCTTACATTTTCTTCTAATTTGCCAAGCAGTGCCTGACGAGAAAGCCAACCCGCCTTTCCTCACTGCTCCTGGTCTCTCTTTATTGGACTTTCCATCCCTGTTTGTCAACCTTCACATGGACAGTGTCACGTGTGCTGCTGCAGCCAATACTTGGGCTCATCGGTGACGTGTCACCACTAAGCTGAATGATTGGCTGCAGCAGCAAACAAGACTCCATCCATCCAGAACTTTACAGACAGGAACAGGAAGACCAGTGAAGATAGGCAAGAAGCTGAAATGGAGCAGGTGAATATGGATTTATCCACAGGTTCTGCTGATTGGTCAACAAGTTTTAAAAAAACAAACTAGACAATCCAGTTAATTTAGATAAAAATTTAATTTTCAGAAAGTTGCCACCTAAACAGAGGCAAGCAGATCGAACTGTTCCAATTTTGCCATAGCTAAAGTTTACATGACTGCAAGAATTCGGCTCATACTCACCTCATCAATTTGCTCGTGACAGGCCGGCCGCCGCCATCTTGCTTGAAGATCTGGCGCAAAATCTCATGCGAGATGGTAATGGCTGGCTCGTCGCGAGAAAATTGATGAGGCAAGTATGTTTTTTTTTGTTTTTTACACTATTTCAGGTAAAATCGATTCAATACCACAAAGCACGAGGCTTTGCGGGCAAATTGAATTTATCCTAAAATTCATATCCAAGTCCACTTCATGACAACACTAGTGACAACATAGTAACCTGAGAAAAATTGGACTACGGCGTGATGTCATCAGAACGTCTCATCAACTTCACATCTACAATGCGGTGCTGGATCTAACACACGATGAACAGTAACGGCATCCAACGGACCTCCTTACCTTATTATGCTGTCTGTTGGGTTCCATTGATGGGAAAAAGCACTCTGCATGCATGACGAGCCTCCTACGCACTTGCGAAGATTGCCTGAGATATTAAACACAGTTCTCATATTATTAAAAAGGATTTTCCAAGACCTGACAAATTTGTGTAAAGGAAAGTGTAGCAGCCCTGGAGGAGTGAGTGGAGGATGGGAGTAGTGGTTTTGCCTCCGTAGACCATGCAGTGACTCCCTATGTATCCCCCCCATGTCTGGTGTTGGTTGGGTTGCCCTTGATGTTGAATGATTTACTGGAACCGATGGACAGTGGAGACAATGACCAGGCCCATTAGTTGTAATAAATAAAGTCTCTCTTTACTAAGTTGAGTATAGGGGTAGTAGTACAAACAGCAGCAAGGCACCGTTCTGCAGGATATCACAGTGCAATATTCTCTCAGTAGCAGCGTATGGACAGCAACGATGATGGTAGGTATAGTACTCCCTCTCTCTCACTATAAAGTCTCTAGGGTTCTCTGAACTTGGGCCTAGCTGTACAGGAGCTGTAACACACGCATCTTCTCCCTTGCGCTTCTCAGACTAGATGCCCTCAACACTGACTAGTCAGGGGTGGACCGGGTCCATTCTCTGACAACCTAACACAATTTACCAAGTTGTTAACTAAATGTTGTCCATACAGTGCCATTAAAGGGGTGGTCAGGAATATTTATCTGATGCCTGCAGCCTGCCTGCTAAAACAGAAGATTCATACTTATGTACTCCATGCCGCTCCTGTCCTCTGTTCTGCCATCCCCACACTTTTTGTTTACATCCAGAAGTGCACGGGCATGGTCACATGCTCTGCTGCAGCCAATAACTGGCTTCAGTGGTGAAGTGATGAAGTAGCCCATCACTGCTGAAGCCACTTATTGGCTGCAGCAGAGCATTTGACCATGCCCATGCTAGGCTGGATGTCAACAGTGCCTGGACCCGAAGATGAAGATAACGGGGGCAAAGAGGACTGCAGCAGTGTGGAGCAGGTGTGTATGAATTTTCCTTTTCAGCAGGCAGGCTGTAATTATTCCCTTTAATTGCACATATTGTACATAAATTACAACATTTAACTGTAATGCAAGGCACCAACGAAACAGACCAGTGTAGATGAAGCAAGGGGTTTATTCAAAAGAAAATAAACAAAGTCCAGGCAAACTTCACTGGTAACAAATAACAGGAACACGAAAACGAGGGGAAGCCAGGTGTAGTCCCAGTCCGTGCTTTAAATAGCTGTGCACACTTGCCAGACGAAAGGATGCGTCACGGGGGATTCCGGATTCTGGGTCCCACTGGAAAGGACGGAGTTCAGGTAACCTTCAGTCACTAGCACAAGTAGCTATGACCTGTATCTGGAAAGGGAAGGATAACAGTGGGCAGTGACTGACCGGGGAAACCACCTTTTATGTGCCCGCTAACAAATACCAGGGCGCCAAGTGTCCACTCCCCATAGGTCATGAAACTGCCCTACACCTGTGTACAAGGCCTTGGCCAGTCATTGGCCAATTAGACCAATGCCGGCCCCTTAATCTACTTTGAATTTGTGGCCAGGTGCTATTCCCATCACTGGTCGGCGAAGCGCATAAGAAGCGCGTACGTGCGACCGCGCATCCCCTTGCGAACCGTTCTCGAGCGTACACACGGACGCCCGACAGGCTCAGTGAGAGTAGGCGAGCGCGTCGACATGGACACAGAAGTGGAATCCGCAAGAGGTACCGGAGACAAGCCCGGCTGCGGCGTACTGTCACTAGCCCGACCAACCTGTCTCCGAGACCCCGACGATATTCCCCTCCGACGCACATGCCAATGCATCCCTGCATCGGTTTGCAAAGGGGTCGGATCTGGTGTATCAGTGGAGACACATGTAACCTGTCCCGCCGCTCCACGAGGACCCTTTTTGGTCACACCGGAGTGCGAGACAGGTGAGGATCTTACATTATATCCCCCTCGAGGAGGCGGCTCAGAAGACTCCCAGCGAGCTTTCCCCGGATTATCCAGGTGGAAAGCTGCCATCAACTCATCCACATGCATCTGGCGAGCAGGTACCCAACATCTCTCCTCTGGACCAAAGCCCTTCCAGTCCACCAAGTACTGGAGAGATCTGTGGACAAAACGAGAGTCCAAAATCCTGTTTACCTCGAACTCCGGCACCCCTTGGACTTCCAGCGGGGGTGGAGTTCGAACGAAGGGGGCGGAGTTGGCCGCCTATTTGAGAAGTGATACATGAAAGGTGTTCACTCCTCGAATCGACGGTGGAAGAGCAACCTTGTACGTAACTCGGTTGATCTTCTGCGTCACCGGGTATGGGCCAATGAATCGAGGACCCAACTTGGAAGATGGCTGGTGCAGCGAAATGTTCCGGGTGGAGACCCACACTTGATCTCCCACCTTAAACTTTTGCTCTACAGTGCGATTACGATCAGCAAATTTCTTCTGTTGAACCACCGCACTGCGGAGATTCTGTTGTGCCAATGACCAGATAGGAGGTCTATCCTCGAACCATTGATCCACCACCAAACGTGGCGTTTAACTAGGGAAAGCGTTTTCTTAACTCCCAGATGCCCGGCAGACTTGGAGTCGTGAAGCTGTTGGCGTTTAACTAGGGAAAGCGTTTTCTTAACTCCCAGATGCCCGGCAGACTTGGAGTCGTGAAGCTGTTGGAGAACCTTAAACCGAAGGTTAACCGTCACAAACCATCGACCATTGGGCTTGTTTGGACTCCATTAACTCTGTGGCCCCTAGGGTGGCTAGAAAACATTTAGTCGGAAGAATAGTTTCTGGTTCAGAGCCCAGGACAGAAGCAGCCTCAGGAAAGCGGCAGGACAGGGCATCTGCCTTCACATTTTTAGAACCCGGCTTATAAGTGAGACGAAAATTGAACGGGTGAAGAACAATGCCAAACGGGCTTGTCGGGAGTGGAGTCTCTTGGCACTCTCTAGGTACTCTAAATTATTGTGGTCAGTGTAAACCGTAATGGGATGTTCAGCACCCTCTAACCAATGTCTCCACTCTTGAAAAGCCAATTTTACTCCCAGAAGCTCTCTATTGCCGATGTCATAATTACGCTCGGCTGGAGAAAGCTTCCGAGAGAAGATGGCACAGGGATGTAACCTCTCAGGGACCCCAGAATACTGTAAAAGAACAGCCCCAATTCCCGACCTCGGAGGCGTCAACCTCAAGGACAAAAGGTTGAGAAGTGTCTGGGTGAGTAAGGATTGGCGCAGTGCAAAAAGCCTGCTTTAGCATTTCAAAGGCTTTACCTGCCTCTCTTGTCCACTTTGAGGGATGAGCTCCCTTTTTAGTGAGGTTTGTGAGAGGTACTACTACCGCAGAAAAATTCCTAATATACTTGCGGTAGAAGTTGGCAAAGCCTAAGAAACGCTGCAATCCCTATAGATACTTAGGCTGAAGCCAATCCAAGACAGCAGAAAGTTTGGATGGATCCATAGCCAGTCCCCTTTCTGAGATAATGTACCCCAGAAAAGGCAATTCCTTTACTTCAAACAGACACTTCTCAAGTTTGGCATAGAGGCGGTTTTCCCCCAACTTCTGGAAAACCTGACACACATGACTCTGATGAGACACCAGATCCGACGATTAGTATGTCGTCTAAATAGACAATAACAAATCTACCCAAGAAATCCCTAAGGACATCATTGATGACCTCCTGGAAGACCGCAGGAGCATTACAGAGACCAAAAGGCATAACGAGATACTCGTAATGCCTGTCCCGGGTGTTGAATGCGGTCTTCCATTCGTCACCTTCTCTAATGCGTACCAAATTGTATGCACCCCTCAAGTCGAGTTTGGTGAAGATCCGGGCCCCTGCCACCTGAGAAAACAGATCGTCAATCAGAGGCAGAGTGTACCGATTCTTCACCGTAATCCGATTGAGGGCGCGAAAATCGATGCAGGGTCTCAAACCTCCATCCTTCTTCTCCATGAAGAAGAACCCAGCTCCAGCGGGGAAAATGGATGGATGAATGAACCCCTTCGCAAGATTCTCTTTAATATAATCCCGCTGGGCCTGAATCTCAGATCCAGTGAGATTATATGTCCCCGGGGTGGCATGGTACCTGGCGACAGATCTATAGGACAATCATATGACCTATGGGGAGGTAACACATCAGCCCCCTGTGGACTGAACACGCCCTGGAAGTGATGGTAATGCTGAGGTAATGCACTTAATACTTCCGTTAGTGGAGAACCCGGCCAGAGAAGAGAGTCTTGGATCCCTGCTCCCCACGCACTTGAACAGAGACATCTTAGTGGAAGCATGCTCAGAGTTGTTATAAGCCACCTCAACGAAGGGTAGATGCGCGGCCCATTCCTCCTGGCAGTCTGACACGAAGCATCAGAGATACTGCTCCAGGGTCTAATTAGTTATTTCCATCTGACCGTTGGTCTCTTGGTGAAACCCAGAAGAAAAAGAAAAATTCATACCCAACCGGGAGCAGAAAGAACGCCAGAACTGAGAGATGAATTGAACACCTCTATCTGACACAATATCATCCGGTGCTCCGTGTAATCGAAAGACATGGTTTAAGAACAGATCTGCCAATTCTCTGGCCGAGGGCAATCCGGGAAGTGGGATGAAATGAGCCATTTTACTAAAACGGTCCACCACTATCTAGATTACCGTACTACCAGAGGACCTTGGCAAATCTGTGATGAAATCCATTGAGATATGAGTCCATGGAGCCTGAGGAATGGGCAATGGGAGCAAAGTACCAGAAGGGGCGGACCGAGACAGTTTACACTGAGCACACACACTACATGCCTGAATGTAGGCCTTAACATCCAAGGCCATATTAGGCCACCAAACGTGGCGTTTAACTAGGGAAAGCGTTTTCTTAACTCCCAGATGCCCGGCAGACTTGGAGTCGTGAAGCTGTTGGAGAACCTTAAACCGAAGGTTAACCGTCACAAACCATCGACCATTGGGCTTGTTTGGACTCCATTAACTCTGTGGCCCCTAGGGTGGCTAGAAAACATTTAGTCGGAAGAATAGTTTCTGGTTCAGAGCCCAGGACAGAAGCAGCCTCAGGAAAGCGGCAGGACAGGGCATCTGCCTTCACATTTTTAGAACCCGGCTTATAAGTGAGACGAAAATTGAACGGGTGAAGAACAATGCCAAACGGGCTTGTCGGGAGTGGAGTCTCTTGGCACTCTCTAGGTACTCTAAATTATTGTGGTCAGTGTAAACCGTAATGGGATGTTCAGCACCCTCTAACCAATGTCTCCACTCTTGAAAAGCCAATTTTACTCCCAGAAGCTCTCTATTGCCGATGTCATAATTACGCTCGGCTGGAGAAAGCTTCCGAGAGAAGATGGCACAGGGATGTAACCTCTCAGGGACCCCAGAATACTGTAAAAGAACAGCCCCAATTCCCGACCTCGGAGGCGTCAACCTCAAGGACAAAAGGTTGAGAAGTGTCTGGGTGAGTAAGGATTGGCGCAGTGCAAAAAGCCTGCTTTAGCATTTCAAAGGCTTTACCTGCCTCTCTTGTCCACTTTGAGGGATGAGCTCCCTTTTTAGTGAGGTTTGTGAGAGGTACTACTACCGCAGAAAAATTCCTAATATACTTGCGGTAGAAGTTGGCAAAGCCTAAGAAACGCTGCAATCCCTATAGATACTTAGGCTGAAGCCAATCCAAGACAGCAGAAAGTTTGGATGGATCCATAGCCAGTCCCCTTTCTGAGATAATGTACCCCAGAAAAGGCAATTCCTTTACTTCAAACAGACACTTCTCAAGTTTGGCATAGAGGCGGTTTTCCCCCAACTTCTGGAAAACCTGACACACATGACTCTGATGAGACACCAGATCCGACGATTAGTATGTCGTCTAAATAGACAATAACAAATCTACCCAAGAAATCCCTAAGGACATCATTGATGACCTCCTGGAAGACCGCAGGAGCATTACAGAGACCAAAAGGCATAACGAGATACTCGTAATGCCTGTCCCGGGTGTTGAATGCGGTCTTCCATTCGTCACCTTCTCTAATGCGTACCAAATTGTATGCACCCCTCAAGTCGAGTTTGGTGAAGATCCGGGCCCCTGCCACCTGAGAAAACAGATCGTCAATCAGAGGCAGAGTGTACCGATTCTTCACCGTAATCCGATTGAGGGCGCGAAAATCGATGCAGGGTCTCAAACCTCCATCCTTCTTCTCCATGAAGAAGAACCCAGCTCCAGCGGGGAAAATGGATGGATGAATGAACCCCTTCGCAAGATTCTCTTTAATATAATCCCGCTGGGCCTGAATCTCAGATCCAGTGAGATTATATGTCCCCGGGGTGGCATGGTACCTGGCGACAGATCTATAGGACAATCATATGACCTATGGGGAGGTAACACATCAGCCCCCTGTGGACTGAACACGCCCTGGAAGTGATGGTAATGCTGAGGTAATGCACTTAATACTTCCGTGGAAGCAACCGGCACCTTAGAACAAATGCACTTAGTGAGGCATTCAGTACTCCCCCGACAAATCTGACCTGAGCACCAGTCCACTACTGGATTATGGAGTCTCAACCCAAAATCACAGGAGTGGATGGCATATCCAGGACAAAAAGGCTTAAGGTCTCCCGATGGTCAGCCCCCACTGTTACCTGCATCCCGGGCATCATCCACACTGCACGACCATCCTGGAGAGGAGAGCCATCTATAGCGGTTACCGACAGGGTGGTCTTTGGCTCGATCAGCAGGATGCCAAGTCGATGAACCAAGGCTGAGTCCACAAAATTCCCCGCTGCCCCTGAATCAATCAGGGCAGAAAACACATGGACTTTGTCTTGCCAATGTAGTGAGAAAGGTACCATCACTCGGCTTGGAGGAGGGATAATAGCACCTAGGAGGTTCTCCTCTATGCCCCCTAGGTTCATTTGTTTCCCGCCGGCAGAAGGGGGCAGGTCTTAACGAGATGACCTGCCTTCCCACAAAGCAGGCACAGACCTTTCTGCTGGCGGCAAGCTCATTCTGCCTGTGTAAGATGGGAGGACCCAACCTCCATTGGCTCTTCTGCCGGTTTAGGGGGCCCTGGATGTGGCCATGAAGGTGTAAAGCGAGATGACCGTTCCAACCGCCTCTCACGGATCCATCTGCCAGCATCGATAGCCTGGGAGATAGCTATCTCCAAAGAGATGGGAGTAGGTAAGGCTGGAAGAAAATCCCGGATTGCCCCAGAAAGTCCCAGCCGGAAACGATGGTGAAGGGCTGTGTCGCCCCAGGTGGTGAAGGCTGCCCATCGCCTGAATTCCGCGGCGTATTCTTCGGCATGGCGGCAACCTTGCTGAATATGCTCGAGATGGGTACGATCCGGGTCGTCGTAGATAACGGCCATGGCATCAAAGAAAGCTTCAACTGATAAATAGGCTGTGTGGTCCTGGGGAAAATTAAACGCCCAACGTTGGGGATCCCCACGCAGCAAGGACATTATGATCCCAATCCTCTGTATGATATTGCCGGAAGCTATCGGCCGCAACTGGAAATATAAAAGACAGGAGTCCCTAAAATTTAGGAACTCCTGTCTATCTCCTGTGAAGGAGTCAGGGAGAGGAATCTTTGGCTCCATTTGGTGTCTTGCGACGGTGATGGGTAACGTGGAGGCTCCTTGGAGCAGCTGCTGAACCTAGTCCATCACGTGAGACAGTTGCTCCTGGATCTGAGCTGCAGCAAATGGCAGCACATTAGGGCGTCGTTGAGACAACAGATTAACTGCTCTAGTTAATTCAGTTAGCTGCTGCTGGAGTTTTTCCATGGCAACTGTTGGTTGGGCCCACTGTTCTGTAATGCAAGGCACCAACGAAACAGACCAGTGTAGAAGCAAGGGGTTTATTCAAAAGAAAATAAAGTCCAGGCAAACTTCACTGGTAACAAATACCAGGAACACGAAAACGAGGGGATGCCAGGTGTAGTCCCAATCCGTGCTTTAAATAAGTGTGCACACTTACCAGACGAAAGGATGCGTCACGGGGGATTCCGGATCCTGGGTCCAACTGGAAAGGACGGAGTCCAGGTAACCTTCAGTCTCTAGCACAAGTAGTTATGACCGACTGGGGAAACCACCTTTTATGTGCCTGCTAACAAATCCCAGAGCGCCAAGTGTCCACTCCCCATAGGTCATGAAACTGCCCTACCCCTGTGTACAAGGCCTTGGCCGGTCATTGGCCAATTAGACCAATGCCCGACAGGCTCAGCGAGAGTATGCGAGCGCGTCGACACCGAAGTGGAATCTGCAAGAGGTACCGGAGACAAGCCCGACCAACCTGTCCCCGAGACCCCGGCGGTCTGCCCCTCCGGTGCACATACGAATGCATCCCCGTATCGGTTTGCAAAGGGGTCGGATCTGGTGTATCAGTGGAGACACGCGTAACCTGTCCCGCCGCTCCACGAGGACCCTTTTCGGTCACACTGGAGTGCGAGACAGGTGAGGATCTTACATTAACGCGATAAACATTACATTAACTGACAATTAACACTTTGCAGTAGTCCTTCTGGAGTACTGCACAAGGGGTGTTATGGAATAGCCTTACCCAAGTAACTGCTGCAGCCAATTAATGGTTTCAGTGGTCACATGCATTACTCAGGGGGGTGCTGCTGTGATGATGGACCTGACTACCCCATGTGACTGGCTGCAGCGATCACGTGGGGTTGTCCGTTACCTCATCACTACAGCACCAGAAACAAAGACCGGTAGGGAGCACTAGAGCAACAGGGCTGGAATATCAGGGAATGGGCAGGTGAGTAAGGCTTCTTTTGGTATTTTATAACACTCCCTGCCTTTACCTAAATTGTTTTAGGTGTTGGAAAACTCCATTAATGTACATGAAAGAACCCCTTTATATCCTGGAAAGTTTCTTAAGTTCTACAAGATTGTTTTTAAACGGGGTTCTCCTCGCCATTGATGTTCTACATCTGCGAAAGCTCCATTGATTAGACGTCACCTTCAGCCTGGTACACCTGCTCGTTTCTGAGCCGTATGAACAGAGTTCATTTTAATGATCATATTTGATCTTTATTTTGTGCTTTCAAGTCGTGGAATGCGTGAAATAACACATCAAGAGAATATAGTAATCTCAGTTTGATGTACTTTTGCCGTCTTTTAACCTCTACGGCTACGTATTAGCAGATTTTCCAATTACTTTGCAGGTGGAAATTACATTGGATGCATTTTTTCCATTACTTTTTTTGGGGGAAAAATGTTTCTATGATGAAGAAGTTAAAAAAAAATGGGACTCATGAAGCATTAAGTGAATTTTGGTGCAAGGACTGCCGAGTCTGTAAAGTGTCAGCGAGGAGTTCCTCGAAAATGGAGGTTGAAGAATGGCTTCATGTTCATTGACATTTCAATGTGCCAGGAGCATTTACATTCCGGCAGATGATCAAATGGAGGTTTCATGCACACACGAGGTCTTTGTGTTTGGCCGCTTGGATTAAAAACAAGGGTTAGGGCTTTGCATTGGGTTAAGCTTTCTTCATAATGTCTTTGTTACTTGACCTGTCAGACGCCCATCCGTGACAAGTGAGTGTATCAGTTTCAAAAGAAGTCACTCTCCTCCTGAAATTGCACAGAGGCCGTGTTGAGGCAGCCGATTCTTGTTTTCATGGGCTCATATTCTTGCGTGCTTGTCTGGAGGTTATTTCTGAAGGTTTTTTTTCTTTTTTTTTCCATAAAAACTTCCCTTCATGTCTTCGAGTGGCTCACGACTGCGTTAAGTACAGTTTAAGGAGCAAAGACGTAATGAGAAGAAAATGAAGAAGTCAAAGCTTATGTTACACAACTCATTCAACGTTTTTTACATACTTTTTGTTTTTTACCGGCCAAAAACACCCACGTTTTCATGAAGAAAGTTGGTGTGGACAGAAAATTTGGATTGTAGTTAACTCCTTCAGGCTCTTGCGGTGTTGGAAGCACACAACACCCACGTATTTTCTCTAGACATGCTTTGGGCTCAGAAGGTGATCCCAATAATTTTTAGAATAGGATCAGGACAATCTCAGGCTGATCTAATGCTGCATTCAGAGGGCCTTAGCTGCCCATGTTAAAGGGCCAGCACACTCCAAATGCTCTGCTGCTCATTCAAAGCTCACTTGCCATAACCTTTATAAGGACCCTGCCCTCATCTCTCAGTGCCTGAGCAATAAGGTTCTTTAGGTTCCTGCATTGAGCTAAGATGTTCTACAGTTCTGCTACCCACGTTATAGACCCAGTTCTTCTTCTGACCACCAATTTGGAATTCTACTGCCTTCGGCCTGTCGGAGAATAGTCCAGCAGATTCACTGTGACAAAGTCCATACCTCATGGCAGCAGTTAATGGTGTTCTCCAAGATTTTGATAATTATGGCCTATTCTTGGGATAGGTCATCATTATCAGATCTGCAGGTGTCTGATCCGGTGTATGAAGAGGACTCAATGCTCCGTGAGCACATGGCCTCTTCCTATGCCAATAATGTCGCATTTATTGGTCATGTGGCCTAGGCACCGCTCAGTCCGATTGCAATACCTGCAATACTTAGCACAGCCACTATTCAATGGAGCTCTGGTGAGCGCCGCAGCCTCCTCAAACAACTGTTTGGGAGGGGTAACAGGAGTAGGATTCTCGCCGATATCTTCTATATCTTAATTAGAGATGAGCAAATCGAATCCCACAAAGTGGAATTATATCCGAATTTCAGGATAAATTCGATTCGCCTAGAATTTCCTCGTGCTTCGTGTTAGCGAATCAATTTAACCTGAAATAGTATATAAAAAAAAAAAATAATCAAGTTACTTCCTCCATCTTGCTTGAAGATCTCAGGCCGAAGATCTTCAAGCAAGATGGCGGCGGCCAGCCCGTCGCGAGCAAATGGAGGCGGGAAGTTTGATAACATTTTTTTTTTATTGTTAATTTTACACTCAGATGCCACGATCATGTATGAACGCAGCATATGAGGGGTACAATGACGGGAGCTGGCTCCCTGTCATTGCATCCGCTACTTACAAAAAAAATGCGCTTCGTGACGAAGAAATTTTTCTGTGAAATTCGGTGAATCAGCCGAATCGAACTTTTAAGAAATTCGCTAATCTCTAATCTAGATATATAAATCCTGGAGAACTCCTTTAAGGGTGAAGTGCATATAATTCTTTAGATTATACACCCTGGTCTAGCCTACACAAAATCCGTTAGTGACCTAGTGGGGCCACTACTCCAGTAGACTCATGACAATGTGACGTGCCTATGGCTGTGCCTGCCTGACCACAAATGTTCCCTACTGCCTTGGTATGACGAATTGGAATTCTGCTGCCTTCTGCATGTTGGAGAATACCCTCAGGATTCACTGTAATAAAGTCCTTACCTCCTAGCTGTGGTTAACAGTTAAGTCCACTCCTCCTGTCCATTTATGACAATATGGAGTACCTATGATTCCATAGTACAGAACCACTGGGACACTGTCTACCATGAGGCCTTTTGCTCACTATAATATGCACATAAATTTTGTATGAATGTGGTGATCCCAGGCATTGTTGGTAAGCCACATACATCAAAAACCCTTCTCACCCTAGAAAATTACTGTCAAGAACGCACCTCATGAGTATATAAAACACATTTGCTCAATGTTCATAGTGCTCCCAAGCTTTCTCGGAAATTGTCTTTCATCTCTGAAAAAGACCCACTTTCTCAAGGGATCCCTAATATATACAGCAATGGCATTTTCCTCGATTCCTAGTAATTCTCCTAGCAGGGATATGACCATTACATAATGAGGTGTTCCCTGAATAGGTCTATAATAGAGCCTCACCGTGGCATCGTAAAAAAAGAAACAGCAGCTAAAAGTGAGAATGTCAGAAATGTGGGTAATAGGGGGTCCCGTGGTGCAAAGTCCAACTCTACTGTAGTTGTATGAAAACCAGATGGACTGCTGACTTCACGAGCGATGTTCATGGTGGGACTGAGTATCAAATAGTTAAAAGAGGACTTCTAAGCGCTGCTGGTTATATGCCTCAACTGAGATGTACGTAATAAGGAGTTTGCCACGTAATCGGCTGGCCGACCAAAGCTCGGAATGAGTTGTAGGATCAAATGTCCGTAGAAGTCTGACGCCTTTGATGACCTTCATCCTAAATATCCAGACCTCAACAGGGAAAAAATAGATTGTCCTGAGACAACCCTGAAGCAAAGAAACAACATTTAATTTGCTATGATTTAAGAAGAGAAGACCCTCACCTTTTACTCAAATGTTTCCTTTCTTTTTGGACATAGCTTAGTTTTTAATTACTGCAATATCCCTGGTGGTCTAGAGTAGCATAGAGGTGAATATCTCATATTCCTGGAGATCTAGGGTGATGAAAGTGTAATGTTATCCATTATTCATTGGTCCTGGATGGTTGTGGGTTAATATCTAATATGGCTGGAGGCCTAGTGGTTAACACATATATACTGTGTATTATATAATAATGTAATTTTAGAGTTTATTATATAGTTTAGGACAGTCAAGGAGGTAAAGGGGTTTTATGGTCGATACAGATTTTAAATCACCATGCTGTAAAAAAAAAAAAGGGAAAAATGCATGCCATTATGATAATTCCAAGGTCCACGTTGGTATCTGCTTCCTGGTCCCTCTGGACATACAGGAAATGACCCCTCATCCAATCACTGTCTGAGACAGCTCGCTGCTGTGGCCACTGATTGGCTGAGCTGTTATTTCCTGCAAGAGCGGCGGAGCATCTGGGAAGCGTTGAAAAGGGAGCAATGGAGGAGTTAGGTGTGTAAAAGGAAGTGTTTGCTTGCTACTGCCGCTGAGTAACGCACTGACCCACAATGCTGCTCCCTGATGAGCCGGATGACTGGCGAAACGCGTTGGAGCCATTAGGGGTTAGTCTATGTTAGGGTGGATTACATAGGTCCGAGGTTCCAGAGGCTGGGGGTTGCTCTTTTCAGGGCAGGTGCTCCGATTGAAGCCATTTAGGTATTCCCCATAAACAGACTAGGGTCTATGAGGGATAGTGTACCTAGGCACTTTGCTATATTGCTGTATTGTGGAGTTCACACCACCACTGAGACTTGTGAGCTTTATTTGACCCCTTTAGCCTCACCAAACGGTACCTGATCTGACGCTCCATTATATATTATACTTCTTTGAGCCCCTTTTTCCATCTTATTTTATCTGTATAACGAAGTAAAAGCTAAGTTTTATATTTCCTAAAAGAGTTCCCAGCTCACCAGTATCAGGTTACATACAGAGGTAAATGCATCTATGGAGTCCAGATAGAAAATGGCAGCATGCTTTATCAGACGCTGTATATCGTAACCCGTTCTCCTCTAGAAGTATTAAATTCAGAGCTTCCAGAGAAAATCTCAATTTTTGTAGGAGAACATGACCAGCAAAGAAGCTCTCTGAAACACAGGACGTAATATCTTATCATACAACCAATACTTCTAGTGAAGAATACCTATATGGTATAGTTTTGGCCAGTGTGGAGCATGTCTCTCACTGTGGAGGACCTGTCCTGCATTAAATAACCTATAGTTTTCAGTGTAATGCTTCATTTCCCCTGTGGTGGCGCTGCAGGAAAACTGAACAATTACTGCCAGGCTTCCTCACAGCTGATCGCTGAAGATCACAGCAGGAAGACACTTTGCGATCAGTTTATTGTCAAGGGATTCTGTTTGTAAGTAGGGGCTGTCCATAGCAGAGTACCCCTTTAAAAACAAGAAGGTAGCGGATAGAAATAAACACATTAGAGTTAATGTTTAGTGTATTACTACATTGTTATGGCATGCTC
Organism: Bufo bufo; assembly: GCF_905171765.1. Lineage (NCBI taxonomy): Eukaryota > Metazoa > Chordata > Amphibia > Anura > Bufonidae > Bufo > Bufo bufo. The sequence goes on along the minus strand of NC_053392.1, from coordinate 590,161,816 downwards.
CTTAAAAAAAAGAGGGTTTTTGTAAACCAGAGACACCTGGAAAGTTACTTCTCAGCCCTTCCTGGTCTCAGATTTCCTGTTTAATGTTGCACATTATGTGGTTGGCTTTTTACAATTTGTGGTTGTTCTCTAGATTGCCTTTCTTTGGTTGTACACGGATAAGCTTTGCTTAACACAAAGGAAGTAATCTTTCGAAAATTGCTGACCAGATCATTAAACGACTAGCCAGATTTCACAAGCCGAAGGCTGCAAGGAGACATGCATTTAAAGTCTTGGAAAGGAGCCGCAACCCGGTACAGAAAACTCCTGATAATTGGGGATTTAATGAGGCTGCAGATCGCGAAATTTATTCCCGTACAGTTATAAAACATTTGTTTTATTTTAACCATGAGGTGAGGCCTGGGGAGTGAGCATCCAGTAGATTAATACAAGGTAGGTCATATATAGATGTAACAGAGCTGAGATTGTCATGGGTCATAGAAACTGGGAAGATCTAAGGTTATCTGTGGTCTCATGTACAACCAGACATTGCTATGTTGTACCCTTCAAAAACTTCAAAATGGGTGCAGTTCTGCCTTTCCCCCCAATCTGAGTGACACTGGGTCTCCATGGAACCACTGTACAAATTTGAAGGTAATACTTCTGTTAACTCGCAGATTCATGTGGCCACTGCATCATTTCCACCAAGACCAGCCTAAAATAAGAAGAGAAGGTACACAAGTGTATCCACCTAAAGTCATTTATGTAGATCCATTATATACTATATATTTCTGATGTAGGTAGGTTCAATACTGTAGATAGGTTCTCTTGCTTGGAAAATCAATTTTCTTCTAGGGGATTTAATCTAGGGGAGTCACTCACTCAGGGACTACTAGAGTGGAAAGTAGCTACAAGGGGTATTATCTGGAGAACCCTACTTGTTCATGCATTATACCGACATGTTGATTTCAATGTGCACCATTTTAGGCTTCATTTCTCCCTCCTGAAGACTGACTGAAGACTTGCCAATGGCTTCTCTTGTCTATTGAAGCTAATCATTAGGGATCTCAAAAGCAGGACAACCTATCATTAGCTCGGTGAGCATAACTCATTCAGTGAAATAACTCCTCCAGGTAAGCAACACTTCATAGCTCCAAGGTCCAGTTTTGATGCCCACATGCACATGGTTGGCACTTTCATCAGTGGACAGAGGTCAGCATGGGCTCTCCGATTGAACTGTAGCTACATCTTTTCTATCATAGACTACATGGTCTTCTTTACTAAATCTTCTAGGAGTTCGGGCCAGATGGGATAGCCTTTGAATGAATAAGCATTGGGCATTTATGACTAGTTCACAAGTTGTCCTTCCTTGCATTACTTTTGGTAGGTAGTGACCTCCAAACCACCAGTCCGCCCGCTAGCACAATTTGGTCCTTGTCAGAGTGGCTCAGATCCTTACACTTGTTCATTTTTCCTGCTTCCAATGCATCAACTTCAAGAATTGACTGTTCACTTACGGCCATCCTGTTCCTTGACAGATGCCATTGTCATGAGATCATCAATATCATTCCAGCTTCTCTTGTGAGTGGTTTTAATGTTAGGGTTGGTTGGTGTATATACTAATATAACAGTTGAACTGACCATCGACTTTCTACAGACAGCTCTATATTACAAGGCTCGCAAAAATGGGAGATAAAAAAAAGGCTTCAACAATATAAACAGAATCATTTGGTTAAAATCATCAACCAATAAAATATTATTTTTTATCACTTGTTATCGTTTGACCTCAAGCGACTCTCAAGGCTCATTCAGTGCTAAGTACCAGAATTAAAGCTGTCACTTGGAGAACAGAGGTAATCCCCCATAAGGACCTTCCTTCTCCCATAATCAGACGAGAAGTCACTCTCCTCAGTTCACACCCCGGCATCAGATCCTCCACTGACTGTGGGAAAACTCAAACGGTCTCTTTGTGGACTTTATATAACATTTCTCACAGGAGGAGAAGGTCCTGAGTCTGCATTTCCACTCCCTTATTCATCTTATCTTTAGAGAAAACATTAGGAATTATAACCGTTATATAGAATTCACTGACCCAAATGCAAGCAAAATATTGCTTAAAGAGTCTGCGACAGCATGATCTACCCTATTAAACCAGGCATACTGCCTTGTAGGGTTGATCATGCTGACTGAAACAATATATTTTGTTTCTATTTAGCTTGCACCACTGCAGAGATATGTGGACTTTGCCTAAATATTAGTTTGAGCACCGAGGGGCCGGCGTAGTTCTTGGAGCACTGATAAAGCTATACCATCAGTGCTTATAATACTTCCCTTTCCCCTTCGATTGACAGCGTTAGACAGCCCTGTCTAATGGCGCCTCCGCTATGACTCATTGATGGTCCAACGTTTATTCCTAAACTAGAAACCAACTGAAACTGTTCTCTGAATCTTCACTAAACTCCCAAAGCAGCTTCAAGTGACTGGAAGTAGTGATGGCATTGCAGTTCGCCGGGTAGTCGGTTCGCAGCAAACTTTGCGTGTTGCGGCGATGTCCGTGCGCGCCATATTCTTTTGCATTACGCCGAACTTTGACCCATGACAGCCAATTGAGATGTTTCAGCACATTGACACACCCCAAACCCTATAACAGAACCCGATCTGGCAGCCATTTTACGTTATGTGTTTTGCCAGTGTAGGGAGAGGTTGCATTTTGGAGCAGGGACAGGCTGTTAGGAACTTAGGGACACCAAACGCTAGCTAATAGGACCACAAAAGTTCATTTAAGGACTGGTAACGTTGTGCTATCGAAAGGTGTAATACACAGAGGGGTGTGATATACTTATAATATACTTTCTAACATAGAAAGTATATTATAGTGCATTTGTATGCTTCCAGAAAATACTGATTGAGGGCTGCGATCTATCAGCTTTCACAAAATAGTGATTGAGGTTTTCCATATACCTGCGTCCACAAAATTACTGTTTGAGGATGATATACCAGCTTCAAGTAACAACTGATTGAGGCCTGCCATATATCAGCTTCCACAAAATAGTGATAGAGGTTTTCCATATACCTGCGTCCACAAAATTACTGTTTGAGGGTGATATACCAGCTTCAAGTAACAACTGATTGAGGCCTGCCATATATCAGCTTCCACAAAATAGTGATAGAGGTTTTCCATATACCTGCGTCCACAAAATGACTGCTTGAGGGTGATATACCAGGTTCAACTAACAACTGATTGAGGCCTTCTATATATCAACTTCCACAAAATAGTGATAGAGGTTTTCCATATACCTGTGTCCACAAAATTACTGCTTGAGGGTGATATACCAGGTTCAACTAACATCTGATTGAGGCCTTCCATATATCAGCTTCCACAAAATAGTGATAGAGGTTTTCCATATACCTGCGTCCACAAAATACAGATTGTGGGTGGTCCCCGCTGTTGCTGCCTACTCCGAGATCTCTAATGTCAGTGGTGGTGAAGGTGACGATGATGATGTGTCAATGGACGTCACGTGGGTGCCCACAAGAAAGGAAGAGGAGGGGCGTTCAGAGGTAGAGACGGAGCAGCAAATAGGGAGGGATCAATTGTTAGTTGAAGCAGGTATATCAAAACCCGCAATCTGTATTTTGTGGACCCAGGTATATGGAAAACCTCTATCTCTATTTTGTGGAAGCTGATATATGGCAGGCCTCAATCAGTTGTTAGTTCAAGCAGGTATATCAAAACCCGCAATCTGTATTTTGTGGAAGCAGGTACAGTGGATATAAAAAGTCTACATACCCCTGTTAAAATGTCAGGTTTGTGTGCTGTAAAAAAATGAGACAAAGATAAATCATTTCAGAACTTTTTCCACCTTTAATGTGACCTATAAACTGTACCACTCCATTGAAAAACAAACTGAAATCTTTTAGGTGGAGGTAAGAAAACAAACAAAAATAATAATAATGTGGTTGCATAAGTGTGCACACCCTCGTATAACTGGGGATGTAGCTGTGTTCAGAATTAAGCAATCACATTCAAAATCATGTTAAATAGGAGTCAGCATACACCTGCCATCATTTAACCCCTTAAGCCCTATTTCACCTTAAAGACCCGGCCATTTTTTGCAAATCTGACCAGTGTCACTTTAAGTGGTGATAACTTTAAAACGTTTTGACTTATCCAGGCCATTCTGAGATTGTTTTTTCGTCACATATTGTACTTCATGACACTGGTAAAATGAAGTAAAAATAAATAAATTTTTATTTATAAAAAAATACCAGATTTACCAAAAATTGGTAAAAAATTGCAAATTTCCAAGTTTCAATTTCTCTACTTCTATAATACATAGTAATACCTCCAAAAATAGTTATTACTTTACATTCCCCATATGTCTACTTCATGTTTGGATCATTTTGGGAATGATATTTTATTTTTTGGGGATGTTACAAGGCTTAGAAGTTTAGAAGCAAATCTTGAAATTTTTCAGAAATTTTCAAAAACCCAATTTTTAGGGACCAGTTCAGGTCTGAAGTCAACGTGCGAGGCTTACATAATAGAAACCACCCAAAAATGGTACACCCCTCAAGGTATTCAAAACTGATTTTACAAACTTTGTTAACCCTTTAGGTGTTCCACAAGAATTAATGGAAAATAGAGAAGATTTTTTGGCAGATTTTCCATTTTAATAATTTTTTTTCCAGTTACAAAGCAAGGGTTAACAGCCAAACCAAACTCAATATTTATGGCCCAGATTCTGTAGTTTACAGAAACACCCCATATGTGGTCGTAAACCGCTGTACGGGCACACGGCAGGGCGCAGAAGGAAAGGAATGCCATACGGTTTTTGGAAGGCAGGTTTTGCTGGACTGTTTTTTTTTTACACCATGTCCCATTTGAAGCCCCCCTGATGCACCCCTAGAGAAGAAACTCCATAAAAGTGACCCCATCTAAGAAACTACACCCCTCAAGGTATTCAAAACTGATTTTGCAAATTTTGTTAACCCTTTAGGTGTTCCACAAGAATTAATGGAAAATAGAGATACAATTTCAAAATTTCACTTTTTTGGCAGATTTTCCATTTTAATAATTTTTTTCCAGTTACAAAGCAAGGGTTAACAGCCAAACCAAACTCAATATTTATGGCCCAGATTCTGTAGTTTACAGAAACACCCCATATGTGGTCGTAAACCGCTGTACGGACACACGGCAAGGCGCAGAAGGAAAGGAATGCCATACGGTTTTTGGAAGGCAGATTTTACTGGACTGTTTTTTTTGACACCATGTCCCATTTGAAGCCCCCCTGATGCACCCCTAGAGTAGAAACTCCAAAAAAGTGGCCCCATTTTAGAAACTACGGGATAGGGTGGCAGTATTGTTGGTACTAGTTTAGGGTACATATGATTTTTGGTTGCTCTATATTACATTTTTTGTGAGGCAAGATAACAAGAAATAGCTGTTTTGGCACCCTTTTTTTTTTGTTATTTACAACATTCTTCTGACAGGTTAGATCATGTGATATTTTTATAGACCAGGTTGTCACGGATGTGGCGATACCTAATATGTATACTTTTTCTTTATTTATATAAGTTTTACACAACGATTTCATTTTTGAAGCAAAAAAAATCATGTTTTAGTGTTTCCATAGTCTGAGAGCCATAATTTTTTCAGTTTTTGGGCGATTACCTTGGGTAGGGTATGATTTTTGCGGGATGAGATGACGGTTTTATTGGCACTATTTTGGGGTGCGTGTGACTTTTTGATCGCTTGCTATTACACTTTTTGTGATGTAAGGTGACAAAAAATGGTTTATTTAGCACAATTTTAATTTTTTTGTTTTTACGGTGTTCATCTGAGGGGCGGCGATACCAAATATGTATACTTTTTTATTTATGTAAGTTTTACACAAGAACAGCTTTTTTAAAACAAAAAAAATGGTGTTTTAGTGTCTCCATATTCTGAGCCATAGTTTTTTTTTGGGCGATTGTCTCAGGTAGGGCTAATTTTTTTGCGGGATGAGGTGACGGTTAGATTTGTACTATTTTGGTGGGCAAACGCCTTTTTGATACACTTTTTGTGATGTAAGGTGACAAAGAAATGGTTTATTTAGCACAGTTTTTATTTTTCATTTTTTACGGTGTTCATCTGAGGGGATAGGTCATGTGATATGTTTATAGAGCCGGTCGATATGGACGCAGGGATACCTAATATGTATACTTTTTTTTTATTCCCCTATTTTTTACCAATTTTTTTTAACTTTATTTTGGGAAAATGACGTTTTTGTTTATTTTTACTTGAAACTTTTAATTTTTTTGGGGGAAAACTTCATTTTTTCAACTTTTTTTTTTCACTTTATTTTTTGTCCCACTCTGGGACTTGAACTTTTGGGGGTCTAATCCTTTACAATGCATTCCAATACTTCTGTATTGGAATGCATTGGATGTATGAGTAATACTGTGTGTATTACTCATACAGATTCCGGCCTGTGAGATCCAGGGGGCTGGACCTCACAGGCTCGTCACCGGAAGGCAGCGCGATGCCTTCCTTAGGCCTCGCGCTGCCTTCCATGCCATCGGGTCCCCCCTACAGCCGCATGGGGACCCGATGGCACGCCCCCCAATCACCGCCGCAAGCACAGGTAAAAGCTGCAAACCGCAGGTCTGGATTGACCTGCGGTTTGCGGCAATCGCCGACACGGAGGGGGGGGGGGGGGGGGGGTCACGGGACCATCCCCCCCGCGCATATAGCCAAGGTGCCTGCTCAATGATTTGAGCAGGCACCGGGTTCCGATCACCGTCCGCCGGTGATCGGAACAACACATGACGTACCGGTACGTCATGGTTCCTTAAGGACTCGGGAAACATGCCGTACCGGTACTCCTAAGTCCTTAAGGGGTTAAAGTGCCTCTGATTAACCCCAAATAAAGTTCAGCCCAAATAAAGTTAACCCCAAATAAAGTTTCCTGAAATTTTCTTCGTCGCATCCCACAGCAAAAGCCATGGTCCACAGAGAGCCATGTTTTGTTCAAAATATATTGGCTGAGAGTCTCGGATTTTATATCAGAGTGAGGGCTTAATCTATATATAATGCTTGCTTTTTCTGTGATTTTTTTTCGGATGGACATCCGCATATTTATTTATCATATCGTGCAGGATGTTTTTTTTCTTTGTGATTTTAGTTATATTCTTGTACATAGGATAAGTATTATAATATATATCCTTGTACATAGGAGCATTATTATAGTAGTCATATACTTGTATATAAGGTTAAGAGTATAGTGCAGGCATCCTCAAACTGCGGCCCTCCAACTGTTGTAAAAGTACAACTCCCACAATGCCCTGCTGTAGGCTGTTCTGGCATGCTGGGAGTTGTAGTTTTGCAACAGCTGGAGGGCCGCAGTTTGAGGATTCCTGGTATAGTGGATCTGTCGGCTCTCCTGTGCGGTGTAGTATAGAGGATCTGCTGGCTCTCCTGTGTGGTGTAGTATAGAGGATCTGTCAGCTCTCCTGTGTGGTGTAGTATAGAGGATCTGTCAGTTCTCCTGTGTGGTGTAGTATAGAAGATCTGTCGGCTCTCCTGTGCGGTGTAGTATAGAGGATCTGTCAGTTCTCCTGTGTGGTGTAGTATAGAAGATCTGTCAGCTCTCCTGTGTGGTGTAGTATAGAGGATCTGTCGGCTCTCCTGTGTGGTGTAGTATAAAGGATCTGTCAGCTCTCCTGTGTGGTGTAGTATACAGGATCTGTCAGCTCTCCTGTGTGGTGTAGTATAGAGGATCTGTTGGAGCTCCTGTGTGGTGTAATATAGAGGATCTGTCGGCTCTCCTGTGCGGTGTAGTATAGAGGATCTGTCGGCTCTGCTGTGTGGTGTAGTATAGAGGATCTGTCAGCTCTCCTGTGTGGTGTAGTATAGAGGATCTGTCGGCTCTCCTGTGTGGTGTAGTATAGAGGATCTGTCAGCTCTCCTGTGTGGTGTAGTATAGAGGATCTGTCAGCTCTGCTGTGTGGTGTAGTATAGAGGATCTGTCAGCTCTCCTGTGTGGTGTAGTATAGAGGATCTGTCGGCTCTGCTGTGTGGTGTAGTATAGGGGATCTGTCGGCTCTCCTGTGTGGTGTAGTATAGAGGATCTGTTGGAGCTCCTGTGTGGTGTAATATAGAGGATCTGTCTGCTCTCCTGTGTGGTGTAGTATAGAGGATCTGTCTGCTCTCCTGTGTGGTGTAGTATAGAGGATCTGTCTGCTCTCCTGTGTGGTGTAGTATAGAGGATCTGTCAGCTCTCCTGTGTGGTGTAGTATAGAAGATCTGTCAGCTCTCCTGTGCGGTGTAGTATAGAGGATCTGTCGGCTCTCCTGTGTGGTGTAGGATAGAGGATCTGTCGGCTCTCCTGTGTGGTGTAGTATAGAGGATCTGTCGGCTCTCCTGTGTGGTGTAGTATAGAGGATCTGTCAGCTCTCCTGTGTGGTGTAGTATAGAGGATCTGTCCGCTCTCCTGTGTGGTGTAGTATAGAGGATCTGTCGGCTCTCCTGTGTGGTGTAGTATAGAGGATCTGTCGGCTCTCCTGTGTGGTGTAGTATAGAGTATCTGTCAGCTCTCCTGTGTGGTGTAGTATAGAGGATCTGTCGGCTCTCCTGCGTGGTGTAGTATAAAGGATCTGTCAGCTCTCCTGTGTGGTGTAGTATAGAGGATCTGTTGGAGCTCCTGTGTGGTGTAGTATAGAGGATCTGTCAGCTCTCCTGTGTGGTGTAGTATAGAGGATCTGTCAGCTCTCCTGTGCGGTGTAGTATAGAGGATCTGTCAGCTCTCCTGTGTGGTGTAGTATAGAGGATCTGTCAGCTCTCCTGTATGGTGTAATATAGAGGATCTGTCTGCTCTCCTGTGTGGTGTAGTATAGAGGATCTGTCTGCTCTCCTGTGTGGTGTAGTATAGAGGATCTGTCTGCTCTCCTGTGTGGTGTAGTATAGAGGATCTGTCGGCTCTGCTGTGTGGTGTAGTATAGAGGATCTGTCTGCTCTCCTGTGTGGTGTAGTATAGAGGATCTGTCTGCTCTCCTGTGTGGTGTAGTATAGAGGATCTGTCGGCTCTGCTGTGTGGTGTAGTATAGGGGATCTGTCGGCTCTCCTGTGTGGTGTAGTATAGAGGATCTGTTGGAGCTCCTGTGTGGTGTAATATAGAGGATCTGTCTGCTCTCCTGTGTGGTGTAGTATAGAGGATCTGTCTGCTCTCCTGTGTGGTGTAGTATAGAGGATCTGTCTGCTCTCCTGTGTGGTGTAGTATAGAGGATCTGTCAGCTCTCCTGTGTGGTGTAGTATAGAAGATCTGTCAGCTCTCCTGTGCGGTGTAGTATAGAGGATCTGTCGGCTCTCCTGTGTGGTGTAGGATAGAGGATCTGTCGGCTCTCCTGTGTGGTGTAGTATAGAGGATCTGTCGGCTCTCCTGTGTGGTGTAGTATAGAGGATCTGTCAGCTCTCCTGTGTGGTGTAGTATAGAGGATCTGTCCGCTCTCCTGTGTGGTGTAGTATAGAGGATCTGTCGGCTCTCCTGTGTGGTGTAGTATAGAGGATCTGTCGGCTCTCCTGTGTGGTGTAGTATAGAGTATCTGTCAGCTCTCCTGTGTGGTGTAGTATAGAGGATCTGTCGGCTCTCCTGCGTGGTGTAGTATAAAGGATCTGTCAGCTCTCCTGTGTGGTGTAGTATAGAGGATCTGTTGGAGCTCCTGTGTGGTGTAGTATAGAGGATCTGTCAGCTCTCCTGTGTGGTGTAGTATAGAGGATCTGTCAGCTCTCCTGTGCGGTGTAGTATAGAGGATCTGTCAGCTCTCCTGTGTGGTGTAGTATAGAGGATCTGTCAGCTCTCCTGTATGGTGTAATATAGAGGATCTGTCTGCTCTCCTGTGTGGTGTAGTATAGAGGATCTGTCTGCTCTCCTGTGTGGTGTAGTATAGAGTATCTGTCGGCTCTCCTGTGCGGTGTAGTATAGAGGATCTGTCAGCTCTCCTGTGTGGTGTAGTATAGAAGATCTGTCAGCTCTCCTGTGCGGTGTAGTATAGAGGATCTGTCGGCTCTGCTGTGTGGTGTAGTATAGAGGATCTGACAGCTCTCCTGTGGTGTAGGATAGAGGATCTGTCGGCTCTCCTGTGTGGTGTAGTATAGAGGATCTGTCGGCTCTCCTGTGTGGTGTAGTATAGAGGATCTGTCAGCTCTCCTGTGTGGTGTAGTATACAGGATCTGTCGGCTCTCCTGTGTGGTGTAGTATAGAGGATCTGTCGGCTCTCCTGTGTGGTGTAGTATAGAGGATCTGTCGGCTCTCCTGTGTGGTGTAGTATAGAGGATCTGTCGGCTCTCCTGTGTGGTGTAGTATAGAGGATCTGTCTGCTCTCCTGTGTGGTGTAGTATACAGGATCTGTCGGCTCTGCTGTGTGGTGTAGTATAGAGGATCTGTCGGCTCTGCTGTGTGGTGTAGTATAGAGGATCTGTCTGCTCTCCTGTGTGGTGTAGTATAGAGGATCTGTTGGAGCTCCTGTGCGGTGTAGTATAGAGGATCTGTCAGCTCTCCTGTGTGGTGTAGTATAGAGGATCTGTCAGTTCTCCTGTGTGGTGTAGTATAGGGGATCTGTCAGCTCTCCTGGGCGGTGTAGTATAGAGGATCTGTCAGCTCTCCTGTGTGGTGTAGTATAGAGGATCTGTCAGCTCTCCTGTGCGGTGTAGTATAGAGGATCTGTCAGCTCTCCTGTGTGGTGTAGTATAGAGGATCTGTTGGAGCTCCTGTGTGGTGTAGTATAGAGGATCTGTCGGCTCTTCTGTGTACACTGCCAGTTCTAAACCGACCACAGTACCTTACAGTATCCCCCAGTGTGTTGCTAATCATGTTTTTCTTGCCTCTTTGTGTTTCTTCATACTTGTTAAAAACGATGTTTTAATGTCGGTTGGCGCTGTCTCAGAGTCAGGCTTGGAGTCAAGGGGGGCAGCGGCCTAGGCGTCTCCAATCCTGCTCTCCCCGCCTTGATTGACACGCCGCATCTCAGTGCCGGGACATACTCGCGAGTATGTAAGGCTGGCGGGCGCATGCGCTGTAGCGAGACGGGAGGCGGCTGAGTGTACGAGCCGGAGCCGGGATCGCGCTACAGCAGCCCTTTACTGCGGTTGCGGGCTGAGAGCGCGGTCCCGGCGGCGTGTCAATCAAGGCGGCGGGAGGCGGGGAGAGCAGGATTGGAGACGCCTAGGCCGCTGCCCCCCTTGACTCCAAGCCTGACTCGGAGACAGCGCCAACCGACATTAAAACATCGTTTTTAACAAGTATGAAGAAACACAAAGAGGCAAGAAAAACATGATTAGCAACACACTGGGGGATACTGTAAGGTACTGTGGTCGGTTTAATATGCGTTTTTCAGGTGACAGGTTCCCTTTAACTTAGAACTGGGATTTACCATTTGCCTTGGCAATAGTCTCTACCCCAGGGGTCAGCAACCTCCGGTACTCCATGTGTTGTGAAACTACATCTCCCATCGTGCACAATTGCGTGGCTGTTCTCTGAACCCCCACAGAAGTTAAAGGTGCGTGCTGGGAGTTGTAGTTTCACAACAGCTGGATTGTGCGAACTGCGACGGTTGCCGATCCCTGCTCTTCACACTCCGAGCACTGACAGTACAGTGTTAGAGGTCGGCAAGAGGAATGGTAAAATCTAGGTCGTCAATCTACAGGGGCTAGGAACTTGTCCTGTCAATCTTCCCACTGACTACTACAACCAGCCTCCTGGATGATGACATGTAGCAACTGCCTGTATAAAACTGTATGGCAAATGAAGAACAGAAAGACTTAGGGTTAAACTTTTAATGGACATCAAAGAACTGCGAGCCTCCAATGCATCATTGCTGAAGGCAAAACCTCAGCAGCTCAGTTGCAAACCCCCCCCTCCTTCCCCAAAGGTACCAATTGTAAAGGGAAACCGTAGCATCCTTTGATAAATGCAGGTCAAGCTGTTTTCTGTTCTTCTAACCTTGGAGAGACATTAGTGAACGCCAAGCAGTTACTTTCATGCAGGATAATTTGAAGCACAGCACTGGAATCTGTTTCAAGCCAAGCCAGGCACTCCTCTCACTGCCAGTAGACATTTCAAACACATCTACCACACAAGGTGATGTCCGCAAGTGTATTGCCCCCTTCTTCCACCAGGAGACGAGGGGTCATGGGGGGGGGGGGGAAACCACGCCCATCGATATTAAAAACAAACAAACCCGGCGACCTCTGGCACCCACCCACACAATTATTGGGCACATGCCACTGTTATGACTGCACTGGATGTTTTGGAAAAATAAGTTGAAAAATTATACCTTTCGGAAATTTTTTCAGGATTAAGGACTTGTCAAGTCCGAGAGAAAAACACAAAACGCTTTTTTTCTCTCTCCATATACATATTTTTATATTTATTTTTTTTTACAAAAAGGCATATGTGTAATGTCAAAAATGTTATGCATTCACAGAATGAAGAGTTTATTCGTGTCGGATGCAGAGAGATTAAGGTTTTATCTTTAGCTCTCCGTCCGATGCAGCGTTATCTGTCGGAATCACTTCCACTCTCTTCCTGTTTGACCTTAGGTTCCGGCTTTGTGTCCACCGCTCCGTCATCACTGTCCTTATCCCAGTCCTTCATAGACGCTCCCATCATGAAGTCATCGCGAAGGATGTTCCAGTCTGATGCGTGTTGTGTCCTTGTGGCGGCCTGAAAGGAATAGAGATACAAAATTTAATGTCAAAACGCAACATCTGCATGGACGGATGGGACATGCCCAATTTATAGTGAAAGCGTGTCATTGTGACTGCTCTTATGCAAGGAGACAGTAAGCAGTTGTGCACAGTCAGGGTCAAAAAAAGACATTAAAAAAATAAATAAATAATATGGCTGAGGAGTAGGTGTGCTTGAACCAAGCAGATATCTCCCCCCTCCCTCTCACAGCATGCAGCCTCACAGACAACCTGCAGCTGCATCCCCTTCCTCCCAATCTATTTACTACATTAAGCTAGATAAAGCTTCCCTTTAAAGGTTTCTGCAATCCACATAGGAATCTGAATGTAACATTCTGGTCTGACAATTAGACCGTTTTCAAGAAATCGGACAACTGTGATGTACTCGTGGATCGACACGGCAATTGTACTGTAGCATGGCGACAATGGCTGCAACAGGAGGTTCCTTGGAGAACTGTGAAATAAATCACAACCAAATGTGCAACTGGGTGCAGGGATTTTTTTTATTATTACGGGGAGCTAGTGTAAGGGTTCATTCAGACAGCCGTATGTACCGAATTTTGCGGAACGGGTGCGGACCCGTTCATATCAATAGGGCCACAAAAGATGCAGAAAGAACACTGTGTGCTGTCCGCATCCATAGTTCCGTTCCATGGCCCCGCAAATAATATAGGGCATGTCCTATTCTTGTCCGCAATCGGAGACAAAAATAGGCATTTCTATATTGCGCTGGCTCTGTCCATTCCGCAGAATGTGGAACGTACACAGGCTGTTATTCGTGTTTTGCGGATTCTCAATTTGCGGACCGCAAAACACTGCCATCTGAATTAGCCCTTTGACATCTCTGGCAGGCTGTTCCGGCAGGGAGCAGCCTGCAAGAGATGTCTGGATGCGGCACTGCTGGACACTACCCGATACTCACCAGCCCCTTTAACTATAATGGGCCAGCGGAGATTCGGCCGCAACCCGGCAAAGAAGCCGAGAATTGTCCGGGCCGATGTTTGCAGAGTTGCGGCTGGATCTCCGCCGGTCCCCATTACAGGTAATAATAGAATTCTGGTAGAGACAGATCCAGAAGGCTGTGCCCAACGCAAGTGTAAAACGTGCCTAATAAAAGGAGGTTTCTGAACATTTACAGAAAACCTGAAGACTGGCAAAGCAGGAGTACAGGCTACAGAAAGCGAGGTAGAAGCTGTCCTCCTCTGATGATATATATTACATAGTTTCATGTATTTATATGCAAGACTGAGTTATGCAAATTTGGAAAAGGTGTCCCGTTCCCGTGTTGTGGCGCGCAAACAGCGGGTCTGCAATATACGGGCACCTATCATGGATGTGGAGCGGAGGCATGGATTGGAAGCCCACGTTCTATGTCCTATTTTTTTTTTCGGGGCGGAGCGTCTCTTGCAGATCGCGGACCCATTCAAGTCAATGGGACTGCATCCCCAAATGGCGTGCAAATGGAAGGTGTCCGTGCATTGTGGACTGCCGTTTGCAGTCCGCAATACGGGCACAAACGCTCGTGTGCAAGAGCCTGAGTCAAAACATATTCCATCCATCTACCTAATATTGCTTCAGCGGGATCAGATCTGATATTTCTAAGGGTTTGACAGGCACTCATGCATTTGCACTAGGGGGGCAGCCATGTTTGACCTTCACAGCTGATCCACTCCCCCAGATAAGTGGTACCACATGTTTGTGGCAGATAGGAATGTACTTGGCATCAACACATGCATTCAGTAAAAGTGAACCAGGGATGGCAGGTAAGGTATACAGTCCAACAGCTGTAATGTAATACTGTTATACAGGCTACTGTAAGCATGCATACATTAGCAGCACATGTGAAACAATAAGAGATAGATAGATAGATAGATAATAGATAGATAGAGTAGATAGATAGATAGAGTAGATAGATAGATAGAGTAGATAGATAGAGTAGATCTTACTCCATTTATCCTGTGTAGAAAGCACCCGGGTCACAAATCAGTAGTAATAAGTCCGAACAACTGAACTGTATTTTCTCCTGAAGATGTTTTGCTGGTTATCCAACTGGCTTTCTCAATTAGAACGACTTGTACAAGAAATCTCAGACATTCAATACAAGTGACTCGTGTTTCTGCCAGTATAATCTGTTCGTCATAATCACCATGAGGTCAAGGCCCTCACAGAAGATGTTGATTGCAATTTGCATGACTAAAACTATTAGATGTAATTAAACTGCCCTGGGAGAGGTGTTGGAACAGCATCGTAAGTGCCGTCGCCACAAACCTCAGTCATTAAAAAGCCTGTCTTCAGGAGAACAGAAGACTGCAGTTACTCTTTGTGAGACTTCATGCTGTGAGAGGGGTAAGCAGAGAAGGAAAAAATCTGACTGTCGAGCACAACCCAGGCGTTACCCCAAGAAGAGCCTGGCCATTCGGTGGGCAGGTAGAGAAAAAAAATATAGGAATAGAGTAGATCAAAATATAAAAGGTTAATAAACCAAACGGACAGGTACCCATCAATTCATAAAATATTACAGCTATAATCTAAACAATTAGGCCTCATGCACACGACCGTTGTTTTGGTCCGGAACCGAGCCGCAGTTTTTGCGGCTTGGATGCGGACCCATTCACTTCAATGGGGCGCAAAAGATGCGGACAGCACTCCGTGTGCTGCGAATAGTAGTGTAGAAGCAGCACTGTGCGGTCTCACGATAATTCGTCTGTTTCAATGCAACAGCCTCACCATAGGCCCTTGATCCATCAGGCCATATAGTATACACAGAAAAAAGAAGATGGCTCCGGCAGCATTCCGCAATATTTTATGTGGGGGGTATATATATGCCTATCAGCATTGATGTTATTAGGCTTGACAAAGACTGGTGTACAGTCGAAACGTTGCTGTTTGTGTCTGGAGGTACGATTAAAGAATTTTTGATATTGCGGAATGCTGCCGGAGCCATCTTCTTTCTTTCGTGTATACTATATGGCCTGATGGATCAAGGGCCTATGGTGAGGCTGTTGCATTGAAACAGACGCATTATCGTGAGACCGCACAGTGCTGCTTCTACACTACTATTTGCATCTATATTGGATCCGAGAGGCGTGCACTAGGGAATCGGACGCAGTGGTGATTCACATCATGGAGGGTCCCCCAGGTCCAAGTAAGAATATGGAAACCTCGTCAAGACACATGTATGTATATACTGATGAGGACATACAGCGACTTATCAATGTAGATGGATGTGATGTGGCCTTTTTGAGTTCCCCCTCTGTTGACATCCTGAAATGCAAAGTAGAGCAAGATCTCAAAAGATTGAATACCATGGAACTCCATCTAATTACCCTAAGAGAATACTATAAGCAACAAAGGATACCAAGGGGACTTAGATCTAATCTTCGCCCCAATTTATTTCCCACCAATGGTGACTTCTGTAAAGCCTTTGAAGCAATTAATAATCAATATTCTTTTGAACTAATGTTATTAAACATAGACTTTTTGCAGAAAGAGGTTGACAACCTGAAGAAAATTACAGCCGAGTTGGAAATCCAGATCCAGGACCTTATGAGTGCTGAGGATTTTACAGTATACAAAGAAAAGACCACAACACATTTCACGACATAAGTTGGAAGTGGAACACATCAAGAGAGATAAGTGGCATAGAGATTTAGATGATTACCAGTCTGGTAAGATATACAACTGGCAGTCATCTCAACCGCAAAGGTTTAATAGACGCAGACGGGGTAAACGCTTTGATCAAGGCAAATTTGGCTTTAGCACTGGTGAATCTGATTCCGCTGATGAGTCAGGTGCGTCCAATTTTTTAGGCCCAAGCAGAAAAAGAGGGGAGGGCGATATAGAAGGGGTGGCAGGAAACACCACCGATCCAACAAGAACCCTTCCCCCAATATCGATAGAGGCCTCCACCCATACACAGGGGAGAATAACGAGACGCGGTCAGCGGAAATGATGAACTTGGTAGTGAACATCTCCTCCTCCCAGCTTGATACGACACAAATTAATGTGCTAAGCCGGGGCCTGACATTCTGCCCTACAACTTCACGGGACTGGTTCGAATTTGAGCTTGACCTGCAAAAGTTTTTTAGGCGCTTGAGATTGAAAGCCTTTTTTTCAGCTAGAAATATTGATGTACCTGTCAGTCAACCTGATGCACCCACTAATATCCTAACGTGTAAAAACTTCGAATTACGTAATAAAAGTCACTTTGCTCCACCGCAAAACAATCATGTGGTTGAAACTTATATCGGCTTTGTCAGGAAACGCATCGATCAATTGAGGTTTGAGGGAACCCATAAGTTCAAACACAACCTGTCTCAAGATGAAAGACGGGCTGTTCTTGAGCTGGAACACAATAAACAATTGACGATCAAGCCAGCTGACAAGGGGGGTGCCGTGGTCGTGATGGATACCTGTAAATATGTTGAGGAGATCAAAAGACAGGTTGGAGATGGTAATGTTTATGAGATGTTGAGTAAGGATCCGAGATGGGACATAGCAGATATCATAGGGGTGTTATTGGATGAGGCTCTCAGCCAAGGAATCATTGATGATGAGCTAAACAGTTTTCTGCGTGTGAGCCATCCGATCACCCCTGTGATATATGTTTTACCAAAGATCCACAAGAGTCTTGTGGATCCCCCTGGCCGACCCATAGTGTCGGGCAGGGGTTCCATCTTTAATCCTGTGTCCATCTTTTTGGATAAAGTGTTGCGGATCCACGCGACCACGGCTCCCTCCTGTGTCAGGGACACTGGCCATTTCCTGACAAAGCTGTTCACTTGACTTGCCGGCGGAGTTTTTGCTGGTGAGTTTTGATGTTGTATCCCTGTATACATCCATTGATCACTCCTATGGCCTGAATGTCGTCGATGTGGCCCTGGCCAGCACGGAACTCTCTCCTGGGGCGCGCCGGCTGATCCTCGCCCTCCTGGAGGTGGTCCTGAGGAGGAATTACTTTCTCTTCGGGGACACCTTCTACCAGCAAAAGCGAGGTGTGGCGATGGGGTCTAATGTGGCCCCCACCTACGCAAACATCTTCATGGCGGAGGTCGAGGATCGGCTGGTGTATCGCTCCATATTCTTTGAGAGAGTTCTGTGCTGGTGGCGCTACATCGACGACATTTTCCTGATTTGGACAGGCACTGTACCCGAGTTAGATGCATTTCATGCGCACCTGAATTCTGGGGTCCGGGACCTGCAGTTCACCGTGATGCATTCTGCCCGTGAGCTGCAGTTCCTTGACGTCCGAATTCAGGTGCGCGATGGAAAGATCTGTACTGATCTTTTCCAAAAACCTACAGACAGGAACACCTTGTTAATGTATGACAGTAGTCATCCCCAGAATATGGTAAGCTCCCTACCGTGGAGTCAATTACTTAGGGTACGTCGTATCGTATCGTATCGGATGACACCCTCTTTGGATTTAGGGTGGATGAGATGTGCAATAAGTTCAGCAAGAGAGGTTATCCCACCAAATTGATCAACCGTACCAAACATAAGATTGTATCTATGGAACGTAGCACCACCTTGACAAGGAAACCACAAAAACAGGAGACCGCCCG
This sequence comes from Bufo bufo, assembly GCF_905171765.1. Taxonomy (NCBI): domain Eukaryota; kingdom Metazoa; phylum Chordata; class Amphibia; order Anura; family Bufonidae; genus Bufo; species Bufo bufo. Next base: position 590,143,549 of record NC_053392.1, on the reverse strand, counting down.
AATTCCATTTGTATCCATCTTTGGGAGTGATAGCGGCAATATTGCCACCATCCTACGACAGGAATGGCAGATCCTGCAGAAAGGATTGCCTGCAGTCACTGAATTTTCAGTTCCCCCAATGATGGCATACAAACGGAGCCCTAACCTACGCGATAGATTGGTGAAGGCGGATATAGGGGGGAAGGACATCGAGAAACAGAAAAGACTAGCACCACTGAGGAATGGTAATTTCCCTTGCCTTTCCTGTTGCAACTGCGGTGGCATCATGAAAGGTGACGGTTTTACACACCCATACAGTGGCAAACGGTTTAAGATCAAAGGTCATTATACATGTAAATCCACTGATGTGGTGTACATGATACATGGCCCGTGCAGTTTGATCTATGTGGGGGAGACCACGATGGAATTGAGGGAAAGAATTAACAAACACAAAAGCACAATAAGAACAGGTGCACTCGACAAACCGGTTGCAAAACACTTCATTGATTGCAAACATTCCATAAATCAATTGAGATTTCGGGCAATTGATAGCGTAGGATACTTGAGAAGGGGTGGGGACAGGAAGGGAATCCTGAGGAAAAAGGAACTTAAATGGATCCATACCCTTAGGTCCCTACAACCCTTTGGCTTGAATATAGAGTTCAATGTCTCATCCATTGATTGATATTGGTCACTGTTGTGTCCTCTTAGTATAGGGACATCATGTTTTTAACATATATGTAACACATCCCCGGGGGATCGATCCCCAATCCATATGACAATGGACTATTGTGATGATCTATGTATATATTGGATATGTATGTATGGTACATCATTCACATTGTGACTATGTGTGGTTACTGTGTACCATACCTGTGATATATGTAATCCCCATTACTGTCTTGTATATGACTATGTGCAATCTGTATTGATGCTCCTTTATAATTAGGTGATCACCGTTGAGGGCATGGGCCCCACAGTGTGTTTAAAGAGTATGATCAGATATAGATCGGTTCGCTTTAGATACAGATTGCACTTGTTTTCTGTATAGGAAGTAGCGTTGACCGGGGCGTCATCGTTACCATGACGCCGGTGTTTGCGCTGTGTTGTCATTGGCTGCGGACCCCATGTGACCTACGTTACTGACGCACGGACGTGCACTTCTGGGGGAGGATGACATGGTGGACGCGCAGGCTGTGACGTCGGTGGTTGCCTTTTGGCAGCTCATTGGCTAGAGACACGTGCGCCGCCGGGTGCCATGGTGACGCATGACACTTCCGGGTATGCGAATGTATTGAGACGCGGCTGCGCAATACAGACAAGAGAACGCCGAGGAGAACACCACGAGTATGGTGGACATATCATCAGCTGTAAGTTAGAATGTGGACATATGTATTCTATTATACATTGATTTGTACTGATGATGTAATGGGGTGTATTTTATGTGGGGGGTATATATATGCCTATCAGCATTGATGTCATTAGGCTTGACAAAGACTGGTGTTCAGTCGAAACGTTGCCGTTTGTGTCTGGAGGTACGATTAAAGAATTTTTGATATTGCGGAATGCTGCCGGAGCCATCTTTTTTCTGAGCACTCCGTGTGCTGTCCGCATCCGTTGCTCCGTTCCGTGGTCCGCAAAAAAAAAATAACCTGTCCTATTCTTGTTCGCTTTGCGGACAAAAATAGGCAGTTATATGAATGGCTGTGCGTGCGGACCGCAAAACACACAATGGTCGTGTGCATGTAGCCTTAAGGAGTGTTTTTTCTTACAACTCTAATGTGGTCCCTCTGTTATTCCTCCTGGAAGTTGTCAACTAGGCTTTACTATTTCTATTGTCGATCGGTTGTGTCCTACACAGTCGGCAGTGACCTTATTTACAAGGTGAAGGGTAAGAAAGAGTTGTCAACGTATTCAGACATTACCAGGATGAACAACAGAGGAACAGTACTCTGCAGTGTTTTCAGAACAAGCTGCTCCAGAATTGTGATTTTATGACGATCATGAGTATTTTGCTAAGGCAGTCATGCCAGGAGAGCAGACTGGTTACCAGCACATACCCTCTAATCACTGGCGCACACCTATGGCACACGCACAGCAATAATGGCCACATACAGCAGAATACAGCTGTGACCAGTGTCATGTGTGAGGCTAGAGATTAAAACCATTGCAGATTGCGGATCAAGAAGCGCTTTCAATGAAGCATGTAATCTGTATACAGAGGAGCATTCCTATGGCCTTTCATAAAGATATGTCAAACGACCGTATGCTCAAATACTACCTACAGCTTGCCAAAGTGTTCACGGGCGCAGGATTCGAGACCATGTGATACAAGAGCGCCACCACGTGGCTCACTGCAAATGTAAAAGAGCCAGATAACAAAGAAGAAGAACCAACTGGCCTGCAACACTGTATACTGAGTGACCGAAAGACCTGCAGAGTATATCCGCGAAGCCTTGCAAACCGCCATTACAAATATGTCCATGAGAAGACTCACAGGTGAGGGTCTTCGCATTTACCCCTAAAATGAGGCAGGGAGATCATGTACAGGCGTGTGCACAGTTTACAAATCACAAGAGTTCACCGATTCCTCGCGATTGTTGTGCAAGGCGACCCCATTCACTTTCATTCGTGGCAAAGCAGGCAGCGCTACACTGCGGTCTTGACCTGCGGCCGCCCAAAGTCACTGTGAAGGTCCAACTCAGTGAATTGTGGACGGATGGTCGTTTCTACCAATTTATTCTTCACATGTAAAAGGACCCTTCAAAAGGGTCGCCGCCCATGGTAAAATCCTAATGTGTGACCTTTGTTTCCACTGCACCAATATACATAAAAAAGTAATACAGAAATGCAAAAAACAAACAAAAAACAAAAAAAATATATATAAACTCTTCCACTCGAACTTTCCTATCTTTGACCTAACTAACGAATTCTTGGATTGCTTGGTTTTTCCAGTTCTCCACCAAATGCTTATGTTGTCCACATGGTTTTATTATAACTGTTTAATGATGCAACCAAGAATAATCCAGATTTTTTGGTGTTTATTTGGCCCAGTGTCATTTCTATCTTTGGGGCCGACATATCACAATGTGCATTTGGACAATACTGGTCTTCTTTTTGAGTTTTACTTTTCAAAACCATCAGTTTGAAGGGGAATTTCCATCTGGGACATTTATGGCATATTGATAGGTACGGGGTCCACCTTTGGTATCGGCTCCAATCTCACATGAATGCGCAGCTTGATCTCCATTCACTAGTCACTAGCTACTTTCAGAAGTCCCAGAGCAGTGAATAGAGAGGAGGCCAAACATGCGCAGTGTGCTCTCCATTCATGGTAGGGTCAGGTTCTTGAGATAGGAGTGGGTCTCAGAGGTGGGAGCTGCACCTATCAGACATTTATGGCACATCCTATCGATATACCATAAATGCTCCAGATGGGACAACCCCTTTAAAAGCTACAGGTATGGCATCTCATAGATCATCAGTTAATACCAAAGACGGCAGCATCCGATCAAACATTTCCTCTGAAGCAGCCGCCGCAGGGGATACAAGGCATTACAGGGTGGCCATTGAAATAACTGGCCATGTAATGGAAGGATGAGTCGGGTCCAAAGCAAGAATTACAGGCCTCGTAGAAGATCATTTGTGCCGGTTCTAGTAAAGCGTCCACAATACATTCTGTCCTCTACTAATAACGCCGTGGTATTTGCTTGTAAACAGCAGAAATCCAAGTGATAAAACTTGTGTAAAAGAGGCTTCCTTTCTTTGCAGAGCCCTGACACAATGCCAGCCTATAAAACACACAGGGTCGCCTCTTGTCTTCTACACAAACAGCAAAGATAAAGATCTTGGTCTATGTTTGGCTGTAGCACAGCGCACCTGTCAGCCATTCTCGGATGCCTCATTCTTACACATTCACCGGCACTAATACTGGAAAGCCACTGCTAGGAACGCTCCGCTCAGATAAGCCGATATGGATCCAATTAGATTTTCGAAACGCTTCCCTCAAGAGGCTGGGATAGATGGAATCACCAATTTTAGGAACAGGATATATAGAGAGATTATATATATATATATATATATATATATATATATATATATACACACACACACTCACCTAAAGAATTATTAGGAACACCATACTAATAAGGTGTTGGACCCCCTTTTGCCTTCAGAACTGCCTTAATTCTACGTGGCATTGATTCAACAAGGTGCTGATAGCATTCTTTAGAAATGTTGGCCCATATTGATAGGATAGCATCTTGCAGTTGATGGAGATTTGAGGGATGCACATCCAGGGCACGAAGCTCCCGTTCCACCACATCCCAAAGATGCTCTATTGGGTTGAGATCTGGTGACTGTGGCGGCCATTTTAGTACAGTGAACTCATTGTCATGTTCAAGAAACCAATTTGAAATGATTCGAGCTTTGTGACATGGTGCATTATCCTGCTGGAAGTAGCCATCAGAGGATGGATACATGTTCTCATTCTGTTTACGCCAAATTCGGACTCTACCATTTGAATGTCTCAACAGAAATCGAGACTCAGACCAGGGAACATTTTTCCAGTCTTCAACAGTCCAATTTTGGTTAGCTCGTGCAAATTGTAGCCTCTTTTTCCTATTTGTAGTGGAGATGAGTGGTACCCGGTGGGGTCTTCTGCTGTTGTAGCCCATCCACCTCAAGGTTGTGCGTGTTGTGGCTTCACAAATGCTTTGCTGCATACCTCGGTTGTAACGAGTGGTTATTTCAGTCAACGTTGCTCTTCTATCAGCTTGAATCAGTCGGCCCATTCTCCTCTGACCTCTAGCATCCACAAGGCATTTTTGCCCACAGGACTGCCGCATACTGGATGTTTTTCCCTTTTCACACCATTCTTTGTAAACCCTAGAATTGGTTGTGCGTGAAAATCCCAGTAACTGAGCAGATTGTGAAATACTCAGACCGGCCCGTCTGGCACCAACAACCATGCCACGCTCAAAATTGCTTAAATCACCTTTCTTTCCCATTCTGACATTCAGTTTGGAGTTCAGGAGATTGTCTTGACCAGGACCACAACCCTAAATTCATTGAAGCAACTGCCATGTGATTGGTTGACTAGATAATTGCATTAATAAGAAATAGAACAGGTGTCCCTAATAATTCTTTAGGTGAGTATATATATATATATATATATATATATATATATATATATATATATATATATGCAGCACCAGCAAAAAGAAAGTAATCAAGCACCTTCGGTGCACAGCCCAATGGGAATAAGCTCACCCAATATACAAGGGTATAGAAAGCGGGCAGCACTCCAAAATTGTAACAAAAAATAAAAAGACTTTATTCACCCATATGGCAAGGCAACGTTTCGGCTCTATACAAGAGCCTTTCTCAAGGCTCTTGAGAAAGGCTCTTGTATAGAGCCGAAACGTTGCCTTGCCATATGGGTGAATAAAGTCTTTTTATTTTTTGTTACAATTTTGGAGTGCTGCCCGCTTTCTATAAAATATAGTGTGACACAGTAAAGGGAGTTGTATGTGGAGGCAGGTATTTTCCTCCCAGTGTGTGCTGCTGGACTGATAAGTGGCCAGGTGGGGTCAAACACCGGACTGGATTGCAGGTGCAACGTGTGAATAAACACTGAACTTTTGGTTTACAAACTGGTTGGTGCCTCTATACTGCGTCCGCTTAAACAGATTCCTTGAAAGCAAATAATCAGACCAGACAGGATCATCCTTGTAAAGTTTGATCTTGTTTTGAGCATCCCAATAGAAGGAAAAACAATTGTTTGAAAGAACTGAAGAGAAGATGACGACGACCACCAGTAGCAGCCATAAGGATGGACACAATCACAAAGGCTGAAGAGCCAGAGACAGGGCATTCAGGAGAAACTCTTCTTATGGTCATCGAGGATCCCGATAAACTCAATGTTTGCAGCAATACTTTAGGAGGAGACTATGGTATTTTTACGTTTGATTAGCTGTGTCAATTTGCTGGAGCATAAAGGACGGCTGTCAGGGTAAGATGTGGTTGTATGTACACAAGCCAGATAATGAATGTAATCCCTGACTATACAGAGCATTAAGGTAAGAGGAGACTCTGTTTACACTAAGTGTCAAGAGGTACCAGGCAGCAAAGGCTCGAAATTTCCTCGCCCTTTAAACCAGTAATGAGGGAGACAATAAAAAGGGTGAGTGGGAGACCACCCAGTGACTGAGCTGCAAATTTTCTATTTCAACATTAAAACACTAAACAATTTTACCTTGAAAAATTCTAATTTGATGTGATGGGCAGCATGGTGGATCAGTGGTTAGTTCTGGTGCCTTGCAGTGCTGAGGTCCTAGGTTCGAATCCGACCAAGGACAACATCTGCATGGCGTTTGTATGTTCTCCCCGTGTTTGTGTGGGTGTTCTCCGGTTTCCTCCCACACTACAAAGACATACTGATAGGGAACTTAGATTGTGAGCCCCATTGGGGACAGCATGATGAAAATTTCTGTAAAGCGCCGAGTAATATGTCAGCGTTATATCAGTGAGTAAAATAAATGCATTGTGAACATTTTTGGTCCAAATAGAGGACAAGATACAAGGTATTTAGAGAATTTTCAGTTGCCCAATATGCTAATTTATTCATCGTCCTGTCTATGTACATGGCCACACTTTGGATCCATGCATTAGGGATTTATAATTTGATACCGAAATGAATGTGTAACAGTATGGTCCTCACGGCGTGATCAATGGCATGACTACAAAATACAGTGAAACTTCTCAGGCAACCGCCAAAAATCTAAATGATAAGTGACCACTTGGACGGACTTCTCCAAAAAGATGGCCAGTATGAGTCATACATGGGGGAATTTGAGTATTTGTCATAAGAAATCTGCTCTGAATAATTGGGTGGTCTTCTCAAAGAGGTGGGCTTTTGAAGCAGTTCCCCTGCAACTGTTTGTAGGGTAGGATATGATGCCTCACAGAGCAAAATATATACTCTTAGGGACTAGTGGCCACCCAGGCCTGTACACGTGCCATTACTATGTGTATGAGAGCTTTAAAGAGGCTGATGCATGGGGATATCTTTTTACCATATGGGTATATGGCTGTTATGGAGGGTAGTTCCCAAAACCGAGAGCTGCTCTATAAGAACAACATTTGCAACGCCTTTTTATGGACTAAAAAACAAAACAAAAAAAGTCTTATAGGTGCAGGTCCCACCGCTGGGACCCGCACCTATATCGAGAACGGGGCCCCGCAAGTGAAGGAGTGCGCACTGCGCATGCGCAGCCACCCTCCATTCATTTTCTATGGGGCCGGCGAAAATAGCCGAGCCCTGGCTCTGCTATTTCCATCAGCCCCATAGGAATGAATGGGAGCGCACCTATAAGACAATGGGGGCATATACTAGCGATATGCCCCCATTGTCCATGATGAGACAACCCCTTTAATTAATATTCCCTATATGTCTACTTTATGTTGGCACCATTTTAGTAAGGTAATTCAATTTTTTTAGGACGCTAGAAGGTTTTGAATTTTAGAAGCAATTTTTGAAATTTTTAAGAAAATTTTCAAAGTTAACTTTTTTCAGGACCAGTACAGTTCTGAAGTCACTTTGTGGGGATTACATAATAGAACCAACCCATAAATGACCTTATTTTAGAAAGGACACCACTCAAACTATTCAAAACTGGTTTTAGAAATGTTGCTAACCCCTTTAGGTATTCCACAGGAATTAATGCAAAATAGAGGTGAAATATCAAATTCATTTTTTGCAGATTTTCCACTTTAATAAAAAAAAAAATCCTGGAACACATCAAGGGTTAACAATAAAACAAACCTCAACATTTATTACCAGAAACACCCCATATGTGGTGGTATACCGCTGTTTGGGCACACGACAGGGCACAGAAGGCAAGGAGCGCCATATTGTTTTTGGAGGGCAGATTTTGCTGGAATGAGCAGGACCGCAGGGAGGAAGAGTTCAAATGAAGTGGTCAGCAAGCATGTACCCTGCTGCTCCATCCAACGTCTATGGGTCTGATGGAAAAAGCCATGCACTGTACTCGTCTGTCTCCAACCCTATAAAATGGAGCAGCGGAAACTCTTCACCCATAATGCAGGGTCTTAGTAAGAAGGTGCAGAAAACCAGAATTCTGTCTTTTTTTTTAGCTTTTTTAGTTCTAGATGGGGTGGAAGTGAAAAACAATGCTCTTAAAAATAAGGAACCTTGTGGTTTTTATGATTCATATTCAAGTGTCCCAGCAAACCTCAAGAAAATGATGAGCCAGTCAGCAGGAGGATTTAACATCTAAGCTTTCCAGTAGCCAAGAACCAAGTCATCAAGAACACGAGCAACATGAGACCAGGTTATTATAATGTAGACCCAGTGCACGACATGAAAACGCTCAGATAGATGTATGACCCTCCTCGATGGAAGTGACTTCATAAACCCCACAAATATGATTTCTAGAGCAGAGATCTTGGCAAACAAGCTATGCAAGTACTCATGTGTTTGATCTGATTCATTCTCCCCCAAAGGGCAACAAATAAATGAAAGGCCGTGGACCGAAAAAACAGAATAAAGTCCCTGGGAAAGACAACGACACACACACACACAAAAAAAAGCAATAGGTTGAATAAGGATAATGTAATACCTTGATAAAACACTGGAAGATATGAAAGGAACACGCTGGCCCAGTCCCAAATATAATGAACACCATATGGCCATTCAAAAACTTCTACGCTGCACTTGGTGGGTGAAGGGGCAGAGCACATAAGGCAAATACTCATCAGATGGATGACGCTGAAGATATGAACAGCATGTAAACAGAGCTTCTGGAAAAGAAGCGGAAGAAGGCTGGGCTGGGGCTCGATTCATTGGACAGGTTGGATTTTATCTGTTTGATTCTGCGGTTTGCACACAAAATAGAGTTTGTCTGGAGGCTTCTGATACCTGAAACTTGGATGGGGATGAAAAGTGCTGCTACTTTTAAGAATCTTTTTTGGTAAAAGAGAAACCCAATCAAAAGCTGATCACAGGGATCTATGAAGGAACATGGCAGCAAGTGTTCAACTTTGCCGCAGCTCCTCCGCAGGGGAAATGAAGTATTACATCGTTCCCAGTAAAAAAAAAATAATGCCGTCCATGTAACTGGTGTGTTAGATCAATTAGTGGTTTAGGGCTCATGCACACGACTGTGTGCTGGCCTTGGCAGCAAACAGTGGGTCCGCAATATACGGGCAACGGCCGTGTGCGCACCGTATCCCAGATACGGACCCATTCACTTGAATGGGTTCACAATCTGGAAGGCACGGAAGCACTACGGAGCGCTTCCATAGCATTTCGGCCCATGCCTCCGCACCACAAAAAAAAATAGACAGTGCTTTTTTTTTTTGCGGACGGATCGCAGACCCCTTCAATTTGAATGGGTCTGCATCCATCAGCGCCGGACACAATTTGCAATCCCCAATGCACGGCATGAGCCCTTAGGACTCTTTTACACGAGCGGATGCCGTGCGTGGAATCCGCTGCATGATAAAGTTGTCACCTTGATTTTGTAGTAAAAAGATCACGGAGAGGCACGGGGCATTATCAAACATGTTAATGTTCTGTGTCTCTGCTGTCCAGAGCGCGGCTTGGCTGTCTTTCACGCACGGCAAGAGCCCTTAGAGAGAGATGCTCTCTGCTACAAGACCCTGAAGCAGGGACTCTGCCCTAACTCACAGGCAGAAATTTCGATCCGTTAGCCCGTGCCGAGAACTTGCAGCATGCTCCATTCTTGTCCGTTCCCCGTTCGAGATTCAGGTGAACTGGTACGGAAATACAAAGAACAAAAACCGCCGCACCCTGAAGTCAGTGTACATGGAAATCGGAACGGAAGTTTGCATCCGACGTTTCTGGTTCTCTCCTCTGTGAGATCGCAATCCAAACCAAAGAGTCTTAAAGATTAGGCTCAATGGGTGGCACTGTTACCATTCAGCACTGAGAGGTTCTGGGTTTGAATTCAACAATAGACATCTGCGTGGAAATTGTGCGTTCTCCCGTGTCCACGTGGATTCCTCTGCGGTCTCCTTTTCCTCTCACACAGGTGTTATATAAAATTGGCTTCCGTGTGTGTATATGGGTCTGAAAAAGGGACGTTCGATTGTGAGAACCGTCGGGTACAGGGACTGATCTGACTGGTGACAATCTGTCCCAGTCATGCGGAAGACGTTGGTGCCATTGACCATGGAAAACTTTTAGGAGAAGAGACACTTAAAGGGGTTCTGCAGGACTTACATATTCATGACCTATCCTCAGGATAGGTCATCAATACGAGATCGGCCGGGGTTTTGACTCTCGGCACCCCGGCGATCAGCTGTACGAGGAGCCCACAGCACTCTAGGAAGGCTTCTTCCTAGGCCACATAACATCACGTTCATCGGTCACACGGCCTGGGCGCAGCTCATGTCAACTGAATGAGGTTAGCTGCAATACCAAGCACAGCCACCATCAAATGGACGGCGCTGTGCTTAGTGAATGGTGAGAAGTCCACTGTGGGGGTTGTGGATTCCTCAAACAGCTGATCACTTCACTTGACTAGAAATGAGCTGCACCAAGGCCACGTGGTCTAGGAAAAGGCCTAAGCACTTCCAGAGTGCCGTAGCCTCCTCGCACCGCTAATCGCCGGGGGTGCCGACAGTCAGAATAGGTCATCAATACGTAAATCTTGGACAACCCCTTTAAAGGAACTGTATAAGTAGCTTCCTGAAAGCAAGAGCATAGCGGGGCGTTCTCCCTCAGCCAGTCAGCAGACTCCGGATGTTTTATGAAGACAGGGCGCAAAAAGCAGCAGCCAACACCGCGGGGTGGTCATTTGGTAGCACCAGAAGCGGAGTTGCGTTTGTAGAGCCACATAAACCGCCGCAATACCTAAAACATAAAAAAAAGCTGCTACCGCTAATGTAAGGAAAAAAATTCTACAAATTACCTCAAGTGCTACGTGATGGAGGTACGCATTCATTTAATGTGATCCTGATGAACATGCAGTCAGGGTCTCTTGGCTCTAGATGTGAAGCGCGGATTGTAAAAACCATGAAGTTAATGAAATCCAAAGCTCGAGACGGCACAATTCATAATAAACTCTTTCAAGGTGCACGGGGAACGGCGAATGTAGATAAAGCCGGAGCCGCCGAGTGTACGCTAATTCATTACGCAGGCTCCCACTTTACTAAACGGTTTCAAAGCTCAATTGTCCAACAGCATATAGTTCTGTAACTTCCTAATGCAATACATGAATCTGTGCATCCACTGCTGGATGTCAGTGAATGAAAGAACACTAGCTACCATTATGTCGAGTCTGCCTCAGAGCTACAAAACCTGGACCATTACCTACGCCGATACACTGTAGCAAACCATCACGACAAAAGATTCATTAGGCTGGAGGCCAACCCCAGATGTCAGAGGTTTCAGGTTTGTTCAGGGTTTAAAGGAGCTGGATCTTGGAATCTCCGTGAACAATGAAGCCCTCACAAACATGGAAGACCCTGCAATATAACCCCTTATGGATTCAGTCATTGCTGTTTAGTTGGGAGTAGACTCCATATCTACAATGACAGTAGACCACTTTGGCAAAGATTTTTCACGGTTTCCAATAAATCTGCAGAATTAGGAGTGCAGTACTGGAGTATAATACAGGATGTAAGTCAGGATCAGTAATGTATGTTCACAGCCACTCCACCAGTAGAATAGTGAGTGCAGCTCTGGAGTATAATACAGGATGTAACTCAGGATCAGTACAGGATAAGTAATGTATGTACACAGTGACTCCACCAGCAGAATAGTGAGTGCAGCTCTGGGGTATAATACAGGATGTAACTCAGGATCAGTACAGGATAAGTAATGTATGTACACAGTGACTCCACCAGCAGAATAGTGAGTGCAGCTCTGGGGTATAATACAGGATGTAACTCAGGATCAGTACAGGATAAGTAATGTATGTACACAATGATTCCACCAGTAGAATAGTGAGTGCAGCTCTGGAGTATAATACAGGATGTAACTCAGGATATGTAATGCAAGTACACAGTGACTGCACCAGCAGAACAGAGAGTGCAGCTCTGGAGTATAATACAGGATGTAACTCGGGATCAGTCCAGGATAAGTAATGTAATGTATGTACACAGTGACTGCACCAGCAGAATAGTGAGTGCAGCTCTGGAGTATAATACAGGATGTAATTGGAGTTTAAGGGTGGACATGCTCTTTGAAAACTTAACCCATTAAATACGGTATATCAATACGATCACATATTCAATCTCATGAAATTAAACATTCCTAGGTGATTTTCTGGCCTTATAAAGGGTCGTCAATGAAGACTCCACCCCATACCACGTCAGGATGTGAGTCGTCAGGTCCTGACCATTTATTTGAGCACACTAACCTCAGTCATTGCAAGCGATAGCACCACAACTTTATACTACAACTCTCACCTTCCTAATTGCACACAGGGGGAGGGGTAGTCCGAGACCTTCCCACAGACTCAGCTGGTGCCTAATAAAAGACGTCAGCACAGTCTAGTGAATGGAGTGGTCGGTATTAACACTTACAATTGTCGTCGGTATTAACACTTACAAACACTTACAAAGATGAGCGGAGCTGGGTCAGGGGGTCCTTCCAGAAAGTTAAAGGTTGCAGGGGGTGAGGGATTAATAAAAAGGCGGACACCCCTTTAAACGTTAAAAGTTTTTCCAGCAGCCTTTGATGCCCGATCGGACGTATCCACATCAGGCGTCTATCTGTTATTGAACGGCACGGAACCGGTCGATGGATAAAGTAACCTTCAGCGTGGCCACACAAACAGGAACCATATGACAATATGTTTATGTGGTAATGGGATCAAGCACGGCTTCCTGGCATCCAAAAAGCACTTGGATGAAGAAAAAAAAAAAAAAGCCGCAAAGATATAGAGGGTGGGGGTTGGGAGGCCGAGCGCACCCCCCACGTCAGCGCAGATCAAAGTGTACACAGCGACACCACGGGCCCCGCACACTCTGTGACTGCCGCGAGACCAGGGAACATTTGTTTTTTAGATCTCGTCTATTACCGAATAGAAACCACACAAACATTTTCCAGGACAGGACTTGGGCAGGGATTTGCAGGGGAGTTCAGATGGAAGGAAAACTGGGCCCATTATTAGAAGCATTAGCTCATGAGAGGCGCCGCTCGGTGCCAAGGCGACTTAAAGAAAACCCAGTTGCCTACTAGGCACTTTTTAGAAGGACGTTTACAGCACATTCTGTTCAGTGCTGTAAAAGTCAAAGGAAGGGGGATTGGGGGGGGTAACCGTGAGTCGACGCGGAACCGTGTGCTGCGCACATATGAAAGCTGTATTTACCTGAAGTGGAAAAGCTGGGCTTCTGCGCAGCTAGTCCGATTAATGGGGTACACCCATCTAAAGCATTTGTGTAGCCAATTACGAGACACCCATCTACCGGGAGAATGACAATGCGGACCCCCTAGTTGTGCAACTGATTAGGAGACATTCATCTACCGGGAGAATGGAAGTGCGGACCCCCTAGCTGTACAACTGATTAGGAGACACCCATCTACTGGGAGAATGACAGTGCGGACCCCCTAGCTGTGCAACTGATTAGGAGACACCCATCTACCGGGAGAATGGGAGTGCGGACCCCCTAGCTGTGCAATTGATTACGAGACACCCATCTACCGGGAGAATGGGAGTACGGACCCTTAGTTGTGCAACTGATTACAAGACCCCCATCTACCGGGAGAATGGAAGTGCGGACCCCCTAGCTGTACAACTGATTAGGAGACACCCATCTACCGGGAGGTTGGGAGTGCGGACCCCTAGGTGTGATGACATCTACCGCGTGCTGCACCAGTTTCAAGCATGGAAACACTCCTCTCTATCCGTACATCCTAGCAAATCAATGTAGAAATCCTGAAAACCCGTCAGTACATGTTCACATGTACCGTACACGCTGCATATTTTTCCATCCACATTGGCAGGCAGAAAATTTGCAGCATATAAGCAAAGTGGATGAGATTTTAAAGGGGTTTTCCGTATGTGATCGATACCCCAGCCGATCCCGATACCCCCCCCTTCATGGCTGACCAAACACAGCGCTGTCCACTGTATACTGGCTGTGCTCGGTATTGCAGCCCTGGCCCATTCACTTGAATTGGACTGAGCTGCACAAAGGCCATGTGACCAACGTGAGATCACTGGCCTAGGAAGAGGCTGCTGCACTCTCCAAACAGCTGATTAGTGGGAGTGGGACCCCCGCTGATCTGATACTGATCTATCCTACAGACAGGTCAACGGTACTCTGACAACCCCTCGGCCACAGAACATGGGAAAAAGCTGCTAAGAAATTGATCTGTGGCACTGATAACTGTTTTGTATCTGCTCACTGCAGCGTGTAGCCAGTGCATGCTGGGTGTAGTAGTATTGCAACAGCTGGCGAGGGGTATAGAATAGTTATGCAGATCAGTAAAGTCTGGTCCCAGCTTGATGTACTGGGAGTTTGCACCAAGTTGTCAGTAATTCCGGCTTGTCAAATATTTGTGGACAGAACCAGAATCCTGGGCCTGAGCGACTCCTCTGATATTGTACACTATGACAGCACTACAACATGAAACCTTTTCTTGCTACCACTATATCTAATGTGTGAGGCCAAACAGACACAAGAGTAGGAGCAGAAATCTGTTTAAGTTCTTCTGAAAGGCAGCACTGCCCCCTGCAGGCTGTGCTGTGGTACTTCCTGAGTTCTTCTTTATTTCACATTGATTCTTAAAGGGGTTACCCAATCCCTATAAAGACCTCCAGAGCAAACTTACCTGCTCCCCGGCATCCGCGTCCTTCTGTATCCCAGCACGGCCACCGCTGCATCTTATCGTGGGTGACACTAGGGAGGCTGGTCACCGTCGCTGCCTATTGGCTGCTCCCCCGTCGCCTGATTTTTTCAATCCGCGCGATGGGGAGATGCAGAGACGGCGGCCATGCATGGATCCAGAGGGGCGCGGGTGCCGGAGAGCAGGTAAGTAGGCTCTAGAGGAGGGGCCCGGGCATTTTGGGGGTCATTAAAAGGGATTGGATAAACTCTTTAAAGACAAACCTCAAAAACACGCCAGAGATTAATGTAGGACATAATAGATACTACTGGCTCAATGGGCCTGCCCATAACGCTTGGGCCACACCCCATATAGCCGGTGCAGATAAACCCTTCAGATGTCCTATCTGTTTTTAAAGGGGTCGCAGCACTCGGTCAGACTGGGATGTCACATTCATCGGCCACATGACCTCTATGCAGCTCAAGTGAATGGGCCTCAGCTGCAGTACCAAGCACAGCCACTATACAATGTGCGGCGCTGTGAAGATTCCATAGCGCTGATTGGCGGGATTTGCCAGAGCCGGACCCCTAACTCGTTATAAGTGCGCGGTTTGTATTATGTGATATTACATTTTTATCTGGTTTTCATAAAAAAAAATCTGGAAAGGGGAATTCCCATCTGGGATACTGAAAGCATATCACTAGGATATGCCATTAATGTCAGTTAGGTGCGGGATCTGCACCCACCTCCAAACGGGGCGCCCAAAATGATCACAGAGCAGCCGCGCCCGTGCAGCCACAATCAGTTCTGGCTCGGGTATTTCCACAGTCCCATAGAGAAGGGCGTGCTTGTGCAATGCGCTCTCCGATCAATGCTATGGGACTTCCCAAAATAGCTGAGTGCGCCCTCAAGGCTCTTTTCTGAAGTCCCATAGCGATGAATGGAGAGCACTTCACGCATGTGGGATGAATATACAAAAAAATACTGCGTCATTAAAAGGGATTGTGCCAGGTCTTGAAGTTATAACTAACTGGGACCTCTGATGGAGCGGCAGGACGAGCGTGTGCCCTGCCGCTCCATTCATTTTCTATGGGACTGCTGGAGTTAGAGTACTGCGCTCAGCTATTTTCGGCAGTCCCATAGAGAATGAATAGAGCAGCTGGGCACATGCTCGTCCTGCCGCTCCATCATCTGGAGAACGCGCCCCCGTTTGGGATTGATGGGGGGTCTCAACCGTTGGACCTCCTCTGATCAGTTAGGACAGGGGATAACTTAAAGGGTTTCTGTCACCCCACTAAAGTGATTTTTTTTTTGTTGGGCTAGTTAAATATATAGCGATATATTAAAATATAATGGTGTTCCTTACTTTGATCCAGCAGTTTAGTCAAAAAACGAAGTTTTATCTCATGCAAATTCGGTCTCTACCAGCAAGTAGGGCGTCTACTTGCTGGTAGCTGCTGCAGAAATCCGCCCCCTCCTCTTGTTGATTGACAGGGCCAGCCGGGATCTCCTCCTCCGGCCAGCCCTGTCGGCATTTCAAAAATCGCGCGCCCGTGTTGAATCTGCGCAGGCGCTCTGAGATGAGGAGGCTCGTCTCCTCAGAACTCCCTCAGTGCGCCTGCGCCGATGACGTCTTCTATTTCGATGATGTCATCGGCGCAGGCGCACTGAGGGAGCTCTGAGGAGACGAGCCTCCTCATCTCAGAGCGCCTGCGCAGATTCAACACGGGCGCGCGATTTTTGAAATGCCGACCGGGCTGGCCGGAGGAGGAGATCCCGGCTGGCCCTGTCAATCAACAAGAGGAGGGGGCGGTTTTCTGCAGCAGCTACCAGCAAGTAGACGCCCTACTTGCTGGTAGAGACCGAATTTGCATATGATAAAACTTCGTTTTTTGACTAAACTGCTGGATCAAAGTAAGGAACACAATTATATTTTAATATATCGCTATATAACTAATTTAACTAGCCCAACAAAAAAAAAATCACTTTAGTGGGGTGACAGAAACCCTTTAAAGGGTTTTGGTCACCTGAAAAATGGGCAGGCGCAGTAAGGAAGCCAGCAGCCGCCGAGCGTCCTTCCCTCACTGCGCCTGCGCCGAATACTGAACGGCGCGAGATTTACACTGCAGACACAGCCGGCGGGAGGAGAGCAGCGCTGCCCTGGCCCTGTCAATCAAGAGAAGAAGGGTGTGAAAAGAGGTGGGCAAACAGAGCCCCCCCCCCCCATCCTCCTAGAGGCTAATTAGCATATTATAAAAGTTTGTTTTTCTCAGTAATGGCTTCAGGCGGGGAGATGGCACTAATATAGTTATGTTTAGCTGACATTAGCACATCGCCAATGTCAGCCAGCTTAATACCCATTTTTCAGGTGATAGAAACCCTTTTAAAACTTGGCACATCCCCTTTAAGGAGTTACTGTATAATACATTATAAATATGTTGCCCGCTTTACCAGGCAGAACGCACCTTTTTTGGCGCTGGCCGCTCCGATATTTCGCCTTTGCCCTCCTTCCCTCTCAGGACGTTGATGAAGTCTTTCTTGGACACAGACGACATCAGTTTACTCTTCTTCCTCTCCGAACGTCCGGCTTCTTTGATCTTATCGTTCACGTTGCCCTGGTGGGTTCTCACGGCGTTAAATAACTGTACGACACCTCTGAGGGGGACAGAAGACACAAATGGTAAAGGAAAGGCCCCTTTAACGCTACGCAGCTGCTCTGTTAGCTGACCCCGGGGTCCAATACGCCAAAGGCATCATATTAAAACTGTACAACTCATCCGTCAGCTTGATAGTCAATGAATGTGGGATGTGTTTGGCGGTTATGGGTTTTATTATCAGTTCCATCACGTACAGTATCTTGGAATACAATTCTTGTATGTATGTGACATAGGCCAGTTCTGCAGGTCACAGATTACAGAGGACACATTAAACTGACTGTCTCATTCGCGACCCCTGGCAGGGGGAGAGCCGACGCGACCCCTGGCAGGGGGAGAGCCGACGCGACCCCTGGCAGGGGGAGAGCCGACGCGACCCCTGGCAGGGGGAGAGCCGACGCGACCCCTGGCAGGGGGAGAGCCGACGCGACCCCTGGCAGGGGGAGAGCCGACGCGACCCCTGGCAGGGGGAGAGCCGACGCGACCCCTGGCAGGGGGAGAGCCGACGCGACCCCTGGCAGGGGGAGAGCCGACGCGACCCCTGGCAGGGGGAGAGCCGACGCGACCCCTGGCAGGGGGAGAGCCGACGCGACCCCTGGCAGGGGGAGAGCCGACGCGACCCCTGGGAGATGGACTTTGATGAGACTATAACAGGGGCACAGCAGTGGTCGCGGTAGTCTATATAAGTACTGTGCTATATGTATGTCCTGACCACAGCCTCTATTGGATCCAGTGTACACACAAACACTCCAGACTTTAGCTGCAATTAAACACACACACACACACACACACACACACACACACGCGCATTGTGCTTTATCTTTTCCGGATAGACCCCTTTGTATGGCTGCCTCTCCTTACATAAATCTCCAGGCTCCTCTGTGGCTGATCTCTTATTGGAACCAGATCACGCACGATGTACCATCTTCAATATCGGCATGAAAAAAATTAAGTGAAATACAAAAGGAAGTGAAATTTTGATGATTTTTTTACCTTGTAGCAATTCTCTGCAGACTCCTCTCGTCTTCTCTGTCTTTGACCACATCTGGCTTGACTCTGCACATCATCTCCCACTGTCGTTTTTTATCAAACTGCAATAGAAGCTGAGCGTCAGGGAGCAGGAAGCACGTGAGGGTGGGGGACGCACAAAATGACAGACCGTAAGGGGGTCGCAATGTGATTGCGCCTCCCGTCCGTTACAGAGCCCCCATTGGGGAGCGAAATGAGAAACATCAGGTGACCTCATAGGAAAGACTTCTCTCTATAGGAACGTATATAAGAAGCTACTCAACGGGCTTTTTTTTTCTGTATGGTACAAATCTCTTGCTGGTTGCCTCTCGTTAAGCTGTCCATACACACGAGATGAATGTTGGCCAAACCTGGCAATTTCAGCAAGACCAGCCCAACATCTAATATGTATGGGAGCACCCCAACACTCCCCACAGGCAGATGGCTGTCCTCTCCCCAAGCCGAGCATGCGTACGTGTGGCAGGGGTTGGTCGGCCTCCCCTGGTGAAGGTTAGGGGTGTCCCTTCAAGTAGGGTTTCATTATGAGCTGCCTGGGCGGGGGTCTCTATTCTGTAAGCTGGGACAAGGAACTGCACTTTGTGTTGCAGGGGAGCTTAGACTTTTCCAGAGTGGGAGGTGGGGATGGGAAAAGCGGCACAGGGGTGCCAATACTTTCCTAAATATTAGGGGACTGCTGTAAACGTGATGCTCTAATGTTAGTGAAGGCAGAAGCCTCTGGTCCCATGCAGAATAGCCCCCGGTGAACCCACCAGATGAAGTCATGTCCCTCCACGGCCACAAGGTAAAGTGTCTATTTAGGAAAAGCTGAGAGGCCTCGTTAAGATCTGCATTTTAATAGACTTGTACTCACAGTCATCTTGTCATAAAGCTCCGCTGTACAAAACCCTCCTTTCATCGCCTCCAGCCTTATAATACTGGCCAGACCCAGAATGAATTTACGGCCGAGTTTTGGCCTTTCATCAAACCAAGTCTACTTAACCACCTAGCGTTTGCTTCACAATAAAACCGGTCGGGCCCAGGACACCGCACTGAGGTCATGGGAAGCAGACCTGCGGCATTACAGCACTGTACACATCCAAGAACCCGTCATATAGAAGCACAATATAATGGCGAGGGGGAAGGGGCTGGATCGGAAAGATAAGCCCTTTAGCTACCGGCTTGGCAATCAGTGGACTGGAGCGAAGCCGAGTTCAGATACGAACGCCAATCATCCGTTATTGAGACAGAATGCAGACTCAGGTCGTTTTGCAGCCCGCATCATGGCTGCAGACCCATTCACTTGAATGGGTCCGCAATCCGGAAGGTCTGTGCGGAACGGAGGCACGGGTCCGACCGGCACATGTTCGTGTGCATGAGGCCTTAAATAAATAAAATAATCCTTTGCATCGTTATGTTATGACTTTGTCTACAGAGCTGCATGAGGGCTTGGTTTGCAGGATGAGCTTTTTAGTACTTTTTTTGATCACTTTTTATTCAATTGTTTTGGGGTGGGATAAAGTGACAAAAAAAACTAGTGAATCATCCTTTTTTTTTTTATGATACTGTGTTCCCTGTGCACAAAAAATATTTTTATATTTTAATAGTTCGGACTTTTTTTAAAGTTAATTTTATATGTAAAATTGGGAAAGGGGGGGGTGATTTAATTTTTTACTGTTATTTTTTTAGTACACTTAGGAGACATCTACATGCGATCTTCTGATGGCTTGGCGATTTTCTTAGGCTTTCCGGTCGGGCGGTGCCTAAGGCTTAGCATAACAGGCAGCTCACTATGACCGTGCTGGCTGTCAAAGCAACTGATCGGAGCCCGTGCGATTGCTCTACGTCTATGCAGAGAATCTGGAACTGTATCAGAGAAAATGACAACCAATACGCCTTACGTTACGCTTCCACGGGCAGTCTCATATCTGCTTAGTACTACAGTGAATTGAGGTGTGGGCGTACAGGACTTTATAATTAGGCAGATTATACGCTGAGTAGCCTGAGGAAGCTGGCTGACAATCCCTATGGGAGCACTGACAGCCATCTTGGTTGTCACACAGCTGCCCCAAAAACAGAAATAACGGTACAAATTGATTTTACCAACAAGATAGAAGTGGATAACGGACTTCACTCTGGGACCTGCACCTATTAGACATTGGTGGCCTATTCCTAGCAATACGCCACCAATTTCTGAGGTGAAACAACCCCTTTCACCTTTTCCTTGCCAAAAAGTCAGGTTTTCTTTAATCACTTTTGGCATTTCTCAAATACCTTTCATTATTCATAATGGCTCGTTTTGTCTGGGGAGCAATCAGGGGAAACAAAATGGCCGCTGTCCCATTAGTTCACACAAAACCTGTCCTGATCACACAGGAGGACAAGTTACTTTACAACACTGAGGTAAAGAGCTGCCTCATCCTCCGCTCGTCAGGGATTATGATCCTGAATACAGATGATAAGATGGTAATGTGTTGCTGTGGAGACTGTAAACAAGAGCTGCTGCTCATTATCCGCACCTCACCCTCCTTCCTCTACTTCATGTCTCCTCATCTTCTCCATTCCCACAGAGATTCACCTGTATTCAGGATCATGATTCCTGACAAGCAGAGCAGAGAGGAGGATGAGGCAGCTCTATGGCTCATTGTGGTGAAGTAACTTGTTCTCCTGTGTGATTAGGACAGGTTTTGTGTGTACTGATAGGATGGCGGCCATTTTATTTCTCCTGATGATTGCATCCTAGACAAAACAAGCCATTCTAAGTAACGAAAGGTATTTGTGAATATATTTCTTATAGAATAATATTTACAGTAAGTATTTTCATTTTTTTAATTCCTGGAGAACCCCTTTAAGTAACAATTGAAAGAGGAGGTCCGGGATTAGAAAATGGTGGCTGCCATCTTCCAACAACAGCTCCACCCCTGTCTATGGATTGTGTGCAGCACTTCACGCTCCAGGGTATGAAGGGGTCTCAGCTGAAATGCCACATAAAACACAGACAGGGGCAGTGCTGCTATTGGAAGGCGGCCACCCTGTTTTTCCAGTCCTTTACGATCCGCCCGTTTTCTTCTGAGGAGGCCAGCCTCTACGCACCTGTTGCTTTTTCTCCAGCCGCTCCTGCTTCTCTTTTTCCTTCTCCTTCTCCAGCACTTTGCTCTTTACCAGGATGGTGCTGCTCTTGTCGGAGGGGATTTTCTTGTTGAGGATTTTGGCCATGGCGTCGGCCCAGCCTTTATTTGGGTCGTCGGATGTAACCTGGTCGTTGGTTTCATGGCTGGAGGCATCAGACTCCTCCCCGCCATCTGTCGAAAAGCTGTCATCTCCAAAATTTGATTCTTCAGAACCTGAGGAAAGACCTAACATTAATAGATATGGACACATTCCACACAGTAATACAGGCCTGGATGGGATGATGGGGGTTTGTTGTAGCTGTAGGTGGGGGGTGATGACTCCAGGCACCCCAACAATTAAACCACACAGGTGCTTATAAGAGTCCTCTGAGCAGTGGTGCTACGTGTTCAAGCAGCAGCACTGATTTTGGTGTAAATGGGTACGGCCGCCAGTATTTTACCTGACTAGTCACGTATTTAGGACTTTCCTACATTTTCTAATAGTCATACACTAAATTCCCAGCTTCTCTTACTGGTGACAGAGCGACACTACCCTCTAGTGGAAGCCCAGGAGAATGCAAAGACTTTTAGATTGAGGCAGATTTACTAAGCCTTCCAAGAAGAGTGATGGGTTAAGATTAGTGCTGAGCGAACTTGTGTTTAAAGTTCGGCGTCTAAAGTTCGTGTTATCGAAGTATCCCGTTATGGATTCCGCTACCACAGACCATAATGGAATTTAGAATCCATAACGGGATACTTCGATACCCCGAACTTTAGACGCCGAACTTAAAGGGATTCTGTCACCAGGTTTCTCCCCTGTCAGCTAAACATATGCTGATGTTCAGGGCCTCATCAGGATTCCTAATGTGGGCTTCTAAATGTGATCCGTAGCCTTATTTTGCGAAAAAACGGGTTTTACTAACCTGTCACTCAAAGAAATAAGGTGCCCAAGGGGATGTCAGGGGATGCAAGGTGCCGGCCGCACCCACCGCCGTTCGTGCCCAGCACCGCTTTTCCGGACCTCTGCACCGCCTCCTAATCTTCTGTGCCGCCTCTCGCTCTCCTTCCATCCTCCCTCCTCCTGCTGTAAGATCTCGCGCGTGCGCACAGGGCTCTGCCTGATGCGCCCGTGCGGACTTCTCGATTTGGCTTCTTGAAGTGAAGTGCGCATGCGTCGGCACTTCGCTCAACCCAGGTATGACCTGCACTCTGGCGCCAGCCTCTCAGAGCCCTGTGCGCACGAGCGATATCTTACAGCAGGAGGAGGGAGGGAGAGCGAGAGGCGGCACAGAAGTCTGGAAAGGTGGTGGGTGCGGCGGGCACCTTGCATCCCCTGACATCCCCTTGGGCACCTTATTTCTTTGAGTGACAGGTAAGTAAAACCTGTTTTTTAGCAAAATAAGGCTACGGATCACATTTAGAAGCCCTCATTAGGAATCCTGATGAGGCCCTGAACATCAGCATATGTTTAGCTGACAGGGGAGAAACCTGGTGACAGAATCCCTTTAAAACACAAGTTCTCTCAACACTTTGCGTTTGCTTCACGCATAGCACCCGGACGGAAAACTTGCTCGTGTGAAAGAGGGCTTAATGAAAAGAACCCCCCCCCCTCACCTTTTCTCTATCCCTCTGCTGCTCCATTCAGTGACGTATCGTTCAAGCTGATCTGACGCTGAGACCTGTGACTGGCCGCAGCGGTCGCGGGACCAAGTCGATTCCTGGTGCTGCAGTGGGACCGTGGACAACTGCGAGGTGTTCTTTGTTAAGGGGCATAGGTTAGGACCGCAGGGACTGTCTGGCTCCAACCCTTTTAAAAAAACTGCCCCATCGCAGAGACCCCTCTGGATGGGAGAGAGGCATGCGCAGCTGCCGAGGACGCATGTAGGATGCACACAGACTGGACATAAAATGAGAAGCGGTCGGGGCGCGTTCCAATCTTGGAATAGAAAAGTCAATGATGTCTCCATTCACTGACATCAAATCAAGATCTTGACTCTAATAAGGAAAAACATATCTGAGAGATGCAGAGAAAGGGTCGCTAGAGGAGACGCCCGTCCTTCATTATACGGATAGCAGCCATTGTGCAATCATCCGGTAATCCACAATTTTAGCCCAAAATCCTGGAGGCTGCGCAGCGGTGACCTGCACCGTCCAGAGATCCATTGCAGACCCAGTGAGCACCAGAATAAAGGTGGGGGGGTGGGGGTTAATCCCTCCTTTTATTTTCTAGCCTATGCCGAACAACCCCTTTAAAGCCTCAGTCAGACGTCCGCAAATCCTCACCCAACCCCAGGTACAGGGACCCAAACAGCGATCATTTAGGGCCATCAGAACACGGTCGGGTCGAGACTTGCGCCTCCCTCATATACACATGCATGCTCCGTTTGGCCGAGCATGCACGTGTTCTCAATGGTGACACCTCTGATGGCAGCTTACCTCCCCTAAGAACAAACAATTGCACATGTTGAGATCCATCCGCCCGCTCTTTACCCTCCCCCGGCATCAGGAGACAGCTGGGCCACATGGACGGCCGCTCCCACCCAAAGTGTCAGATTTGGTGGACTTTAATCTCATGTATGTGGCCAGGGGTGGATTTGAGAGGAGTCATCTAGGATCAGTTATTAGAGGCATCATATCCAATGCAACCAGTCTCCATCACAGCAGAATTATAAACTGGAGACCAGCAGGGGGAGCTACGCTGTGACCGCAGGACTCCCGCTGCCCACTTTTCCACCAGCAGATTGTAATGCAAGACGCCCCCTCCCCCACTGCCCCCTCTCCTATGGCCGCTGCATGCTCTCCCTGTGGCCGGGGCACCATCCACCTAATGTTTAGAATTTGAGGACAACCCTTCATGGTAGGCTGCAATGCCTAGGCTTGTGCGGTAGGGGGCAGTGCTGAGTAAGGGGCTGTGAAGTGACCACTAGTGAAAGGGCTGCTGCTGTCACTGCTGGGGAAGTTATGGGGGGAGGGGGATCCTTTACACAGTTCATAGGAATACATGAAAGGGCGTCTGTCAGCAGTTCTGTACCTATGACACTGGCTGACCTGTTACATAAGCACTTGGCCGCTGAAGTCATCTGTGTTGGTCCCATGTTCATACGTGTCTGCATTACTGAAAAAAATTAAGTTTTAATATATGAAAATGAGCCCCTAGGAGCAACGAGGGCGTTACCATTACACCAAGAGGCTGTGCTCTCTCTGTAACTGCTGTATCCTCTGCACTCTGACAGGGTCAGGCAGTGTAAACGTCTTCACACCCGGTCCTACCAAAGTGCAGAGGAGACGGCAGTAGCAGATAGAGCAGAGCCTGTAGGTGTAACGGCAACGCCCCCGTTGCTCTTAGACGCTCATTTGCATATAGTAAAACATCATTTTTCTCAGTAAGGGCTCTTTCACACCTGCGTTCTTTTCTTCCGGCATAGAGTTCCGTCGTCGGGGCTCTATGCCGGAAGAATCCTGATCAGTTTTATCCTAATGCATTCTGAATAGAGAGTAATCCGTTCAGGATGCATCAGGATGTCTTCAGTTCCGGAACGGAACGTTTTTAGGCCGGAGAAAATACCGCAGCATGCTGCGCTTTTTGCTCCGGCCAAAAATCCTGAACACTTGCCGCAAGGTCGGATCCGGAATTAATGCCCATTGAAAGGCATTGATCCGGATCCGGCCTTAAGCTAAACGTCGTTTCGGCGCATTACCGGATCCGACGTTTAGCTTTTTCAGAGTGGTTACCATGGCTGCCGGGACGCTAAAGTCCTGGCAGCCATGGTAAAGTGTAGTGGGGAGCGGGGAGCAGTGTACTTACCATCCGTGCGGCTCCCGGGGCGCTCCAGAGTGACGTCAGGGCGCCCCAAGCGCATGGGGCGCTCTGGCGTCATTCTGGAGCGCCCCGGGAGCCGCACGGACTGTAAGCATACCGCTCCCCCGCTCCCCACTACTACTATGGCAACCAGGACTTTAATAGCGTCCTTGGTGCCATAGTAACACTGAACGCATTTGGAAGACGGATCCGTCTTCAAATGCTTTCAGTACGCTTGCGTTTTTCCGGAAGTGCACGCCGGATCCCAACAACGCAAGTGTGAAAGAGGCCTAACGCGGCCAGTGCTCCAGACTCAAACAAATAAACAGGAGCCAAATTGAAAATATATATAACAAAAAAAGAAAAAAAATACTTGGAGAAGATGAGACGCAGGTGACAGTAGTGAGAGCCCCAGGTTCTGTACTGCTGAAAATAGTGACCCCAGCAGACGATGTCCCTACAGTGTCTGCAGCCATTATAACTGCCCCCGAGAGCTCCCCGCTAATAATAACACCTTAGATTAATACCCCCCACATAGTAATTACTCCCCACTGCCCCCCCAGTAGAAATATGCTCCACATAGTAATTTCCCCCGATACTGTCCTCTAGTGCACCCTTATGGCCAGTAACGTCGCCCCAGTTCCCCCCTTATGGCCAGTAACGTCGCCCCAGTTCCCCCCTTATGGCCAGTAACGTCGCCCCAGTTCCCCCCTTATGGCCAGTAACGTCGCCCCAGTTCCCCCCTTATGGCCAGTAACGTCGCCCCAGTTCCCCCCTTATGGCCAGTAACGTCGCCCCAGTTCCCCCCTTATGGCCAGTAACGTCGCCCCAGTTCCCCCCTTATGGCCAGTAACGTCGCCCCAGTTCCCCCCTTATGGCCAGTAACGTCGCCCCAGTTCCCCCCTTATGGCCAGTAACGTCGCCCCAGTTCCCCCCTTATGGCCAGTAACGTCGCCCCAGTTCCCCCCTTATGGCCAGTAACGTCGCCCCAGTTCCCCCCTTATGTCCAGTAACGTCGCCCCAGTTCCCCCCTTATGGCCAGTAACGTCGCCCCAGTTCCCCCCTTATGGCCAGTAACGTCGCCCCAGTTCCCCCCTTATGGCCAGTAACGTCGCCCCAGTTCCCCCCTTATGGCCAGTAACGTCGCCCCAGTTCCCCCCTTATGGCCAGTAACGTCGCCCCAGTGCCCCTCTTATGGCCAGTAACGTCACCCCAGTGTCCCCCTTATGGCCAGTAACGTCACCCCAGTGTCCCCCTTATGGCCAGTAACGTCACCCCAGTGCCCCCCCTTACGGGCAGTAATAAAAAAATAAAAAAAAGCTTAAATCTTATACTCACCTGTGTCCTTTCGCTCACTAGCTGCTTGTACAGCCCGGGATGGTGCGACGCAGATGAGCGCTCCTTACTGCATGATGATGTCATCACACCCGCCTGCGCTGGGATTTTACTACCACATAGACCTCAGGCCTGTAGCGTAGGTGGTCATCGGCGGGGCAAGGAATTATCGGCTCCATTGCCCCGCCACAATATTCAGCTACAGTGCGGCAGTCCGGTCACAAATGGCGACAAGGCTAAAAAGTCTTGTTGCCATCTGCAAATTTTAAGGCGCATTGGCGACCATTTTGGATGCCATCTGGAGCTCTGCGGGCACATATGAACATGGGACCAACACGGATGTCTTCAGCTGCCAAGCGCACATGTAACAGGTCAGCCGGTGTCATAGGTACAAATCTGCTGACAGATGCCCTTTAAAGGGCCTCCCGAGCATAGTGGGTGATGCTAAGGAGGCTCGTCCCATCTGCCACTGGAAGCTGCTCCCCCGCCCCCTGATGTTTTCATCCGCGCACGGGGAGAAGCAGCCGCGGGCCGCCATGCAGGAGAGGGGAGCCAGGTCAGTATGGTCACTATGAGGGAGCTTTTCATTTTCTTGGATAACCCCTTAAAAAAAAATGCATGTGTGGCCCCCAAACTATTCTTAAAGGGGAACTCTGACTCTGACAAGGCCGTATTCCTAAACTGTTCAGTGAGAGAATAGAAGAATGATTGGAACCTGTCACATGATGGGTTTCCAGGGCAAAAACTGAATTTAAAACCGCTCATTGATTTTTTTAATTTTTTTGTGAATTCCCATTTTAAATCAACGCACAGGTAACCTCAGGGATTCTTTTTGTTGCCATGGCAGAAATAACAAGGTTTGAACATGCCCTCTGCCCTGAAAGAGCTGCCATCATGGGCACACTCAGTGCAGCCGTTGCCCATAGCAACCAATCAGCTTCCAGCTCACATTTCTCAGAGGCGCTTTGGAAAATGAAAGCAGCCACCTGATTGGTTGCTACAGACGACTGCTCAACTCTTTTTTTTCCTATGCGGCAGCCAGTACGTCGCTCATATCGGGTGTGCACACGGCGTGTACTGAGACAGCATTCTGGGATTTGTAGTTCCGCAACAGACTGAACCGTAGACAGGAAACACTAAAGACACCTCTAGGCACAGACATGCCGCACGACCCGCCGCCCCATACCTGCAGGTTCGCTCTGCTCCGCAGCCGCCCTCACTTCCATAGCTGCCCGGGATTACACACGTGTTGGAAGCACTGCTTCCGGGTGGTGAGGTAAGGGCCGTCCTGATTCACTTCCGGTATCTACTACACCGGCGCCGCCATGTTTGAGTCGGGAGCCGCGTCCTCCGCTGCTCTGCTGCCATCTGGTGGTGAGTACACGCTAGTGTCGTATCTGCAGGATTAGAGATTGCTTTGGTGATTGCAGTTTTTTTTTTATGTGACCAAATACATAAATTTGAGTTAATTTCTATATATTATATTTAGTTTTAATGGATATTTTAGGATGTTTATTGCAGCTTTGTCAGTCAGGGTCTTAGTGTCAGTGAAGAAGTATAAAGTGGTGATCTGACATCATTCTCATATACATGGTGCGCATTACATATGGATTTGCCGCAATGATTTTTTTTGTTTGCAGCTTAAAATATAAGATTTTAAAAATGTTCTCTATTTTCCACACATCATATGACCCGCGGTGCGGATTTTAAATTCTCAGTCTGTCAATTCTTTGTGCGCATTTTTGCAATGCAAAGGGTGAAACCTGGGGCACATTTCCGACAAATTCCGCAAAATCTGCAGCAAGATCATGTGAAAAACCTGCATCAGACGCCTTCACGAGGAGGCCTAAGGCTGGGGCCACACCTGGTGATTGCACCGCCGCAAAGTTAATGTTTTTTCTATATTTACTGAGGGGCACAGAGAGGGCATTAGTACTGGGAAGGGGGCACAGAGAGGGCATTACTACTGGGAAGGGGGCACAATGGCATAACTACTCTGAAGGGGGCACAGAGAGGGCATAACAACTCTGAAGGAAGCACAATGAGGGCATAACTACTCTGAAGAGGGCATAGAGAGGGCATAACTACTGTTAATGACACAATAAAGGGATACATACTGTGAGGGAGGGACTGTGTGGGCTTTACTATTGTGAAGGGGGCACAATGAGGGCATAACTACTGTCAAGGGGGCACAGAGAGGGCATTACTACTGTATCGGGGACACAATGAGGGCATAACTATTGTGAGGGAGCACAATGAAGGGATAACTACTGTGAGGGGGCACAATGTGGTCATAACTACTGTGAAGGGCACAATGTGGGCACAACTACTGTGAAGGGGCGCAATGAGGGTATAACTACTGTGAAAAGAGCACAATGTGAGCATAGCTATTATGAAGGGCACAATATGGGCATAACTACTGTGAAGGGCACAATGAAGGGATAACTACTGTGAGGG
The DNA here is from genome assembly GCF_905171765.1 of Bufo bufo. Taxonomy (NCBI): domain Eukaryota; kingdom Metazoa; phylum Chordata; class Amphibia; order Anura; family Bufonidae; genus Bufo; species Bufo bufo. The sequence continues at coordinate 590,114,386 of NC_053392.1, read as the reverse complement.
AGGAAAAATGTGGGCATAACTACTGTGAAGGGGTGCAACAAGGGCATTACTACCGTGAAAGGGGCGAAATGGGGTCATAGGATTCATAACCACTGTGAACGGGACACAATAAAGGGATAACAACTGTGAGGGGGGGGCACAAGTATGAGGGGGGGATGCCAGAGAAAGGACCCCCCCCCCCCCCCCCGGTGCCAAGCACCTTAGCACCTTAGGCCCACCGCTGGTAAGTAATACTGCCACCATAACAATTTACGTAACTAATGTAATGTAACAATTTATTATAACTAATTACAGCCACTGTAACAGTACTAGATAGATTGTACCATAATAGTGTAAATAATACCGCCATCATAACAGTACCAGACACATTGGGGGTCATTTATTCAACTGGTGTAAAGTAGAACTGGCTTAGTTGCCAATAGCAACCAATCAGATTCCACCTTTCATTTTCCAAAGGAGCTGTCTAAAATAAAATGTGGAATCTGATTGGTTGCTATGGGCAACCCCCATTGTACCATAATAGAGTAAATAATACCGCCACCATAACAGTACCAGACACCGTGCCCCATAATAGAGAACTCATAACAGTGCCAGACACAGTCACCTAGTGCTTGTCACGTCTCTCCCTATGCTCAGATCACAGGACTATGGAGGAGACTGCGCAGGAAGAAGGTTTTATAGGGCCAGACATCACAGGGGATGGCTATCTGCTGATTGGCTGGCTGCATAGAATTGTGGGTCATATGGCGTTCCCAGACTTCTTACTTTTACTTTGTAAGATGTGTAGCCGCCATTTTAGGAAAAAAATGGTTAGTTACCACGAAGTGCGAGGAAATTCAGATTAATTGCGAATCAACGTTTTCCTAAACTTCGGATAGAATTCCACTTCGGATGCTTCGATTCGCTCAACACTAGTGTGCAAGCACGACCACTGCTGCTGAATTACAGGGTGGTCGTAACCATGGAAACTAGCCTTGTATAGTGTGAACGAAAAAGGAATCCAGCCAACAAAGGAGGCAATATGGACAATCACACATGGGTGTAGGAACCCCCAAAAATCTGGGGGGACAGCATTTTTGCTCGCCGGGTATATTCTTCAATAAACTGCGAGTTGTTTATATCGTTAAATTTTAAGTGTGTGTGTGTGTGTGTGAACCCCCCCCCACTTACAGTTCTGAAGACTCAGGGGTGCTGGCTGGCTTGGCCGGGCAGAAGGAGTGTGGGAGACTGTGAGGCCTTTTTCTCCAAGCTGCTCCGGATCAGTGCTCTGGGCTCCGGGCTGGAGGTGGGCACAATAAGAAAAAAATATTTTTCATTACACCTCAGGTCAGACCACCAATCAGACCCCCAATATTAATCAGACCTCAGCTAACAGCCCCAATAAGATCCCCAATGTTAATAAGACCTCAGATCACACCTCAGCTCAGACCCCAATATGAATGACCCCCAATCAGACCTCAGATAAGAGCCCCATGCCTCATAGCAGCCCCCAGTGCCTCTCATCAGCCCCCCAGTGCCTCTCATCAGCCCCCAGTGCCTCTCATCAGCCCCCAGTGCCTCTCATCAGCCCCCAGTGCCTCTCATCAGCCAGTAATAACAGCCCCCCAATCATGTGCCAGTAATAACAGCCCCCCCCAATCATGTGCCAGTAATAACAGCCCCCCCAATCATGTGCCAGTAATAACAGCCCCCCCCAATCATGTGCCAGTAATAACAGCCCCCCCAATCATGTGCCAGTAATAGCAGCCCCCCCAATCATGTGTCAGTAATAGCCCCCCCAATCAAGTGCCAGTAATAGTCCCCCCAATCAAGTGCCAGTAATAGCCCCCCAATCAAGTGCCAGTAATAGCCCCCCCATCAAGTGCCAGTAATAGCCCCCCCATCAAGTGCCAGTAATAGCCCCCCCCAATCAAGTGCCAGTAATAGCCCCCCAATCAAGTGCCAGTAATAGCCCCCCAATCAAGTGCCAGTAAAACAAAGTATTGTATATATTAAAAAAAAAAACATTAACACTTATACTTACATCTTTGGAGCGATGCGATGCAGGACTCTTCCGGCCTGTCACTGTGTCCCGACTCCAGCGCTGTAAGGCTCAGGCGGCGCGATGACATCATCGCGCCGCCTACGCCGGCCTCTGATAGGCTGCCGGCCTAGTAGTGCCGGCAGCCTATCAGAGGAACAGGAAAGGGACACACCTCCCTGCCCTGCTCCTCCGCACAGCCTTCTGTTTGTATCGCTGTCCTGAGGACGGCGATGCAAACAGATCACTATGGAGATGAGCGCTTTGCTTCCACAATAGAAGCGCTCATCTCAGTGCCTGCCCCGCCGCCGCACACATTGCCCCGCTGCCGCTGGGGGGGATTTGACCACACCTGTCCCCCCCGCATTATTTCCTGGGGGGGATCCGTCCCCCCCGCTTCCTACGCCCATGCAATCACAGTACATTAGTAAGTGCCAGTACATTAGTAAGTGCCTGTGCCTTCTCTACATGATAAATGTCACTTGCTGACATGAGAGGACCCCTTTAAGTGCTTATTTGCATATGGATTAAATGTCCTTGTTCTCTATAATAAGACAACGGATAAGTGAAAGGTATCATTACACTCAGCTGACCTAGTCCTGCAAGTGACTAGTACAACAACAGCGGTCCGCAAGGGGTCCCTTGTTTGTGTTTTGTGACACCAGTTGCAATGAAGCAACAACGGGATGGAGTCCCTTGAAGAAATGGTGTTGGTACCCAGGTGTAGGAATGGCCGAGTGATATAGGGTGGCCTATAATGTTTTGTGCACGTGTCACGGTGCTCCTAACTGGATACGCTGGAACCCCAGTGTCACAGGTAATGGGGAGGGGAAAACACCAGATAACATACAGAAGACAATAGACCAGAGTCTAGGCCTCAAAGCTAAGGGAGAGGGATGGTGACCTCCTAGGAATCCCTAGACCTCTCCCTGACTCCTGCCAATATGAATAAACCCTGAAGGTGGAAATACTCATACACCAGAACCTAAGTCCTGGAAGTCTCTAGAAGTGGTGGCAGGGAATGAGACTACTGGTTCCTTCCAGATGAAGGAACCAGCGTCTCCCTGAGGCCAAGGAAAACAACATACACAAGAGAACAACAAAATGCAAAACCAAATGCACTTATCTTAAAGAAGGATGGAGGAGCAAGAGATCCAAAGGAACAACACACCAGCTCAACCAACTCCAGCAGGAAATATCAACCGCATGGTAAGCAGTGTGAGACAGAACTAAATAGAGCCTCAGTAATGACCACGAGCTGCACCTGACAAGAGGTGTGGTCATTACCAGACAACAACACTGCAAGGAGAAAACAGAGAGGCTGTCAGATACTCTCACGTGCCGCCAGTCTTTCGGATCTTCTCACCTCTGTCATGGGAGGGACCGTGACCAGTGTTCCCTCTAAGCCTTGGCAGCTGCTCAGCGGGGTCGGCTCAGAGCTGGGCACAGTGCCATCAAAGGTGTCACATCAAAGAGCATATTGTATAACCCCTGCGCCATCCCGTACAATACAGTATAATCCCTGCACCATGCTGTATAATATACAGTATAATCCCTGCACCATGCTGTATAATATACAGTATAATCCCTGCACCATGCTGTACAGAATACATTATAATCCCTGCACCATGCCGTACAATATACAGTATAACCCCTACACCATGCTGTGTAATATACATTATAATCCCTGCACCATGCCGTACAATATACAGTATAACCCCTACACCATGCTGTGTAATATACATTATAATCCCTGCACTATGCAGTACAGAATGCATTAGAAAAAATCCCTGCCCCATGCCGTACAATATACAGTATAGTTCAGGGGTACTCAACTAGTTTTATTAAAGGTCCACATACCTGGGTCTGCAGTCAGGTGAAGGTCCGAGCTGAACGCCAACAGTAAAGATGCCATGCGATCATGTGATCCATGCGCGTGGGGCGCTCTGACGTTATAGTGGAGCGCCCCGGGTAAGTCCCAGAATTAGTAATGGCCACATTAGTGCCCCAGTAAGAATAATGCCCCCAGTAAGAATAATGTCCCCATTAGTGCCCCCAGTAAGAGTAATGCCCCCATTAGTGCCCCCCTTCTCTGCTTTTGCAAAAAAATAAAATAAAATTAGCATTCACCTGGCTGCGGTGAACATTCGCTGCTGACTGCGCGCTCAGGACCGGTGCTCTAACGTGATGACGTCTTGTAGGTCCTGTCTTGAGCTTCTAGTCAGCAGGGAGTGCTCTCCACAGCGTGAGCAAATGGAGGTGGAGGTACCGTAATTTTATTAATTTTTTTACTAGCACAAGTTGCGGTGGAGGTAACGGCTGTACTATGGGCGTTCCATGATGGAAGCGCTCATTAGTAAGGGTACTTTCACACTTGCAGAAGGACGGATCCGACAGGCTGCTCACCCTGTCAGATCCATCTTGCCACTACTTCGCCGTGCCGCTGCTCTGTGCCCATCGACTATAATGGGGATGGGGGCAGAGCTATGGCGCAGCACGGTGAGAGGCCGCCAGACTAAAAGTACTACATGTCCGACTTTTTTGTCTGGCGGCCTCACGCCGTGCACTGCCATGCTGCGCCGTAGCTCCACTCCCGCTATAGTCAATGGGGAGTGACAGTCCGGCAAAATAGCGGCAGGACGGATCTGACAGGGTGAACAGCCGGTCGGATCCGTCCTGCCGCAAGTGTGAAAGGAGCCTAACAGTCCTTACAGGAAAATTCTGGCACCGGCAAGGGAACTAAAATACCAGCCTTGCTGGTGAACTACTGGCCGGGTGGCAACCCAAGCCACAGAACAGACATATGATAGTTTTGTTCCGCATCCAATTCCCATTATTGGGGGATTGGATGCGGCCCCTTAATTACAATGGGGCCCCAAGAGATGCAGACAGCACACTGTGTGCTGTCTGCATCTTTTTCCGCTCCATTGAAACTAAGGGGTCCGCATCCAATGCCCCAATAATGGGAATTGGATGCGGAACAAAACTATCATGGTTTGATGGGGCTTAATCACTTTATTTAATCAGGTTACCTAAAGAAGATGGCCCAGGGGAGATGGGAGCATGACACTGGAGTCAGTGACGTGTTCCCGCCTCTCTGCAGCCCTCTCCACGCACCCCTTACTTTCCAAATGTGACATTTATTTCATTGGTGGCAGTGGTGATGTCCCTCCCCTCTCCAGCAGCAGGTAAGTGTCCTTTGGAGCTTGAAGCTCCCTTATGTGCTGCCGCTGCTGCAGGGGAGGAGGGACCTGTGAGCGCACTGAGGGAGAAAGCGCTGGTGCCTGCATGTGGAGGGAGCCGTCTCTCACTGCGCCCCTGGGAAGGAGGAAGTGCGCCGGTAAGCTCCGCCTCCTGCACATACCAGAGTGTGCAGGAGGAGGAGCGCTATATGTGGAGGGAGCCCTGTCTCACTGCGCTCTGGGACAGGAGGAAGTGCGCCGGTAAGCTCCTCCTCCTGCACGGCACAGTGTGCAGGAGATAGTGATAAGAAGTTCGGATCTTTTAGGTGAATCGGTTCATTTGAATCAGCTCATTCGGATCAGAATCGGATCTTCGGTTCACTTGGCGAGTCAGACTGCTGAGCTGACTCGCAAGTGAACTGAAGACTCTAGGTGCCGGTGCGCATGCGCAGCTGCTGACTCAGTCAGTGACACTGCAGTGAGTCGGCTCTTCAGCTCTCTGAAGTTGAACTCGTCTCTGATTAGTATTGAGTGAGTCAGGAAGAGTGATTTTTTTTTATAGTAAAGGGAAGCTGAGGCTGACGTTGGACAGGCGGACAGGAGGAAGCTGTCACTGTGGTGTGCAATGTGAATTGTTGTCTGTTGTGCATTGTTCCCCACAGTGACAACAGTCTGACACTGACAGTAGTACAACGAACCAAGTGATGTGAAATGTGAATGCACAGGGAAAACTATGTGCTGAACTGTGTCATCTGTCCCTTCTCTTATCTCTCTGCTCCTTATCACTGCTGCAACAAGAGCCGACAGCCTCAGTGTAACCTGTTCTACAGTCTGACAGCCTCAGTGTAACCTGTTCTACAGTCTGACAGCCTCAGTGTAACCTGTTCTACAGTCTGACAGCCTCAGTGTAATGTAACCTGTTCTACAGTCTGACAGCCTCAGTGTAATGTAACCTGTTCTACAGTCTGACAGCCTCAGTGTAACCTGTTCTACAGTCTGACAGCCTCAGTGTAATGTAACCTGTTCTACAGTCTGACAGCCTCAGTGTAATGTAACCTGTTCTACAGTCTGACAGCCTCAGTGTAACCTGTTCTACAGTCTGACAGCCTCAGTGTAATGTAACCTGTTCTACAGTCTGACAGCCTCAGTGTAACCTGTTCTACAGTCTGACAGCCTCAGTGTAACCTGTTCTACAGTCTGACAGCCTCAGTGTAACCTGTTCTACAGTCTGACAGCCTCAGTGTAATGTAACCTGTTCTACAGTCTGACAGCCTCAGTGTAATGTAACCTGTTCTACAGTCTGACAGCCTCAGTGTAACCTGTTCTACAGTCTGACAGCCTCAGTGTAACCTGTTCTACAGTCTGACTCACGGCTCTTTTAACTCAATGAATGGAATGAGTCACTAATACTGAGTCGGATCTTTAGGTTCTTGTGACTCATTCCATTCATTTAGACTCCCTGACCCTGCACTACTCCGAGGACTCGAGTCAGAGCTGTAGTGTGCTGTGCTTGCCTCGCCCCCTCAGCTCTGGTCGGTGATTGGTTGGTGGGCAGGGAGGGGTGGGGCTGGCAGAAGCAGCTCCCACTCTAAGATCATATTACGCTCCTCCCGAGTCCCTCCCTCAGGCTCCTGCTCCAGCGTGAGGTGAGCTGAGCGTCTCTGTCAGCATTGCTGTGTGCTGTGACTGAGCCGAGCCGGTTCAAACGGATCGATTGGAGGAGCGCTCTGAAGGATGGCCGGGGTCCGGACAACTGGCGGCCGCGGTCCGTATTTGGACCGCGGTCCGCCAGTTGAGTACCCCTGGTATAGTTCATACACCAGTGGGCTTATGCCTTTTGATCAAAATGTTCACTGATGCCTCTTGTACAGCATGAAGTATGGGGGGCTGTACACTTTAATATTGTGCTGAGAAGTGAGTTTAATTAGATCTAAGCATAGCACTGTGGATGTGCGATCCAGTTCTGTTTCTCTCATTGGTATATAGTTTATACACCATGCCGTACAATATACATTATAATCCATACACCATGCTGTACAATATACAGTATAATCCATACACCATGCTGTACAATATACAGTATAATCCATACACCATGCCGTACAATATACAGTATAATCCATACACCATGCCGTACAATATACAGTATAATCTATACACTATGCCGTACATTATACACAATAACCCCACAGTGTAGGTGTTATACTGTATATTGTACAGCATGGTGTATGAATTATACTGTATATTGTACGGCATGGTGTATGGATTATACTGTATATTGTACGGCATGGTGTATGAATTATACTGTATATTGTACGGCATGGTGTATGGATTATACTGTATATTGTACAGCATGGTGCAGGGCTTATAATGTATACTGTAGTCATCTATAGTGCCATTAGTTTTAGCACGGTAATGTATAGGGCCATCACGCTGCTGTTCCTGGCAAGATTAAATGACACGAAAGATGGGGATGCTATAGGTGATGGCACTGTGGATGAAGGTGCTATAGGTGTTGGCACTGTATATGGGGGTGCTATAGGTGATGGCACTGTAGATGAAAGTGCTATAGGTGATGGCACTGTAGATGAGGGTGCTATACGTGATGGCATTGTAGATGAGGGTGCTATAGGTGATGGCACTGTAGATGAGGGTGCTATAGGTGATGGTACTGTAGATGAGGGTGCTATAGGTGATGGCACTGTAGATGAGGGTGCTATAGGTGATGGCACTGTAGGTGAGGGTGCTATAGGTGATGGTACTGTAGATGAGGGTGCTATATGTGATGGCACTGTAGATGAGGGTGCTATAGGTGATGGCACTGTAGATGAGGGTCCTATAGGTGATGGCACTGTAGATGTACTCCCTTCTCCGTCCCCCAGCACCCCCACCCTCTCCTCTCTTCTCAGCTGAGGACTTTGCCAAATATTTCAAACAAAAGATCGTCAACATCAGGACTGCTGGTACTCAGGACAGGGGTTAGGATAAGAGAAATACCACAAGGCCCCCCCGTTATTCACTTATCCTATAACAAAGGACACGAACACCGTTTAACTTTAAAGAGGACCTTTCACCGATTCTTACCCTATGAACTAAGTATACAGACATGTGGAGCGGCGCCCGGGGATCTCTCTGCACTTACTATTATCCCCGGGCGCCGCTCCGTTCTCCTGCTATGCCCTCCGGTATCTCCGTTCACTAAGTTATGGTCGGCGGAGTCTGCCCTAGCGCTGGCCAATCGCATTGCAGAGCTCACAGCCTGGGAGAAAATAACCTCCCAGGCTGTGTGCTCTGCGCTGCGATTGGCCAGCGCTAGGGCAAACTCCGCCTACCATAACTTAGGGACTGGTATCTCCGCCTACTATAACTTAGTGAGCGGAGATACCGGAGGGCATAACAGGAGAACGGAGCGGCGCCCGGGGATAATAGTAAGTGCAGGGGGATCCCCGGGCGCCGCTCTACATATCTGTATAGTTAGTTCATAGGGTAAGAATCGGTGAAAGGTCCTCTTTAACTTGCTTTACTGGGTGATGATCGGCCACAGCTAACATTATAACGACAAATTAAACTCCTCCTCCAACCACTCCTTCGGTGCGGTGTGCCGACCCCTGGACCCCAGAGGGCACGTGCGCCAAATCTGTTCCCACCATGCTCCTGTTCTCTACATTGCCGCCACGGAGGAGGACCGACTTTATACGGGACTCCGACCACCACCCAGCAAAAAGAAGCCTTGTTCAATGCCATCTTGGAGGCCAGACAAAAATATATCCAAACCGATTTCTGTCAGGTGTACCCCATCCGGTCTCATCAACGCCCTATTGTCACCTTCTAATTGTCGGTGACGAACCGTCACACCACCTCGGGAGCGCACAAAGCGTGAAATACGGGCATTTAAAGTTTTCCGGCACCTCTCCAGTGCCTCACCATCCCGAGCCCCATGCCACACCACTCGGGGAACCACCTCCGACCACACAATGACCAATTCCCTAAAGAAGGCCGGGAACCTTTCCAGATCAGAGCGCATAAGCGCCATTAACTCAGTCAGCCGCAGGGCGCAGAGATCATTTCTGCCTGCATGAATCACCAGTATGACCGGCCCCACAGACCGGAGACCCAAATCAACCACCTCAGGTAACAGCTGTGACCATCGAAAGGCCCCATATACCCTTCCAAAAAACCTCTACTTCCCTGAATCCAAGGCTCCGACCTCCAGGCCTGTGTTCCGGCCTCTGCGCCGCCCAAAATATGTAAGAGTGGCCCAACAGCCACACCACCGGACGAACAGCCCCTGAAAGAGAAAAAACAATGAAACATAGATCTGCCATGAATACCTTAATCACAATTTTTTTTTTTTTTTTTTGTGTGTCAATAATGCCATGGTCGCAAACATAATAACTCAAACAAGCAGATCAGGACGAATATATCGCGCAAAGCAGGCCGACCGCCACCTGCCAATGCGCATCACCTTCGATTCCGGAAAAACCCGCTCTAGTCGCCTTTGTGGCCGCGCCTGTATGAAAAGAGTGAGTGCCAAATTCACCAGGCTTTACCCCCGAATGCCGCAGGCAATTGCGCAGGACCGAAGAAAACAGAAATTTCGTAAACGGGAACCCATCAGCATGCGCGAAAAAATTTACGCCACCCATCCTAATCGACTTGTATTCAGACACCAACCGAACCGTGCAGGCTACTCCCGGTACTGGCAATATCGGTAACCAAACCCCATTCCCCAACTGATCCGTCTTTGACCTTCTAATACGGACTCTGAGAGCATCATTACCCAGCACGACATCCATTTCCAACAAGCCACCCGGTCTAGTGCCTGAAGGCGCCACGAGTTCCCCCACCCTTAGAGCCGCAAAAAAGGCGAGACTGAAACTATCCGCCACCATAGAACACTCAAAGGCTGATGAACAAACCTCCCCACAACACTCAATCAATTTGCATAGCAATGTAAAAGAAATAGGCCGTCTACTATCCCTCACTACATACTCCCTCTGCCATCCCTTCATGTCCTGCCTCACCACAAAGTTTTTTGTCACATCCACCCATCCACACAACTTAAAGTAGAACACCACCCCCGCCAAACGCCGCCACGCCACCGGGGCAGAGACACCCATGGTCCTCATCCCTAACAGCCATTCAATAGTAACCTCTAAACGAAGATCATCCCTCCTAGCGACATCTCTTACACCTCTCACAACCAACCAGTCTGCCCAGGCCTTACCATGTGCCTGCCACGTCGCCGGTGACACCGACGCACTCACAAGGGACATCAACTGCTGGCCACTAGCTGCCACAGGTACTGTGGGCAGTCCATTCCATCCACCTCCGCCTCCGGAAGAAGCTCCCGAAACACCTGCCAATTGAAGCGAGAAAGAGCGTCAGCGATCCGGTTGTCAACCCCAGGAACATGCCTGACCCTAAAATAAATGTTACACTCCAGGCAACGGAGGACCAAGTGCCGTAGCAACGCTAACACCGGGAGGGATGATGATGACAAACAATTAATACATTGAACAGTCCCCAAATTATCAGACCAAAAACAAACATGCCGATTAGCCAAACGCTCCCCCCAGATCTCCACCGCCACCACTATAGGGAACAGCTCCAGCAGAGTAAGGTTCCGAACGAGCCCCGAGACACGCCAATCCTCCGGCCAGGAAGATTTGCACCACTCCGTGCCTAGTATTGTGCCAAAACCACATGAGCCAGCCGCATCAGACCACAACGCCAGCTCCGAGTTTGAAACCTCTGCAGCAATAAAGCAAGTGTGACCATTATAGGAACCTAAAAAGGAACGCCATACCCTCAAGTCAGATTTCAGCGATTTCGTAAGTCGAATACGATGCCGAGGGGACCGGACTCCGCGCGTAGCCAAAGATAGGCGCCGCGAAAAAACCCGTCCCATGGGCATGACTTGGCACGCAAAGCAAAGTAAACCCAAGAGAGACTGGAGTTGCCGTAAGGAAACCTTCCTTACCACCAAAAAAACATCAATCAATCCCATGAGATTAATCAATTTGTCCGAAGGGAGACGAAAGACCATAGCGACCGTATCAATCTCAATTCCTAAAAAGGATAGACAGGTCACCGGACCCTCCATTTTTTCGGCCGAGATAGGGATTCCAAAACGCGCCATTAACTCCAGAAAGGTAGACAGCGGGAACCGGCGGCCGTCCCCTTCCCGCGGAGCCACGAAAAGGAAGTCGTCAAGATAATGAATCACTGACGACAACCCAGACTTAACACGCATAACCCATTCCAAAAATGAGCTGAACATCTCGAAATAATGGCATGAAATAGAGCACCCCATGGGCAAGGACATGTCGTGTTTCCTCATGGAGGATAGCATCGTTAACGGACGAACCCCGGGGATGAGATAAATGATGTATGAGGCGGAATTTTCCTGACTCTTTTTTAGGAACCACACCCCACGGCGAAACCCTCAAATTAGGGAAAGGGGGGGCTACAAAAGGGCCGGCAATCCTTCCCGCTGACACCTCCTTCCGCAACTTAGCCTCTAGTACTTCCGGGTTTTCCCTGACCGACTTAAGATTATCAGAATAAACCGGGGACCTATTAAGAACAAACGGTATGAAAAAACCCTCAGAAAAACCGTTACGCAAAGTGAAAGCTGCCTCCTTATTGGGATACCTGTCTAGCCACGGCGCCATCTCTATAACGCTGACTGGCGTCCTTCTGCTCGAAGGTGGAGGGGGTTTTACCGGGCTTAACCTGGGACCTGGTACATCGACCCGCTGTGTGAGGGCCCCCACATGACGAGCATTCGTGCTTGTATTTGCACAAACCGGCAAACTTGCAGAAACCTTCATTAAACAACCAGCACGCGCCTGGTCGTCGAACGGCCACTGGTCCCTGGGCTGTGGAGGCCCCGGTCCCAGCGGCTGCCCCTTGAAAGGAAGGGGGTCATTGTGACACCATCAGGCGAAGCCATACATCCGTGGCCTTCACCCCCCATCCCAGCGTCGGCTGAAGCGCCAAACGTCTCCTAAACTCCTCATCATACCTCCACCACGCACTGCCCCCGTGAGCCTTATACGCACTATAGATAGTGATAAGTGTATGAACAATTCAGAACAGCGCTTGGGGTGCCGCTGACCCATAACCCAACCCAGAACCGGGAATGCTTGTAGCCAATTGTTCATAGTCTTTGACACCTTAACCCTCCTGTCATACGGCTTATCTAAAAAACGCTTCTCTTTATCTACCATATGTTGGTCCACCGATATCAGAGACCAAATGTCCACATATTGGTTGGACCAAATTTTCTCTCGTACCGCCTCATCTAAATGAGAACCTAAGGGGCTAACCCCGCAGAAAAAGGAATCCTTATGCACACTCGCCTCCCAGAGGACGATGAGGCCTCCTGTGGATCAGACCCCAGTTTTGGCGCTGTAGACGCAGGAAACCGCTGGGGGCAACAAGGACGGCAATTTGTCCAATAAGGATTTCAGCAACACTTCCAGACCTGCACTGGATCCACCCGCCCCCCAGGCCCCCTTATATTGGTACTCACCAGATGAAGAAGGCATCGGCGCCGCCATTGCAGGTACAGGCACGACATCCCTGTGAACCGCCAAAGTAGCCAGGCTAGAGGCCCTGGACCCATCAACCGGAACCGGTCTGCCCCGTCTGGAACGACGGGGAGTGCCACCGAGAGGATCTGGACCGCCGACTGTACCTAGACGACCGTAAACCCCGCCGCGAACGGCGGCTACGGCGATCACGCCGGCCCCTACTCCTGCCGTCCACTGCCGAGGAGGGGGACAATGACAACTCCCTGCACTTGCGTGATGGGACGGGGACGGGGCCGCAAGTGGCTGAGAGGGTTGTGAGGGAGGGGCCAATTGAGAGGGGCCAGAAGCGGGTATACCCGCAGCAGGAGTCACCTGCAGTGGCTGAACTGCTTGAGCCAGCCCCAACCCCACAGAAGGCGGGGGCAACATGTCTCCCTGCAGAGGTGGAAGAGGGGGGGTGCCTGCTGAGAATCCGGAGGGGTTAATGGGAGGTCCTCCGCTACCCCCACACTATTGACAGACCCCATGTTACACGCTCCCGCCGCCTGCCACGCTGAGGTACACAGTGGCTGAAGCAGAGGGAGCGGAGGAAGCGGAAGGGGCGGGGCCAACTCCCGGCACTACCGGAGCCGGAGCAGAGCCCGGAGAGGAAGGAGGCGAGTGCCCCAGATGTGCAGGAGGGCGATGAGTCCTCCCCAAACGCCGCTCGGCCGGCATGACAAAGGGGTTGGGTGAGAGTGGGGCAGTCACTTGCGGTGTCCCCACCGCATCAGGCATCACGGGCGCAGCAGGGATGGAGGAAGAGGGAGCGCTCAGGCTGCCCAAGAACGAACGCAGCCAGCCCTCCCCTTCCTCACTAAACCTTGCCAGGAGCGCATCGCGGAGGTGAGCGTCTCCTGCGGCCATAGCTCTTTGGGGACAGGCAGCCAGCAGAACCTACCAGCTTGCCCTCACCGTACAGAGGAAGAGGCAAGAGCCGAGGGGGGAGTATATATCACCTTGTCATTGCCTCCTCCCCTTCCTGCTCCATAGCCCCACCACCGCACATTTAACCCTTCCACCCCCCCCGCTCCCAACTCCCTTAACCCCTCATCGCCCAAACAGGCACAGATTGCAGGTCTAAGGCAGAGAAGAGAAGAAACGGGGGAAGGGGCCACTCTCATAACCTGGGAAGGGGATGGGGGCACCATCAGTCCCTCATCACCCTCCCTAAACCGTCGGGTGCTCTCCAAGAAAGCTTCACTACACAGTCCCCACAGACCCTCTACACAACTGCTCGGTCCTCTTCTCCCAAAACCCGCTTCTCCACCATTACAGAAGAAAAACTTTCCACTCTGCTCTCCAAATCTCATCTGACCACCTGTGCACTTGACCCAATCCCATGCCACCTCATCCCTAACCACACCACAGTGTTTATCCCAGCCCAAACTCATCTCTTCAACCTATCACTAACTTCTGGTGTCTTCCCCTCTGCTTTTAAACATTCTACCATTACACCCATCCTCAAAAAGCCTTCACTTGACCCATCTTCTTTGTCCAGTTATCACCCCATATCACTTCTTCCGTATGCCTCAAAGCTACTTGAACAACATCTCCATTCTGAACTGTCCTCTCACCTCTCCTCCTGCTCCCTCTTTGACCGCCTACAATCTGGCTTCCGACCCTACCACTCGACTGAGACTGCCCTTACCAAAGTCACCAATGACCTACTAACAGCCAAAACCAAGAAACAATACTCTGTCCTCCTTCTCCTTAACCTGTCCTCTGCCTTCAACACTGTTGACCACTCCCTTTTGTTGCAAACTCTCTCATCTCTTGGCATCACTGACCTGGCCCTCTCCTGGATCACATCATACCTCACAGACCGGACGTTTAGCGTCTCCCACTCCCGCACCACCTCCTCGTCTCTTTCTCTCTCTGTTGGTGTCCCGCAAGGCTCTGTCCTAGGACCCCTGCTCTTCTCTATCTACACTTTTGGCCTGGGACAGCTCATAGAGTCCCATGGCTTTCAGTATCACTCCTATGCTGACGACACACAAATCTACCTCTCTGGTCTAGACATCACGACCTTACTATCAAGAATCCCACAATGTCTATCTGCTATATCATCCTTCTTCTCCTTTCGCTTTCTAAAACTTAACATGGATAAAACAGAATTCATCATCTTTCCCCCATCTTGCTCACCCTCCCCAACAGACCTTTCTATCACGATCAATGGCTGCACACTCTCTCCTGTCAACCAAGTCTGCTGCCTTGGAGTGACGTTGGATTCTGCCCTTTCCTTCCGACCGCACATCCAAGCCCTTTCCACCATATGCTGCCTCCAACTCAAAAACATCTCCCGCATCCGCGCTTTCCTTAACTTTGAATCTGCGAAAATGTTTGTAAATGCCCTCATCATCTCCCGCCTATACTACTGCAACATTCTCCTCTGTGGCCTTCCATCTAGCATGCTCGCACCCCTCCAATCTATCCTCAACTCTGCTGCCCGACTAATCTACCTCTCACCCTGTTACTCCTCTGCCTCTCCGCTCTGCCAATCCCTTCACTGGCTCCCCATTGCCCAGCGAATTCACTTCAAAGTACTAACAAATATATACAAGGCCGTCCATAACCTGTCCCCTCCCTACATCTCTGAGCTACTTTCCCGATACATGCCCACACGCACTCTCTGGTCCTCACAATACCTCTTTCTCTCCTCTCCTCTTAACGCCTCTTCCCACAATCTGTTGTGCCTTTTCATAGGTAAATGCATTGATATTCATTCTAGTCAAGATGGATGTTCATTGCCTTTAAGAGCCATGCTCGACTATATTTATAATTTTGTATGTCTTGAGTAGGCCAAAGTAAGGTCGTACAAAGGTTTCTACTTTTTAGTGTTATTCTTCTCATGAATGTACCAGTCTGAGAAGAATCCTCCTTGTCTACTTATAAATTTATGACGGGAGATAAAGATAAGCTCTATGCAACTGGTAATAATTACCTATACAATTAGGCATTTATTAATGAAGCAAAATATATAATATTCATGTATTCATTTAATGAGCCTTAGTTAGTCCTTAGCATAAGACAATCAGTAGGACATAGATATAAATATATATATACAGTACAGACCAAAAGTTTGGACACACCTTCTCATTCAAAGAGTTTTCTTTATTTTCATGACTATGAAAATTGTAGATTCCCACTGAAGGCATCAAAACTATGAATTAACACATGTGGAATTATATACATAACAAACAAGTGTGAAACAACTGAAAATATGTCATATTCTAGGTTCTTCAAAGTAGCCACCTTTTGCTTTGATTACTGCTTTGCACACTCTTGGCATTCTCTTGATGAGCTTCAAGAGGTAGTCCCCTGAAATGGTTTTCACTTCACAGGTGTGCCCTGTCAGGTTTAATTAGTGGGATGTATTGCCTTATAAATGGGGTTGGGACCATCAGTTGCGTTGAGGAGAAGTCAGGTGGATACACAGCTGATAGTCCTACTGAATAGACTGTTAGAATTTGTATTATGGCAAGAAAAAAGCAGCTAAGTAAAGAAAAACTAGAGGCCATCATTACTTTAAGAAATGAAGGTCAGTCAGTCAGCCGAAAAATTGTGAAAACTTTGAAAGTAAGGGCTATTTGACCATGAAGGAGATTTGACCTGGCCTCCACAGTCACCGGACCTGAACCCAATCGAGATGGTTTGGGGTGAGCTGGACTGCAGAGTGAAGGCAAAAGGGCCAACAAGTGCTAAACATCTCTGGGAACTCCTTCAAGACTGTTGGAAGACCATTTTAGGGGACTACCTCTTGAAGCTCATCAAGAGAATGCCAAGAGTGTGCAAAGCAGTAATCAAAGCAAAAGGTGGCTACTTTGAAGAACCTAGAATATGACATATTTTCAGTTGTTTCACAGTTGTTTGTTATGTATATAATTCCACATGAGTTAATTCATAGTTTTGATGCCTTCATAGTCATGAAAATAAAGAAAACTCTTTGAATGAGAAGGTGTGTCCAAACTTTTGGTCTGTACTGTATATATATATATATATATATATATATATATATATATATATATATATATTACTTTATATTATATTGTTATATGTTATGAAGACATGTATCCTGTATATTATATACACTCACCTAAAGAATTATTAGGAACACCATACTAATACGGTGTTGGACCCCCTTTTGCCTTCAGAACTGCGTTAATTCTACGTGGCATTGATTCAACAAGGTGCTGATAGCATTCTTTAGAAATGTTGGCCCATATTGATAGGATAGCATCTTGCAGTTGATGGAGATTTGAGGGATGCACATCCAGGGCACGAAGCTCTCGTTTCACCACATCCCAAAGATGCTCTATTGGGTTGAGATCTGGTGACTGTGGGGGCCATTTTAGTACAGTGAACTCATTGTCATGTTCAAGAAACCAATTTGAAATGATTCGAGCTTTGTAACATGGTGCATTATCCTGCTGGAAGTAGCCATCAGAGGATGGATACATGTTCTCATTCTGTTTACGCCAAATTCGGACTCTACCATTTGAATGTGTCAACAGAAATCGAGACTCATCAGACCAGGCAACATTTTTCCAGTCTTCAACAGTCCAATTTTGGTGAGCTCGTGCAAATTGTAGCCTCTTTTTCCTATTTGTAGTGGAGATAAGTGGCACCCGGTGGGGTCTTCTGATGTTGTAGCCCATCTGCCTCAAGGTTGTGCGTGTTGTGGCTTCACAAATGCTTTGCTGCATACCTCGGTTGTAACGAGTGGTTATTTCAGTCAACGTTGCTCTTCTATCAGCTTGAATCAGTCGGCCCATTCTCCTCTGACCTCTAGCATCCACAAGGCATTTTTGCCCACAGGACTGCCGCATACTGTATGTTTTTCCCTTTTCACGTCATTCTTTGTAAACCCTAGAAATGGTTGTGCGTGAAAATCCCAGTAACTGAGCAGATTGTGAAATACTCAGACCGGCCCATCTGGCACCAACAACCATGCCACGCTCAAAATTGCTTAAATCACCTTTCTTTCCCATTCTGACATTCAGTTTGGAGTTCAGGAGATTGTCTGACCAGGACCACCCCCCTAAATGCATTGAAGCAACTGCCATGTGATTGGTTGACTAGATAATTACATTAATGAGAAATAAAACAGGTGTTCCTAATAATTCTTTAGGTAAGTGTATATTTCTCATTAGGAGAATATTCGTCTCTAAAAGAGTGTCTGTGAAGATGTGTGTTTTGTAACAATTATTCACATCTTTGGTATAACAGGAGGTACTGATATCTCTGTGAGAAAACAAGGCCATTCATACTATCATGATCCATAAATCAACAGTGTGAGAAACATTCAGAGAGACGCCTAGAGGTCTGTCTCTAATTGCTACAAGTGTCAGAATTAATCCCTATAGCTTTGAATTAAAGCTTCTAAGGTCAAATGTATAGAATACGTTTTATTCAGACTTACATAAGTTAACCCTTTATACTATGATGCAAATAGCTTACACAGCAGTGCCACCTAGGTATCAGTAGGTGACATTACAACAGTAGCAAAAGTGCATTCTGGGTAAGGTTATGATGTCACATTTTTTATCAATGGTCACGCCCATCCGACAATGATTGGAAAGTTCCAAACTAGGAAGGTGTATCTAACTGATACGTTTGTGATCATAAACCATACACAGAAGGTAGAAGAGAAGGAGAAAAAAAAGAAAGGGGGAGAAAGAGAAAACAAGTTGAGCTCTCTAGAGGGGTCTATCAAGATGAAAGCCATGGTGAGATGTGCTATGATGGACCACCCAGCTTTCCTAGGAGCAGAAGTGAGATTCCTACTAGGACTTGGTAAGAGACACAGAAAATTATATTTCATTTTATTAAGACTAATTTGATAGTGTGGGTGAAATTATACCATCTAGATTGGCGAATAAATAAATTAAATAATTAATTGATCATCTCCATATTGAGATGTAGTCTTAGGATATTGTGAGACTCTACCTGCAGAAGAATCTAGACTCACAATTTAGCAAAGCATTAAATTATTGCTTATATATACAGTACAGACCAAAAGTTTGGACACACCTTCTCATTCAAAGAGTTTTCTTTATTTTCATGACTATGAAAATTGTAGATTCACACTGAAGGCATCAAAACTATGAATTAACACATGTGGAATTATATACATAACAAACAAGTGTGAAACAACTGAAAATATGTCATAGTCTAGGTTCTTCAAAGTAGCCACCTTTTGCTTTGATTACTGCTTTGCACACTCTTGGCATTCTCTTGATGAGCTTCAAGAGGTAGTCCCCTGAAATGGTTTTCACTTCACAGGTGTGCCCTGTCAGGTTTAATAAGTGGGATTTCTTGCCTTATAAATGGGGTTGGGACCATCAGTGGCGTTGAGGAGAAGTCAGGTGGATACACAGCTGATAGTCCTACTGAATAGACTGTTAGAATTTGTATTATGGCAAGAAAAAAGCAGCTAAGTAAAGAAAAACTAGTGGCCATCATTACTTTAAGAAATGAAGGTCAGTCAGTCAGCCGAAAACTTGGGAAAACTTTGAAAGTAAGGGCTATTTGACCATGAAGGAGAATGATGGGGTGCTGCGCCAGATGACCTGGCCTCCACAGTCACCGGACCTGAACCCAATCGAGATGGTTTGGGGTGAGCTGGATCGCAGAGTGAAGGCAAAAGGGCCAACAAGTGCTAAGCATCTCTGGGAACTCCTTCAAGACTGTTGGAAGACCATTTCAGGGGACTACCTCTTGAAGCTCATCAAGAGAATGCCAAGAGTATGCAAAGCAGTAACCAAAGCAAAAGGTGGCTACTTTGAAGAACCTAGAATATGACATATTTTCAGTTGTTTCACACTTGTTTGTTATGTATATAATTCCACATGTGTTAATTCATAGTTTTGATGCCTTCGTAGTCATGAAAATAAAGAAAACTCTTTGAATGAGAAGGTGTGTCCAAACTTTTGGTCTGTACTGTATATATACACTCACCTAAAGAATTATTAGGAACACCTGTTCTATTTCTCATTAATGCAATTATCTAGTCAACCAATCACATGGCAGTTGCTTCAATGCATTTAGGGGGGTGGTCCTGGTCAAGAAAATCTCCTGAACTCCAAACTGAATGTGAGAGTGGGAAAGAAAGGTGATTTAAGCAATTTTGAGCGTGGCATGGTTGTTGGTGCCAGGCGGGCCGGTCTGAGTATTTCACAATCTGCTCAGTTACTGGGATTTTCACGCACAACCATTTCTAGGGTTTACAAAGAATGGTGTGAAAAGGGAAAAACATCCAGTATGCGGCAGTCCTGTGGGCAAAAATGCCTTGTGGATGCTAGAGGTCAGAGGAGAATGGGCCCACTGATTCAAGCTGATAGAAGAGCAACGTTGACTGAAAAAACCTCTTGTTACAACCGAGGTATGCAGCAAAGCATTTGTGAAGCCACAACACGCACAACCACTCATCTCCACTACAAATAGGAAAAAGAGGCTACAATTTGCACGAGCTCACCAAAATTGGACTGTTGAAGACTGGAAAAATGTTGCCTGGTCTGATGAGTCTCGATTTCTGTTGACACATTCAAATGGTAGAGTCCGAATTTGGCGTAAACAGAATGAGAACATGTATCCATCCTCTGATGGCTACTTCAAGCAGGATAATGCACCATGTCACAAAGCTCGAATCATTTCAAATTGGTTTCTTGAACATGACAATGAGTTCACTGTACTAAAAAGGCCCCCACAGTCACCAGATCTCAACCCAATAGAGCATCTTTGGGATGTGGTGGAACGGGAGCTTCGTGCCCTGGATGTGCATCCCTCAAATCTCCATCAACTGCAAGATGCTATCCTATCAATATGGGCCAACATTTCTAAAGAATGCTATCAGCACCTTGTTGAATCAATGCCACGTAGAATTAAGGCAGTTCTGAAGGCAAAAGGGGGTCCAACACCGTATTAGTATGGTGTTCCTAATAATTCTTTAGGTGAGTGTGTATATATATATATATATATATATATTTATTGATAGAACATTCTTCGCCAAGCTAAGTGATGGATTCCCACAGGAAAGACTTATTTCAAGTCCTTCCCATTTGAGATATGGTCTAGCAAGATCCTAGATCCCTGTTATTTGTCTTAATAGTCTTACCAAAGTCATATATGTGAAAATAGTCCAGGATGGGGCGGAAGGATACAGTTATCTCTTCTAAGTTATATCCTTGGATGGATTTGCCTATCTTGAAGTCATGTGATGTGTAGTTGGTTAGAGGGGGGTGGAATGTATTTAGCATTCTATAATGATGTCTAGGATTAGACATGCCCATCCTGATATCATGAGGTTTTCTCTGAACAGAAGTAATGTAACTATGTTCATATTTTGATATCCTAACCTAATAATAGCTTGGTTATAATGTGACAAGGCATTTCCACTCACATGTATTGTTAAGCTTGTAATGCTTTATATTAACGCTATATATATTCATTTGCATGTATCATTGTGTTTATTTACTTATGTATGTATATAACCTTGTAACCAATAAATCTGTGTATTACTGTATAATGCAGAACTACATTTTATCATTAACGTCATCTCACGTCAAAAAGAACTTATTTATCTGAGGAAATAGTCGGACTCAGATGTGAATTGTATCAATTAGGTTGTCTACAATTCACCAGGTCATGATTTTAAGAATTTATGACAAATTTAATAAACAAATTTTTTTTTATGGTTAATTATTGTTATGACCATAATTAATAATTCTTAATTGAATTATTACCCCCCCCTCCCCCGACAAATCGACTCCAAGATTTCTCCCGTGCATCCCCATACTCTGGAACTCGCTACCCCAACATATCAGACTCTCACCTACAGTGGAATCCTTCAAAAGAAACCTGAAAACCCACCTCTTCAGACAAGCCTACAACCAGTGACCCTGCGGTCGTGTGCATGAGGCCTTACTTTGCATAAACGTTTCTCCAAACAGTTTACAGACTTTATCTTGGTTCCAACAGGCTTTAGCATTACCTCTTGCAGGCGAACAATCTCAACTCTGCTACATCGGTTTCTTTTTGGCTCTGCTGTACTAACAGACTTAAATGGAATCTCTGCTTCTGCAGGATGCTGCAACTTCTCTCTGTAGTCTGACTCTGGATTATGCCAGGGAATAGGTTAGAATCCTGGCAGCTCCAACATGGAGTCTCAACCAGAACACACCAGAACTCCCTACCTCCTTCTGGTAGCAAACAGGACTGGCCCACTTCTGACCAAGAAAGAAGGGAAGAATGGAATAGTGAATTCCATTCTCTCCAAGTGTAGCTATGCCATAGTTGCTTCCACCTGCTGGTGAACCAGGCACATTACATGAACAATTACATAACATTATTATAAATGCGCAGTGTCTAGGGACCTGGAAATAAATGCATAAGATAACATTATATTAGCATTCACAGATGGAAGCAGGGGGCGTAGGAGTGGTAATGCCACTCGGGGGCGTTACACTAGTCTACCAGTGAATTTCCTGCTGATAAACTCACTTTAAAGGGGTTGTCCATCATTAAAAATAAAATCAGCTTTTTTTTTGTCCTCAGAAACAGCACCACTCTGGGCTGTTTCTGGTATTGTAGCCCAACATTTGCCTAGGAAATATCCGTTGGAAAAATATGGCGCTATTTCTGAAAAAGATCCGTTTTTTAAAAAAATTATTCCTGGACACCCCCTTTAAGTGTTAAAGGGACCTTCAATAGATAGCTATGATGTGACAAACTTAAGAACGAGCTCAGAACCCAACGCCTGCAGAGTGGCATCTTCCCACCATCAAGTGCGTAGCACTATTAAATATCTAGAAGCTTCTGCTTCTTGATAAGCAGCCGGTTCAGTAATCGTCCTGTATAACTTCTGCTTGTTAACCTTTCAGGTCAACTAGTTTGAACATACGTTAAATGAAATCCCTGGTGCCAGGATTTATAATACCGCCTGCTGAATGTTAAATTGGACAATTTACATAAGCAGGACATTAACCTTCTGAGCAGTAAGTAGCATTTTAGCACTTAGCCGCTGGGGACAATAAGGGGACGTGTTCTATATATTTGTGATTAGCCTGCCTGGAATTTCTCATGATGACCAATTGGCTTACCAGGTTTAGCGGCATAATTAAATGAATGGACTCGACGTAAGTAAATTATCAGCTGCCGCGTACAGTATATCATTACGGCTCTGGAAGATATGCATAATTTAGTCTCACATTTGCTAATTTGTCAGTGTTGAATGAGCGAGGAGACAATTCCATTTGTTGGGTTATTTGATTAAGAGCTGGGGGTGATTAAACTCAGACTGGCCAACAGGCGCTTTGGAAGGTCTTGGTCTTGCACAAGAGAGGGACAGGGTGGAGGGAGCGGACATATGTATAAAAACAAAAGTAGAGATAAAATAGTCATGGCCTTTGTGTCATCACCCTTACAGCGCGAAGAGCGCAGCATGCACTGCACCATTCTGGCCACCAAACTGATGAAGACCTCAACAGAACCTCGAAGGTTTTCATTATAAGTCAATGGGGTCAGTCAGGAGACACTTGGAAATAATGGTGAAGTCAATGGAACCTTGGACGTTCCCTTTATTAATCAATGGGGTCAGTCGGGAGCTACTTGGAAATTATGCTGAATTCAATGGAACCTTGAAAGATCCCATTATAAGTCAATCGTGTTGGTGAGAGCCATTTGGAAATAATGGTGAAGTCAATGGAGTAAGTGAGGAGCCACTTGGTAATAAGGATGAAGGCAATGGAACCTTGAATGTTCCCATTATAATTCAATTGGATTAGTTGGAAGACACTTGGAAATAATGGCGACACCCATGGAACCTTGAAGGGTCCCATTATAAGTCAATCCTGTTGGTGAGAGACATTTGGAAATAATGGTAAAGTCAATGAAACCTCGAACGTTCCCATTATAAATCAATGTGGTCAGTCAGAAGCCACTTGGAAATGTTAATGTCACTGTATTTCATGCATTATATTCATGTATTATATGTCCTGTAGGCTGTTTATGGAGAGAGAGTGGGAGGTCTCTAGTGGCTAGGCATGGCAGGTACCACCCTTTCATCTCAACGAGGAAATAGAAGTCAGTCTAGTGTTGGCTGTCGATAAGTGCACAGCTTAAAAAGCAGTTAGGATCAGAGTCTGGCAGGGAGATTCAACTCCCCTGAGGATTATAAAAGTTAAAGTGACAGCATTTGTGCCAGCTTTTGAAGGAAAGAGATATTTGACCTTCCAGAACATTTAGCGACCACAAAGGAGGATTGCAGAGCAGTTGTCAGAGGAAGGTAAATGCAATTACATGGTGGTTACAGACTTCTCTGCATGTGGTGGGAGCAAAAAAGCCTTAGGCTGCCCATCATGCCCAAAGGCCAGAAAGGGCCCGACTTTATTCCGCCAAAGAACCTACAGAGGTAGCATATAGCCAGAGTGAGAGAAATAAAACGCACCCCTTGGTCTACTTGGAAAGATTGTGCAGACTATTGGAAAGAACCTTGATCCTCCATATACAGCCTTGGGGAATTGCATATGTCAGTTGTAAATGTTACAGTGCCTGTGTGAATCACTGATGAACTGCTTCAGTAAAGTACAGTGGATTTGTTACTTGAAACCTGGCTTCATCGTTGACCCAAGTTTTAGGGAACTCTGCCTTACACTTCACGGCAATCACAAACACCCAGGACACCCCCATCTAGCATCAGGCAGGAGAACCCCAACATCAGGGAGTGCCCCGAAGGGAGGAACAATTGCACCTTTCCTATCTCTACACGGCCCAGGAAGTGTCAGAACCGTGAATACTACGACTCCCATCTGCCCACACTCACACACGCCCCTGTGCCATGCTGCAAGTGTCCTCAGGAATAGGTGCCGATGAGATTGTGGAGAATAAAGTTTGCCCAGAGAATTGAAAGAAGAGACTGGTGTTCGTGAATAATATAGCTGTTCTCTGATGTGTCAGAAGTGCTCTCTTCAGGCAGGACGTGCATAATTCAGCCACAAAATAGAAAATACCATAGCGCTCAATGGAAGCTTGGATCAATAGGTTTGCTATATTTTGCACACAATTCAGGGAGGTCTAGAATATTACCAATGATAATAATATGTAGACTATGGTCCAGTATTTTCATCACTCTAGCCACAAGACTCATGTTCCTGAGGAAGGCAACTGCTGTTGGAATCGCAGCGGGGCCCGTTGCATTCACTCTTACACCGGGCCCCGCCGCTCACAGAAGTCTTCATATCTAAACTGTAATCATCCTTAACCTCTTGGTAACGTTACACACTAAAAAATAGCACTAAACACATGCATGTATAAACATGAAAAAGTCTTTATTGGATATACATTACTTATAACATGTATAAAAACAGCAGCAAGGAAGGGGAAACCTTCAGTGAGGGACAAAAACAACCCTAGAGGGGGCTGAGGGGTCAGCACACAAGGGTATATGGATTGCAGAAAAAGCCACACATAGAAAAGCTGATAAGGTAAAAGAAGCCACCAGACATATGAATCCGAAAATAAGGCATAGCAGCGGGCCTGTGTGTGGAAATGTAACACCTGGCTTCTTCTCCGGAATATTTTTTCTTATTTTCCTCCTCAAAAACCTAGGTGCGTCTTATGGGCAGGTGCATCTTATAGGTAAATAGTTTCTCCATTCAATGACATAAAAGAGAACACATTTTTAATTGAAGCACTGCTGTGTGTAGATATGGCTGTTATATACTTGCTATGCCCCCCCCCCCTGCTGGTTCATACTTGTTATGGCACCACCTGGTGTTCTTTTGAATCCTTCTCAGAACACCCATCTCATGTGTCCATTGCTGGTGGTCACACATGCTCATTAGCTCAGTCCCACCTCCTGGATCCTCTTGTTAGGGTGCTTTGTGGTGTTTTCACTTATAACGTCCACTAGTGTTGATCGAACACCAAAGTGCTTGGGTGCTCGGGCCGAAAACCTCAGGATGCTCGGGTGCTCTACTGAGCACCCGAGCACAATGGAAGTCAATGGGACAACCCGAGCATTAAACCAGGCACCCCCTGCTCTGAAGAGGGGAGGGTGTCTGGTTCATAGAAAAAGGTCAGAAATTGGTGGAAACAACACCGAAACTGTTCGGGAACAACATGGGGAGGATGTCTGGATGCATATTGGACCCCCCGGTCGCTGCTGTGAACGATGTTGTCTGAGTAGTACGCCACTTTTACAGACTGACAATAATACGCACAGAACCGAAGATAAAATCGATTTTAGAGGAAAAATTGTTAGGAAACAACCTGTATATCACATAATAGAGGGCCTCATTCACATTGTGGTACAATTGTTCAGGTAGTGGGACTCCTACACTCATAAAGCCTATGCACTAAGTGAAAGGGCTGCCAAAAATTACAAGGGTACCGGCACTCCAATACACCCTTTATTACACATAAAGGAGGGCATCATACACCCTTGAAAAATTATGATTGATGGCCTGCTGGTGAGCTGACCCTCTCAAAAATTATATGTGAGGACCTGCAGGTGAGCTGACCCTGTAAAAGATTTTAGGTGCGGGTCTGCAGGTGAGCTGACCCTGTAAAGGATTGTAGGTGAAGGCCTGCTGGTGAGCTGACCCTCTAAAAAATTATATGCAAGGGCCTGCAGGTGAGCAATATTTGAAGCAAGTCACCATCTGTGTAGACTATCTGGTAAGAAGCGTTTGCCTTTCCATGTTAGTTTACCTCCTTTTTCTCCCTCCATCTTTAGGCAATATATCTTTATGGTAGGGACCACTGGTGACACTTGCTCAATGGTAGTGGTGTCTATGAATAGGACTGTGGGCTTTCAATTTTAGATATTAGATTAAAAGTTATATTTTACTACTGCCCGTTTTATAAAATTTTCTCTGCACATTGCGGTAGTCTGCTCGGACCATATAGGCCAATAAAGCAGAACAGCTTTAGGCTGCTTTTTGATTGAGTTCATGAGCTGACCCTGTAAAATATTTTAGGTGCGGGCCTGCTGGTGAGCTGACCCTCTAAAAATTTTTATGAGAGGGCCTGCAGCTGAGCTGACCCTCAAAAAAATTATATGCGAGGGCCTGCAGGTGAGCTGATCCTGTAAAAGATTGTAGGTGAGGGCCTGCTGGTGAGCTGACCCTCTAAAAATTTATATGCGAGGGCCTGCAGCTGAGCTGACCCTGTAAAAGATTTTAGGTGTGGGCCTGCTTGTGAGCTGACCCTGTAAAATATTATATGCGAGGGCCTGCAGGTGAGATGACCCTGTAAAAGATTGTAGGTGAGGGCCTGCTGGTGAGCTGACCCTCTAAAAATGTATATGCGAGGGCCTGCTGGTGAGCTGACCCTGTAAAAGATTTTAGGTGCGGGACTGCTGGTGAGCTGACCCTGTAAAACATTATATGCAAGGGCCTGCAGGTGAGATGACCCTGTAAAAGATTGTAGGTGAGGGCCTGCTGGTGAGCTGACCCTCTAAAAATGTATATGCGAGGGCCTGCTGGTGAGCTGACCCTGTAAAAGATTTTAGGTGCGGGACTGCTGGTGAGCTGACCCTGTAAAACATTATATGCAAGGGCCTGCAGGTGAGCTGACCCTGTAAAAGATTTTAGGTGTGGGCCTGCTTGTGAGCTGACCCTGTAAAAAATTGTAGGTGAGGGCCTGCTGGTGAGCTGACCCTCTAAAAAATTATATGTGAGGGCCTGCAGGTGAGCTGACCCTGTAAAATATTGTAGGTGAGGGCCTGCTGGTGAGCTGACCCTCTAAAAAATTATATTCGAGGGCCTGCAGGTGAGCTGACCCTGTAAAACATTATATGTGAAGGGCATATATGCGAGGGCATTATATGCAACAAATAAGCATGTTGATGTGATCGAAGAGGAGGAGGAGGATGAGAAAAGGAAGATTCAACCATATTCCCTTTTTTTGTGGTGGAAGGGGTGCATGGGAATACAGTGTATTCAGTACATTATAAACAACACATTTAAAGTGCCTTTATGTTCAGCCGCTTTCCTGTGGTGGAGTCGAGAAGTCAGGGTCAATCCAGGCCTTGTTCATTTTTATAAGAGTCAACCTGTCAGCATTTTCAGTTGACAGGCGGATACGCTTATCTGTTATAATGCCACAAGCAGCACTAAATACCCGCTCAGACAAAACGATGGCGGCAGGGCAGGTCAGCACCTCCAAGGTGCAGAGCGCCAGTTCGTGCCACATGTCCAGCTTGGACACCCAATAGTTGTAAGGTACTGAGGGATCATTGAGGATGCTGACACGGTCTGCTATGTACTCCTTCACCATCTTCTAAAAATGTTCCCTCCTTGTGACAGTAGGCCGCGCATCAGGGTGAGGGTGCTGGCGGGGTGTCATGAAACTATCCCAGGCTTTGGAGAGTGTTGCCCTGCTTCTGTTGGAACTGCTGTGTGTTCCCCTTGTCTCCCCTCCTCGGTTGGCCAAGGAACTATGGACTCTGCCGCCAGCGTTGTCAGATGGAAATTTTTGGAGCAATTTTTCAACAAGAACCTTCTGGTATTGCGCCATTTTGCTCGTCCTCTCCACCAGAGGAATGAGAGATAAGAAGTTCTCTTTGTAGCGGGGGTCGAGAGGGGTGAACAACCAGTAATCCGTGTTGTCTAAAATGCATAACACGTGGGTCGCTGGAAAGGCAGCCTAAGGCTACTTTCACACTAGCAATTTTGCTGGATCCGGCAGGGTCCAGCAAAAACGCTTCCGTTACTGATAATATACACTGCCTGTCCCAAAAAAAAGTCGCCCCAAAAAAAAAAAGATCACACACTCTAATATTTTGTTTGACCGCCTTTAGCTTTGATTATGGCACGCATTTGCTGTGGCATTGTTTCGATAAGCTTCTGCAATGTCACAAGATTTATTTCCATCCAGTGTTGCATTCATTTTTCACCAAGATCTTGCATTGATGATGGTAGAGTCTGACTGCTGCGCAAAGCCTTCTCCAGCACATCCCAAAGATTCTGAATGGGGTTAAGGTCTGGACTCTGTGGTGGCCACTCCATGTGTGAAAATTATGTCTCATGCTCCCTGAACCACTCTTTCACAATTTGAGCCCGACGAATCCTGGCATTGTCATCTTGGAATATGCCCGTGCCATCGGGGAAGTAAAAATCCATTAATGAAAACACCTGGTCATTCATTATGTTCAGGTAGTCAGCTGACCTCATTCTTGGAGCACATACTGTTGCTGAACCTAGACCTGACCAACTGCAGCAACCCCAGATCATAGCACTGCCCCCACAGACTTGTACAGTGGGCACTAGGCATGATGGGTGCATCACTTTATCTGCCTCTCTTCTTACCCTGATGCGCCCATCACTCTGGAACAGGGAAAATCTGGACTCATCAGACCACATGACCTTCTTCCATTGCTCCAGAGTCCAATCTTTATGCTCCCTAGCAAATTGAAGTCTTTTTTTCTGGTTTGCCTCACTGATTAGTGGTTTTCTTACGGCTACACAACTGTTCAGTCCCAATCCCCTGAGTTCCCTTCGCATTGTGCGCGTGGAAATGCTCTTACTTTCACTATTAAACATAGCCCTGAGTTCTACTGTTGTTTTTCTTCGATTTGATTTCACCAAACTTTTAAGTGATCGCCGATCACGATCATTCAGGAATTTTTTCCTGCCACATTTCTTCCTTGAATACGATGGGTCCCCACTATCCTTCCAGTTTTTAATAATGCGTTGGACAGTTCTTAACCCAATTTTAGTAGTTTCTGCAATCTCCTTAGATGTTTTCTCTGCTTGATGCATGCCAATGATTTGACCCTTCTCAAACAGACTAACATCTTTTCCACGACCACGAGATGTGTCTTTCGACATGGTTGTTTAAGAAATTAGAAGCAACTAATTGCACCAGTTGGGGTTAAATAACTTATTGCCAGCTAAAAGATAATCGCCCATGCAGTAATTATCCAATAGGAGGCTCATAACTATTTGCTTAGTTAAATCCAGGTGGCGACTTTTTTTTTGCACAGGCAGTGCATTATTAACTCCATTTAAAGTCAAAGGAGGACGGATACGTTTTCTATTGTGGGAGATTGTGTCAGAGAAAACGGATCCGTCCCCATTGACTTGCATTGGGGGTCATGACGGATCCGTCTTGATCAGTTTCCCAGGACGGAAAGCAAAATACAACATGTTGCGGTTTGCTTTCCGGTCTAGGAACGCAACTAAACAGAATGGAATGCATTTTGGAGCATTCCGTTCAGTTGAGTTTTGTCCCCATTGACAATGAATGGGGACAAAACTGAAGCATTTTTTTCTGGTATTGAGCCCCTATGATGGAACTCAATACCGAAAAACGTAAACGCTAGTGTGAAAGTACCCTAACATGAAGTCAGCCATGTGTGCCAGAGTACCAACAGGCAAAACTTCGCTGTCGTCATCAGGAGGATGACTTTCAATCTCCTCATCCTCTTCCTCCTTTTCTGCCCACCCACGCAGAACAGATAGAATTAAACTTCCATGGGTACTACCCTCTGTAGCGGAGGCAACCGTCTCCTGCTCCTCCTCCTCCTCTTCATCGTCCAGTTCGCTCTGAGAAGGCGAACCGAGGGTGGTCTGGCTATCACACTGTGTACTTTCTTCCCCCATTTCCACGTCTTCCACATGCAAAGCGTCCGCCTTCATTGTGAGCAGCGAGCGTTTGAGTAGACACAGAAGTGGGATGGTTACGCTGATAATAGCGTTATCGACGCTCATAATCTGTGTTGATTCCTCAAAGTTTCTTAAAACCTCACAGAGGTCAGACATCCATGCCCACTCCTCGCTTGTGAATAGCGGAAGCTGACTGGAAAGGTGACGACCATGTTGCAGCTGGTATTCCATTACTGCCCTCTGCTGCTCACAAAGCCTGGCCAACATGTGGAACGTCGAGTTCCAGCGCGTGCTCACGTCGCACAACAGCCGGTGAGCTGGCAATTTCCAGCACTGCTGCAGCATTGACAGACTGGCTGAAGCTGTCGATGACTTGCGGAAATGGGCACACGTGCAGTGCACCTTCACCCAGCTCAGTCTGGTCTCTTATCCTCTGCCACAGCTCTGCGGAGGTGTGCTGTTTGTCCCCTAAGCATATCAGCCTCAGCACGGCCTGTTACCGCTTCCCCACTGCAGTGATACACTGCTTCCAGCTACCGACTGATGACTGACTGGTGCTGCACGCGTATAATTCGGAGCTTGAAGTGAAGGAGAAGGCGAAGGAGGAGAAGTGGGGGTAGGAGCCACTAACGTAGGTGCTGGAGGAAACCCTGATCGACGTATCGCACGCAATCCTTGGTGTCGGTAGCACCTGTGCCATCCCAGGGTACGACTCGCTCCCGGCCTCTACAATGTTCATCCAGTGTGCTGTCTGGGAAATGTAGCGTCCCTGGCTGAAAAGCACTTGTCCATGTGTCCGTGGTTAAGTGGACCTTCCCAGTAACTGCGTTGGTCAGGACAAGTGTGATTTTGGTGTAAGGCGGGCACGGCACACCTTGAAAAATAGTGGTGGCTGGGGACTGCGTAACGCGGGATGGCCGCCGACATCAGGCTGCGGAAGGCCTCAATTTCCACAAGCCTAAATGGCAACATTTACAGGGCCAGTAATTTTGAAAGCTGCGCATTTAGTGCTATGGCCGGTGGGTGGGTGGCTGGGTATTTGCGCTTGCTTTCTACAAAAAATATTCGTATATCACTCCATACACTGTCTGTCCCTTCCTCAGCACAGCTCTCCGTGACTAAGAATGAGCCAAAAACGCGTCATCGGGTACTATATAGCACCAGATTATGCGTTCCGGACAGCCAATCACTGTAATGCCAGTAACCAACATGGCTACGGCATTACAGTGAGGGCAGTACTTACCTGCACGTTTATTGGCTGCATGGCAGCCAAGAAACGTGTGGGGAGGAGACTCGAGCATTGCGCTCAAGCACATGCGGTATTCGTCCGAATACCGTCATGTGCCAGGCATCGAGATGCTCGAGCCGAACTGGTGTTCGGCCGAGCATGCTCGATCAACACTAACGTCCACCTCATGTGTTCAGTTCTGGTGGTCACACATGCCCAGTAGATCAGTCCTAAAGTTTTTGTAACGACTGTTATACAGCTGTTTTCGAAACCAATTAAAGTCTATGGGGCTATTCACCTGCCCATTTTTGTAACAACCAGTGAATAGCAGCCATCAAAAAATAGGACAGGTTCCATTTGTGGCCCTTCAAAGCCAGACGGACCCCATTGAATCAATAGGCCTGTTTTTTAATGGCCATTTAGACAGCTGTGCACCCGTCTAATGGCCGTTAAAAATGGGTACACTATGGGAAAAAAGGACCACCAGCAGAACAGAGGGCACTAAGGGGGCATTATTGATACTGGGGGCAATATAGGGGCCTTTGAAAAGTCAGGGGGTACTATGAAGGTCATTTGATGTCCAGGGGAACTATGGGGGGCATTATGTGTACTCAGGGCACAATTTATTTTTCCACATGAGTGTCCACCAGAACAGGACACACAATGTTGAGTTTTGAGAGGGAATCAAAGAACACCAGGGGGCACTATAACAAGTGTGTAACAACAGAAGCACTTTACCAGGGGGCCGCACATCACGCATATAACTGCACTATCTAGAGACGCATTCTTGTATTATTTTGTATCTCGGGCCCCCAGTTACATATTGACATACAATTGCATATTTTTAGTGAAAGACGCTTGCTTTCTGAGACATTTCACCAATGTCTTGCTTTAAACACCATTATGGACTGTCAGTATATAGAATAATGTTAAGTGGAGTCTCCACCAGTCATATTTAATTCCACTCTATGGTCAAAGCTGCACTTAAGCAATGACGGACCACTCACTGGGGACCCCTGAAAATGAATGACCTGGCTGCAGCTTTTAGATGAATAACTCCATTTTTTACCCCTTAGGGTCCTAATTAACTTGAACTATTTGCACTAAATACATTGAAAACATGCCCGGAGATGAGCCGCCGTGTAAGATATGATTGAATAGTCCAGTAAAAAGTATCACTTTGAATAATTCTTTCTCTGCGGACAATTAGCTGTATCCTGTGCTGCTGGAATATCCTCTAGCTGTAATGTTTGGTTAATATTACTATACCGCCACATTTCTGCAATCAGTATTCCACCCTGTGATCTGCTGCAGAGATGTCAGGCCGATACGGTGTAGAGGGTGAGGCAGCAGTGGGTGGGTACATTGGAAGAGGTCCTTGGGTTGAGGTTATTGGGTTGGGCAGTACAGACAAATACTGGTGCTCAAATTATACAGTACCGAATGTGCTGAATGTAACAATGGCCAACTGGAGATGTGGACCCATTAGGTCACTAAAGGATTTGGCTTAGGGTTTAACCAAGGAATGGAGTCTAATGGATTGCGCATTCTTCACTGTTATCCCACAGGGAATCCCCAAGTCGTCAACCCACAAGCAAGAATTCCTGACTGGCTTTACAGAAAAAGTTGTCAAGAATTGTGAGAAGACCCAGCAAGGGTTGGCGGAATTCAGTCGTAAGTAGCCAAACAGATGTCAGGGCAGGCAGTGGACAAGAGGAGGTCATGGAAACAAGCCCAGTTGAAACTGTAAGAAGCAGGAACAAACAGATGCTGAAGTAGACTAGAACCCAGTGGACTTTACTGAGAAAGCCTGAAGTGGTGTGAGAACGACTTAGAGCCCATGGGGATTGGCTGCACTGTTTCTTTAGTAGATAATAGGGCAGTGTGATACAGGAGCAAAGTGGCAGTGGAGGACAGAGCCCCAACCACCAGGAGAGGTGAGCCAGCATGTTATTACACTACCAAAGAGTCATACTGTGCCCAGATAATTCCACCACATACTGTACATAGTGACTTCCAAAACTCAAGTTGATTAGCAGTTATTGCCATAGATAGCTGTATCTTCCCCAACATGACTGGGCCCACATGAATGGGAGAAGAACAGCTTCTTCTTTGAGTGGCTCCTCACTGCATCTCACAGTGGGGGATCCTTAATGGGCTATTCCCTCAAATGGGCACTTGGAAAGAAGTTGTCTTCATGAGAACCTCTTTAAAAGGGCATTTCATTGTTCGGATCCTGTGATATGATATGCATAGGGGCTTCAAGTTACAGCTTTGAAAATATAGGGAGTGGGCATCAGAAAGATAGCAGATTAATTGTTTCTCTGGAAGTCATTGGCTTCTTCTTCTTCTGCTTGCTCTGACCTGGACTCTGTAGCAGGCATTGTTCAGTGCTCATTCCCAGCAGAGGGTGAGTGCATGCCACCACCCAAAATGACACTCTGTCCAGTGGTTATAGGTGCTTCTCCATGTCGCCTGATCAGTGGCATGTTGGTGATAGCATTGAGGGTCTGGCATTTCCTCGTTGAAGTGGCAGAACCACATATATACTTATACCTAAGTAGCTGAACTCCTTCCTGTCTTTGCCAGAGTAGTAGTGGTACGATTAAAGTCCGGGGGCTTGTGGATCAATATCAGGGTGGACGTGCCACTCTATTCACTGGGAAAGTGGGGTGTTCTTCTCAGGATGGCCCTGACCCCCACCTCTTCAGTTCCTGGTGGGTTAATTTTCTTATTTTCCTGAAAAAATGATGATGGTGAGAGGGGATGCTGGGGAGGCAGTTTTGACAGAAAAAGTTATATACTCTTTCACTTATACCACATCATATGTTTGTGCATCAGGTTGTTTGTGCATCTCAAATGGTCTACAACAGTACAGTACCAATCAGTTCATATTTTATAAAAAGGTCCAAAATGATGTACTGAATAATTTATTACTATATCTTTGTAGTGGTTGGAGCTACATTTTTTAAAACAGATCTAGAGTCAAATTACAAAATTCTTTCTATTTGCTGACACCACTAGGGGGAGCTGTCACGATCAGTGTGGGGGAAAAACTCCACACTAAACACAGGAGGGAAGGGGAACAGTAACTGGGACTGGAAACTAGGGAAGGAACAGGTCACCTCCTAAACAATCCTAATCCGGGCCCTAATAACCTATCAATATGAATAGACCTTGAAGGTAGGAATATTCATATGCAGTATACCTAGTCCCTTGTATCCCTATAAGGCCCTGGAATAAGGTTAGAACCAGAGACAACACATTCCTCCCCAGATGGACGAATGGAAGTCTCTGTCTCAGGCCCAGATACAAACAACAGGGAATATAACAAACACAAAACAATAAGAAAAGACAAGACTTATCTGAAAGTAGAAAACTGGCAACTCCAGAAGCACCACAGAGTACAACCGACCAGCTAGTTAGAAGGCAGGAAGAAAATCTAAAAACCGCACCTCCAAGAGTGAGAAGCGGCTACTTATGGGAAAGGCAAATCACCAACAAGCAACACCTGAAGCAAGGGGAGTGGCATTCACCAAAACACAGACACAATAAGATCCACAGTGAACTTGTCAATTTAACCCACGATTTTCCAGTCTCTCCGATCTCCTGGTACCTGCCACGGGAACATCCGTGACAGGAGCTTAGTGAAAACAAATGTATAAATTTCAATTGAACTTAATACTGCCTCCTAGTGGTCACTGCATGCATTTCCCACTGCGCCAGAGTGAGATTTACAGGCACCAGGAAAGCAACCTACATATGATGCCGACAAATTTCTAGAATGAGGGACCTAGAGCAAGGAGGCAGTAGAGGTGAGAACACTAGGAATATAAAATTTGATAAGCATAGGAGAAAACATTAAGGAAACACGTTATATGAGCAGATCTTAGTTCCTGGCATCCCAGGCTATGTGAGGATAGTTTACGACAAAAAAAAAGGTCATCCCTATTCATCTTATTTTCAAACTACATAGAAAAAAAACCCCATCAAAATGATAAAAATACCAATTATGTACCAAACCCCTTTTCTCCGTCAGTTTTGAGGACTATTGGACGGTATTTAATTACACTTATGTGACGGCTCCACTTCATTAATGAGGAACATTACGGTAAAGTGTTGACAGAGATGTCGGGATGGCGTCTTTAATTTACCAACATGTAGCAACATGGGAAATGCGGTAGTCAACAAGATGAAGATGAATAAGTGGAGGGGTCCGGGGGCATTTTACATTAACACAAGACAAAACTGAACATTTCTTTGTCACTTGTCATAGCCCCTGGCGCTCACAGCAGAACTGGTACCTGTCACGGTGATTGGCAGACCAAGGAGAGAGATCAGCATAGCAGTAGGAACATATATCTGAAAATGCATATTAAGCAGCGCTGGGAGCAGCCGCTTCTCTATATAACACAAGGAAAGAGCAAGCGCTGGGATATCTCATGTAAATGTTGTAGCACGCGCTGCTCCCCATCTTCTATCATCTTCTGTCACCCCCAAAATATCTTACCAGAAACTGTCGTTATAAATATTCTTGGGCGAATCATTTTGAATTTCAGGATAAATTTGATTCCCCCTGAAGCCGTGCTTCGTGGTAGCGAATCGATTTTACCCGAAATGGTGTAAAAAAAACTAAAAATCGTACTTGCCTCATCCATTTTGTCTCGACGGGCTGGCCACTGTCATCTTGCTTGAAGATCTCCCATGAAATCCCGCGAGTGGTGACGTATAACGTCACCCTGACAGCCGGCGTGGTGATGTCATCACAGGCGTCGCAAGATTTTGTGCTTGATCTTCAATCAAGATGGCGGCTGGCCCGTTGCGAGCAAATGGATGAGGCAAGTATGTTTTTTATTTAGTTTTTTCATTTTACACTCATTTCAATCGCCGCTCCCTGTCATCACACCCACTACTTACAAAGAAATGCGCTTCGTGACAAGGGAATTTGTCACAAAGCAAATTTTTGGGTGAAATTCGGCGAAGCAGCCAAATGGAATGATATAATCTGACATCATCTAAAGGAAACACGGAGGGAGATTTATCATTAGGGGGATTTTTAAAAGTCATTTTTGCATAAGACTGCGTTGCCATAATTTGCGCAGTTTCACAAATGTTTGATAAATTTGGTGCCTCTTTAAAGGGGTTGTCCAGGATGAGAAAAAACATGGCTGCTTTCTTCCAGAAATAGCACCACCCCTGTCTAGTTGGGGTCAATGGGGCAGAGCTGAAGATGACCTGTGGGCAGGGGCCTTGCTAATGTTACACGAAAGCAGACATCTTTTTCTAATCCTGGACAAGTCTAAAACTTCTGTATTGAGATGTTACGCCGCTCTTCATGCCACCCCTTTCTTAACATTTTTACGACTTTTTAAAAAATTTACTTTGGCTTACCTCCACTCGACAGGCGGAACACATTCACTTTCCCACCCACTTTTCAATACTGGAGTGAGCAGTGTAAAAATGGAGAATGTGGCCATACATTTTTTTTTCAGGCGAATAAGCACTAAAAGTCAAAGCATTATACATTTTTTGTGATGTTTTGAGTTGCAGCTCAACGGACCAGGTCTGAAAATGCTTATATCTTAAAGGGACCCTGTCACCTGGACTTCACTTACTGAGCTATTAACATCACCACATCAGTCTCCACGATTTACAATAAAATATACTAGTATTACTGCCCTGTGTCTTGTAATTTGTCTATAAAATCGCTTAAATTAACATGCTAATTACCTCAATAAGGAGCCCAGGAGGCTGTCCCTCCGGCCGTTGGAGCCCAGCCGCGCCCATTACTTCGGAGACCAGCACCGCCCCACTGCTAATTTATTAACTCCTCTTCGCCGACGTCATGTCTGTGAAGCGCCCGTAATCCCTGGATACACATGTCAGCGCCCGTGCAGTGTCCTGGCATCGGCCTCACAGAACTCATTGCGCATGCGCCTCCGTCCTCTGCCTGCCCGGCAAGTCGCGTCACTCCGCTCTTCCTTTCCGGGTCGAGCGAAGCTGGCGCATGCGCAATGGGTTCTGTGAGGCCGATGCCAGGACACCGCGCGGGCGCTGACATGTGTATCCAGGGATTACGGGCGCTTCACAGACATTAGGTCAGCGAAGAGGAGTTAATAAATTAGCAGTGGGGCGGTGCTGGTTTCCGAAGTAATGGGCGCGCGGCTGGGCTCCAGCGGCCGGAGGGACAGCCTCCTGGGCTCCTTATTGAGGTAATTAGCATGTTAATTTAAGCAATTTTATAGACCAATTACAAGACACAGGGCAGTAATACTAGTATACTTTATGGTAAATCGTGGAGACTGATGTGGTGATGTTAACAGCTCAGTAAGTGAAATCCAGGTGACAGGGTCCCTTTAAAGGGGTCGTCTTACCTCAGACATTTGTGGCATCTTGCTACCTTCTATCTCCAGAACGGGACTCCCAAAATGAACGGAGAACAGCTGCGCATGCGTGGCCCCCTCCATTCATTTCTATGGAAGTGCTGGCTTGGCTATACCCGGAAGCCCCACCAGAAGTGAATAGAGCGGTGGTCTTGCTCGCTCGCTGCGCTCTCCTTTTATACCTTCGGGATTTCCGAAAATAGCCGAGTATGTCTTGCATCAGGTACCATATCGCTACCAACTATCTCCAGAACAGGACCCCCAAAATAAACGAAGAACAGCTGCACATGCGTGGCCCACCTCCATTGATTTCTATGGGAGTGCTGGATCGGCTATATCCGGAAAGGCCTTAGAAGTGAATGGAGCGGTGGCCTTGGTCGCGCGGTGTGCTCTTCTTTCATTCTTTTAGGACTTCCGAACATAGCCGATCATGCTCGCTCGGCTGTTTTTGGAACTCCCATAGAAGTGAATGGAGAGCACGCCACGTATACACGGCGCGCTGTCGTTCAATCTGCAGGCCCAGTTCTAGACATAGGGACCCGCACCTATTTGATATTGGTGGCATATCCTAGCCATGGGGCACCAATGTCTGAGGTGATGCAACCTCTTTAATATACTAGTATAATACCAAGATAGAGCAATGTCGTCATGTCATCGTGAGAATTAGTTTGGCATATTGGGATCTTGCATTAGCACGTGGATCTTTGCTTTACTTTAATCCTCCATTTAGTTTTTATAAAGAAAGAAAAATACACAAATTGCAACAATTTTGCCTTGTGATCTATACTGTATAGGTATCTGGTGATATGCCACTAGGTGGCGCTGTTCAGTTGAAATTTTATCATTTGCGAACTGTATTACTTCTGGCATGATTAATCAATATGGCTGCCCGCCATTTAAAACCTTAACATATGCAAATGAGCAAATATCAGTTTCTGTCCGTTTACGACCTCTCTCAACTTGCTTTACTGAACGCGTAGTGCGAAAAACAAGAGAAAATAACTAGCGAATTCCGCTTTCCCTTTAAATCCGTTAAGCTTAAACATACAACACAAGAACTTTTAAACCAAATGGTTATAGTCGTCATTTGAATAAAAGAGAGATTTTGCCAGCTATTGTGCCCATTATCGTTACATGCCAGGCTGGAGAGAAGGGCTGCATTCACACAGAAGACAAGTGCTCAAAGAAACCAACTCATTAAATCTACCTAAAAGGGCCTCATTTAAGAAGCAATAAAATTTTTAATCATTTTATTATTAAAAGAGTGTTTAATATGTAGCTAATTAAATGCCAAAGGCAGGTTATCTGAGCTTAACCTTCAAAAAGAAAATGATGTATCAAAGTACGACTGGCATCATGTGAGAGAAATGTCACACCTATAATCAGCCCGCCACAATTCGCTGGTGGCATTTTCCACCGCTAGAGTTAAATTACCTGATTAAATTAATAGCCATTTAGATGTTTTAGGAACTGCTCAGACTTAGAGTAAATGAAAATGAGGTCCATTATATCTCTGCAGCAGGCGAGATGGACCCTAAAATAAAACCCGTAAGCCCGTTCTTCGTATTATTTAGGTGGGACAATTAAAAACATTTCCTAAAAGAGCACTAATACTCTGTTTTCACTGATGATCATATAGAAGTGATGATCGGAGATAAAAATTAGCACACTCTATTTCCTCCATATTTAGAGTAACGGTCAATTATGGTGTAATACGAAGGGGCTTAAAGGGCCGGAACACTCTCATGTGACCGTAAAAAGTTATCAAAAATAAAAAGAGAGATGATCGGGGGAAGTAACAGCAAGCATTTTATATTAGGTCCTGTTCAGATGTGGCTTAAAGGGAACCTGTCACCGGGATTTTGTGTATAGAGCTGAGGACATGCGCAATAACCTGTCCCCATAGCTCTGTGTGCTTTTATTGTGTAAAAAAAAACGATTTGATCCATATGCAAATGAACCTGAGATGAGTCCTGTCCCTGACTCATCTCACGTACAGGACTCATCTCAGGGTAATTTGCATATGGATCAAATTGTTATTTTTTTCACAATAAAAGCACACAGAGCTATGGGGACTGGGTATTGCGGATGGCAACCCATGTCCTCAGCTCTATACACAAAATCCAGGTGACAGGTTCCCTTTAATCATGTCTCCTTAGGCCCCCTTGCAGACGAGCTTGAGCGAATTAGGTTCGGAATGCGTTGCGGATGCGTTCAGTGAAAAATTAGCGATTTCGCAAGCAAGTTTATTCAGTTTTGCCTGCGATTGCGTTCAGTTGTTCAGTTTTTTTCCGCGCGGGTACAATGCGCAGTGATGCGTTTTTTCACGCGCGTGATAAAAAAACTAAAGGTTTACAAACAGCATCTCTTAGCAACCATCCGTGAAAAACGCTTCGCATCTGCACTTGTTTGCGGATGTGATGCAATTTTCACGCAGCCCCATTCACTTCTATGGGGCCAGCGTTGCGTGAAAAACGCAGAATATAGAACATGCTGCGATTTTCACGCAACGCGCAAGTGATGCGTTAAAACCAACGCTCACGTAACACAGACCCACTGAAATGAATGGTTCCGGATTCAGTGCAGGGGCGCAATGCGTTCGCATCACGAATTGCACCCACGCGGAATACTCGCTCTTAGGCCACGGATTGGCTCTGGATGCGTTCAGTGAAACTCGCACCATTTTGCTTGCGAGTGCTGTCCGTTTTGTATGCGATTTGTGTTGCGTTATTGCGTTTTTTCCCGCGCTGGTGACATGCGGATTGCATGCGTTTTTAACGCGCGTGAAAAAACTGAACCATTCTATGTGTATAAGATAGGTATGTGAAATATGTAGTAATACCTCATTACTATAAAGATTAAAAGTAAGCACTATGAAATGTATGCCTGTATCACCATAATAATTAATAAAGTTGTAGTTGGCCTCATTATCAATTATTAATAACTATCATTACATGTGTCATGTCAGTATTGTCTATACTATTGTCTTCATAATGGACATGACATAGTTTGTAATGTTTTTAGGTAGATATGTATTATAAATACCAAAATGTAGAATAAAGTTTTTAAATTGGTTGATATTGTTTATAACTAAATTAATATTTATGTGTGCAAATGTAGGTTAGATAAATGTATATTAAACGTTTACAATTATGAATGTGTTCTATGTGTTTGTGCTACATAAATATAATAATTCAATGTATATGATAAAGACAGGAAACAATGAAATGCGTGAAAATAAAACTCTGTTTATTTCTGCACAGAGTTCTAAAATTTACATAATTATTTGTAAACAAATAATATAAACAATAACGGGAAATGAAAATTTACAAGTTAAAGAAACACCCAGGTGACCCTGTTGGACCCTGAAACTGAGGTTCAGGGTAGGAGGGTTGTGTAGGGGGGGGGGCCAGAGTGGTGGTGAGATGGGGCAGCTTGGGATGTGGAGGGGCCAGGCTGGCCATACGACGTGTCGCCATGATAATGTTGAGCATATGGGCGACTTTGTTGCCCATAATGTTCCCTCGTGGGAGAGAATTGTGGTGGTCCGTGGCAAACCTGGGGAATTGGTGTTGGCCCGGGGGCCAGACATGCGCCCATGGCTGCGCCAGTTCTCCAGGGCCAGAAACATGTCCGTGGGGTCATTTGGCGGAGTGGCTGCCTCCAGAATGATACCGAGAGCCGCTTTGGTTCTCAGTACTCGTTCTGGAGGCAGACTCCGCAAATAAGGGGCCAGACTGAGCGCATATAGATGAAAATGGGCCTCCTGCCGGGCTTTACACAAATAGTCCAGGACCTGAGTATTTTATTTTTTTAATGTTTATATTTTTATTGGTTTTTAATAGATACAAGTATATCAATAGTTAACAATTTTCTTTTCTATTTTTCCCCCAAAAAATTCTTTACATTGACAGTATATATAGTTAACAGCAATAAAACTTTACAAAACCCTTGTACCTTCCCTGTTGCTTTGTCTCGTTCTGAAGGGGTAGGAGAGGAAAAAAGAAAAGGGACCTGAGTACTTATCATAGCCTCGGCAGGAGGCATTGGTCTGCGGCGGCGGGTGGGTAAGGACAAAGTGGGGGGGTGTCCACTCCGGAGGCCGAGAGGCGGCCCTTCAGCACTCTCTGGAGGAGCTTGTGACGCAGCAGGCTCCTCATCACAAGTGCTGGAGTGTTGCGCCGCACTCTCTTCAGCTTCCTCCTCATGGTTGTCCTCCGTTCTAAAAAATGTAAACAAACATAACATAACATAACATATAAATTAATATATGAACACACCAATATGAAAAAAAAATATATATATTACTATCATCCACAAAAGAAATTTTGAACATAATGCTAGTTTAAATAAGACCGTTCACCACTCCTGACATGTGTTCATTATTTACTTCATGTATTCCCCCTGTACTTATTGTTATGGCTCAGTGTTGTGCCATTAATTTATTAGTTCTCAAATATAAGTGATGAATGAACTGCTATTAGCCTTTAGTTTTAAAGGGTACAGAGGGGTAGTAACAAGTTGGGGGGGGGGGGGGGTGTACCTGACCACCTATACATGGCACCACTGATTGGATAGAATGAGTTACCTCCCCTCTGTACCCCCATTGAAGGCTAATAGCAATTCAATTATAACTTCTAGCAGGAATAATAAAGGGACGCCACTGCATAGATTCATAAGAATAGATGCTCCTGAATTGTTATTACATGGGGAATGCAGGCAAGTCAGGGGTGGTGACAGGTCCTGTTGAACGAACCAAAATATTACATATGTGGTCATGTGGCAACATTAGGTAAATTAGAAGTGGCATGGCTGGCCTTTGCAAATAATCCTTTTCCACTTGTAATGTTGTTCAACTACTTATGCAAATACAAGGAGGAATCGGATTGGCTGCTATCGTCAACTATGACATTTCTAATTTACTTATTGGTACAAATGACATTACCCATATAGTCACTCGTTGTTTATAATGAACTTACGGACGCAGCTCCATTAATGGAACATCAGTTGGTCCCGGAACAGATAGGGCCTTTTCTTGCTTGTCCCGGACCCACTGCGGCCTTGCTGGTGGATTTCCTTCCGGAACTGGTCCCTGCAGCTCCGCCACCGATTCTTGACTTCATCCACTTTAAATAAAAATACAACCAGCAAACATTTACCAAACAATACAATCTTACAGTGGACAACGTATGACATGTGCTATGGAAGGGAGGACAGCTAGGATCAAACATGTATAGATTGTGAAAAACGCAGAATATAGAACATGCAGCGATTTTCACGCAACGCACAAGTGATGCATGAAAAAAACCCGCTCATGTATACAGACCCATTAAAATGGGTTCACGTCACAAATTGCACCCGTGCGGAAAACTCGCTCGTGTGAAAGGGGCCTTAGTATCCCTCTTTTTTGATCCAAGTCCCTTTGTCCATCTTTGCTTCTTTGTGACCTGGGAAATAAATGTGCAGTGACCCAGTGGATCACTACTAAAGAGTTAATTTACTGCTAAAAGGGTTAATATCTACCATTGAGATTATGATGTCGCTGCCCATAGTGCCGCTGCCCATCATATGGCACGTGCGTGGGCCAGCGTTGGTGTTTGCAGGCACACAATGAAAGTGATGTCACATACTGGGCAGGCTAACTGCGATAGAGGGGAAGAGTTTTCCCCGAGTAACGCCGGGGGCCACTTGGTGAGACAAACTCCATCCCTGGGCACTTGCAAAGCTTATTTGCATATAGCTTAAACTTTGTTTTTGGAACATTGCAGCCACAGAAGTGGCAAAATAAAGTACTGTGAATCTGTATGTGTGACCCACAATATGGTATGACCAGTCTGACATGACTGAAGTTGGTGACAGACTCGCTTTAATCAAAAACTATTTTTTATTTTAAGCTTTTACATTTTCAAAATAAC
Source organism: Bufo bufo (assembly GCF_905171765.1). Lineage (NCBI taxonomy): Eukaryota > Metazoa > Chordata > Amphibia > Anura > Bufonidae > Bufo > Bufo bufo. Next base: position 590,070,469 of record NC_053392.1, on the reverse strand, counting down.
AAAGGAAAACGGCCAAAAGCAAAGGTTTGGGCACCCTGCATGGATAGTACCTAGTAGCACCCCTCTTTGGCAAGGCTTTCAATTCTTGTTTGAGGGATTTTCATCCATTCTTCTTTGCAAAAGTCTTCCAGTTCTGTGAGATTCCTGGGCTGTCTTATATGCACTACTCTTTTGAGGTCTATCCAGGCTCGGACTGGCCCACCGGGGAGCCAGTGAAATCCTCGGTGGGCCCTTTGCCTGCATGCCTATATTGATAATCAAATAGTCACTAATCAGCGGCAGCCCCAGCTGCCTGCTGAAAAGCGCCACTGCCCGTCGCTGTAATAAGCAGCGAGGCACTCGCTACAGGGCCAGCAATGGGCATGAGGGTGCAGCAAGTGGCCGGATAATCTTGGAGATCATCTCACCACTCCACATCTTGTATGGTTGCTGCAGTGCTGCGGGGCCCACCCTCTTCAACGGTGGGCCCTGCCGCCTGATCTGTGCTCTTACTAAGTGCGTACATCGACACACTGATGACGCTGCACGCAGAGCAGGAGCAGCCCTGCCGCTCGCCCATTTTCTGAGTCAGTGCAGAGCGCGGCGGCGGGATTTCAGTTTATTTGACAACTGGGCAGGCACAGTCAGAGCTACAGAAGAGAAGCAAGCTGAGAAGTGTGCCCAGACCAGTCTCCTCCCAAACAAATAGGTATTCACTGCTAAAAAAAAATCTACATTTTTAGTGTCATCCCCTCTGGAAATTACAACACCCAGCATGCCCTGTGAGTTTCAGACCTTCAGGACCTGTTGGGAGTTGTAGTTTTCCTTATTGCAAAAAAGCTGTACTTTTAGGGCTTGTAGCCCTTACACATGTAGGATTTTGATGCTGTCAAAATCCGCTGCGTATACTGCAAACTGACATGGTTTCTGCTACAGTTGTTCACGCTAGATGCCACAGATCCACTTCAGCTTAGCTCTATTGAATAGAACTAAGCCGCCAATGGACACCCGCTCTAGCTGTGTGAATGGCCCCTTATGTTTCAAGCAGGCCAGCATCAATTGCTGTTGACTAGAAGTTTGTACGGTATAAAGATAAATTTAGAGGGTTCTCTGGGCATCATGTAAAATACAAGTGTTCCGTGAACCTGTGGAAGAAATTTGGTTTTATTAATACTTACTTGTCCCTTGCTCCACTAATGCTGTTGTCCCTGCCGCACTTGCACCGGCCGTGAGCTCTTGTCCCGAATAGATGTTTGCGCTTCTTTTCCTGTTCAGCTACATAGTAATAAATTACAGCTGAACAGGAAAAGAAGCGCACACATCAGGTTGGGACAAGAGTGGAAGAGCTGGTGGCCAAAGCTAGTGCAAAGGTAGTGCAGTGGGGACAATGGTATTAGTGGAGCAACAGACAGGTAAGTATTAATGAAACCAAATTTGTTTCACAGGTCCACGGAACACTTGTATTTTTTATGATGCCCGGAGAACCCTTTTAGAGTTTGCCTAAAATCGCACAGCCATTAACTGTTAGGCCTCTTTCACACGAGCGTGTCCGGATTAGGTCCGGATACGTCCCGGTGCATTGCAAACCTGCGCGAGTAGGTACGGAATTGCAGTCAGTTTTGACTGCGATTGCGTTCCGTTGTTCAGTTTTTATCGCGCGGGTGCAATGTGTTTTGCACGCGCGTGATAAAAAACTGAATGTGGTACCCAGACCCGAACTTCTTCACAGAAGTTCAGGTTTGGGTTCAAGGTTGTGTAGATTGTATTATTTCCCCTTATAACATGGTTATAAGGGAAAATAATAGCATTCTGAATACAGAATGCATCGTACAATAGGGCTGGAGGGGTTAAAAAAATAAAATAAATGATTTAACTCACCTTAATCCACTTGTTCGCGCAGCCCGGCATCTCTTCTGTCTTCATCTGTGAGGAAAAGGACCTTTGATGATGTCACTACGCTCATCACATGGTCATTCACATGATCTATCACCATGGTGATGGATCATGTGATGAGCATAGTGACGTCATCAAAGATCATTTTCCTCACAGATGAAGACAGAAGAGATCCCGGGCTGCGCGAACAAGTGGATTAAAGTGAGTTAAATTATTATTATAATTTTTTTTAACCCCTCCAGCCCTATTTTACTATGCATTCTGTATTCAGAATCCTATTATTTTCCCTTATAACCATGTTATAAGGGAAAATAATAATGATCGGGTCCCCATCCCGATCGTCTCCTAGCAACCGTGCGTGAAAATCGCACCGCATCCGCACTTGCTTGCGATTTTCACGCAACCCCATTCACTTCTATGGGGCCTGCGTTACGTGAAAAACGCACAAAGAGGAGCATGCTGCGATTTTCACAAGTGATGCGTGAAAATCACCGCTCATGTGCACAGCCCTATAGAAATGAATGGGTCCGGGGATTCAGTGCGGGTGCAATGCGTTCACCTCACACATTGCACCCGCGCGGAAATCTCGCTTGTGTGAAAGGGGTAGCATTTACAGTCCATGCACGTCCACAGGCACAAGTAAAACATAAAGATAAAAAAAAATTCCATTCCACCCAAAAATGTAATAAAAAAATCTAACTGTATTTTATATGTATTATAGTGACATAGTGATAACGAGAGCTGCACATTGTACATTATACTACACAGTGTATGCAATAAAAAGCAAAAAAAATAAAAATAAAAAGCAATAGATTTACTTTCTTTCCCATTCCCTTGTGAACAAAATGAACAAGTTTAATTCACACAACAATGGAAAACCGATTTTTTTATTTTTTATTTTACAACCGCCCTTTTCAGTACCATTGCAGACTATGGGGTCATTCACTTTGGCCATTTTTTTTTGCGGTCATCAATAAATAGAACATGTTCTATTTTTTGTCCATTTTGACAGCCAGATGGACCCCATTGAAATCAATAGGCCAATTGCCGTTTAGACAGAAGTGCGCAGGTATATGAGTGGCACGGAAGGCAATTCCACTGGTGGGCCCTAGGCACCCCAGTCTGACAGTGGGTCTATCTGAAATTTTTCAATGGCGATCAGATCAGGGGACTGTGAGCACCATGGTAGAACTTTGTGAAGCCATCCCTTTTTCAACTTCAGCTTTTTTACAGGTGATGTTAGGTTTTCTTCATTGGAATTTCATTGAATCCATTCTTCTCTCTACTCGTAAAATGCATTGGTTGCAACACAACCCCAAAGCATGATTGATCCACTCCATGCTTAATGTTTGGAGAGGTGTTCTTTTCATGAAATTCTATGCCTTTTTTATCCAAACATACCTTTGCTTACTGTGGCCAAAGAGTTCTATTTTAACCTCATCCACATGACTTGTTTCCAAAATGCTTGTTGGGTGTTCTTTTGCAAACTTCTGATGCTGAATTTTGTGATGAGGATGCATTAGATGTTTCCTTTTGATGACTCTTCCGTGAAGGCTATATTTGTGCAGGTGTTGATGAACAGTAGAACAATGTACCACAACTCCAGAGTCCGCTAACACTTCCTAAAGTTCTTTTGCAGTCAAGCGGGGGTTCTGATTTGCCTTTCTAGCCATCCTATGAGCAGCTGTCTCTGAAATTGTTCTTGATCTTCTAGACCAGTGTTTCCCAACCAGTGTGCCTTCAGCTGTTGCAAAACTACAACTCCCAGCATGCCCGCACAGCCAAAGGCTGTCCGGGCATGCTGGGAGTTGTAGTTTTGCAACAGCTGGAGGCACACTGGTTGGGAAACACTGTTCTAGACCTTCCCTTGACCTCCACTGTTTCTGTTAACTGCCATTTCTTAATTACATTTCTAACTGAGGAACTTGCAACCTAAAAAAGATTTGCAATCTTCTTATAGCCTTCTCTTGTTTTGTGGGCCTCAACCATTTTCATTTTCAGAGTGTTTGGTAGCTGCTTAGACAATGCGTTTTTTTGGGACAATGTTAGAGGTGTCTTGGTATTTATAAAGCTTTGAAATTTGCATCACTTGGCTTTTCCTGGCAATGATTGTGAACTAGCCTTAGCCTATAGGTCTAAGACCGCGGTCAGAGTTATCCGAGCTCTAAAATCTCCTTGGGTTTCCATACTTTTTTAATGTACTCCTTTACTTTTTTCACTCTAAAATTGTATGGCTTAAAATGTTGAAAGATGTGCTTCATCTTTAACTTTATACCTTTTGGAGATCATTTCATCTTCAACTTGCTTAACTGTTTACAGTAACAGTAATTTTGACCAGGGATAACCAAACATTGGCATGCCACTGTATGGCTGCAGTATGTCAATGGGATAATAAGTTATGGCTCCGGGAAGGCAGGGAATAAATGGAAAAATGGTTGTGGCGTGAAGGGGTTAACTCAATATTTACCATATCTCGTTGTAGCTTTGAACTCAGGAGGAATGAATCCACCCATGAGTTCTACTAGATAGAAGTAGGCAGTCTAGACACTTTGGGAATTTTGGTCTGTCATCAAAACCCAGCTCAAAGGGGGAGTGAAACATTTCTCGAATACATTTTTTTGTTTTCCTTCTTCTAAAAACTGGGTTTCGTTCTTATCTGGTAAATAAAGAGGACCTTTCACGTCCTCCATAAACAGTGGCTACGATTACCTAACTGTAGCCACCACTCTGTAGATACCTGCCCTTTTTTATTTATTTTTTCCTAGGCCCCTTTTTGCTGATTAATTGGGGCTGGTAGTTTGGACTCCTATTATGCTGCTGAAGCCATACACAGCATAGGAGTGGACCAGAACTCTGACGCTATTCGCGTTGACTGGACAGCATCACAGCTCTGGTTCAATCCCTGCTGAGAGTCACACAGTGCACTTCCTCAGTATCATGTCATTAGCCAAAAACTACCCACATCAGTTGCTCTGAGACAGGCTGCAGTTTCCTTACTCTTACCTCAGATGAGCACGTTCTATTCCTTGCCTGCTTCTCACTTTTCTAAACAATGTCCTTGGCTATCTGTTTAAGGGTCCACCTAAACCCTTAATGCATCCTTCAAGATTCTCCATGATCTCTCCTCAATTTTGTTACATGCATGCAGACCTCTCCTGTTGTCCCACCCTTCTCTTCCGTAATTTATGTCACCACCTTTTCTATTTTAAAATCTCATTTCATAGAACAACTTTTACCCTTGCCTTTGACTTGTTTCCATTACCTTAATTGAATCCTATGGATGGAACTTCTAAACAGAATTCTTAACTCCGGGACTCGTAGACACCTCCAGGGTGCAGATGAGCATAAAATGTCGAAAACTATAATTTTGAATTGTTGTTTAATTTTATTATTTCACTCATTTCATAGCATAGGGTGCATTTTATAATGAAAAGAACGTAGAGATTAGATGGAGGTATTAGCGACTGTATTAAGAAAGTGCATTTGAAGGTCAACGTCTCATTGTCTAAAGTCTTTCAAGACATGAATCCTGTTTGCATATTGACTTACCCACTGTATGTATCCAAAAACTATTTGCAGAAGAAGGCACCTATGCATGAAGAACACAGCTCTTGATGTCTTTAGTTGCAAATTGACACATCTACGGTACGCCTCCGTGGTGAATGGCACATCTTAAATCTGCTGTGTTTATTGCCTAGCGTAAGAAGTTTCTGATCTAGTTTATGATGTTTTAAGAGTGCACCATATCAGTTCCATTATGGAATAGGCCAATCAATTGCGAATATGGAATGAGACATTAAAGTATTAGTCATTTCAATGAAATGAACCAAAGCATTGGATCTAGATAAAGGTGCCTTTCACATCTTATTTTTTTACGTTAACTTAACATAGTGTCGTTGCAGGAAACCAGAATTTTTTGTGTTAGTTTAGTAACATGATACTCTGTGTATAGTTTTTATTATAATTTTTTTATTTTATTTAAGATTTGTATTATTTTTCTATCTTTCTCAGTTATAAAAATGAATGTAGAAAGAAATGTCAAATGTTGATAACATTAAAACTACCTAGGTAATATGGTGTAGGTCCGTTTCGTGCCACCAAAACAGCTCTGATCCAGGGGCGTAGCTATAGAGTAAGCATGGGAAGCAGCTGCTTTGGGGCCCAAACTCAGAAGGAGCCCACCAAGCTTCTAGGGAAGGGGGGTGACATTCAAAAAATTTCTGTAGGGCCCATTCTTTTCTAGTTACATCAACGCTCTGACCCTTCAAGGCATGGACTCCACAAGACTTACGAAGGTGTCTATTGGTACCAAGAGGTTAACAGGTAATCCTTTAAGTTCTGTAAGTTGTGACATGCAGCCTCCTTAGGTCATATTTGTTTTTCCTGCGCATCCTACAGGTGTTTCATCCGATTGAGATCTGGAGCATTTGAAGCCAATTCATAACCTAGATCTCTTTGTCATGTTCCTCAAACCATTCCTGAACATTGTTTGGAGTGTGGCCGGGGCATTATCCTTCTGAAAGAGGCCACTGCTATTAGGCATCATGGCCATGAAAGAGGGTACTTAATCTGTACAATGTTTTGGTAGGTGGTACATGTCACATACACATGATGCCAGGACCCAAGGTTTCTTGCCCAGAGTATCACACTGCCTCCACCATCTTCTCATATTGCATCCTTCCTGGTGCCATCATATAAAAAAGTAAGTGAAGCACATGTACTCAGGACCAGACCATCTTCTTTCATTACTTCATGGTCCAGTTCTGATGCTCACCTGCCTATTGTAGGTGCTTTTCATAGTGGTCAGCATGGGCACTCTGACCAGTCCATGGGTATACAGCCCCATACACAACCTGTGTGTTCTGACACCATTCTGTCATAGGCAGGGGTAACTTTTTCAGAAATTTGCTCTACAGTAGCTTTTCTATTAGGTCACACCAGACAGGCTAGCCTCCAATCTCTTTGTGTATCAGCTTCTGGCTCGCATGACTCTTTAGTTGGTTCAATGGTTGTCTTTTCTTCGACCACATTTAGTAGGCTCTAACCCCTGTATACTGGTAGCACCCCACAAGACCTGCTGTTCTGGAAATGCTTTGACAGCGCAGTACTATTATGGCACGCTGATCGGGCGGGTGCAGGAGCTGTGCCCGCCCGATCAGCTGCAGGGGACCAGCTGTACCCGTTAGCCGGACCCCTCTATATGCGCCGGCATCGGTGAAAACACAGATGCCGGCGCATTGACCCCTTCTATGCCGCGGTCAGCGTTGACCACGACATAGAAGGGGTTTGCTGCGGGTGAGGGAGCCCATCGGGTCCCCGCACTGCTGTGGCGGGGACCTGATGGGTGAGAAGGCAGCCCGATGCCGTGCAGAGGCTGCCCAATGCCTTGCACGGCATCGGGACCTGCCTTCTACGGGTGCCCAGGAGATCCAGCCTTAGGCCGAGTCTCCTAGGCAACCTGTTAGTGTATTACTCTGTGTAATACACTAACAGACAATGCATTACAATACAGATGTATTGTAATGCATTGCAGAGGGGATCAGACCCCAAAAAGTTAGTCAGAAATAAAGTAAAAAAAAAAAAAAGTAAAAAAAAAAACGTTTTTAATAATAATAAAAAAAAAGGTTCAAGTGAAAAAGGAAAAACGCCCCCTGATTTTATAAGAAAAAAGAAAAAAAGAAAAGAAAAAACACACCTATTAGGCATTGCTACCTCCGTAACAACCGGCTCAATAAATATATCACATGATCCACCCCGTCCGATAAACACCATAAAAAAATAAAATAAAAACTGTGTTAAAAAAGCCATTTTTGTCACCTTACATCACAAAAAGTGCAACACCGAATGATCAAAAAGGCGTATGTCCCACAAAATGATACCAATAAAACCATAACCTCATCCCGCAAAAAATTAGATCCTAACTAGGACAATTGGTCAAAAAATAAAAAAGCTATCACTCTCAGACAATAAAGACACTAAAATAAGATTTTTTTTTTCTTCAAAACTGCTATTATTGTGCTAAAGTGAAATAAATAAAAAAAAGTAGACATATTCGGTATTGCTGCATCCGTAACAACCTGCTCTATAAAAATACCACATGATCTAACCTCTCAGGTGAACACCGTAAAAAAAAAAAACTGTGCCAAAAAAGCAATTTTTTTGTTTCCTTACATCACAAGGTTTCAAAAATGCTATTATTGTGTAAAGCTTAAATAAATATGAAAAAGTATACATATTAGGTATTGCTACGTCTGTAACGATCTGCTCTATAAAAATATCAGATGACTAGAGTTGAGCGGACACCTGGATGTTCGGGTTCAACGAGTTCGGCCGAACTTCACAAAAAAGTTTGAGTTCGGGACCCGAACTTGACCCCGAACCCGAATCCCATTGAAATCAATGGGGACCTGAACTTTTGAGCACTAAAATGACTCTAAAAAAATCATGGAAAGGGCTAGAGGGCTGCAAATGGCAGAAAAATGTGGTTAAGAGCATGGCAAGTGCTCTGCAAACAAATGTGGATAGGGAAATTACTTAACCCCTTAGGGACTTAGGGCATATCGGTACGTCCTGTTTCCCGAGTCCTTAAGCACTCAGGACGTATAGGTATGTCCTAAGTTTAAAAGTAGATTGCGGCGCGGCGGGGGTTAATTGTGACAGGATGCCCAATGAAGTCATGTGACCCCCCCGTATCGGCGATCGTCGCAAACTGCAGGTCAATTGCGGCTTTTACCTGGTGCGGCGGCGGTGGTCGGCCGTGCCATCGGGTCCCCATGCGGCTGTGGGGGGGACCCGATGGCATGGAAGGCAGCGCGATGTCTAATGAAGGCATCGCGCTGCCTTCCGGTGACGAGCCTGTGAGATCCAGTCCCCTGGATCTCACAGGCCGGAAGCTGTATGAGTAATACACACAGTATTACTCATACAGCCAATGCATTCCAATACAGAAGTATTGGAATGCATTGTAGAGGATTAGACCCCCAAAAGTTCAAGTCCCAAAGTGGGACAAAAAATAAAGTGAAAAAAAAAGTTGAAAAAATAAAGTCTTTCCCCCAAAAAATTAAAAGTTTCAAGTAAAAATAAACAAAAACTTCATTTTCCCCAAATAAAGTAAAAAATAAATGGTAAAAAATAGGGGGGGGGGGGGGGATACATATTAGATATTGCCGTATCCATATCGACCGGCTCTATAAACATATCACATGACCTAACCCCTCAGATGAACACCGTAAAAAATAAAAAATAAAAACTGTGCTAAATAAACCATAAACTCACAAAAAGTACAACAGCAAGCGATCAAAAAGGCGTTTGCCCACCAAAATAGTACCAATCTAACCGTCACCTCATCCCGCAAAAAATGAGCCCCTACCTGAGACAATCGCCCAAAAAATAAAAAAACTATAGCTCAGAATATGGAGACACTAAAACATAATTTTTTATTTATTTTTTGTTTTAAAAAAGCTGTTATTGTGTAAAACTTACATAAAAAAAAAAAAGTATACATATTTGGTATCGCTCCGTTCGTATCGACCGGCTCTATAAAAATATCACATTACCTAACCCCTCAGATGAACACCGTAAAAAAACAAAAAACAACTGTGCTAAATAAACCATTTTTTGTCACATTACATCACAAAAAGTGTAATAGCAAACAATCAAAAAGTCATATGCACCCCAAAATAGTGCCAATCAAACCGTCATCTCATCCCGCAAAAAATTAGACCCTACCTAAGATAATCTCCCAAAAACTGAAAAAATTATGGCTCTCAGACTATGGAAACACTAAAACATGATTTTTTTTTTGTTTCAAAAATTATATTATTGTGTAAAACTTACAGAAATAAAAAAAAGTATACATATTAGGTATCGCCGCATCCGTGACAACCTGGTCTATAAAAATATCACATGATCTAACCTGTCAGATGAATGTTGTAAATAACAAAAAATAAAAACGGTGCCAAAACAGCTATTTCTTGTTATCTTGCCTCACAAAAAGTGTAATATAGAGCAACCAAAAATCATATGTACCCTAAACTAGTACCAACAATACTGCCACCCAATCCCGTAGTTTCTAAAATGGGGCCACTTTTTTGGAGTTTCTACTCTATGGGACATGGTGTCAAAAAAACCAGTTCAGCAAAATCTGCCTTCTAAAAACCGTATGGCATTCCTTTCCTTCTGCGCCCTGCCGTGTGCCGGTACAGCTGTTTACGACGACATATGGGGTGTTTCTGTAAACTACAGAATCAGGGCCATAAAAATGTAGTTTGGTTTGGCTGTTAACCCTTGCTTTGTAACTGGAAAAAAATTATTAAAATGGAAAATCTGCCAAAAAAGTGAAATTTTGAAATTGTATCTCTATTTTCCATTAATTCTTGTGGAACACCTAAAGGGTTAACAACATTTGTAAAATCAGTTTTGAATACCTTGAGGGGTGTAGTTTCTTATATGGGGTCACTTTTATGGAGTTTCTACTCTAGGGGTGCATCAGGGGGGCTTCAAATGGGACATGGTGTAAAAAAAAACAGTCCAGCAAAATATGCCTTCCAAAAACCGTATGGCATTCCTTTCCTTCTGCGCCCTGCCGTGTGCCCGTACAGCAGTTTACGACCACATATGGGGTGTTTCTGTAAACTAAAGAATCAGGGCCATAAATATTGAGTTTTGTTTGGCTGTTAACCCTTGCTTTGTAACTGGAAAAAAATTATTAAAATGGAAAATCTGCCCAAAAAGTGAAATTTTTAAATTGTACCTCTATTTTCCATTAATTCTTGTGGAACACCTAAAGGGTTAACAAAGTTTGTAAAATCAGTTTTGAATACCTTGAGGGAGGTAGTTTATAGAATGGGGTCATTTTGGGGTGGTTTCTATTATGTAAGCCTCGCAAAGTGACTTCAGACCTGAACTAGTCTCTAAAAATTGGGTTTTTGAAATTTTCTGAAAAATTTAAAGATTTGCTTCTAAACTTTTTTACAAGACATCCTCAAAAAATAAAATATCATTCCCAAAATGATCCAAACATGAATTAGACATATGGGGAATGTAAAGTAATAACTATTTTTGGAGGTATTACTATGTATCATAGAAGCAGAGAAATTGAAACTTGAAAATTTGCAATTTTTAAAAAATTTTTGGTAAATTTGGTATTTTTTTTATAAATAAAAATTTTTTTTTTTTACTTTTTCATTTTACCAGTGTCATGAAGTACAATATGTGGCGAAAAAACAATCTCAGTATGGCCTGGATAAGTCAAAGCGTTTTAAAGTTATCAGCACTTAAAGTGACACTGGTCAGATTTGCAAAAAAGTCCGTAAGGTGAAATAGGGCCGAGTTCTTAAGGGGTTAAAATAACATAAAATACGTAAAAATAAAAAATAATAATCTTAAACTAGGAGGACGAGGTCCATATGGAGTAGGTGGTTGAGGAGGCGGTGGATGTGGCGGTGTAGGTGGAAGCGGCAGTGGAGGAGGAGGAGGTAGCCAACACTGTTTTGTTTTTGTTTTTTTTGTTTTTTTTAAATTTGGGCAGACCCTAAAACATTGGGAAATATAACCTGTGATAACCCCCTCCAGCCGTGCTAAACAAACATTCAGACAATACACTGGTTGCAGGGCAGGCCAGCACCTCCAAGGTGTAAAGGACAAGCTCAGGCCATATGCCCAATTTGGAGACCCAGAAGTTGAAGGGGGCAGACCCGTCAGTCAGTACGTGTAGGTGTGTGCATACTTACTGCCCCACCATGTCGCACGTCCCCGTGATGTCCACGATCCAATTGGATATCTTCTCTATCAACTTTCGATGTCCTTTTCTGCGCCTATAATGTTGATCACGGTTAGCGGCGAATCAGGGTTCCACGCTGGAGAGGGAGCATGAGAAAGGGATACTGCATCCAAGGGAGGTCAATGGCTGAAATGTGATCGAGCGGAAGGGTCGAATGAAAGGAGGGGGCGCGTGTCAATTAAAGACGAATTTTAGAAATTTAAGTCCCTGTCACCTATGCAGAGCAGGGGTTTTTCATCGGCAAAAATGGGTTAATGTCACCCACCAATGGAACAGACGATTTTTTAAAATTTCGGTCCCTGTCAACTATGCAGAGCAGGGGTTTATTCACGGCAAAACTGTGTTCATGTCACCCACCAATTGAACAGACGATTTTACAAAAATTAAGTCTCTGTCACCCATGCAGAGCAGCGGTTTGTGTATGGCAAAGTTGTTAAAATGTCACCTGACAATGTAACAGACGATTGTTTGAAATTTATGTCCCTGTCACCTATGCAGAGCAGGGGTTTATTCATGGCACAAATCGTAAAATGTCACCCAAGAATGTAACAGAAACTTTTGCACCCTGCTTCCTCTTTTGCTGTGCTGGTGCCTCTGTGCGACCACCGCCTCTTCCTCCGAACTAGACAGGTCACTCGCATGACCTTGATTCCATGTGGGGTCTAGTATCTCATCATCCTCCACATCATCTTCCACCCAGTCTTCATGCCCTCCTTGTCGTTCTGCATACTATGCTCATCCTGAAACATAAGTGGTTGGGCATCGGTGCACTCAATCTCTTCCACTTCTGGGGCAGGGCTATGTGGATGGCCCTGGGAAACCCTGCTAGCAGAGTCATCAAAAAGCAGAAGAGACTGCTCCATGACTTGGGGCTGAGACTGCTTGGCTGATTTGCAAGGGGGTGAAGTGAAGGACTGATGGCCATGGGCTGCAGGTGCCAACTCTGATCTTTATGCAAGAGACTGGGTGGGAGACAATGTGAAGGAACTGGAGGCACTGTCAGCCACCCAATCTACTATCAAAGTTCCTAACACAAATATACAAAATTTGTATATAAAATTTGTCCTAAACCACAAAGTCCCTTGGAGCGCAGCAGGTCTGTAGTGAAGTAGGTTCCAATTCACACTCAGTCATTTGTACAAATAAAGACCGCGCAGCTCAAACGCTTTCTATAGGAGCGTGGATAAATAAGGTAGGTGGATGGTATCTTTAGATGCACCCGATCACTGGATTTAAGGTTCCCTTCACATTTAGATTTCTCACCTCCTGGATGTTAAATTAGAGGACTGAACATAGTGAGGTACCGCAATTTATTAATGATCGAGTGAATCTAAAGATACCATCCACCTACCTTATTCATCCACGCTACTATGGAAAGCGTTTGACCCAATCTACTATCGCCTGTACTTGTTCTGGCCTCACCATTCGTAGAGCCGCATTCGGCCCTACCAAATAACGCTGAAGGTTCTGTCGCCTACTCGCACCTGAGGAAGGGGTTTCACTTGTGCGTGTAGCTGGCACAGATCGACCACGTCCTCTCCCTGCCACAGGAGCTCCACCAGCAGCACCACGACTGGGGCCACGTCCCTTATTTGACGCTTTCCTCATTCTTTGCGTTCACCCACCAAACTAACAGATGGTTTATGTCAGACGACAATGTAACCGCGAATTGTCAACAATTAAGTTCACTGAGAGTAATAAGGTGCCAGTGTCATAAAGAGGAAAAATTTCTTGAGGTCACACAACAGTGTGACAGGCGAATTTTATACAATTACTTAACGGTCCCAAAATTTTTTAATTTGTCAACCAACAATGTAACTGCAGTATTGACTGGTTGTATTTGACTGTGACAAATGCAGCAAAGGCCCCAGATGTAGGGTCTTGCCCAAAATGGGTGTTTTTTTAAAACCAGAATATAAAAGCGGTATCTAACGTTTGTATTTGACTGTGACAAATGCAGCAAATGCCCCAGATGTAGGGTCTTGCCCAAAATGGGTGTTTTTTTTAAACCAAAATATAACAGCAGTATCTAACGCTAGTATTTGACTGTGACAAATGCAGCAAAGGCCGCAAATTTATTATCTTGCACAAAATGGGTGTTTTTTTAATACCAGAATATAACAGCGGTATATAACGCTTGTATTGGACTGTCAGAAATGCAGCAAAGGCCGCAAATTTATTATCTTGCACAAAATGGGTGTTTTTTTAATACCAGAATATAACAGCGGTATATAACGCTTGTATTGGACTGTCAGAAATGCAGCAAAGGCCGCAAATTTATTATCTTGCCCATAATTGCAGTTTTTTTTAAAGCAAGACTATAACAGCAGTAGCTAACGTTTGTATTGGACTGTGACAAATGCAGCAAAGGCCGCAAATGTATTATCTTGCAAAAAATGGGTGTTTTTTTTTAAACCCAGAATATAATTGCAGTATTTAAAGCTTGTATTTCACTGTGACAAATGCAGCTAATGCTCTAGATGTAGGGTCTTGCTAAAAATGGGTGTTTTTTTTAAACCCAGAATATAACTGCAGTATTTAAAGTTTGTATTTGACTGTCACAAATTCAGCAAAGGACCCAAAATCTATTATCTTGCAAAAAATTGTGTTTTTTTTTAACCACTTCCCATCTGGGCCATTTGCCCCCTTCCTGACCAGGCCTGATTTTGCAAAACTGACATATCTCACTTTATGTGGTAATAACTTTGGAACGCCTTTACTTATCCAAGTCATTCAGAGATTGTTTTCTCGTGACACATTGTACTTCATGATAGTCATAAATTTGAGTCAATATATTTCACCTTTATTTATAAAAAAATCCCAAATTTACCAAAAATTTAGAAAAATGCTTACAGAAAGTGATACCTCATAAAATATTTATTACTTAACATTCCCCATAGGTCTACTTTATGTTGGCATCTTTTTGAAAATGTCATTTTATTTTTTTAGGACGTTAGAAGGCTTAGAAATTTAGAAGCAATTCTTCAAATTTTTAAGAAAATTGCCAAAACCCACTTTTTAAGGACCAGTTCAGGTCTGAAGTCACTTTGTGGGGCCTACATAGTGGATACACCCATAAATGACCCCATTGTAGAAACTACACCCCTCAAGTTACTTAAAACCGATTTTACAAACTTTGTTAACCCTTTAGGTGTTCCACAAGAATTAAATCACATTTTAAAATTGAACTTTTTGGGCAGATTTTCCATTTTAATCCAATTTTTTCTTTAACACATCGATGGTTAACAGCCAAACAAAACTCAATATTTGCACCCTTACAGTAGAAACTCCCAAGAAGTGATCCCATTTTGGAAACTAGGGTATAAGGTGCCAGTTTTATTGGTACTATTTTTGGGTACATATGATTTTTTGATCATTCATTATAACATTTTATGGGGCTAGGTGACCAAAAAATTGGTTGTTTTAGCACAGTTTTTATTATTTATTTTTACAGCGTTTACCTGAGGGGTTCAGTCAAGTGACATTTTTATAGAGCAGATTGTTACGGACGTGGTGATACCTAATATGTATACTTTTTCTTATTTATTAAAGTTTTACACAATAATAGCATTTTTTTAACAAAAAAATTATGTTTTAATGTGTCCATGTTCTGAGAGCTATAGTTTTTTTATTTTTTGAGAGATTTTCTTATGTAGGGGCTAATTTTTTGCGGGATGAGGTGACGGTTTTATTGGTACCATTTTGTGGGACATACGCCTTTTTGATCACTTGGTGTTGCACTTTTTGTGATGTAAGGTGACAAAAATTGCTTTTTTCGACAGTTATTTTATTTTTATTTTTTTATGGTGTTTATTGGACTGGGTCGATTATGTGATATATTTATAGAGACGACTATCACAGACGAGGCAATACCAAATATGTCTATTTTATTTTATTTTTTCTATTTAAAAAAATATATATATTCTTTACTTGGGGAATTTTTTTTTTTACATGTAAAACCTTTATTTTATTTTATTTTTTTAACACTTTATTTTTATTTTTTTTATTTTACACTTTTCGTCCCCCATAAGGTCATACAAGACCTCTGGGGGACATTTACTTCACTTTTTCTTTTTTTTTTCACTGTTAATTTCTCCTGTAACTGGGGCTGACATAGTAGCCCCAGTTACAGGAGAAATGCACCCCCCAGAGAGGCTGTACAGCATAATTCTGCGCTGTACAGCCTCAGTGCAGGGCTGATCGAGGTCTGTGAAAGACCTCACACAGCTCCTGCACTCTCCGGTCCCGCCGGTACCATGACCGCCGGGCCGGAACAGGAAGCGCATAACGCTTCCTGCTCTGCATACACAGCGCTCGGTGAGCGCTGTGTATGCAGCGATCCAGAAGGCAGGGACACCTGGGCACTGTCCCTGCCTTCTCTCTGGGTTGCCCTGCTGTCACTGACAGCGGGCAACCCGATCAGCAGCTGCACGATTAGCGTGCAGCTGCAGTTTCTGAACGGACGTTCTGGAACGTCCATTCAGAAATAAAGAACCACCTCCCGGACGTTTATAGTCTATGGGCGGACGGGAGGTGGTTAAACCCTGAATATAACTGCAGTATTTAAACCTTGTATTTGACTGTCACAAATGCACATATGCTGTGCTGGTGCACTGAACTTGCATAAAATGGCCGCCGACGCCCACCTAACTAACAGACGGATAATTCTTTTTCTGTGTCACTGGGCTCAGGCAAGGTAGAAAAATGGTGCACTGCACCCACAAAACAAAATCGCTGTAGATCGCAGAGTTAACAAGCACTTCTGATAACAGATTCTTTCCTATTCTCTCCCTCACAGCAGCAGCATCCTCTCCCTACACTAAGCACAGCAGAGTGACGTGCAGCACTACGTGACTCCAGCTTATATAGAGGCTGGGTCACATGCTGCACTGGCCAATCACAGCCATGCCATTAGTAGGCATGGTTGTGATGGCTTCTGAGGGCACAAGAGTAATACGCTTGTTGATTGGCTGCTCTGCAGCCTTTCAAAAAGCACCATTAACTTGCCGAACACCGAACTCGAACCCAAACTTTTACAGAAAAGTTCGGCTTTGGGTCCGGGGTCCAAAAATCCTAATGTTCGGTACGAACCCAAACTTTACAGTTTGGGTTCGCTCAACCCTACAGATGACTTAACCCCTCAGGTGAACGCTGGAAAAATAAATAAATAAAAACTGTGCCAAAATTACCAATTTTTTGGTCACATTGCCCCATAAAGTGTAATAATGACTGATCAAAAAATCATATGTACCCAAAAATGGTACCAATAAAAACGTCAACTCTTTCTGCAAAAAATGAGCCCCGGAACAAGATGATTGGCAGAAAAATAAATAAAATATGGCTTTCATAAAATGGAGACACAAAAACACAAATTTTTTTTTAAAAATACTTTATTATGTAAAACTGAAAAAACAAACATAGAAAGTAGACATATTTGATATTATTGCGTCCATAATAACCTGCTCTATAAAAATCGCACATGATCTACCCTGTCAGATGGATGTTGTAAAAAATAAAAAAGGTGCCAAAACAGCAATTTTTTGCCTTGCGTAAAAAAAAAACTTAATATAGAGCAATTAAAAATCATATGTACCCCAAAATAGTACCAATAAAACTGCCACCTTATCCCCTAGTTTTCAAAATGGGGTAACTTTTTGGGAGTTTCTACTGTAAGGGTGCATCAGGGTGGCTTAAAATGGGACATGGCATCTAAAAACCATACCAGCAAAATCTGCCTTCCAAAAACCATATGGCGTTCCTTTTCTTCTGTGCCCTGCAGTGCGCCCTTACATCAGTTTACAACCACATGTAGGGTGTTTCTATAAACCGCAGAATCAGGGTAATAAATATTTAGTGATGAGCGGCAGGTGCCATATTCGATTTCGACGAAATTCGCGAATATTCGATAGAATATTCGTTTTATATTCGTCGAAATCGAATATTCGTCATTATTCTTGTTATCGCGATTAATATGCGATTTAAATAATCGCGTATTGCGATTTTAACTTAAAGGCTACTCTCCTATTGAAATAGCAAGGCGATTAATTCAAGTTATAATAATCGAATTTCGATTTTAACTTAGCACTGCTATATTCCATATTCGTTAATTCTAGCTTAATATGGAATATAGCAGTGCTAAGTTAAAATCGAAATTCGATTATTATAACTTGAATTTTTTTAAAAAAAATTTTTTATTGTTATATTTTTTTCTTTCCCACTTCCCTAAAGTTGTTCTTACCTGTCCTTTGGATTCCTGGCTGCTCCAGTCAGTGCCCGTTGCCGCTTCTGCCGACTTCCGTGCTCATGGAGCATCCCCATCACCATGGGAACGTCTCCATAAACTAGAATGTACTGTTGGATTTGAGAATTACGTGAAAAATCGCAATTCGATTCAGTTATAATAATCGAATTTCGATTTTAACTTAGCACTGCTATATTTAATTCTAGCCTAATATGGAATATAGCAGTGCTAAGTTAAAATCGAAATTTGATTATTATAACTTGAATTAATCGAATTGCGATTTCAACTTGGACCTGGTTTACTATGGTTGGCTTGGTAGAATTAGCGAATATGACGAATGTATTCGTCATATTCCACAAAACGAATATAACGAATGTATTCGTCATATTCCACAAAACGAAGTATTCTGCATTTTCGTTTTAGCTACCTATTCATCAACTTCGCTAATTCTAGCAATCATATAGGAAAGTTTACTATAAAGACAGCTAAGTTTAATTCGCTATGTGATTATATTACTTTGCTTTTTTTTTATAAATAGAATAATTATAATAATTATCAGGTATTATAATTATTCTATTTTTTTTTTTTTTAAAAAGCAGTCATATAATCGCATAGCGAATTAAACTTAGCTGTCTCTATAGTAAACTTTCCTATATGATTGCTAGAATTAGCGAAGTTGATGAATAGGTAGCTAAAACGTTATCTTCGTTTTGTGGAATATGACGAATACATTCGTTATATTCGTTTTGTGGAATATGACGAATACATTCGTCATATTCGCTAATTCTACCAAGCCAACCATAGTAAACCAGGTCCAAGTTGAAATCGCAATTCGATTAATTCAAGTTATAATAATCAAATTTCGATTTTAACTTAGCACTGTTATATTCCATATTAGGCTAGAATTAAATATAGCAGTGCTAAGTTAAAATCGAAATTCGATTATTATAACTTGAAATAATCGAATTGCGATTTTTCACGTAATTCTCAAATCCGACAGTACATTCTAGTATATGGAGACGTTCCCATGGTGATGGGGACGCTCCATGAGCACGGAAGTCGGCAGAAGCGGCAACGGGCACTGACTGGAGCAGCCAGGAATCCAAAGGACAGGTAAGAACAACTTTAGGGAAGTGGGAAAGAAAAAATATAACAATAAAAAAAAAATAATAATAAAATAAAAAAACGAATATTCGAAATATCGAATTTATATCACTATATTCGAAATATTCGCGAATTAGCGAAGTGCCGATATTCGCGAAAAAAATTCGATATTCGAATATTCGCGCTCAACACTATAAATATTGAGTTTTGTTTGGATGTTAACCCTTGATGTGTGTGGCGAAACCAACCTCGCCATGGTGTTTTGGAGAGGCCTGTTTATCCGCCTCTTGCCCCAGGATTATGGGCCATATACTAACTTTTAAACCCCTGAACCTATTAAAGTGAATTTTGGATAGGTTTGTCCCCAAGTTATACTGTTTAAATTGATGTAAGTTATATGTATGGCCAATGTAAACTCACAAAGTTGTAACAATTTATAATAAGTGTAACTTGTCAGCTTGGGAGGAAAATGCTGGGTGTGTTTCTATTGTGCCATTGTCCCATTGTGTGTTTAAATGGTGATGTCTGTTCTGTTGTCCTCACATGTGTATTGGCGATCTCCCTTTGTCCTCAGAGATAATTGGATTGCTCCTCAGGTTGTCTCCGGGACAGAGAGGAGGAGACCATGATGCATTGTGGGGATATGTTGTATCTGTCCTATGTCACAGTCTTCATTCTGGTCCTCTGGGGGTGTGAACGATTGGTTGCTGTAGTTACATTGTATGTGTTGTAAATTACTGATTGGTTGTATTTCAAAACCCTGTGGGCAGTACTATGTTTGTGGTTTATGAATAAATGAGGCTGTACGTGAAGTACAGTCAGACCACTGCTTGACCCTCAACACGGAGCCTTGTCTCGTTATTGGGGGGATCCGCTGTATGCTGTTAGGGACTGATTGCCAGGAGTGTAAGCTGATTCCTGTTCATCTGCTAGCAGCTATTCGTGAGGTTCCAGTTGGGAGTGCTATTTTGTATCCAGTTCGGGAGTTTGGTGTATCCTGCAGTAGCTGTGCCTGTCTCTCAGAAAGGGGCATATCGCCTAAACGGATTTTAACCCCTTGTCTGCTGAAACGGTCCGTTACATTGGTGGCAAGCAGCGGGATCGTTCCCACAGCCCAGAAGGACAGCTACAAAGAAACATCATTCCCTGGAATTACAATTTGAGGGCAACGCATGTCCCAGTACAGCGACCCTGACAGCACCAGAATGGAAACAGCAGTGGAGTACGATGAGGGTGTCATGGATGACCGAGATGCAGTCCGCAAAGGCATCTGGTACCAGGTACTGGGTATTGTGGAGTATATGCAGGACGAGAGACTCCCCACGGAAGACCAGCGGTTGCAGAAGCGAGTAGCCCTGCGGATGCCCTTCCTGGGAGAGCAGCCCCGGGAGGAATGGGTAAAGGAATTGGAACTCCTAGCATGGCGGGAGCTGTGGCTGGAAGATGCCTACCAGGCGCTCTGGTGGTATGGGGCACAGTACCTACGCAGGACAGCTGAGCATGACAAGCCGGAGGGAGAGGAGTTTGATGGTCCTGGCTTGTTATGGGAGACTTTTTCAGAGCTGGAGTTTGGGAGCCCTACACAAGCCCGAAGCCATGATCTCTTGGAATGGAGGGAGAGCAGGTATGAGTGGGACGACACTCATGAGATTGAGCAGGACCTGGTCCACCTGGTGACCCGGGAGATGGCGCTGGAACAGGGCTGCCAGCAGCTGTTCCACGCCAGTGAGAAGGCTCAGCAGGACAGTAAGGTGACAAACCCAGTCTCCATTCCCCAGCGGCAGTGTGAAGTGCAGGGAGAGGAGAGCAGCGTCCTCCCTCCCCAGCGGCAGGCTGAGTTACAGGGGGCAGAGGTAGTTGTTCCTGCCCCCCAGCAGCAGAGTGATATGCCGGGAAGGCAGTGTGAAATGCAGGGAGAGGAGAGCAGCGTCCTCCCTCCCCAGCAGCAGGCTGAGTTACAGGGGGCAGAGGTAGTTGTTCCTGCCCCCCAGCAGCAGCATGATTTTTTGGGAATTGGGAGCCCAGTCTCCATTCCCCAGCGGCCGAGTGATGTACAGGGAATTGGGAGCCCAGTCTCCATTCCCCAGCGGCAGAGTGTCCAGCAGGGAATAGAGAGCCCAGTCTCCTTTCCCCAGCAGCAGGACACTGTATTGGGAGCGGAGACGGTCGGTCGCCCTCCCAGCGGCTGGAAGTATGTATGGGAGAGGAGCTCGTTACCCCCTCTCCCCAGCGGCAGCTTAACGCACCAGGGGGAGACAGTAACCCCCACAACAGTGCAGATGGGACCGTGGTCTCTGCACTTACAGCACAGGGGGTAGAGACAGTCGGTCTCCCCCTCCAACAACCAGACTCCAAGCCAGGGAGCAACACAGAGACCGGGAGTACCAGCTTCCAACATAACCTTGGTGGACTCACTGGACAGAGACAGGCTACCAAATGCAACAGGTCCAGTATTGGGTTGTGGGTGGGCTGCCAGACTAACTCAGGTACCGACCGGCGTGAGGTCAGGTATCTGGTTAGTCTTCCCTGGGGGGGGGGGGGATGTGTGGCGAAACCAACCTCGCCACGGTGTTTTGGAAAGGCCTGTTTATCCGCCTCTTGTCCCAGGATTATGGGCCATATACTAACTTTTAAACCCCTGAACCTATTCAAGTGAATTTTGGATAGGTTTGTCCCCAAGTTATACTGTTTAAATTGATGTAAGTTATATGTATGGCCAATGTAAACTCACAAAGTTGTAACAATTTATAATAAGTGTAACTTGTCAGCTTGGGAGGAAAATGCTGGGTGTGTTTCTATTGTGCCATTGTCCCATTGTGTGTTTAAATGGTGATGTCTGTTCTGTTGTCCTCACATGTGTATTGGCGATCTCCCTTTGTCCTCAGAGATAATTGGATTGCTCCTCAGGTTGTCTCCGGGACAGAGAGGAGGAGACCATGATGCATTGTGGGGATATGTTGTATCTGTCCTATGTCACAGTCTTCATTCTGGTCCTCTGGGGGTGTGAACGATTGGTTGCTGTAGTTACATTGTATGTGTTGTAAATTACTGATTGGTTGTATTTCAAACCCCTGTGGGCAGTACTATGTTTGTGGTTTATGAATAAAAGAGGCTGTACGTGAAGTACAGTCAGACCACTGCTTGACCCTCAACACGGAGCCTTGTCTCGTTATTGGGGGGATCCGCTGTATGCTGTTAGGGACTGATTGCCAGGAGTCTAAGCTGATTCCTGTTCGTCTGCTAGCAGCTATTCGTGAGGTTCCAGTTTGGAGTGCTACTTTGTATCCAGTTCGGGACATTGGTGTTCTGCAGTAGCTGTGCCTGTCTCTCAGAAAGGGGCACATCGCCTAAACGGATTTTAACCCCTTGTCTGCTGAAACGGTCCGTTACAATGTGTTAAACGAAAATATTGATTAAAATGGAAAATCTGCCAAATTTCATCTCTATTTTCCTTTCATTTTTGTGGAACACCTAAAGGGTTAACAAAGTTAGTAAAATTAGTTTTGAGTAGCTTGAGGGGTGTAGTTTCTACAATGGGGTCATTTATGTTTTTTTTTCACTATGTAAGCCCCACAAAGTGACTTCAGCCCTGAACTGGTCCTTAAAAAGTGGGTTTTAAAAATTTTCTTAAACATTTTAAGAATTGCTTCTAAAATTCTAAGCCTTCTAACATCCTAAAAAAAAAAAAATGACATTTACAAAATGATGCCAACATAAAAGTAGACATATGGGTAATGTTAAGTAATAAATATTTTATGAGGTATCACTTTCTGTTTTAAAAGCAGAGAAATTAAAATTTTGAAAATTTCATATTTTTCATAATATTTGGTAAATTTGATAAATAAAGGTGAAATATATTGACTCAAATTTATGACTATCATGAAGTACAATGTGTCACGAGAAAACAGCTTCAGAATGGCTTGGATAAGTAAAAGTATTCCAAAGTTATTACCATATATAGTGACACATGTCAGATTTACAAAAAATGGCCTGGGCAGGAAGGTGAAAACTGTCCCGGGGTAGGAAGGGTTAAAGAACACGGCGGGCCCCATAACCGCCGGGTGCCCGCTGTTTTAGACAGCGGACACCCGGAGCTAATGCATGTGATCAGCTATACTGTTGGTCGCATACTTTTAACCCCTCAGATGCCGTGGTCAAACGTGACCATGGCATCTGCAAGCGCAAAAACCCAGAAGCACGCTGTTCTAGGTGTGTTCCATCTCCCCTTGATGAGGATTGGGGGAGCCGCAGTGTGTGTGTGCTGCATCCACATTAGTTCCTTTGGAGCCCCTACTAACGCATTGGAGTCTATGAGAGAAGCAATCTGATGATTGCTTGTTAAAGTTCCCTATGGGAACTATAAAAAAGTGTTAAAAAATGTTTTTTTTAAAAAAATTACAAAAATTCTAATCACTCCCTTTCCCCAAAGGAAAAAAAACTAAATAAAAACTATTAAAATATAAAAATATTTATCCCATACGTCAAATTGAAAAATAAGTCAAAATGGCCAATTTGCAATTTTTTGTGTCGTTTTGCTACTGACAAAAAAAAGGGATCAGAAATTCATACACACCCCGAAATAGTATTAATGAAAATTACAGATCGCCCCCCCCCCCCCCCAAAAAAAATGACCCTTCAAACAGCAAGGTACATATAACTACAAAAAGGTTATAGAGGTCAGAATTTGGCATATTTTTATAAAATATTTTTTTCAAGGTTTTTATTTTATTTTCAGTATTAAAATGAAGAAAAACTATATATATGTGGTTTCGCCGTAATTGTACTAACCTGAAGAATAAAAATAACAGGTCAGTTTTACCGCATAGGGAACACCGTAAAAACAAAACCCATAAAACTGTTGCAGAATTGGGATGTCTTCTTTCTGCCGCAACTCTCTCCCTATGACAGCAAGGGGGTGTTTCCTTTCTGTTGCAGCTCTCTCCCTATCACAGCTGAGGGGGCGTGTATTCTCTGCTGCAACTCTCTCCCTATCACAGCTGAGGGGGCGTGTATTCTCTGCTGCAACTCTCTCCCTATCACAGCTGAGGGGGCGTGTTTTCTCTGCTGCAGCTCTCTCCCTGTAACTGTCGCAGCTTCAGTAGATACCACTGGTGGCAGTTGAAGGTTTAAACTTAGTGAAGTGGACATAAAAATGATAGAAAAGATCAAGCAGCAGGTGGCGCTATACATACGTATTTTATTGAATAACTCAGTGATTATACTAAATTTTTTATTACATGCAGTTACAAAACTATTCCGAACTATGTGTTAATTTAAAATAATAGAATATTTTTGTAGGACAATGTCTTTAATGAAAAATTCTAATATTTTCTAAAAAAGAAAATGTCAGGTAAGGGGTCATTTTTACTGCACCACACCAGACGGTTTACAGTCCCCTTTTGATAACCAGTGTATCCTAGTCCAATAGTGGGAGATTTGACTTTGTTTGGCAGCACTACATGGTGAGAAATGGTTAACATCAGACATCGAAGTGCCACCATTCTGAACAAAAATATCATGTACCTTATCAGAGCAGCCAAATGGGGTCAGCAGCACAGTTCCGCAATCCCACCCAAGAACAATTTCAATTTTAATAGCTTTTAGTATGTGTTTCATAAGCATGCCCATTGAATTGAGTCATCTGTGCCTCTCAGTTGCTCCAAGACAGATTTTAGCCCGAGAGCGTGGAGTAATTATCCCAGTGGATGGAAGACTTGGTAGCACTTTCAACCTCGTTCATCATTCCAAACAGCCACACACTCTGTCTGCTAATTTCATCAGATGGATTAGCTTTTCTTTCTTGTCTATCTTATTTTATTTCTTGGGGGTGAAATATAGTTTCTGTCCCTTGTTTTAATAAGCAGGGCAGGCATGCACCAGTGCTTTGCTCCTGACTCCTGTTTCTAGACTGGAGAATGCTCTCTGTAAAGGAGGGTATGGGGGTGGGGGTGGGGGGGGGGGCGGGATGCTGGGAGCAAAGTTGAAGGTGAAAGGCAGAACTTGTACACGTTTACCTACCGGAAATAATTTTCTGCTTTCAATATTTTTTTAGGAAATTTAATTTTAGGCTTAACATCAGGTAAGGAAAGTTCCAACCAGGTTAAGAAAGAAGATCTGAGGAGTGAATCCTAATAGAAAAAGCTCCTTTTAAAAATTAAAACATTATAGTTTTCTATTCTGATTTTCAGCTTTAAAGACTGTGAAAGTTTTAGAGGTTTTTTTTTAGAGGGTTTTTCCCATCACAGATGTTTATGGTACATCCACAAGACTTAAAATTTTTGAGAGAATAGGGAGTATTTGAACCCTGTTTCCCTGAGGTGGAGAAGAATAGAGAATTGGCTGAGTTACAGAAAAAGATGAGCAACGTTGAGTACTTAAAGGGTATTTCCCAGACTTTTATTCTGATGACCTGTACTCTGGATATTCCCTGTACAGGAAGCAGTATTATAGTAGTTATATTCTTGTACATAGGAGCAGTATTATAGTAGTTATATTCTTATGCGTAGGAGGCATCATTATAGTAGTTATATTCTTGTACATAGGAGCAGTATTATAGTAGTTATATTCTTATACATAGGAGGCAGTATTATAATAGTTATATTCTTGTACATAGGAGCAGTATTATAGTAGTTATATTCTTATGCGTAGGAGGCATCATTATAGTAGTTATAGTCTTGTACATAGGAGCAGTATTATAGTAGTTATATTCTTATACATAGGAGGCAGTATTATAATAGTTATATTCTTATACATAGGAGGCAGTATTATAGTTATATTCTTATACATAGGAGGCAGTATTATAGTAGCTATATTCTTATACATAGGAGGCAGTATTATAGTAGTTATACTCTTGTACATAGGAGCAGTATTATAATAGTTATATTCTTATACATAGGAGGCAGTATTATAGTTATATTCTTATACATAGGAGGCAGTATTATAGTAGCTATATTCTTATACATAGGAGGCAGTATTATAGTAGTTATATTCTTATACATAGGAGGCAGTATTATAGTAGTTATATTCTTGTACATAGGAGCAGTATTATAGTTATATTCTTATACATAAGAGGCAGTATTATAGTAGCTATATTCTTATACATAGGAGCAGTATTATAGTAGTTATATTCTTGTACATAGGAGCAGTATTATAGTAGTTATATTCTTGTACATAGGAGCAGTATTATAGTAGTTATATTCTTGTACATAGGAGCAGTATTATAGTAGTTATATTCTTGTACATAGGAGGTAGTATTATAGTAGTTATATTCTTGTACATAGGAGCAGTATTATAGTAGTTATATTCTTGTACATAGGAGGCAGTATTATAGTAGTTATATTCTTCTACATAGGAGCAGTATTATAGTAGTTATATTCTTGTACATAGGAGCAGTATAATAGTTGTTATATTCTTGTACATAGGAGCAGTATAATAGTAGTTATATTCTTATACATAAGAGCAGTATTATAGTGGTTTTTTATTCTTGTGTCATAGGAGCAGTATAATAGTAGTTATATTCTTATGCGTATTCTATTTGTAGAAGGTGGTCTGGGGTCACTAATTGTAAGGCTGGTTTGAGGTTACTGATTGTAGAAGCTGCTCTAGGGTCACTAGTTATAGAAGCTGGTGTGGGATCATCAATTTGTAGAAACTGACCTGGGGTCCCTATTTGTAGAAGCTAGCCTGGGGTCACTAATTGTAGAAGCTAGTCTGGGGTTAACTAATTGTACAAGCTGGTTTGAGGTCACTAATTATAGAAGCTGGTCTAGAGTCACTAATTGTAGAAGCTGGTGTGGGATCACCAATTGTACAAGCTGGCCTGGGGTCCCTAATTGAAGAAGCTGGTCAGGGGTTACTAACTGTAGAAGCTGGTCTGGGGTCACTAATTTTAGAAGCTGGTTTGGGGTCACTAATTGTAGAAGCTGGTCTGGGGAATCTTATTAATTATAGTTGCTGTTCTAAGATCTTATTGGATGTGCTTTCTTGGGTTTTTTCATTGGTTTTGCTGGTCTGGGGTCTGATTTATCTTGATCGTATAGTTTGAAGTCTGATCTAATCTTGACAGTCTGGTCTGAGGTCTAATTAAGTTTGGTATCTGAATTCAGTTTAGCACATGAAAAATTAAAATGTGCATACAGGAGTCCAAAATATTGTTTTAAGCATTTTTAAGGAATTAAAAAAAATTGATATTTAAAAAAAAAATGAAATTCAAGGAAGTCATCCTGTTGAACATGATGAGTGTTGTTGTCCGTCCGTTGATTCCTAAAAGCGTCAACTAATCTATTCCTATCTTACAATCCATCATTGTGTCAGAAGCCAGTATTTATTTAGTCCCTGGCTTAACTGTGCATTTTTACTGAGACTTCACTACAAAAATATGGAAATGAATCCAGGCACTTCATCCCGCTATTTATGGCCTCCCTATTTTATGCCATTATATGTAATATTACATGCTTAATGCCGAACTATTCTTCATTTCTACCCAAATTATGTGCGCAGTTAAGAGGAGACCCATATAATTGTCCAATGACCTTGAAATTAGGACACAATGATATTTTAGATGATATTTTAGATGATCTTCCTCTTGTAATTTTGCAACATTAGTTATGGTTCAATACCAGTATCAGGACCATTAGCGGCAAGTCAAATAGTTCTTAATTCATAAAACAGTAATTGCTGTGGATTTTCTAACTATTTAGCGACGTCTTTTACCTCTAATTTCTTTTTATCGCTTGCAGTTCCCATCACCTGTGTACCAGGACTTTATAGAGTGCCTTGTGACAGTGTTTAAAGTCCCAGATTCCTGTCCCAAAGGCACAATTTATGGGTTGTGATAACAAGCTTGATTAATAATATGCAATATAATAATCCATATCATTAGACGAGAGAGTGGTTCATGTCAAAGGAACGTGTCTGTTTGTTCTCTAGTTTTCTGAGGGTTTTTGTTACAGTTTTTGTTTGAATCCTCCATTTTTATGATAACGTGAAATGGACACGTTATCTGCATCCGCAGAAGTGAGGATGTCAGGGTCGGGGTTGAGATGTCTGGCAGGGGGAGCTTCTTCAGCGGCAGGGACAGCAACTTGCAGCTGAAGAACTTTTTGCTGATGAGTCATTGCCTACTTCTTATATGAAAATGTGCCAGTAATTGGGTATTTTTGGGGTCTCTGTGTGACAATATTTAAAGGGAAACTTCTATCAGAAAGAGGTATTTACAAAAAAAAAACTCAATAGAGGTAATTTATTATGGCCCCATACCCCAGTTTTTGTCATAAAAAAAATGTCACATCCCCATTGTGCGAGTTTTTAAATGCCCGGCAAATTTGTCGTCACACCAATTCCCTGACGTAAATGATGATTCAAATCTACTCGAGCCAGGGACTGGAAAAGATTTTAATCTAGGTTCACGGACTTGTGGAGGATGTGCCTAATTTATGACGAGGCCTGCATCTGATCACAAATTAGGCATATCCTTTGGCAGCACATGGGGTATCAAAGACCAGTGTAAAATGACCTACAATAGTCATATAGAACTTTTCTTGTAGAGGTTTTGGCTGTTTTTCTTGTGGCCTTTTTTAACCCTTTCACTCCCAGGGACGTACATGTATGGTGGAAGAGCAGGGTTTAAAGATGGACCCTGCTCCTGACTGCAGTGGGCCCCATAGCCACCAGGTATCTGCTGTTTTAAACAGCAGACACCTAGGGCTTATGTTTGGAATGGTTGATAATTCTGATTGCAGCAATTTAACCCCTCAGATGTGACCACAACATCTGAGAGCACTAAAACAGGAAGCAAGCTCGCTTCCCGACCCGGGAGGCCTTACTCTGGCTGAAATTAGGGAAGGCGTTCCCTGGTAATGATAGGCCTGAGCCTGTACAAGGCTTCTAGGCCTATTACTGGTATATTCCAATTCTGGCCTGCAGGTGGCAGCACTGCATTAGTATATTCTGACTTCTGCATTCTGTAATAAAAAAAAATTCTTTACAAAATACAAATCACAATCTAATGATTGCATGTTATAGTCACTTAGAGTGACTTCAAAAAAAGTTAAAAAAAAAAAGTAAAAAAAGGTTTTAGAAACATAAACAAAATAAAAAAATATAAAAATTCAAAGCACCCCCTTTCCCCAAATTTAAAATTAAATTAAACAATGTAAAAAAAGGAACATCACTGGCATCGCTGTATCCAAAAATGCTTGTACCATTAAAATATAAAACTATTTATCCCTATTTTATTTTTTTTGTTATTAAAACGCAAGAAAAACTACTTGAATGTGGTATTACGGTAATCTTACTGACCTGGAGAATGAAGATAACAGGTCAGTTTTACCACAAAGGGAGCGCCATAAAAATAAAACCCATAAAACTGTGGAATTCTTTTTTTTTCCAATTCCACCCCATTTGTAATTTTTTTTTAAGCTTCCCACTACATTACTGTATATGCAACAGTAAATTGTTCCATTAGAAAGTGCCACTTGACCTGCAAAAAACAATTCCTCATACAGCTATGTGAACGGAAAAATGAAAACATTAAGGCTCAAAGAAGGCCGGGAGTAGAAAATGAAAATGCAAAATTGAAAAATCCTGCAGGATTGAAGGGGGTTAAATATAAGATATTGCAGCAATCAACACAAATGATAAGACCTCCTTGATAGATAGGTAATCCATTGTCAGTTTACTGCAGCTGTGAGGGGAAGATATCTGAAAGGAAGCGCTTATGATGAAATTATGTTTGGAATTGGGATAATGGTATAGCAGCTCTATTGTTTTCTTGATAGGTCTAAAGAAGGGTGCCCACAGAAGAGCATTGCATTATTTAGTGTAATGTGATTGAGTCACTACAGGGGGGTTCTCTCTGATCACAGTGATAGTCTTATAGACTGAGAGAGTTAGGG
The DNA here is from genome assembly GCF_905171765.1 of Bufo bufo. Classification (NCBI taxonomy): domain Eukaryota; kingdom Metazoa; phylum Chordata; class Amphibia; order Anura; family Bufonidae; genus Bufo; species Bufo bufo. The sequence goes on along the minus strand of NC_053392.1, from coordinate 590,040,576 downwards.
CTCATGCACACAAACCGGCTGGACCCGTGCTGCAGACCACAAATGCACAGACACTGACCATAGGGCCCCTGCACGTGGATTGCGGACCCATTCACTTGCATGCACTACTTTTTTGCGGAAAACAGAAATCGTGGGGTTCCATGCCTTCGTTCTGACCGACTTTCCGGATTGCGGGGCCACTCAAGTGATTTGGTCCGCATCTATGATTTGGGGTGCACATGGCCGGTGCCCGTGTATTGCGGACCCGCTGTTTGCGGGCGGCAATATGGGCACGATCGGGCAATGACCATGTGTATGAGCCCTTAAAGGGAATGTGTCATCAGTTCTGTACCATGTATCATGTTTTATGTTATACATATTTTAACGACTTCCCGACTGCTCATTGACTATAAAGGTCCTGGACGGTCAGGTTTATCTCTGATTGGACGTTTTAGAACGCTAATCGTGCAGCTGCTGTGCCGGGGGCCTGCTGTCACTGACCTCAGAGAGAAGGCAGGGACCGTTCCTGGGTGTTCCTGAACGAGCGCTGTGTATACAGATCAGGAAGCAATGTGCCGCTTCCTGTCCCGCCCCAGTGGTCATGTGACCGTCGGGATCGGGAGAGTGCAGGAGCTGTCGGGACTTCCACAGACCTCGCTCAGCCCTGCACTGAGGCTGTACAGCGTAGTATACTGCTGTACAGCCTCTTTGGGGGGTGTATTTTCCCTGTAACTGGGGCTACTATGTCAGCCCCAGTTACAAGAGAAATCAATAGTGGAAAAAAAAGGGAAGTTAAATGTCCCCCAGAGGTCTTATGGGGGACACAAAGTGAAAAGTAAAAAATAAAAAAATAAAAATAATAAAGTGTTTTATAAAAAAAAAGTTTCAGATGTAAAAAAAAAAACTTCCCTAAGTAAGTCATTTAAAAAATGTTAAAAATAGAAAAAAAATAGACATGTTTGGTATCGCCACATCCATAACGACCAGCTCTATAAAAATATCAAATAATCTACCCCATCAGGTGAACCCCATGAAAATAAATAAATAAACATTACGCCAAAACAGCTTTTTTTAGTCACCTCCCAAAAAACATAATATCAATCAAACAAAAAGTCATATGTAGCCCAAAATAGTAGCAATAAAAATTTCACTTAATCCCGCAAAAAACAAGCCCTCATACAAGACCATAGTCAGAAAAATAAAAAAAATATGGCTCAAGAAAATGGCAACATAAAAACATGATTTATTTTTCTAAAAATGTACTTATTGTGTAAAAACTTTAAAAAAAACTAAAACCTACACCTATTTTGTATCGTTGCGCCCATAATAACCTGACATATTAAAATATCACATGATCTACCACATCAAGTGAACGGTGTAAAAAAAAGTTGAAAAATGACACCAAATAGCTTTTTTGTGACTTTACCTTCCAAAAAATTTGATAAAAAGCGACCAGAAAGCCAAATGCACCCCAAAATGGTGCCAATAAAAACGACAGCTTGTCCCACAAAAAATAAGCCCTCACGCAGCTCAACAAAAAAATAAAACGGTTATCACTTTTAAAAACCATGACAATAGTTTGGAAGGGGGCAAAAGGCCTAGCCTGGAAGTGGTTAATATAGATATTTACATGGAAAAGTAAAAATTTCACTGAAAATTCTTTAACTTGTTCCGGACCACCTAACAAATATATAACCTGTCCTATTCTTGTCTGTTTTGCGGCCAAGAATAGGCAGTTATATCAATATCTGTCCATGCCGTTCCACAAATTGCGGAACGCACACGGATGCCATCCGTGTTTTGCGGACCGCAAAACACACAATGGTCGTGTGCATGTAGCCTAATTCTCATAAATTCCATGCTAATGCTAATGCATTGTAATCTATGAGAGAAGCAATCCAATCATTGCTTGTTCAAGTTGTTCAAGTTGTTCAAGGGGAATTATTGAAAAGTAAAAAAAGAAAAGAAATGTTTTTGAAAGTATTTAAAAAATACAAAAATTCCAATCACCCCCCTCTTTCCCCCCCCAAAAAAAATCAAAACAATTGAAAAAATAAACATCATGGGCAGCGCTGCATGTGAAAACGCCTAAGCTATTAAAATATAAATATATTTATCCCATAGGCAAGCGAAAGAAAAGTCAAAATGGCTGATTTTTGGGGGTCTGTTGCTGGTATGTGGTTTGGCTGGTTAGGTGGGGGCACCATATACATATTATTGCTGTTTTGCCTGCAATTTTCTGCAGGTTATTTGACAGTAAACACAGAATATTAACCCGTTCGCTACCAGCACCGTACATGTACGGCGCTGGAGCGATGGGCAAACATGGCGCCTACTCGTACGAGCAGCGGATGTTATGGTCGTTAAAAATCTTGATGGATGCCCCTTTAATTAGTAGGTGTAGTGCTGTATCTGTGTGCATTATCTGTTTTTCCTTTATTGTCTGACTTCTTATGTAGAATTATCTTATTACTATAAAGTCATATGTTACTACATTTGTAGGGTGTAACATAGACTTTTTTTTAAAAACATTCACACGTACTGCAAATTGTATACACTGCCAACTCAATTTCTAACAGCTATATATTCCAATGTAGTGAAGATAATGTGATTCTTGTGTGGTCTTGTTTGAAAGATTGGAATACCAACTTTCAAACAACACCAGGCCCATATCTCTAGCTCATAGGTCAGCAACCTTCGGCACTTTAGCTGTTGTGAAACCACAACTCCCAGAATGCACACTTGCTCAGCTGTTCTCAGAAACCACACAGAGTATGCTGGAAGTTGTAGTTTCACAACAGCTGGAGTGCTGGAGGTTGCTGACCCCTGCTTTAGCTGCTACCAATCCCCTGATATGAGCAGCTAAAGCAGCCCTCTCCAGTCAGAAGGAGGAGGGGGCGAGGGGGCAAGGGGGCAGTCTGCAGGAGAAAAAATAAAATAAAAAATATTATATATTGACAAAGGCCTCATTGAGTAGGCCGAAATGTTGCTGGGAATAAAGTTTTTGGGGTCTTCATCCTGCCACCGAAATCTGGAAGTGCTGCCTCGTTCTTTGGAAAGTACATATCGTGGAGGAGAAGCCGACCTCTGTGAGGAATTGCACCCAGTGCACACTGTCTGACTGTGCTGCTGCGGTATTTGTTATTTTATATATATATATATATATACAGTACAGACCAAAAGTTTGGACACACCTTCTTATTCAAAGAGTTTTTTTTATTTTCATGACTATGAAAATTGTAGATTCACACTGAAGGCATCAAAACTATGAATTAACACATGTGGAATTATATACATAACAAACAAGTGTGAAACAACTGAAAATATGTCATATTCTAGGTTCTTCAAAGTAGCCACCTTTTGCTTTGATTACTGCTTTGCACACTCTTGGCATTCTCTTGATGAGCTTCAAGAGGTAGTCCCCTGAAATGGTTTTCACTTCACAGGTGTGCCCTGTCAGGTTTAATAAGTGGGATTTCTTGTCTTATAAATGGGGTTGGGACCATCAGTTGCGTTGAGGTGAAGTCAGGTGGATACACAGCTGATAGTCCTACTGGATAGACTGTTAGCTGCTTTTTTCTTGCCATAAAACAAATTCTAAGTAAAGAAAAATGAGTGGCCATCATTACTTTAAGAAATGAAGGTCAGTCAGTCAGCCGAAAAATTGGGAAAACTTTGAAAGTAAGGGCTATTTGACCATGAAGGAGAGTGATGGGGTGCTGCGCCAGATGACCTGGCCTCCACAGTCACCGGACCTGAACCCAATCGAGATGGTTTGGGGTGAGCTGGACCGCAGAGTGAAGGCAAAAGAGCCAACAAGTGCTAAGCATCTCTGGGAACTCCTTCAAGACTGTTGGAAGACCATTTCAGGTGACTACCTCTTGAAGCTCATCAAGAGAATGCCAAGAGTGTGCAGAGCAGTAATCAAAGCAAAAAGTGGCTACTTTGAAGAACCTAGAATATGACATATTTTCAGTTGTTTCACACTTGTTTGTTATGTATATAATTCCACATGTGTTAATTCATAGTTTTGATGCCTTCATAGTCATGAAAATAAAGAAAACTCTTTGAATGAGAAGGTGTGTCCAAACTTTTGGTCTGTACTGTATATATATAAATAAATTTGGCATTATCAAATTTGTACTGACCCACATAATGAAGTTATAATGTTACTTACACCACAGAGTGAACGCCGTAAATAATGTTAAAATTTTTGTTTTCTTTGTTATCTTTCCCCTAAAAATAAAATGATAAAAGTTATTTCATTACTATATGAGGATATTCCCTTGGGCTGAGTCCTGAGGTTAATACTGAGGTCTAGTACTGTGACATCACTGTGTTTCTTATCCTGTACTGTGACATCACTGTGTTTATTATCTCTGTACTGCGACATCACTATGTTTATTATCTCTGTACTGCGACATCACTGTGTTTATTATACCTGTACTGTGACTTTACTGTGTTTATTATCCCTGTACTGTGACATCACTGTGTTTATTATCTCTGTACTGTGACATCACTGTGGTTATTATCTCTGTACTGTGACATCACAGTGTTTATTATCCCTGTACTGTGACATCACTGTGTTTATTATCTCTGTACTGTGACATCACTGTGTTTATTATCTCTGTACTGTGACATCACTGTGTTTATTATCCCTGTACTGTGACTTTACTGTGTTTATTATCCCTGTACTGTGACATCACTGTGTTTATTATCTCTGTACTGTGACATCACTGTGGTTATTATCTCTGTACTGTGACATCACTGTGTTTATTATCTCTGTACTGCGACATCACTGTGTTTATTATCCCTGTACTGTGACATCACTGTGTTTATTATCTCTGTACTGTGACATCACTGTTTATTAGTCCTTTACTGTGACATTACTTTGTTTATTATCTCTGTACTGTGACATCACTGTGTTTATTATCCCTGTACTGTGACATCACCGTGTTTATTATCCCTGTACTGTGACATCACTGTGTTTATTATCTCTGTACTGCGACATCACTGTGTTTATTATCCCTGTACTGTGACATCACTGTGTTTATTATCTCTGTACTGTGACATCACTGTTTATTATCCCTGTACTGTGACATCACTGTGTTTATTATCCCTGTACTGTGACTTCACTGTGTTTATTATCTCTGTACTGTGACATCACTGTGTTTATTACCCCTGTACTGTGACATCACTGTGTTTATTACCCCTGTACTGTGACTGTGTTTATTATCTCTGTACTATGACATCACTGTGCTTATTATCCCTGTACTGTGACATCACTGTGTTTATTATCACTGTACTGTGACATCACTGTGTTTATTATCTCTGTACTGTGACATCACTGTGTTTATTACCCCTGTACTGTGACTGTGTTTATTATCTCTGTACTGTGACATCACTGTGTTTATTATGCCTGTACTGTGACATCACTGTGTTTATTATCCCTGTACTATGACATCACTGTGTTTATTACCCCTGTACTGTGACTGTGTTTATTATCTCTGTACTATGACATCACTGTGTTTATTAAAAGAACCATTATTCATCGATCTTCCGGTGCTGCCATTCCAATGCTTACTGGGTCTTTGCTGGTCACCACTTACTGGTTCCAGCTCGGCACAGAATATTTGACAGGAAAGCCTGCTCAACCAATCACTATCCTCAGCAGAGTCCCGGCTAAGTCAGTGATTGGCTGAGCAGGTATCTCCTGGCCCTGTATTATGAGATGGGACTACAAAGCAGAGAAGAATGAGAACCGAATGGCAAGGGCAGAGGATTGGTGAGGTGAGTGATGCTTCAAAAACATTATTTTCTGAAAAAACAAGCAAAATGTATTACTGATGTATTACTATGACTTTACATGGAAAGGCATGGAACAGCTAACCCCCAATTTGGAGTATTTCAAAAGAGAATATTTTTTTTGACTAATTTCTGCAAAATTTATGAAATGCCGTTATCTAATGCTGTATGATAAATTAGGCACATCTTCTGACACTGTCTTAAGATATTACCTTTTTTCTATGACTAGAGTGACATTGTGCCTTTTGCAACTTCTAAAAAGTCACAGTGATAAGGCTACTTTCACACTTGCGGTAGCCTTTTCCGGCAGGCTGTTCCAGCGGGGGAACAACCTGCCGCATTCGTGCTGCCGCTAGTCCACCATGCTGCCGGAAGTCCACTCCGGCCCCATTCACTATAATGGTGGCGGGCTGGAGTGAAGCATGCCAAGAGGCGGCCGGAATAAAACTACAGCACAGATCTCCGCCGCTCCCGATTATAGTGAATGAAGCCGGAGCGGACTTCTGGCGGCACGGTGGACTAGTGGTAGCACGGATCTGGCAATCTGGCTACCGCAAGTGTGAAAGTAGCCTCAATCTGGCATTAAATTAACTAAAATACCTAACCAAACCCACTCTCCCAAGCATCTGGAGTGAAAGGTGTAAGAATGAAAAATGTACACGTACTAACAATTGAGGTGCGGTTAAAACCACATCAAAACAGCATCAGAGTAAGTGCATGTAATTTTAGAGCAAATAAGTCCAAAAAGTCTCAAAGTCCAATTTTAACTTATTCAACCCAGAATTCTGGAGTGCAGGCCTGATATTGCCCCTCTAGATCTATTATTATTTTATATGAAGGGCAATCCTTAACAATTCCTTGTAACATTCCTCAGGAAATTCTAAATCTTCATCCCTACACAGCACGTGCACCGAACGCACTCCTGCGAGACTTTTGGGCCAGGCAGTGAAAATGATCAATGTCAGTCTTAGCGGTGGGGGCACGGCATTGGAGACAGGAAGTAGAGCCTCTGTGCACAACGAAGTGCAACCCAGGGTCTTATTTACATATTATAAACCCAATTTTCTACAGATTGAACCCACTAAAAGAAATGGATCCAAAAGCATTACATTCAGCTGACGTGCACATCATGCAAGTCAGCTGGATTAAGGCCTATTGCACACGACCGTATGGCTTTTTCAGTGTTTTGCGGTCCGTTTTTCACGGATCCGTTGTTCCGTTTTTTGTTTCTGTTGTGTTTCCGTTTCTGTTCCGTTTTTCCGTTCCGTTTTTCCGTATGGCATATACAGTATACAGTAGTTACATAGATAAAATTGGGCTGGGCTAACATTTTCAATAGATGGTTCAGCAAAAAACGGAACGGAAACGGAAGACATACGGATGCATTTCCGTATGTGTTCAGTTTTTTTTGCGGACCCATTGACTTGAATGGAGCCACGGAACGTGATTTGCGGGCAATAATAGGACATGTTCTATGTTAAAACGGAACGGAAAAACGGAAATACGGAAACGGAATGCATACGGAGTACATTCTGTTTTTTTGGCGGAACCATTGAAATGAATGGTTCCGTATACGGACCGTATACGGAACGCAAAAAACGGCCAGTAAACGGGAAAAAAAAACGGCCGTGTGCAGGAGGCCTAACGCTGTTAAATCTGGTGACAGATGCCCTTTAAAATTATTCTTATTGTAGCAATTTGGCCCATCCAGGAGGGGTTTTTACTTTTATAAGTTTAACACTTGTGATTCTCCTTGCAATATAGAGAATGCTGCCACATAAGGCAACTGTCTGCATATGTTCTAATGAGTGCCTGTGACATCACGTCCATCGGTTATATGGCCTAAATGCAGCTCAATCCCATTCAAGTGAATGCAAGCCCAGCCCCTATACAATGTACTGCGCTGTGCGTAGTAAGCTTTGAGGAGGCAGCAACACTTACTGGAGCATCATGGCTTCTTCAAGCAGCTGATTGGCAAGGGTTCTGGGAGTTGGAACCCCATCGATCAGATATTGATGACTTATCCTGAGGTTAGGCCATCAATATCTAAATCTCAGACAACCCCTTTAAATTTTGTTCTCACAAACATACAAAGGTCATGGTATTTATCAGGTTTTGATACTCTAAGGGGTTGTCCTTCACCGATACCCCGCTGCTCCTGGTCACCACTGCGGGCAGTGATTCGCTAGGCAGCTATTCCCAGCCATTGTGATGGGACCAGGAAGTAGAGACCAAGATTCATAGTACCCCTTTAACACAGTAGCCTCCACAATTCTTAAATGGAAGAAGTTTGGAAAAAACAGGACTCCTCATAGAGTTGCCCACCCCAACAAACTAAGTAATTGGGGAATTAGGGCCTTGGTAAGAGAGGTGACCAATGGCCACTTTGGGAGAACTCCAAAGATCCTGTGTGTTGATGGGAGACACTTTCAGAAGGTAAACCATAACTGCAGCACTCCTCCAATCTGGGCTCTAATGCAGAGTGGCCAGAAAGAAGCATCTCCTCAGTAAAAGACACACGAAAGCCCATCTGAAGTTTACAAAAAATCATCTAAAGGACTCTCTGACTGTGAGAAATAAGATTCTCTGGTCTGATGAAACCAAGATATAAAGTTTGGCTTCAGTTTTAAGCATTATGTTGAGAGCAGGGATGCTCAATCATGCGGTTCTCCAGCTGTTCCAAAACTACAACTCCTAGTATTCCTGGACATCCTACAGCTACTAGGGCATGTTGTGAGTTGTAGTTTTTCAACAGCTGGAGGGCCGCAGGTTGAGCATCCCTGGTCTAGAGGAAACCAGACACCTTTTATTACCTGCCCGATATCATCCCCACAGTCAGCATTGAACTGGCCCACCAGTGTACCAGAGGATCCTCCAGTGAGCCCAGGCTGTGATACTGTAGTGGGCCCCAAAGGTCCAAAGAAAAAAAATATTTGGAGATGCCTTTGGAGACAAGAAATTGCCACTAGGATCTATTTCTTTAAATCAAAACCAATTAGGTATTATTGATGATATGTGGATTGGGCCAGAGGCTGGGACAGAGAGACTTGTAACGGTGGAGGGAAAACTGATTGGAGCAAAGTACAGACATATTCTTACTGAAAACCTGATCCAGAGGGGTCTGGGCCTCAGACTGCGCTGAAAGTTCACTTTCCAACAAGACAATGACCCTAAGCACCCAACCAAAACAACAAAAGAGTGGTGCTGTGCTTGTAGGCCGTGCCCACTGCTGCACCTCTACTCCTAGCATGCATGGACACCATGATACTCACCCAGCTGGCCTACCGCTGCGGTCCGCAGTCTGCATCCTGTTACTAAAGCCTCCGTGCCTGTTCCTTAGGGTGCACATTTACTCCCTCCTGGCCCCTTAAAGGAGCCAGCATGCGTGCTTCTAAATTCTTCCCTAGCGAATTGCTGGCAGGCTCCCGGTAGGGTGGGTGAGCTTATATAGTGTCTAGTTACCAGCAAAGATGTTACTTTCTGTCTGGATACCCTTGTACCGAACTCCTGCCTGACAACTGATTCTCACTCCTAGCCCCCAGCCCTGACCTCGGACTTGAATCTCAGATACGTTTGTACGCAGCCTGCCCTGACTCGGCCTGTCTCTAGACTACGAATATTGCCTGACCCCTCGGTGCCTTGCACCGGTATGCCTGACCCTCATGGGTCAGCTGCCAACTACACCAGGTCTAATCCAGCTGGTAGAGGTCTGGCCAGTTCACTGCAGCAAAGTCCAGATCCCTGTACAGGGGTTTAAAGGTGAATACAAGGGGACTGCTAGGACAACTCCCTTAGGTTTAGCCCAAAGCCAAGTTAGTTGGCAAAATGGGTCCCATGATAGTAAGCTCAGGCCATAGACCTTGCTGGCCCACCCCATATCCGATTGCCTTAATTATTTCAAGAAGTGTCTCTGCAAAGTGATCATCATGATCAAATACAGGCATATTTGCATATTGTGCCCACCTGCCTGGCTACCCTCACATCTACCGCAGCAATACTGCAATCTCCAGCAGCAGTAGAAGCACCTATACCAGGGGTAGGCAATCTCCGGCACTCCAGCTGTTGTGAAACTACAACTCCCAGCATGCATACTTGCTCTGCTCTTCTAAGAACTCTTATGCAAATGAATGGAGCATGCTGGGAATTGTAGTTTCACAACAGCTGGAGTGCAAAGGTTGCTGATCCCTGACCTATACCATCACCTGAAGCTGCTCTTACAGGAAGTTCTGGCACTCTTCTGTCTCCTCCCTCATGCTGTTGGTTCTCTTGGATTCTGGTTCACAGGAAACTTCCTGCATCAAGCTGTGGTGAATCAGTATCCATATCAGTATCTGGAGAGACCTGAAAATGGCTGTCGACCAATAGTCTCCATCCAACCTAACAGAGCTTGATCTACAGTACTCCAGACCAGGGTACTTGCAAAGTGTTCTTGTTATTTAATATTATTTAAAGGGGTTTTCCTTCCATGTACTGTATATTGAGGACCTATCATCCGACACCCGGCAACCCCGCCGATCAGCTGTCTGAAAAGGAGGCTTCCTGGTCATTACACTATACGTCGTCTCCTGTGGAGTGGAGGTGTAGTTTAATTGCAAGTACTTGCTCCATTCGTCTCGGAAGTGCAGTCTCAAAACAAGTACTTTTGTTATGAGACTGCACTTCCGAGACGAAGTGCAGTGTAATGAACAGGAAGCAGTGCTCTCATGGAGCGCTGCCTCCTCTTCAAACAGCTGATAGGCGGGGATGCCAGGTGTCAGACCCCCGCCAATCAGATATTGATGACCTATCCCGAGGATAGGTCATTAATATATATGGCAGGACAACCTCCTAAATGTTATCTTATCTTTTAGTGCCTTGTAATATACCCAGTGTGGCTTTTGCATGGATCGGTCTCTAGCTCAGTCAGTTATTCTAGTGAGTCTAGCATTAAGGCCTAGTTCACACGAACGTGTGTGATCCGTGCCCGTGCTGCGGCCTGCAAATTGCGGGCCGCAATGCACGATCGCCGGCCGTAGGTCAGCCGCATCGGATCGCGGACCCATTCACTTTAATGGGTCCGCGATCCGCCCGTTCCGCAAAAAGATAGGACATGTTCTATCTTTTTTCGGAACGGAAGTACGGGACGCACCGCCACGGAAGCACTCCGTAGTGCTTCCGAGGTGTCCCGTTCCGAGCGGCTGTTCCGCAATTCCGGATTTGCGGACCCATTGAAGTGAATGGGTCCGCATCCGTGATGCGGAATGCACACGGAACTGTGGCCATGTATTGCGGCCCGCAATTTGCGGGCCGCAATACGGCCACGAATCACACACATTCGTGTGAAATCGGCCTAACAGAGGGGGTCGGAGTTGCGACATATGCTCACCTCTCACAGGACTAGGCCACAGTTTCAGAGAATCAACTTCTCTGAGGATTATCTACTCAAGTGAAAGACCTTACCATTCCTACAGTACTCCAGGAGTGACAGATAAAGGAAAGAACCAAGAAGGTCCAGAATCTGCATGGCTGAACATTGGAGCCAGTCAGTAATGTATTTGCTCTTTAAGGCTGATAGAGACTGTGGGGAAACCAACCTCGCCACAGTGTTTTGGAGGGGGCTGTTTGCCAGCCTCCTGCCCCAGGATTATGGCCCATACTAACTTTGAAGGAGAAGACAGACCGGCCACACAGCTTAAATCTGTGGAACTGTTTTGGGCAGGAAAGCCATGCTTGCGGCCGGCCAAATGTGACTTCCATGGAATTCGGGAACCCCTGCTCGGATCTGGGTGATTTTTGGATATGTGGTTCACCCAGATCAGAGCTATCCATGGATGTATACATTATGGGGATGTGTGGGGTTTTGAGGTGTTTTCTGTGTGTTGGGAAAAATGTGTGTTTTCTGTCTGGTAGTGATTAAGTTAGCCCATTATGTTTGGTAATTGTATTTTGTGGATTGCGTCTCAGACAATGCCAGTGTGTTAGTTAATTGCGTCTCAGACAATGCTCATTGTATTTAGTTGATTGCGCTACAGACAGAGGGAAGGGGATTTTGTGTACAATTGCTGGGAGGGTTTCAATACTGTAAATGCATGTGATTGGCTAAAATATAAACTGTCACAGTCTTTTACAAGGGCCCCAGGGGGAGTGTCCCTTGCTAGGAGACCTGCATAAAAGGCTGAAAAATAACCCATTAAAGAGTTCCTGCTTTGCCCCTTTATGAAGTCTTGGCTCATGTTTGGGGGATGGGATAACGACACTCTTGGGGATTGCTATATCATAATACTCCCCTGAGTATAAGCTCTTGTAAGAGCTTGTTCCTGGTTCCTGTCTCTGCATTTAGGAGAGGTTCACCCACTGGAGCCTGGAGCCTTGTCGTAGGTCCAGGGTGGGTAGGAGACGGCGAGACCTCCACCAAGCTTAGGCGGTTCGTGGGGTCTGCAGTGCTGACGGTGTCAAGTGGAGTGCTTGGAGTCCTCGGGAAGCACTAGGAGCATCTATCAACGGAGGTACCCGGTCGGGGTGCTAGGCGTTCCGTTACAGAGACTTTATTGCAATGAGAGGAGCATTGCTAAAACATCCTTAACACTAGGAAATGGTCTGTATCCCTCAGTTGCAAATTACAGCTATAGATTCTGCAGCATGAGATTTTTGGAAAGATAGAAAGGAAAGTAGTACTACAATTCCCATCAAATCCATATATTGCAGTCTGGGAAGCTTTGCACTGTGAACTATTTGGAACTGTGTTTTGATATTGTTGGATGTACACTTTAGTAAAGAGAGACATTTATTTTCCACATCTGGCCTGGTTACTGCCTCCTGCACCATATGCCGGCCATTGCACTTGCACCAAACCTATAACATTAAGGGTACTCCAATTACCATCAGTCAGTAGCCCCAACATCAGGGTGTGCCAGGGGAAGAAAGGATGCATCCTCCTAACACTGCCCTGGCCCTGGGTAGCACGAGTGTGAGGATAGCCACTGTGATTGACTGAGCCACTACCACTCCCATCCTCCGGGTCTTGCTATAGATCTGCAGAGAACAATAGTGGAAAATTCTGAAATCCAGATGTGTAAACCTTTTGGCATTATACACAAGAAGACTGGAGGCTGTAGCCACTGCCAAAGGTACTTCTACTAAGTCCTGCGTAAAGGGTCTGAATACTTATGTTAATGCAAGATTTTAGTTTTTCCTTTTTTTATATATATATATAAATTAGCAAAGATTTCTAACATTCTGTTTTCACTTTGTCATTATGGGGTAGGTGCAGAATGATGGGAAAACTTTTTTTATTTTTTTTATTTTATCACAACGCCGCAACATAGCAAAGTGTGAAAAAAGTGAAAGGGTCTGAAGACTTTCCAAATGCATGATTGTATGTAGATCGCCACACACACTCTGCCATATGGTACAAACTCTGACTTGTATAGAGCCATAATAAGGCACTAACACAAGTGTATGTGTCCTTACTGCACCTCTCTGTGCTTTTGAAATTGCCTACGGACAGGGGTGGACTGGGAACTTAAAATGGCCCTGGAAAAAAAAAAAAAAAAGTGGCCCCATGTTGTAAGCGGGTCAGCCTATACCGTAGTGCAGGACAGAATACCACCCCAGCAGAAGCAATACCACAGTGCAGCACAATATACTGCCCCGGCAGAACCAGATACCACAGTGCAGCACAAAATACTGCCCCAGCAGAACCAAATACCACAGTGCAGCACAAAATACTGCTGCCCACACCACAGTATGAAGATATATCATTGTCCTGAGGACGGCAATATCATTGAATTCAGGAAGGCACCTGAGGCAGCTGACCTGATGCTCCTACATTAATTAATGCTAAGAGCATTAGATCTTTTTGTACCTTGCTGATGGCCAAGAGGATGGATTAAGTGGCCTCCTGGTCATCGGCCCACTGGGAAATTTCCCTGTAGGGTCTATGGCCAATCCACCCATGTTTTGGATGGCATATGTATGGATGTGTTCTCACCTCATGCAGGGGAGATTAGCCCTATACATATGGCACCCAACAGAGTATAGTATGGCTGTACATGGAGACCATGTGGTCATATGCCTATGCCTCGTGCACGGGGTCTTAGGCTACATGCACTCAACAGTGAGAAAAAAAACGGCCAGTAAAAACAGACACAGTTTTTCAGGGCCAATTTTCAACCATTTGCACATCAATTTTCTGGCTGTCTGTCCCAGCAGTAATAATGTGGTCCCCAGCAGTAGTCATGTCTCCCATGGTGGCCCATAATGTTCCCATAGTGGCCCCTGCAGTAATAATACCCTCCATGGTGGCCCATAATGTTTTAAATAGTGGCCCCTGCAGTAATAATGCCCCCCATGGTGGCCCATAATGTTTCCCATAGTGGCCCCTACAATAATAATGCCCCCCATAGTGACCCCCAGCTGCAATATTAATTTTTAGCAAAACAAATAAATAAATAAATCACTCACCTCTTCCACTTGAATGTGCAGAGGCAGTCGTTCCTCTCTTGATGGAAAAGGACCAGCTGAAAGACCTGTGCTGTGTGATGACGTCACCGTACAATCCCAGCTTGATCGTGTGATGACCTCATCACGCTGAACGCAGGTCCTTCAGCAGGTCCTTTTTAATCAAGGAGGAGCCACTGTCTCTTCGCGTTCTAGTGGATGAGGTATTTTTATTTTTTAACCTCCTAAAGGCCATATTGCTCTAGTGTACCCATTTTTAACGGTCTAAGTGGCTGTTTTATTTGACGGACACTATTCACTGATAGTCCAAAAAAATGGCTATGTGAATAGCTCCATAGACTGCAATGAAAACTCCCGTGTAAAATAAATGGCAGTTGTAAGCCAGTTTTTCGCTGTCGTGTGCATGTAGCCTAACTCAATATGTTAACACCCACTGACAGGAAATATATTTTTACTTTCGGAAAATAATTTATTTTTCCTCATATTTTTTTTTATTTTTACGTGCTACAAACGTGGCCAGAAACACGCAGGATATGGGCGCCAATTATTACATGATCAGTGTAATTGAAAGAGTTTGACTGGATGCTAATTGCGCAGCGCTGGCTTATTCTTTGATATCTATCATTATACAGATTGCGGAGGAAAGGAACTATGACATCTGGCATGCGAAAAAAATCTGACAAATCTGCAATGAAATTAAAAGCGATTAAAATTCCACCGTAAATCTGTTATGATTTTAAATGCGCTGAGCCGCGGTCTCGTCACTATTCGTCACCGTAATTAAACTAGTAAGTGAAATTCAACTATTAATGGCGAAAGTTAGGACTAATAATTCTAGTTGTTGTTTGGCTTTTAAATAGAAGTTTAAATATCCGCCTCGGATGTAAATTGAGAAGAATGACACAATTCTTTGGGCTAGACAGATATGGCGAGCAGAGATATCTGTAAATTGAGGTGGTTTATGAGCGCGGCCTGTGATAAATTAGATGTAAAGCTGATTAGATTGAACATATAAACTATCAGCGTAATTATGACATTTTAATCATTATTCATTTTTGTAAGAGCATTATCTCTAGTCTCATTTGGTATTGAGATTGCCATTACAATTTAAAATATGTCCTTTAGAGGGATTACAACGTTTTAGAGGCCTCCA